>NC_087437.1:81167802-81792802 GCF_036321535.1 Camelus dromedarius | reverse complement strand
TGATGTTTTATGTCCTAGATTGTGGTCTGTCTTGGTACATTTTCCATAACACTTGAAAAGAATATGTATTCTGCTGTTGTTGAGTGGAATGTTCTACAAATTTTGACCAGATCCTACTGGTTAAAGGTGTCACTCAATTCTTCTGTATCCTTGCTGATTTTCTGTCTGGTCATTTTCCAAGTTTTGAGTGGACTGTAAAGTTTACAACATAATTGTAGGTTTGTCTCTTCTTTCATTTCTATCAATTTTTATTTATGCATTTTTAAAATAGAGTTAGTGGGGATTGAACCCAGGACCTCATGCATTCTAAGCATACATTCTATACTAAGCTACACCCTCCCCCTATTTCTATCAGTTTTACCTTCCCATATTTTGATGCTTATTCTTTCAGGATTGCTATGTCTATTTGGCATATTTACCCTTTTGTCATTATATAATGTACTTCTCTTTCTTTGGTAGTTTTCTTTACTCTGAAGTCTATTTTATCTGATATTTATATAAACACTCTTGCTTTTATTAAATCAATGTTTATATGTTATGTTTTATCATTTTACTTTCAACTATATTATCTTTGAGGTAAGTTTCTTGTAAACAGCATATAGTTAGCTCATGTTTTTTAATCCATTCTGTGAATCTCTAGATTACTGTGTTTGGATCATTTACATTAATGTAATTGTTGATATGTTGGGGTTTAATCTGCCATTTTATTTTGTCTTTTCTATTTGTTTGCTGTTTTTTGTTTCTCTTTCCTGCCTTCCTATGGGTTACTTGAATATTTTTATAATCCTTTTTTGATTTGTCTTGGTACTTTTGAGTATTTCTCTTTGTATAGCTTTAAATCTTAGTGGTTGCTAAAACCACTACTGTGGGTGTAGCCTCATTACCCCTGGGCTGTATGTAAAGTCCTGATTCTCTATTGGGCTTTTCCTATGACACTATCCTAGTGGGGAAGGAGAGGTGCCTTTCATTACTGCCAGGAGGAGGCGGAAGTCCAGGCTCACCATGTAGTCTCCATTGATACTGCAGTGGTGGTGGTGGTGATGGGAGGAGAGAACAGGGGTTTGCTATCACCCTTCAGGGATGAAAATCCCTTCAGGTGTTCAATCCCCACTTGATCATCTCTGATACCACCCTGATGGAAGGTGGAAGAAGATTTGGTGTGCCTCATTACTGCCTGACAAAGGGAAGTCTAGGGTCCCCACTCAGCCTTTGCTGGTGTAGGCAGGGCCACAGTTTTTCTGTTGTGTTTGGCAGGAGTCAAGTAGTTATTGTCTAAAAGTTTTTAGTCTTGCTAAGCTACCCCTTTCCTGGTCATTTTGTTAAATAGGGCAGACATTTGTTGAGGCTTTTTAGTCTGCTCTCACTAGCATTCCCAAGTTGCTAGCTTCTTTAGCTCCTAGTCCCGAGATAATAAGGCAAAAAGAAAACCAAGGTAGCTCAGCATTGTGTTGTTCCTTGGGCCTCAAAGTCCTTTGTGAGTCTGCCTTCTCTCCACCTTTCAGGGACTTCTTATGTTTGTTTTATATATAATGTTTTAGCCGTACTTAGCAGGAGGAATAGGGGAAAATATGACTACTACTACTCTCTTCCCAGAAGCAGAAGTTCTATAAATACTTCTAATGCCAACTTAATCACTCATTTAAAAAGCCCTATTAATCTCCTACCTGCTACTACTTCATTGGGTAGAGTCCTTTTTTTCTACACAGTTAAAAAGTGTGTATATCAATTAGGGTTCTCCAGAAGAACAGAACCAATAGAAGATAGATCTCTGTCTCTGTCTCTGTCTCTGTATGTGTGTGTGTGTGTGTGTGTGTGTGTGTATGGAATTGGCTCATGCAGTTATGGAGGCCATCGAGTCCTAAGACCTGTGGGGTGAATCGACAAACTGGAGACCCAGGAGAGCCAATTGTTACAGTTCCAGTTCTCGTCAGAGTGACCTGAGAACCAGGAGAACTGATGGTATAGTTCCAGCTTGAAGGTTGGCAGGCTCCAGATCCAAGAGGAGCCAACGTTTTAGTTCAAGACCAAAGGCAGAAAAAATTCTCTTACTTGGGGGAGGGCTTGCTTTTAGTTCTTTTCAGGCCTTCATCTGATTGGATGAGTCCCACCCACATTAGGGAGGGCAGTCTTCTTTATTCAGTCTACCCGTTCAAATGTTAACTTCATCCAAAAACACCTTCACAGAGACATCCAGAATGTTTAACCAAATATCTGGGCACCCTGTGGCCCAATCAAGTTGACACATAAAATTAACCATCACAGTAAGCAAACATTTAAAAGCTCAGGACTATCAAACTGGTTAATTTGTACCTAAACATTCTGACCAACATTACTCACAAATTCATATTTTGGGCTGACTTTGAGATATATGGAGAAACTCAAAGGGAATAAGTAAAACCTTTCAAAGATTCAAAACTGAGTTTAAAGAGCAACCACCAAAATCTGGAAGGACATATGGCATTACGGGAAGTAAAACTTATTGTTACCATGTTTCTTTAAAAGAGCTTTATAAACCGAAAAAAAGAAAGAAGTTAAAACTTTTATCTTTCTTGATTCTTAGAGTAAGAATTTATTTTTTTCCATTGTTGAAAGATTTCATAAATTCAGAATAAGTATTTCTCATGCTCTGTAATCCTTTTGTCAGAATTCTTAACATTCCCCCTGGGGCCAACACACAGGTGTCAACAGCTGGCTGGCTGTCAGTGCAGGCAGGATCGCTTGTGGGGAGAACTTTGGGCTTAAACAGATCTGGGTTCCCAGGTGTGTGACCTGGGGCAAATTGCTTCACTCCCTCTAAACAGCAACTATCTTATCTGAAAATGGGGAGTTTAGTATCTCTAAAATCAGTATGAGTGTTCCCTAACTAAACACTCTCAAATGCTATACAGCTGAATAATCTTCAGTTTTGCAGTTTTATAAATAACAGTGCCATCTTGGTGTTTAAATCTCTGTCTTTATTCTGAATAATTTCCTTAAATTCCACCTTAGAGGTGGAATTAATGAGTCAAAGGATAGAACCTTCTAGAAAGGTGGTACCAAGATTGCACCAGCATTGGGAGGAAGAAAAAAAGAGAGACACTTTTTCTTTTTTTTTTTTTTAATCATCATAGCTTATTGGGGGGAGTTACTTTTTTTAACTTTTTTTTATTGAGTTATCATTTTACAATGTTAAGTCAAACTGAGAGACACATTTTCTAATTTTTAAACTTTATATTTCCTAGAAGCATCAGATGGCGAAGGACGAGGAGACACAGAAATGATGCAGCAGGAGACAGCTCCAGTTCCTGCCTTGTCAAAGAAAACCAAACAGGTGACAGTCACTGTGGGAGCGTCACAACTGGGAGACTCTGAAATGAGCCTCTCTTACCCCTCTGCAGCATTCCCTGTGTCCTAACATCAATTATTGGTGGATTTGAGGGAAGCTTTTAACTTCTCTGCCTTTGAAAGAGCCATGCTTCATTAATTATGAAACAGCAAGGTCTGTTTTTCCCTCTAATATTTTTTTCAATGTATTTTACAATAATCATATCATAGTACATTCTTACATCACATCACCAAAGACCCAGGTTATTCTTTTGGGTGTAGTCCCTAGGAGGAGATAAATAGCATAAAGATATACAGGACTACCCCCACACCAACGCTGGATTCCAGTGCCATGCCATGCTGCTAGCAGGCTCCCAGGGCCTCCTGTCTACGTAGCGTTATGGTCTGTTCTGTCAGTTCTCACTGGGGATTTGCTGCCTTCACATTACCACAAGTGGCCATTTGATAAACTTTGCTTCATGGACTTCTGACCTTTTACTGCCTTTTTAATCTTACTGGCCACTCACATCCATTTGCAGCTTTTTCACTTTATTTGTCCCTCAGACCTCATTGATATCCATGTGTGATTTTTAAAGGACTGTCTACTGTCAGTCCAAAGTTACCATCTTCTTCATAGTAATGATTTGTGGTCTTGTCTCTATTGTAAGTGGCCCTAACTCATTACACTAGAGGGTGACTCTCCCCCAAATTTGTGACTGGGCTCAGGATAATTGTGAGAAGCAGTCTGGCATAGTGGTTACCTACAAGCTGTGAGACCTTGAACAAGTTAAACTCTCTGTGCCTCAGTCTCCTTGTTGATAAAATGGGGATAGTAAGTGTACTTTCTTCATAGAGTTGCAGTGGGGATTAAATGATTAACACTCAGTAAGCACTTTGAACAGTAGTTGGCAAAGAGTACACTGAAGTGATCATTATTACGGTGAAATATACTTGAAGTCTTCTTTATTTTATTCACTATGTTTTCCTTGTGGAATGAAGAATGCCGAAAGACACATATTTAATATGTAATCAATCTTAGTTTTCTCTCCAGCTATTAAATATCTTGCTCCAAGGCCCTGTATCAGTTTTAGTTTTAACCAGTCTTTTAAAGACCTACAGATTAACATCATTTATTTCACCAAGGAGGGGTTTGATTTTACCTTAACTCACCCCATCGACCACACCATAGTCATGCCTTCTTTGACCTCTGCCTCTAATCGGTGCCTACCTGCAGAACTTGTTTCCAAATATTCTTCAACTTTCTTTTTCCTTACTTTTCCCTTGATTTTCTTCTTTCTTGCTTCTCACCTTTTCTGGACTCTTCAGTGAAAGAATAAACTTGCATTAATAAACTCACCCAAGCCTACGTCTTTACTCTTTTTATTGGCAGAGCCTTCGCCTTGCTAAATTTTCATCTATTTTTTACATCCTTCCTCCTTGGCTTTTCTTTTCCTTCTTTTCCCACGACTGTCAAGTTAGATAAATGGCAGGAAACCCTAGAAAGAAGAGGGAAAGATCCATTCCCGTGAGCATTCACCTATCTTTTGGCGACCCAGGTTTCGACAACAATAAAGCCCATTTATTGAGCATTCATCACAGGCTGTGTGTAAGGCACCATGACCCACACCATCACAGCCACCTTATGAGGTAGGGGACCCCATTTTACAAAGAACCTGAGGCTCAGAGAGATGGGTACGAGGAGTCCTGGCCCACTGGGCTGCCTGTAAACCAGGCCCTGAGGATGATGCTGCTTCCACTTCCCTTTCCACCTGTCCTCCTCATTCAACTTGGGAAAGCTGGATTTACCAAGTCATTTAGTAATTTGTTGGTCACATGCTGTTGCTCTTTTCTGCTAAGAAAAAAATCAGAAAAGGTTAAGATTTTACAGCTTACTTTAACCACCTTCATCTACTCTGATTTCTCTCACTAACAAATGGCTTTAAAGAATCCAAGTCCTAGGTAGACATAGTGCCCTAACCCCTTTCTCCAAGCCTACCCTCATTGCCCCCGCCAGAGAATTCACACAGGGATCTCTTTGTGCCCCTCTGCCTAAGATGAGTGTTATCCATCTGGCTCCCTGGTCTCCCCACCGGGCTGTACACCTCCAGGACAGTTTATCTGTGCATCTCCACAGCACCTAGCACAGAACCTTTCCTGAAGGTTTAACTTTGTTAAAAGGAGGAACAGATAACTACACCAGCATCCCAGTCTTCTTATAACTCTTCCCATCTCAGCCTTTGTGGCCCAGCTATGAGCCAGCTCCCCGACACTGCTGCTGGCAGAGGCCTCTTGGAGCCACATGGCACATTGTCCCTCCTCCAGCCCCTCCTTGAAAGGTTCCCCCACCTTGACATTCAGAGCTGGGAGTCTCTCCTCCTCCACCCCAGTGCCACATGGTCCCTCAGGCTCTTTGTGCTCTCTTTCCTGCTGCTCTTCTCTCTCTGGAACTCATTCACCACCCCAAGGACCACCTTTTTGTCAGGCCGACTGTCCTTTCTTGACTCCTTCTCTAGTTGTTTATGCAAACAGAGGTTGAGTCTCCAGTTAGTCTGTAAGTGCCTCAGGGCCCAGGGTTTGCTGCAGTGCCCAGCACAGCATGGGCACATGGCTCCTTTGGCAGATATGACCAGATATTTGTTTTTTAATAGTAATTACATATTTTTCCTGGATCCAAAAGAAGGGAAAAATTATTTTTTGCTATATTTAAGTTTTGGATTTTTTTCAGATTTGCTTAGTTATTTTGCTCTTCTTTAAGGGTGTTTCTTTGATGCTTGCATAGGAACTCCCTGACATTATGCTGCTAGCTGCCATGTGCACTTAGGCTTTAATCAGCAGGCGAGAGGATCTGTCCTGTTAGATGGCTTTCCCCTCTTTGCCATAACTGGGCCTCGCATTTCTTTTCCTGAGTCCATGCCTCCCATCTGTCCAGTATTTCAAGCAGCAGATTTATAACTTTATAAAAGTTTTTTACATCATCTCTAGCAACCATTTCACATCTAAATAATCATCCTTGGCCTCCTTAATAATGTGAGTATAAAGATTTGCCAACAGTTCTTTTTTTCCAGATACTGCTTCCAAAATAAATGATGAATTCCCCTACTCCTAGAGATTGCATCACCCTCTTCCCTCCTCAACATCAGTCATTTCAGAGGCAGCCCTAGTGACTTTGTAATTATGGTTCCCAGAATATAATCCCTTATGAGGGAATCCGTGACTTTTCATTGATGCCTCCATGATGTCAGTAGCCTTTCAATAGTTCCATGACCTATCTTCTCCCCCTCAGAGACCACACTGGACTTCTTTTTTCTTAAGTGAGCCTTATGTTTATCTCCTTGGATAGGAAAAGAATCTTCAGCAAGGCTACTTATCCCTTTCCCTACTTACTCACCTTCTCACTATTGTATTTTCTTACTATTTCCTTTCGCAGTGATCATTTCATCTCTCTCCTACTCTTTATCTTCAAAATTATTCTTGATTAAAAGAAATGAGGACTGTGTCCTATCCACTCTTTGATTTACTTCTACCTTTCCATGCAGGTGTCTCAATTCTGTTTTTCATTGTATGAATGTATCACTGTACAACAAATTACCCCCAAAGTTAGTAGCTTAAAACAGAAAAAATTCTTTGTCTCAGTTTCTGTTACCTCACAGGCATGGTTCAGCTCAGTCTCTCTGGCTCTACAGCTCTCATCAGTTGTAAGCTGGGTGTCAGGGAGCTCTACCGTGCAGAATCCCCCCGCAAGCTCATTCATGTGGCTGTTGGCAGGCCTCAGTCCCTCACTACGTGAGCCTCTCCACAGGACTGCCTTACAACATTGCCACTGACTTCCTTCAAGCCATGTGACTAAAGAAGAAGCAAGCAAGAACACTCAAGACTGAAACCACAGTATTTTTATAACCTAATCTCAGAACTGACATCCCATCACTTCTGCCATATTCTGCTGGAAGTGGATCAGTAAATCCAGTCCACATTTAAGAGGAGGGAATGAATACCAGGAGATAGTGATCATTGGTAGCTATCCTGGAATCTGGTACCACAGTCTGCTCTCTGGCCCCCAGTGATTTACATCCCTCCCGTATTCAGAATATATTCACCCCTCCCAAGGCTTGCAAAAATCTCATGCCATTACAGCATGAGCTTGGTGCCCAGAATTTCGTTGTCTAAACCAGGTCTGGGTGCAGCTGAGGTTCCTTGGGTTTACTCCTTCAAGTACAGCTCTTTGAGGACATTTCTTCTCAACCTATGAAACTCAAGAGACAAGTTTTCTCACCTCTACATGCCCAACACTGAGTGGTGAGACAAGCATAGGATGACCTATATATATATTTGTATAAAATAGGAGGAACAAGGAGTCACTGGTCCCCAGCAGTCGGAAAATGTTGGGAGTTTCTTGATTAAGTCTTAAGGCTTAGGGTCTTGTGGTTCTTTCATGGTTCTTGGCTCTGCTCTCTAGGTTCTTCTGTCTTCTGAATCACCCCCTCTTTTTTTTTTGATAAAAGGTAACATATGTTTGCAACTAAGCAGCTCTTTCAGCTTGCTACTTGACAGTAGAATTCTGAGGGCTCATCTTTGATTCTCTCAGTTTCTGAATATACAACTCCTTTAAGAATTTTATGCGTCTCTTACAATTCTTCTGGGGGTTTACTATGTTAGGCAGACATCATACCCACAGATCTTTTCCAGATAAGCCATTCTCTAACTTAGGCCTCTGCTGAGATAATTGAAGGACAAGACCCCTTAAGCTTCCTAGAGTCGTGTTTGAGAGAATCTGTGAGGCACACCTTGTAATTTCCTTAAAGAGCTCTTATGTGACCGAATCATATCCTGAGGTACCACCTTTATTCTTTTTGAGGTTTTAACAAATGTATTTGCAGTCATATCCTTAACTTTGACAGTCTCTCAATTTAACTCCCTTATTTTGCATTTTACTGTGTAAGCCACAAGAAGAAATCAGGTGACATCTCCAGTACTATTTGGAAATCTCCTTGACTAGATTACCCATAGCATTGGACATACTTTCTACTTTTCCACGTAACTGCAGACAACAGTACTGCTAAGCTTCCTACCACTACATAACAAGGACTCCCTTTCTTTCACTTTCCAGTAAGATTTCCCTCACTTTCTGCAAGCCCTCACCCTCAGTGTCCTCAAAGTCCAAAATTTTTGAACAGTGTGTTTAGACACACTATCCATCCATCAATCACCTTATTTCTGACACATTTCAAAGTAATTTGCAAAATCAGTATACTTCTCCCAGATACTTCAGCATGCATATTATTCTTTAAAGTTCAATATTTAAAGGGTTTTTTTTTCCTTTTGAGGTAAAGTTAACATACCATAAAATGCACAAATGTCAAATGTACAGTTCGATGAGTTTTGACAAATTCATATAATTCTGTAACACAAAACCCTGCAGGATAAAGAACATTACCATCATCCCAGAATGCTTTCATGCCACCTCCCTGGTAATCGCCATTCCAAACTCCTTGCCCCTAGGCAACCACTGTTCTGATGTTTTTCATCCCAAAATCAGTTTTGCCTGTTCTAGAATTTCATGTAAATGAAATCATATAAGGTATGACTCTTGTTTAAGGCTTTTTTTTAAATTCAGCACAATGTTATTTAGATTCATTCATGTTGATGATAGTGGTTCTTTTTTGTTGTTTGTTTGTTTAACTGCAGAGTATATTAAGTCTGCAAGGGCTGCCATCACCAAGTACCACAGACTGGGGGGCTTAAACAACATAAGTTCACAGTTCTGGAGGCTAGAAGGCCAGGATCAAGGTGTCAGCAGGTTTAGTTTCTCCTGAGACTTCTCTCCTTGTCTGTAGATAGCTGCCTTTTCACTGTCCTCACATGGTCTTTTCTCTGTGTATTAATATCCCTAATGTCCTGTCCTCCTCCTATAAGGACACCAGTCCTGTTGGATTAGGACCCAGCCCTTATGACCTCATTTAATCTTAATTACCTCTTTAAAGGCCCTATCTCCAAATGTAATACATTGGGGATTAGGGCTTCAGCATATGAATTATGGGGGACACAGTTCAGTCCATAACACTGAGTAATAATTATATAAATATACCACAGTTTGTTTATCCATTCTTCTTTTGATGAATACTGTGGCTATTTCCTATTTGGACCTTTTATGAATAAATCTACCATTAACATTCATATACAAGTCTTTTTGTTAACATATTTTTATTTCTCTTGAGTAAACACATAGGAATAGAACTGCTGAATCATATTTAATTTTATAAAAACTGCTAGAATTTTTTCAAAAATGATTGTACCATTTTTGCTGTCCCACTTTCAGTGTATGATAGTTTTTTGTTTTTGTTTTTTGTTTTTGCTTTATATTTTTGTCAACTTTTGGAGTCATCAGTCTTTTAATTTTAGACATTTTGGTGAGTATGTATTGAATAACCTTTGACCAAACCCAAAAGCCAATTCTAAGTTGTTTTTATTTTTACAGTGAACATGCTTGTTTTTGTTATAAAATGGTAATTTAAATTTTTTATTTTTACCAGAGTAATAATCAAACACTATTAAAAGTTTTTATTGAAAAAACAGCAGTCTCCTTCCCGACTCTTATCTATCTTTCCTTAGAGGCAACCAGCCTTGCCTTTAGCTCTTTTCCTTATTTGCTGCATATAGTTTACACTGTTGTTTCTTGATTTATCACTTTCTGATATTATCTAGTAACTTCCTGAGGTAGCAGATGAGGACATAGCCCTTTCGTCTACACCCTATTGCTTCTCCAATTGCTACCTCTTCTGCCAACACAGTATCACATTTTGGTTAAACAGGTACCACTCTTTCATTTTTATGCCCATGGAAATACTGTTCAATGCTGAAAAAAAAGAGAAGCTATAATCATCCCTCCTTTCTTATACAACTGTTTATTTTCATGGCACTAATAATTACCTCTTTTCTTCATTTGCCTAGCTTTCTGTATTCCTATTGTTAATTGCTCCCATATGTTCTAACATCTCTTCCATATGCCCATGAATAATATTTTCCATATGCGCAAATAGATCAGTTTTTGTTCTTCCCTACAGACCTCCATAATCCTATTCCACTCTGAATTGGTTATTCTGTAGGTCTGATGAGCAATTGGGACTTCTCTTTACTGCCCCTTCAATACTCTCCTGGGTTGGTGTCCCTATTTACTGAATTCTGTATCATCCTCTTTCTTGGTTTAGCCCTCAATTATGCTGGAATAGAGCCTTCAGTATCTGTGGGTAGGAAATAAAATTTTTGAGACCTCAAATATCTGAGAATGTTTACTGAAATCTGAAAACTTTCCCTCGTAAGTTGATTGATAGTTTGGCTGGGTATAAAAACTAATTTGCAGATAAATTTACCCATAGTTTTGAAGGCATTGTTCCACTGAGTTCTAGCATCCATTATTGCTGTTGCAAGGTCTGCCACCATTCTTTTCCTCGAACTTTTGTATTTTGTATGTTATTGTTTTTCTTTTTAGTAATTGTTAAATCTTTTGTTTGTCCAGGATGTTCTACAATTTCACAATGATGCTTCTTAGTGTGGGTATTTTTCTTTTTCATTTTACCATATTCTTCATGGGCTTTCAGTTTGGAGTTTAATATTCTATTAAGTTTCCTCAGTCCTGGAAAGTTTGTCTTATATTATTTTTTAATCACTCCTTCTCTGCTGTTTAATATGACTATTTTTTTTCTATAATACCTTTTATTGGTATGTTGACTCTCTCAGGGGTAATTCTCTAATTTTCTTACCTTTTTTTTTCTTACTATTTTTCATCTTTCTGAGAGATTTCCTCTATGTTATCTTCATACTTTCCTCCTGCATTTTTACCCCAACTTTGTTATTTGTTTTAATGTTTAAAATTTTTCTGATTTTTTTTTCTTTTTTAATAACATCCTGTTCTTGTTTCATGGATCAAAACTCTTCCTTTCTCTCTCTGAGAATATTAATTGTAATTGTTTTGAAGTACTGTGTCTGTTTCCTCAGGATTCTTTTTTCTTTTTGTTGTTTATCTGCTCTTGTGTTGGAGGCTTTCCTTAGATGTCTGATGAACCTTAGCTGTCTATTCATATTAAAAAGAGACACACTAAAAGGTTATGGAAAATTTTGTGCATAAGTGCAGCTTTTTAATTAGTAGACTTCATGGTAGAGTGATAATGATAACAAAGCTGAACTTTTACTATAGAATCCCCAAATGTCCCTCTCTTATGGCATTTCTCTTAAGCCTTTAGAGAAGAATTCAGTAATCTCCTACGTGTTACTACATGAGCCTGGCTTGAGACATCCTGAAACAAAGACAGGAAAAGGAAATGAGCCTCAACCACTGACTTCCCTATCTCTTCAGTGCCAGACTTCTTGATCTTCTTGTTCTCTCCAGAGAATAAACCTCCCGTCTTCTTCCAGGAGAGCAAAATGACAAGAACCAGCAATAGGATAGTTGCTTGACTGCCTGGGCAGAAAATATAGCCAGATGGGAGTAGAAGGGAAGCTAATCATTTTAAATATAAACCCTCAGCCAGTCTCCTTCTTTTAAACCCTTTCCTCTCTGCAGTACCTTGTGCCACCAACTTCTGAACCTTTTCAGAGTCCGACAGGGGAAAAGCCAAGTGCCAGCGCTCTCTCTCTCTCTCTCTCTCTCTCTCTGTCTCCGTCTCCTAAATATGGCTTCCATTTCATTTCAACCACTTTCTATTTTCCAGAAAATTGTTGAAATCTCTCTACTACTGTCATCCTCTCCTGGTTTCTTAGGCCTTGTAGACTTAATACCTTTTTAGTTTCCTTTATTTTCATTTTAGTGGCGTTTTGAGAATGATTTGCCATGTTTAAGCAGAAGAATCATTCTTAAAGGATATAATTTTTGATGCTTTAAGAAATTGAAAACATACCCTAATTGCTTCATTTAAAGCTTAATAAGTTTTTTGTATATTTTTGGGCAAGTGTGATTCTTCTAAATTTTTAACTCTGTATTTAGAGTACATATTTAAAATCGCTACATAAAGAGATAACATTACTTATTAACTGTCAAAGACAGATACTGTTGGAATTGGTTTCTAGAAATGGTTGGGTGGCCTGCCTTGAGTCTTCCTCATCTTCTTACCTAGTCTTTCTGAGGGTAAACATCAGCATTTGTAAGGCAGCTGACAAAGTTTAGGAATTTCAGTACTATGGGATTTGTATTGCTTCATAAAGTCCTCTCACTTCTATGGAAATTGACCCCCCTAAACTTGCTTCTTCATTAGCACTCTGCCACAACCAGCTAAAGTGGCTGCTCCCAGAAAACAAGTCTCATACTGTGTTTCCTCTAAGATGATGTAAGAATTTGAACCTAATATGTAAACCTGATATAGTATCTTAACAAAAGCAATCGTCAAGCATGTTTCTTTTTTCCTTTGCATGATTCAGAATTATGTTTTTATTTTTTCTTCCATAATTGGAGAATCCATATCCTTATAGCTGAGCTCATCTTCACATTTAATTTGAGTCGTGTTTAATTGGCTTTGTAAACCTAGCATAAATACAACCTTGCACATTGAACCATACTCTTAGAGAGCACCCCCATTTGCTAAATAAGAAAATGGAACAGGTTTCTACATCTCCTTTCCCAAAACGTTGACACTGATGACAAGATATTGCTGTATGCCTTCAGGGATCTGCTAATCGTATCCAGGCCTTTGCCATAGGAGCATGAGCTGAATGTTGGCCTGGTCTGTAATTGGACTCTTATGACCATCTGGCAGCTTCTGTGACATATTACTGGCCTTGGCCCAGCTTCTAATTGGCATCAAATTAACATGCATCTGCATCCACAAGACATCTTATCTTTCTGAATAAAAGAGGTCATAATATCTTTCTTTTCTTTATCTATGAAGCAGTTATACTTTGCAGGTTTTTGTTTTAACTGAGGAGTGAAATTTCAAGATTCCCATGTTACTTTAGTCCTGAGCGTTTTGAATCTCCTTCTATACAACTGAAACAGAGTCTAGAAACTGCTGGTCCTGGGCTTGAAGAAATTATATAGCATTATATCTCTCTGGCTTCAGGCCATAGGCATTCTTATTCTTCAGGCTGTCTGCAAACTTGAATAGAAAACTTCATCTGTGATCATTTTGAACGGAGCCAGTGGAGACAAGATTGCCTTAGTTAGCAGCTTACCAGCTTAAACTGAGTACTCTCTAGTTGTAATGGAAACTTAATCAAGAAAAATTCAGAGTAAGTTTTCACTTACATTTTATATCTTACTTGGCAACTTGTTTGAAAATGTTGAATAAAAGATCCAACACAGGAAACATTTTATATAATGGCTTATGATTAATAAATATGGAATCTGAAGCATTCTATTTTATAAATCAAGATCTTAGTCCAAATTTCCTGTTTTTCTACACTTAAAAAAAACACACAGGGTAAAAATAGCACTAAACTGTATAGGGTACTCAGAGGTCAAGGCAACAGGCAGGATCAATTACTCAGGATGCCGTGGTGCTGAGACGTTTGTCAGACCATCAGCAGAAACATTCATTTTATAGTCACTACAGGGAAGGCATTTGGTGCAGCTGGTTTTATAAAAATGTAAGTAAACATATCCAAAAGTAAATTATCCTACTTTAGATTTTCTATGCTTTTTGAGAAGAGGAGAGGAATGGATAACAAAATAATAGATGAGTGACTGGGAAAAACAGGCCTGTACATTGCTGGTTCATAGAAAACACCAGTCATAGTAGTCAATGACTTTCTTACCACATCTTAATTTTAATCACATCTATTTCTCCCTGTATTTTACAAATCTAGCCACTGTCTTCAATCTTTAATATCCTGTACCATCACCTTAAACATATATATACACACACTCATTCACGCATTTTGACCTTTGTTCAAAGATTTTCCAGTCTTAAGTCATTTGTACTTTCTCACAAATTCTCTCAGCCCAGCCCCTGCATAAAAGCCCTTAGTGCATTTTCCAGTATCTCTTTGTCTATGGAATATTATCAAGATACTCTGGAGAATACGTGCATGACAATAGGTACTTTGGCATCCACATCTTTAGTTGACACTTCATCATGCTAAGATGAAAGTTTTCTCATTTGTATTTCCCTATAGCCTAAAGAATGTTTCTTGATAAAACCAAAGGAAACAAGTGAAGATGCCACCAAAACCAGGAAGAGGAGAAAGGTAATAATAATTTCTTACAATGATGTGGCCCCACATGGTTTCCATCACATTGTTAAATAGTATACTTTGATGAGGCAATTATTGTAATCCCCACTTTAGAGATGCAAAGATTGTGAGGTTCTTTGAGGTTTGGTGACTTTCCTAAGGTCACTAGTAATAGGTATTTCTGTTGGAGCTAAAAATAAATTCTTCTAATTCCTATTTCAGTCTTGTGGAGCACCAAACATCTTTGTTACCCACTCTGTGTTTTCACTGTGGTTAGAAGTCAGACATAAGTTTCTGATTCTAGAAGGGGCCCAGAGCTATCTTGTCCTCTGGCCCCTCTGTCTCTAAGAAAAGAAATCTACCAGCCTTCTTTCCTTACCCATTTCAAGTTTTAAAACCTTATATCTTAGAGTATTAATAAAAAGAAAACAATAAACAGATGAAGGTAGTATAAGTATAAGGCATTTCTGACTCTAATTTGGAACCGTAAGTTAAAGCAAAAGTCTCCCCTTGATTTTAATACTTGCCTGTGAACATATGGAAAACTTTGTTGCTCCTATACAAACTTTCTGATGGCTCAGGCTTGAAGAAAGTGTGGTTGGCTTTGACCTTCTACCACAGTTGTGAAAACAGCAGTGTAATTCTCTCCCTGCCAAGAAGGGTCTGCTGCTGAAGTCAGCAGAGGAAATATGATTGGGATTAGAGCAAAGAAGATGGACTCAAACCAATTACTTAACAGCAAGCTTTTAGAAAAATGAGAGTGTGTGTGCGTATGATTCTTTTGCTCACAAATGGCCAAATAGGAAGATGAGAGATGCCAAATTGGCTGAGGTTTGGCAAGTTCTTAAAGAAATGACTTTAACTTCTCTTTGATAGTTTGTACACTAATGGCCTTCAAGAGTGTTAAGTTCTTGGTGGCTCAAGGTCAGAACTCCAGCTAAATAGTTTAGCCTTGGCTGAGGTCATGCTAAAATGTGCCCACTGATGACATATTTTTTAAAGTTAATTCATCTGACAGAACTTTGACCATTCTTGGCAGTGGTATAAAAAGAAGATAGTATGGAAGGAGAATAAAAAAGCTGGGGTGGGAGGCAGGGAATGTTTCTTTCTGGATCTTTGGTGAAATATTATAAGGAAATAAGGAGGGAAGTTTATGATGAAAGTTAAATGAACGATTCTGTGTTCCTAGTACATTACAGGCATTCAGTAAATGCTACACAAATAAGTCCAGATCAAAATAACTGTTGTGAAGTATTTCCTGTTCTGCTTTCCATAGGGCTAATTCAAGACTGTTTCTCCCAAGACTTGAGACTAGAAGGTCTAAAATGTCCCCCCTTTAGTGCATTCCTATGCTGAGATATGCAGCTCTTACTTTAATCCCAGAAATCCAAACTGAAACATAATGCCTTAAGAACCAGGTTAGGCAAGAAATTCTCAAAATTCTACTCTCCCAGGAGTACAAATTGTCTAAGGCTTAAAAAGAGGTTTCCACAAGCAACAAGTTTTATTGACTTTTAACAGAAAAATAGTACCCTTTTATAGAGACTCCTGCAGAAATTTTAGTTCTTCTAGAAATCACAGACCAAGGGTTACAAGGAGTCATTTAGATGATTTGTTCATTTTTCAAAGCTGTAGTTATGTCCGAGAAGTATCATTTAAGTTTCTCAAGTGTGTTTATTAGAACTCCTGTTCACACCTGGCTATCACCAAAACCTGTGTACAGTTTAAATGCCAGCGGCATCGACCTATCTTAAGTCAAATTCCATTCTAAAAAATCTGCTTCCAATTTTTTTCTTCCTTCTTATTAGAAGAAAATTACTGATGTTCTTGCAAAATCAGAGCCAAAACCAGGGACACCTGAAGACCTACAGAAGCTGATGAAGGACTATTTTAGCAGTAATCGCTCAGTGATTGAATTAGAAGAACTAAACCTGCCAGGTACAACCAAGCTTCATTGTTGTTTTCCTTTTTTTTTTTTTTCTTTTCTTTTTTTCCTTCTCTTACTATTCTGAGGCTTGTTATTTGGCAAAACCCATTGTTAGTTGCTAGCAATTTTCCTGATGATGAGGAAGGAGCAAAACAGGTTCACCTTTTCTCTGCTGTGTGTTATGGCTAGGTATTTCAGCTAGGGGGCTGATATGTTTTCCACACGCTGATACTCGTTTCCTCAACTTCATAGTTTTAACTGTTGGGTGATATCTTCATTAAGATGCTAAATGGTATTTGTTCAATCTAATAGAAAGATTTGTAATTTTTTATTCAAAAGGCTAATTGGGTATACATTTTTTGGCAGATTCTTTAATGAATAAGAATCCCTTATGAGGATAGAAGTTAAATAAAAATAAAGATAAGCACACAAATGAAAGTATAGAAGTGAAACATTGACTTACTCACCCTTTATAGACAAGAACTTTAGCTTTAATAGCATCTTATTTTTGTTGTTATCCTTAGCCTGGATGTGAAGTCATAATTGTGCATTTTAGGGTAGTGTTTTAGGTCCTAGCCAAGATTTTTTCAAGTAAGCTATCTAAAGGTAGGACAAAATTCTGCATTTTTAACAAGGCTGACACCTCACCCCGTGTGATTCTTAAGCCTGCTATTATTTGAGATCTACTGTATTAGAATATTTACAATTAAAAGATATTGGGAAATTCTTAAAACAACCAATTTTAATTAATTTCAAAGTAATGTTATATCCTGTAACTCTTTTGTGCAGAGATTGAGGAAAAGAGATGTTATAAAATCAAAGCACAAAAGGTTTGGGTAGCACTGCTTCAGATAAGCTATGTGTAGACTACTAGGGATATCTCATACTGCTTTTGGAAAAAGTCAAAGGTAGCTTGATTTCCTTTTTCCATGACAACTGTATGCTTTCTAGAGTCTTGAGAAGCTGAAAAACAGCCCATTCCCTGAATTTTTATAATTCTTTGTAATAATGTGCCTTTTTAAAAAAAATGCATGTTAGGCTGGAGATATCAGTGTCCCTGTCTGTTCCTTTTCCAAAAGGAATATCCTTTAGGGGGTTGAAGGAGCTCATTTCCACATGTGCAGTTTCTGGAGTTTTCCACTTACAGAGATCAGAAGGTCCAACAGCAGTTAGAGACCACTCTTCTCAGCACAGCAGTTCCTCTGCACGAGAGCTAGGTCCTGGCTCTTCTATCTCAGAAACCAAGTGTTACAACAAAGCCTCTTCAAGGTGTAACTGAAGTTTGATTTTACTGTGACTTAGTGTCAATTTTCCCTTGTAGTTCTTTGTTAGTTTACCTTCACCTGAGGAAAGATAATGGGACTGCTGCTATCTGTAACCTCTTGGAACATTATAAACCTTAATTTGCTAGAATTGTAGAGAGTAGAGGTCAGAAGAAACCTTGAAAGAGTCATTTGAGTTCCATAGTGAGTTTACATTATATTATATCTATCATCATTAGAGTTCAGTAATATAATTAGGCAAGAATGTGTGGTCATGGGTTGGCTTAGGGGAAAATGTTTAAAATATGTTAAAAATACTGTTATAGCCAAAAAAAATTTGGTTTTCATTTTCAGTTAAGAAATGAGGCCATTCTCAGCCACAGTGAATGAACACATCATAGGAAGGTTTTAGAGAAAAGGCCCATCACTACACTGTTAGGACCCAGGACACAAAGGAATTCTCATCAGGTGAGAGGAGGGACACACAATTATTTGAAACAGGCTCAGAAAGGGGCATAAATATAAGGTGGATGTAAGTAATAAAATATTGTTCCTATTTAGTTGCCGATCATCTAACTTGGTTGTGGTTTGAGGTTGTTTATGTCTGTAAGGCAGGAACATGTCTTTTCAATTAATACTGTACACTGTACATTGTTAATGTCATACACATGGGAACTTAATTAGAGTTTTGAGGCAAGAGTCACTTGGAGCTAACTCAGCTGTCCTCCTGAGAGCTGCAGTGTGGTTTAGATCAGTGCTAAATGCCTGTAGGCCGGCCACAACTGAATCACCCAGGAACTTAAAAAGCAAATTCCCAGGCCCTCCCCACAAGGAATTCTGACTCACTACGCAAAAAGGAATCCATTCCAGGAATCTGTATCTTTTGTAAAGTTCTCCAGGTGAGTCTGATCATATCCAGTCCTGGGAGATTACAGTTTTAAAGAATTCAAAGGCTCTTTAACAGTATAGAGGGCAACATCTTTGAAGATAGGTACTCACATACTATGAGTTATGTATGCTGGGTCACAACATAAGCTTCATTTAATTTAGTAATAATTTACTCCTTAGCACTCTGCTGTGTTTATAGACAAACTTTTTTTTTTTGTAGAAAGAATTAGGATGATAAACATGATGTTGCTTTTTTATACATCTCAGGTACATAATTGATAGATCATGATCATCATTGGTTGAGCAAGACCCCTATGTTTTATTGTAGTATGTCACATTGTCTTTCATTGTGTTGTGTTATATTGTATTTTGATGCATTATTCCCACTCTTCCCCAAACCTCACTCCAATTTCCTTTCTCCATAGACATTCACTCTAAGGTATTAATATACATTTTAAAATATGTATATGTTCTTATAAAATATGTCATGTTGTTGCATGTGTATACATTTTATAATATATTTAAGTGATGTGCTGAACCTCTCATTCTGCTTCTTTCCTTAATTAACACTTTTTCAGGATATGCCTATATAGCTTTATTTACGTCTAGTTCATTGTGTCTAAAATGCTATGTAGTAGTCTACTGATTTCATCTACTATATATTGCTCATCCATTTTCTCCTATATGGACACTTAGACTGCTTCTAGTTCCCCAGTATTAAAAATAATGCTAGTGTGAATAGACTTGAATATGTCTATTTATAGACCACACAACAATTTCTTCCCATTATTTACTCAGGAATTGTGATCCTGGGGTCATTGGTGTATACATCTTAATTTTACTACTTTCCGGGATAGCTATACCAGTTTATACCTACACCTACAGTTCACAAGAGTTTCCATCATCCTACGTTCTCACCAACACTTGGTATTATACATCTTTCTAACAGTAGCCATTCTAATGTGTGTGCAGTGTTATCTCATCTTGTATTAATTGCACTTCTATGATGACTAGTGAGTTTCAGCATTTCCATTTAGATTTGTTAGCTATTTCAGCTTTGCCTTTGTATAGTGCCTATTTTGTGGATTTGGAAATAAAGATATTTTATTAGTCAACTGAATGATACAGCAAGCTTCTATTTCACTACTCTAAGAAATGATGGACATTTAGAAATTTACTTTTTGCTGCTGCTGTTGCTGTTGTATAAATGTTAGACAACACTTTTAAGATAAAATATCTGAGTCCCCATTTCACTAATGTACAACCTGTTCAAGAATACATCTTTCACATTTAATCTATTTTGATTATGTATGTGTTGGCAAAATATTCTACAAAGCATGTTTCTTATATTTCTAGACTCCTGTTTCCTCAAGGCCAATGATTTGACTCACAGTCTTTCATCATACCTAAAAGAAAGTAAGTAAACTCATTTTTTAAAATTATTTATCAAGTTATTATTTCCATTAAAACATAAGGTCTATCTCTTTAAAATAAAAACTTAGAAAACTACATTTAAAATCAGGTTTCTACTTTAAATGGATTTTAAATGAAGGTCTTTTAGGTCCATCTTGATACTAATTTTTATTTATTTAAATTTATTCTTATTTTCTCTGGCATTTTGGTCTTCTTTTTGTTTTATAACACAGTAAAAGTTTTGGTCTTAGAATCCAAAAAATTATTAGTTTTGTAGTCCCAGGTTCCCCATTAATTTGCTCTTTGACCCAAGACAAGTCACTGAGGACTCCTCTGGGACTCAATTTTGTTATCTGAAAGACAAGGAATTTGGACTATATGATCTTGAACGCAGCTCTGAGATTCTGAAATTCTGTTCCCATGTTCAGAGCTCAGACCATGCCTATTGCGTAGACAGTCTAATTTGACCTTTTCAGTAAATATTGTATGTAGGCAGTAATAACTAGATTCTTCATGCTAGTTAGTCATTTATTTGTGGCCAACAGTGAACAGTTTAGAGATAAAAATGTAACATTCTTCTTTCAAATTCTAACCAATTTTGACGACATTCAACTTGAGTTCATAAGCCTTTCTTAGCCTCAAATTCAGCAAATGTAAATGTAGATAATAATACAACCAATCTCACTGAATTATGAAAACTAAAAAAGAGAAATTTGCATAAAGTGCTTATCACAGTGTCAGTGTTTAATAAATGTTTGCTATTATTTTAATATCATTTCCATTTTATATCTTACGCCGAGTATCCCTTTAAAATTTAACATTATTAAATCAGAGTTCTTTTCCTTATTTAGTCAACATTGCCTTCAAGCATCAAACATAAAATATAGAAAATGTTGTATTATTACAGACTTTTTTAACTTAGTCCTAAAACTAGTCACATTTAGCTACTTAGCATATTATGTGTTTTGTGGTATAAGTTAGTATTTCGTTTTAATCTAATATCTAGAATAATCAGTATAGGATAGAATCTAAACAATGCTCATTATATTTTATTTTACTTAAACAATAACAAAGAAGTGATTGGAGAATATCCAACTTTGGGGACCTTATTTTGCTATATTTAGAGTAATATTTTTCTTACGGCCTCTTTTCAGTCTGCCCTAAGTGGGTGAAACTTCGGAAAAACCACAGTGAGAAGAAATCGGTCCTGATGCTGATTATCTGTGGCTCTGCCGTCCGAGCCCTGGAGCTCATCAGGTGGGAAGCTTCACCTACTCTGTTTCGTAAATGTTTTCGAAGTAACTGATACGTGCCAAGCTGGTATGTTCTATATTCTGGAGATGTAGCAATGAACAAAATACACAGAGTCCCTTCTCTCATGGAACTTAAAGTAAACAAATAAACATACATAATAATCTCAGATAATAATAAGTTATGTAAGAAAAAAATCAAGCATGGCAAAGAGGATGGGGGCTACTTTTAAAAGGGTGGTCACAGAAAACTTCTCTCAGGAGATTGATATTTGAGCAAAGACTTAAACAAAGTGAGAGAAAGCCAAGCAGATATCTGGAGGAAGAGGGTTTCAGGCAGAGGGGACAATAAGTACAAAAGGCCCTGCGATGGGGTGTGCCATTGGAGGACTGTGAGCAGAGACGTTATATGATGTGAATAGTCATTCTAAAGGATCGCTTTGGCTGCTGTGTGGAGAGCACACATTGTAGAGGGCAAGGGTAAAAGCACGGAGATTATACAAGCAACAGCCAGTTGTAGGAATAATGAAAGAAAAGATTTAATTTAAAATAATAGCAAGAAAAAGAATGAAACACCAAGGAATAAACTTACCAAAATTTAGATAGAGAAAATATTACATGAGGGATGCAGAAGATCTTAAACAAACAAAAAGGCATACCGTATTCTTGAATAGGAAGATTCAATGTAAAGATGTCTGTTTTACTTAAGGTAATCTGCAGATTTCACAGATTCCCAATGAAACTTCAATGAAATTGTTTTTCAAACTGGAGAAACTAATTCTAAGTTCATATGAGAAAATACAGAACTAAAAATAGCTGGGGAAATTCTGAACAAGAATGTTAGAAAGGATTCTATGCCTGTAGTATTTATCAGATTATTTGAAAAAAAATGAAGTCTCGGTAATTAAAACTGTGGAACTGGCACATGCATGAAGGACAGATCAGAACAGTGGTACAGAATCAAACATTCAGAAATAGACCCATGTGCATCTGAAAGTGCAGCATGTGGCAAGAGTGCCGCGTCAAGAGGGAAAGTTGGATTATTTAATAATTGGTGTTGGAACAACTTGGTAGCCATATCTCACTTCTTATACCAAGACAAATGCCAAATGGACCAAAAATTTAAATGTAAAAATTCCGCTTTAAAGATTTGTTGGGGCTTTACTAAGTGCTTTCACATACCTTTTCATTTACTGTTTTTTTGTAGAATAAACAAAAAGGCTTCCATTGGATCTGTGGTAACATTCAGCTCTCAGAGAAGAGCCATCAGAATAAAGTGGGATTTACTGAGACTCACCCTCTCCTAGGGCCAGGCTCTATGCCAGACTCTGCGCCAGGCTTTGACCAGAGACAAAACAAAAGAAAATCCAATTCCTGAGGGAAAAGGAGCTTGATCAAATAGACTGAGGTGCAAATGTAGACTCTTGGTGGTTATTTAGCATCTATTTTTCTAAATGAACTAATCTGACAATGAATTTAGTAGAGTAGTTTTTAAGCTTAGTTACCAGTCCTTCAAACCCTCCTTTCCCACTAGGCAACACATTAAATTGTATCTCACACCCTCTCAATAAAACAAAAGTGTATCAACTATTTCTGCTCTAAGCATAATTGATCTTCAAAACTCCAACTGCTTCTGGACAGCTGTACTTGCTGTTTCTGAAATCATAAGAATTCACACTGACATTCCACTCCTTCAAGAACTACCACCACAGAACTCCTTTCAGATTCAAGCACTAATGGCAAAGAGGTGGGCCTGGAGGTGGCCTCATAAAAACAAGTTGTCACATCGATTTGAGTTTTAACTGTACATAAATGCCTTTTTGAGGGGCATAAAAACACTATGTTGTCGTACTTCATTTGCCCATTCTCAGTGTTTTTCTGTGTCTTCAGTGATATAATGATCCATTTCAAGGTTAAGTGATTCTTGAGCAGGCACAAGAAGCCCCATTCATAAAGGCTAACATTAAATAATTCTAACTTTTGTAAGACTGTCTGCTCTCTTGAGAACCACGACTTATGTTAAATATGTTCTCTGAATTGTCTTCCTAGTTAACCTTGCCATGGAGAAAGTGCGTGTGTAAGTGCAGACTTGAGTGCAACAGAACTCGTTTGTATAGCATGAGTCACTATTTTGCAAACTTATGTAGTCCTACTGGCCAGTAGCATTTCTCAAATATAATAATGATATATAAAGGAAAGTAACATTCTGAGCAGTATTCCCATGTTAGTTCTATTCCCAAACATCAACTAAAAGATTATTCTTTTACACCCATTTATACCCAAAGCATTTCCACATATAAAATTTTACAGAAAAGTTCACTCTGCAATGTAGATAAAGTGGGGGCGGGGGGCTACTCTGAATGAAGGACATAAGCCCTCCTGCTAACCCCTGCCAGCTCATTTCTGCCCCCTCAGGACAGCCACAGACAGACCTTTGTATGTGCCCTTGCGTTCCGTAGATCTCGGGCTGATATCACTGCTAAGATACTTCTCACAACCAAATTTTGTATGAGAACTATACTGCAGAGTTTGAAGATAAATTTTCTGCAAGGGGCCTAAAATATAGAACTTTTGTGTTACAGGTGTTAAAAGAACAAAATTCAGCTGAGTGAATTTGAAGATTGAATTGGCTTTACTCAGTGATTCATGAATCAGTCAGCATCCCCTCTAGCTACAGGAGGGGCATTCCAAGGGGTTGTACAAAAATGAAAGGTTTTTATAGGAAAAAGGTGGAGCAAGGGATCTATTAATAAAAGAAAAGATTTATATTTAGGCCAGGACATTTTCTTTTGAAGGGGAAGGGAACAGCAAGGATTTTGTCTTACTCTGGTGGGTAGAGAGGGCCCACTTGACAGATTACCTTTCTGGTGCTTGACCAGAAATTCCAGAGTGGTTGATTAAGGTTACATTTCTGGGAGAGGCTGATACTGCAGTTGGAGAACAGCACAAGTGACGCCATTTTGGGACTGTTATTTTCATTTTAACAGAAGTGAAGGACAGATCTACATGTTTCAATAATCAAGGAAACCGGGAGAGGGTATAGGTCAAGTGGTAGAGCACGTGTTTAACATGCACCAGGTCCTGGGTTCAGTCCCTAGTAACTCCTCTATAAATAAATAAACCTAATTCCCCCCTACACACCAAAATAAAATAATTAAATAATACAATAATAATCAAGGAAACCTAAGTAAAGTTAACCTTGTGTATGAGAGTTAGAAGCCAACCCAGATACATGCTTGAATAAAGGCCACCCCAGTTCTATTCCAGAGATGGGAATTGTTTGTGTGTATGTGTCTTAGAATTGTGTGTGTGTGTGTGTGTATCCACATACATATGCATGTATGTGCACACATACATGCACATGTTTTGAATAAATCAAGATGTAATACTTAAGTAGTGAATTTTCTTATGTGTTAATCTATTCTTTTTTCATCAGGTCAATGACTGCATTCAGAGGAGACAGCAAAGTTATGAAATTATTTGCAAAACATATAAAGGTAAACAAGGGCATATCGTTCCTGGTGAGAGATGAAAGTGATCCATAAAGGCCACCTCCAGACCTCAGTTTCTCTGCTTCAGCCTCTTTTCCTTATCTCCTTAGCAAGCATGTTCTTTGGTGCCTCCCTTATATAACATATTTAGCAACCATTCTGGTTTTCTTTGCCTTTCCTTCATCTATCCCAACAGTCAACATTCCCCTATGCTCTGAGATTTCTGTACAGGAGCTGAGGTTTGATCCCTGGATTCTTTGAAGATTTACCAGTTTTCTAGGGAGATGCTTTTCTGTCTGATGTTACTCTTCTTTGCCCTGGAAGTTGTCCCTAAACAAGGGTAGCTCCATTTGTTTTTTGCCTCTTAGCTTTTACAGTAAATACTCTAAATTGGGCTGTGATTGAACTTTTTGATGATTCTTCTTTGTTCTCCATCATTTTGGAATAGGTCCAGGAGCAGGTAAAATTGCTGGAGAAGCGTGTGGTACACCTTGGTGTAGGAACTCCAGGGAGGATTAAAGAACTCATTAAACAAGGTATGAAAAGAGGTGGTGATACTCCTATTCAGAGCTGGGAGTTTGCCTGACCCCTATGTGAGTTTGGGAAACCACATGTGTGAGGTAGTGAAACCAGACCTCTGTGTTAATTCAGGAGTTGGAAACTCAGCCTTTAGTCTCTAAAGCTGCCAGCAGGTATAATGCAGTAGGGAGTGATAAGGACTGTTGGAAACTGCAGTGCACGTGCCCATCTAAATACATTCAAATCCCAGTTGCTGTAAGCAGGTTAGTGGATCCACAATTATTCCACCAATTTGCAATTGTATAGCTGGATGTGCTGAGTATTTCCCTCTCACTTAATTGAGTCTCAGCCCCCCAGGACTCCCATTCTAGTTGAGGGCTGGTATAAAAATTTGTTGAAACAAAAATGCAGTTTCTGTGGGTGAAATATAGGTATTATACTTCTCCCGAATGTATTTCTCTTTTAGTGCCTTACCCAGAAAGTATTCCAGACAGCATCCACCAGTGGGTTTTTATAATTTGTTGACTTTACCAAAGCCTAAAAACCTGTTGACCTGCTGATAATCTTATGTATTCTACCTCAGACAGATTAAAGATTTCTTTTCAATGCTCATTTCCAAATTACTTGTTTAATACAGTAATAGAACATTATTTTATAACTATCTGAGGCTAGTCCTCGATTTTTATGTATCTAAAAGTAAAGTGTTCATCAGTATAGTAGCTAAGTATAGAGATGATCATTTGCCAGGAAGCAAACAAGAGCTAAACATACTAGTGTTTCTCTCCAGATGAAAATCATCCAGGATTAAATGAACCCAGGATATGCAGAGGTCTGCACAATTACAAGGAAGTAACAAACTTGGTAGCCCCAGACAAAGAAGGGAAGCAAATATTTTTTGAGTTCCTATTTTGCACTCAGTGCTATGCCAGACACTCTCACATATCTCATCTAGTACTCACAGCATCCTTAAGGCTAGCAGTCTTAATTTTTATGAGAGAAAACTGAAGCTTAAAAGGGTTACATAGCCCGTCCCAAGAGCTGTCATTCAAGGCCTTCCTGGTTCCAAAGCTTTTCCCCTCGAGGAGCTCCTGATCCAGCTGAAGAGATAAATGTACATAGAATGAGATTGACAACATGAGGCAGTAAATGCCAGGGGCCAGATGAGTACTTCTAAATCCTATAGCAATTGAAATGAGGGAGAGATGGTTATGGTGGCTGAATCTGCAGGGAAGATTTTACAGAGGAAAGGGTCTTTAAGTGATCTTTGAAGTATATGGAGGATTAAAATAGGATCTTTGAAGTATGGAGACATGAGGAAAGCCTTCAGGAATGGGAGAACAGCTGAATCAGAAGCAGACAGGCAGGTGCACAGTGTGCAACCAGAGGAGGTGTTAAGTAGGCAATACTATGCTGAGGTTAAGAGCCCCTATTATGGACTCAAACCTCTGAATGCAAGTCCAAGGTCCATCAATTTACCAGCTCTGTGACTTGGCAAGTTTCTTAACCTTTCTAACCCTATTTCTTTTTCTGAATGCCAGAGATAGTAATAGCATCTACCTCAAAGAATTGTTATACCAATAAAGAGCTAAACACAATGGATGTCACACCTTAAGAACTCAACAAATACCCGTTAGTACCTTTATTAAAGAGACCACCTTTCTTGTTTTGAGACTTCGTGGGCCGTAGTAGCCTGTGATTCAGTTGGAAAGAAAGTCAGATTGTAGAGAGTAGATCTTACACAGTAATTGGCTGGATTTTTATCTTGTGGGCTGAGGAGGGTGTTGAAAGTGAAGGAACAGATGACAGGCACTGATAGTCTGTAAGACACAGAGTTGGGAGAAATTGGCTGGGCAGCAAGAAAGGCCAAGGATGCGCCCTCCCATTCCCTCTTAGCCAGAGATCCACCTCTCCCCTTCCTGGATTCTAGCTGATTTGTGTGTGTCACTAGGCACCCCGTGCAGCAGGGTCACTCTTCTACATATTTAATATTTAAGGGGGGGGGGGGGGAGCGAGAACAAACTTGTCCAGATTGTTGAAATTAGATTTCTACAGAGTTGTTAAAACTCACTGTGGAGGCTTATTTCATTTAAGGAATGGAAAAATCATTTAAGGAGCTGTTGACTTTTTCATAATATTAATGAAAATAACTTCTGATTCTAACTGGTTGAATGGTTTAATATTCATTAACTACAGATGTTACCGTACAAAGTATTTTAAAAGAACAATTCCAGCACTCTAGAAACTGAAAATCTAGCAAAGCAAAGCAAGTGGCCCATAACTCATTTTATATAGCTGTTTATGATTTAAGATGTTTACATATATGATATATTAAGGAGAGTTTCTAGACATCAAAAAATATCCTGTAACACTGGGATCCATACACTTATAGTCAGAATTGTATTGTTTTATTTAATAAAAAAGGGAATTTTCTAATTATGAGTCTCTGTAAAATGCAAAAAAGGTACAGAAAAGAAAATAAGTCACTTTAATCTCTTGTTAGTTAATATTAAATATATTTCTTTTCAGTCTTTTTCTATGCATTTATCTATTTATTTTTATAAGTAGAAATCATATTGCATGTAATAACTTTATAGCCTGTCTTTTCCACTTAATATATCTCATGAGGACTTTCCTTGTCATGAATTAGTTTTAATTTTTCATTTTTAATGGCTACATATGTTCTGTTGAATTTTTTTCTAGTTTGATTGAGATATAATTGACATATAACATTGTACTGACCATGGTATACAAATCAGTCAGTTCACATATTTACAATTTTCTGTCTTCTCATGAGAACTTTTAAAGTCTACATTTTTAACAACTTTCAAATATATAGTACGGTATTGTTAACTATGGTTACCATGCTATGTATTACATCCCCAGAGCGTATTTATCTTATAGCTGAAAATTCTTACGTTTTGCACCTTCAGCTTTTTCTCCCACCCCCTACCTCTGGCAACCACCACCAGTTTGTTCTCTGTAGCTATGAAATGATTTGTTTGTTTGTTTGTTTCCCCCATATAAGTGAGATCATATAGTATTTGTCTTTCTCTGACTTATTTTCCTTAGTATATATAATGCCCTCAAGGTCCATCCATGTTGTCACAAGTGGCAGGATTTTCTTTTTTATGGCTGAATAACATTCCACTGTGTGTGTGTGTGTGTGTGTGTGTGTCACATGTTCTTTATCCAGTCATTTGTCAGTGGACACTTAGGTTGTTCCCATGTCGTGGCTATTGTAAGTAATGCTGCAGTGATTATGAGGATGCAGATATCTTCCTGAGATAATGATTTCATTTCCTTTGGGTGTATAACCAGAAGTAGAATTGCTGGGTCACATGATAGTTCTGTTTTTAATTTTTTTGAGAAACCTCCATACTGTTTTCCATAGTGGCTACACCAATGTACAATCCCACCAACAGTGCACAAGGGTTCCTTTTTTCCCACATCTCTTGTCATTTTGGTAATAGTCATTCTAACAAGTATTAGGCAATAGCTCATTTTGATTTTGATTTATGTTTCCCTGATGATTAGTGACACTGACCACATTTTCATGTACCTATTGGCCATTTTGTATGTCTTCTTTGGAAAAACGTCTACTCAGTTACTCTGCCTATTTTTAAGTCAGATCACTTGTTTTTTTGCCGTTGAGTTGTATGAGTTCTTTATATTTTTTTGGGATATTAACACCAGTTTATATTGTTTTTTGGAGCAATTCTGTTTTGATAGGATATTTGGGGTCTTTCTAATTTGTTTTTGCTATTACAAGTAATACACAGTGATCATCTTTACAAGTAAGTATGCATTAAGTGTCTGATATTTTATTGGGTTATGTCATAAAGGAGAATTATTTTATCACATACTAAGCATTTTAAAGCTCCTCTTGTATAATGCCTGGTTGCTTTCCAGAGAGACCGTACTTGTTTGCTCTCCCACCAGCAGTCAGTTATTTTTAGGGGAACACTATCAGCTCATTGTCTTTTCCTCACCTATCATTTTTAATTTTGCAGAGAAAGTTTTAAATAAGAGGCACTGTAGTTATAAGAAGCTTGGAAAAGTTTTTTTGGGCAGAGAGGGAAACACTGAAATAACAGTATCGAGGGGAAGTGCTGCAGGATAAAGGAAGGCTTCTTTATGTTTCCAGGTGTAACATGTAACAGCTGGGGGCAGAGGGAAAAACTGACTGCCCAGCTCTGAGACCTCTGAGGAACAGACAATCTCTGAGGTCCTCTCCGGCCCCACATTCCATAATTGTCTCTAAATAGATGGGAAAACAGCAGGAATGAGACTTTAAGCGGTTTACCAGTCTCCTCAAATTCTGAATAGAACCCATTCATCTTAACTTTCTTTTCTGCCTGAAATTAACCCTGCAACCCTGTCCTCATCCTTCTACCCACTCACCTCCGCACAGCCATGCAGACTCTGTTGGACTCAACTCCTCTGCAGGGCCACTACCCCAAGCTGCAGGATATATTTTATCAAATGCCTGGCGGGAAGACTTCATCCTCTGAAGCTTCATGAAATGGAGGCTTGGGTTTGATTCTTTGCCAACACTTGAGCATTTGACAAGCTTAGCAAGAGCAGCTTCCCTGCTTCGTTGAGAATCAGCGATAAGATTGTAAAGGGAGCAAGACTCCAAGTGCTACATTTGCTTTCCATCAGGCAAGGACAGCACTTAAATGTGCAGAGATTAGTGGCCGGGGGAGAAGAGAGCAAATGAGGCAAAAAGCAACCAGGCGAATAAAAAATCATTTTAATAAACTTAGGTCATGAGTTCTTTAATGTAGCAACACTCTCCCTGTCTCTTTCAGGTGGCCTTAATTTGAACCCCTTAAAGTTTCTGGTTTTTGACTGGAACTGGAGAGATCAAAAATTGAGGAGGATGATGGACATTCCCGAGGTACCATGTAACCAGCAATCCAGCACTTGCCTTTAATCTTTTCTTTTCTTTTTTTTTTTTCAATTTGAACTTGAGTTCAAACACAGTAATAAAGTCTTTGACATGGGGAGCCAGCACATTCTGGCCTTTGAAATGATTTCCTTTAACTCTGAAGTAACTACAATTATAGAGGCCATCTCACCCCTTACACATAACTGTATCTTTTCCATGTGTTTTGTAGGAATCAGCTTTGTTTCTTCGTTAAATAACCAATGGCCTCTGCCTCACTGGGGACCACATCTATACTGTACCTTAGAGAGACACAAAGATCTGGAGGACTTGGCACATTTCCCTGTGCCTTGTTTTAAAGACACAATTATCTTTGCCTTTCATCCTTATAAGTGCACTTGGAGGTGGGGGGCACAAACTTGCCTCATTACCTGCATCTCCACATCCCCACTTACCTAATTTAGAGGGCTGTTTTGTTTTTTGGGGGAATGGGAAATTTTTTTTGATGTCTCAATGGATTAGAGCTGATTGAATACCTTTGTGGGAACAGCATTAGCTCATTATATATTTATGAAGGTAATCCATTATCATCATAATGTGAAAAATTGATTTGCCACCCACCATGTTACCATGGGACTAATATTTCAATCTACCCAGATGCTTAGAAGCTGCTGTTGGCGAGAATAGGGTTGTGCAGTAATAAACATGGCTGCTAGTCACCAACCAGGAATAAATCATGGCAGAAACTATCAAAGAAGATGGGAATTACTCCTCCAAAAATGCTGAATGAATTAATTTACTATGTAAAACTATATCCCCAGAATGACCAAATCTGATTATAATTGATTGGTGAGTTATATTAGACATCAGTTCGGACGGGAAAACCATTTTCTCAGTTCCCTACACACACATCTGAGTAAGTCACCACTAGTTTTCTAATTATAATAATGAGGGAGAAATAGTCTCCAAGAAGAATAACCTATAGTCATTTTTATTATGTTGATTATTATTAGCAGTTTTGCTACATTGAAATATTATGTATACTCTAGGCACACTTTGGATATCTTGAAACACTTTTGTATAAGATTCTTTTATGAGCTTTTATTTTGAATGGCTGCAAACAAAAGGGCATTTTAATGAAACTGATGCCTTATATAGTACATCTTCTTTTACTTTTGTAAATATTTCAACTCTGAATAAAATGCAGGTTTTTCTCTTCCTAGTTCTGGCCGTAACAACTGCATAAAATACCAGAGAGTCCAGATGGTTGAATTTATTCATCAAGACCATCTTTTCTTGATCTTAACCTTTTTTTTCTTTTGTCTCATTTAGATAAGAAAGGAGGTTTTTGAACTTTTGGAAATGGGAGTCTTCAGTCTATGCAAATCAGAATCTTTGAAGCTGGGCCTTTTCTAAATCTAGGTCCTGATGAAGATTCCAGTTTTCATGGTGGGATTTGCATCTCCTTTAATGGCTTCAGCACATTGCATATGCACTCAGAAAATATCAGCTATTGTTTTATTAAGTTAATTGTGTCACCAGATGGATCGCTGGGAATGTTTCATGGGGATTCTTTGACAAAAATGAATCTGTCCTTTGCCAAAACCCTTGTATAATAAAGCATCACTGGCTTGTGTGTGATTTTTGTTACACAGACTGAGTTTTTCTCTCACCAACTGGCCTCTAATAGGACTGTGTAAGGGAAGGGAAAGAGCAGCGGAGCAACCCTAAACAAGCCCCTTCCCTCTCTGAGCCTCAGTTTAATCAGCTGCGAAACGGGAATGATATCTTGCAGGATTGCTGAGGATTTCGTGAGAACGGATTTATAAACTGTGAAGCCTAGTCCCAGAGTGAAGGGTGGCAGTGGTAGTGGTAGAAAGAGCTGTAAGTATATGTGGCACTTTGTAAACATGTCAAAGACAATGATGTACCTACAATGGTCTTACTCATTTATTTCTTTAACTCTTTATTTTGAGGTAGTTTCACATGTATGGAACAGTTGCAAAAATAGTATAAAGAATTCCCATTCCCTCTTTCCCCAGCACCCCCAGTGTTAACATCTTGTATAACCATAGTACAATTATCAAAACTAAGGAATCAACATTGATACAATATAATTAACTAAACTACAGACTTTATTTAGAATTCCCCAGTTTTCCCACTGTTGTCCGTTTTCTATTCCAGGATCCACTCATCCCACATTGCATGTAGTTGTCATTCTCCTTAGCTTCCTCCGGTTGGTGACAGTTACTCAGTCTCTTATTGTCGTTCATAACCTTGACACTTTTATAGAATGTCCCTCAATTTGAGTTTGTCTATTGTTTGTCTGGAAGAAAACATCAGAATATCACTTTATAAGAGAACAGAATTGCAAATTGAGACATGCAGTCTGTGCTTTCAGAATTCAGACCAATCCAGCTGCCAAACCCAAAAATGAGACCATCATGAATATTATGTGTGCATATAGTATGTGTGTTTGTGACTGTACCCCACACATACAACCACTTCCTGATTCTACATTTATTTGGTACATTTGTGTCTCAGCAGTTAATGGGGAAAGGTAGTGAAATACGAGGCAACCCAGTATATGCAAAATGTCTGGATGCCTGAAGAGGCTATCTACACAGCAGTTAAAGAGAAATGACAGCAAGGATTTTAAAAGTCACTTTCTGAAGTTTCTAGTGATGCCAACACAATGGCCTCTAACAGATCGTCATGTCCATATCAATGTTAACCAGTGGTTCTCAACTCAGGGCTATTTTGACCCCCAAGGGCCATTTGCCATACCTGGAGACGTATTTGATTGTCACAACTCAGGGAGGAGGGGGCTACTACTGGCATCTAGTGCAGGATTGCAACTGGCATTTAATGGGTAGAGGCCAGGGACACTGCTCAATATCCTGCAAACCTGCAGGACAACCCCCACGACAAAAAAAATATCTGGCCCAAAATGTCAATAGTGCTGAGGCTGAAAAACTCTGCTCTAGAAATTTAAAAAGGAGAATATAATGAAATATATTTCTATATTTGCAGTGGATTTATTTAGGAGAGAAATGTGTAAATATAAAAGTAACTGTAAAATGCATATCTGGCCATCTCTGAAGAATGTTGCCCCAAAAATGTTTTCACTCACTACCTATAATGGTTAATTTTAATGTGTCAACTTGACTGGGCTCAGGGTACCCAGATTGCTGGTCAAATACTGTTCTGGGTGTTTCTGTGAGGGTACTTTTGGATGAAATTAACATTTAAATTGGTAGATTCGAGTAAAGCAGATTGCCCTCCATAATGTAGGTGGGCCTCATCTGGTCAGTTGAAAGCCTGGATAGAATAAAAGGCTGCCCCTCCCCCAAGTAGGAAAGAATTCCTCCTTCCAACTGAAACATCAGCTCTTCCTACCTGACAACCTTCAAACCGTGACTTCAACTCTTCCTGTTTCTACAGCAGCTTTTGGCCTTCGAACTCAAACTAAAACATCAACTCTGCAGATTTTGGATTTGCCAGCCTCCTCCATAGTCACGTGAGCCAATTCTTTACAATAGATCTATGCATACATATAGATCTCCTATTGGTTCTGTTTCTCCGGAAAACTTAATATACTCCTGTGAAGCACCTCTTACTTTGGGATTTGGGGTAGATTCGTTTTGCTGTTTTATAAAAAGCCTAAGAAATACTGTAATGACCCTTTTGGTGGGTGTCATCTGTGTACTGTAATTTCACGCAATGTTGGAATAAGTACCTAGATTACAAACATACCTGATATTTTGTAGGTCAGTTCTGCACGCATAATCTAATCTCATAGGCTGTTCCTGCCTTTTAAACTCACTTCTGGACCATGTTTATTTAGTAAAACAAATAGTAGATATGAACTTGGAAGTGTTCACTGCCATCTTCTCACACAAGTCTGTCTGAAACCAGCAGCCATACTTATTACCACCTCCAAGCCAGATTCAAATGTCTTGCTGAAAATTTCCCATTGGTGGTATGCTTTTTTTCCTTCCAATTTCCCAAGTGGGAGACTTTGACTCTGAACTGGAAACATCCCAGTGTAAGTAATTGCATTTATTTTGTATTCTTTTAAATTAATTAGATTTGCCAAACTCATTGCTTTCTTTAATACAAAAATAGTCCAGCATGGCTTCTCTGCCTAATGTTAATAAAAAGATTTAGAAACTCACACGCTGCCTAATTTTTTAAAAAGCCTAATTCTACATCTTAAATTCATCTTGAAGAGGAAGTAATTATTAATACTCTAATGAAAATGTTAGTGAATTTCTAATAAGTAGGGGAAAAAAAGAAAAATCCAAAACCAAACCAGTAATACTAACATTGCAATATTAAACATTTCATTATCTATTTTTGTCTTCCTTTCTCTTGCCTTATTTGGGCTATTTCAAAGCATGTGCTTGGGAAGAAGTTAGGAGGAGATGTCTTTCATCTGCATTTCCTACCAGAGTCTTTCTTATGGGTGAAAAAATTGGAAGCTGCTGAGGTTAAACATCTGTGTCCTACAGTCCCCATTTGCTTCTTTTCTCATTATCACAAATAGTCAAGTTAGCTGTAATCTGAGAATATTTTCCCAATTTATTCTATATTCATGTTAAGGGACAGCCACATTTGGAAAAAAAGTTGAAAGCACTAACTTCTTTTTTGTTGTTGTTGTTGTATTAATCTCCAAGGATTTGGACAAGTTCTTAAAGATAAATCCATTTTCCCCTTTCAGGAAGGCTTGCCTTTAATTAGTCACCACATCCCAGAAGTAGCCAGTTATAACTGCTTCCCAGTGTCACCAGTCGTTGGGTTATACAGACCTGGTGGGGACATTTCTGCTTGGCATGGCATTTAACACAATGAGCTTTTTGAGCCTAAGTAAAATATACCTAGCAGTAGCTGATTGAAGGGAGCTGTGCTCCTGCTGAATATCAGGGCTAGTTAAGGAATAATTCCAGGAAGCAGAAAAACCTTGCAAATGCACCGGAAGATTCATGTAATTTTTTTTAATTAAAGTGTATTCGATGTACAATGTTGTGTTAATTTCTGATGTACAGCATAGTGATTCAGTTATTTTTATATATACTCCTTTTCATATTCCTTTTTATTATAGGCCATTACAAAGTATGAATATAATTCCCTGTGCTATACAGTAGGACCTTGTTTATTTTATATAGAGTAGTATCTGCAAATCCTGAACTCATATAATTCTTAATATTACCATTATGTGTTATTGCTGTAAGCAGTAATGCTACAAATGTCTTGAAAGTATATCTGCGTCACCTGCAGGGCCAAAATGAAGAGGGGATCCCACGATTGCCAGTCCAGATTGCCAGACAATACTGCTTTGAAGCAGCAGCAATTGCCTGCCTACCGGCTACAGCTCACAGCCACCAAAATCCTCTCTGGATTTTTTATCACAGGAGTGTTCTGCCTTGGTGCGGGTGTCATCCTTCTCTTGTCTGCAAAGAACATCAAGGAAGTAGAGGTTTGTCCCATCTTACATTTTTAATGCAATTTTTAAGAATTTTTAGCTTTGGGACTATAAATGAGTGGTCAGTTTGAGAACACAGCCCCTTGACAGGGAACTAGACGGGACTGGAACATCCCTTTTCTAGCTGGCAGGTGCACATGGTGACAGAGCCTCTGCACCTGCCAGAGATTATATTCACCCCTCCTCCCTCTTGAGGACAATCACTCTCACTCTGGTCAGTTCAGCCATATTTGTTTCCAGGGACCTGGCAAAATCAGGAGCTTTTTATGCTGGCAGAGTACCGAGCAAGCGATTGGTATTGGCAGGCGAGAGGCAAGGCCAGACGCCCGAGAATCATGTTGATAAAAAGAGTGAAGAACCAAAGATACAGGTCTTCGATTTTGCCCAACTTTCAAGCATTGTGTCTTTCCCTTTACAAATGAACTCCCTCTGAGATCATTACTTTAATCTAGGAAAAGCAAGAACCTAAATCTTTCTGGCCTCATCAGGATACTTAGCAAAATAAACCAAGTTCTACTCAGAGCTAAGGGCACACTCCTCAGTCACAAGCCTTTTGCCAATTTGATTTTTAACCTATCGGAGGATGAGAATCCCAGAAGCTGGTTGGGGGGAAGATCTGGTCTGAGCATGCCCACATTTGGTCTAATGAATTAAGTAAATGCTTCAGGCAAATCGGCTCTGGGTAGATTACCAGATATCCCAGACCGTATGACCACCATTCTGAAGGCAGGCCTGGAAAGCTCATCTATTCCCTCTCCCCACGGGGACTAGTGGCAAAATTACCTTGAAGGCCAAGTCTGTCAACATTGATTTCGTGTTCATGAGTGTCTGCTGGTGCTAGGAGTTCTGCTGGGTGTGCAGATGAGTGAGGTAGGTAAGACTTGATTCCTGCCCTCAGTGAACTAGTGACAGAGTAGGTAGGAGAGTGTGTGGTAAGAACACAGAGCTCAGCCACAGCTGGCTCGTTTTCCATATCCCAGCCCCATCCTTGCACAATGCCATTATACTATAGGCACACACTTATCAAAAGGATGGATTAGGGCAGCTAGTGTGGACTTCAATGAGGAAAATGTCATCTGAGGTCCCACTCCTCCTACCAACATATACTTCCCTACTGCCTTTCCACTGAAATTTTCTACTCCCCACCCCCCAGCTCCCAGCAGGTTATCTTCCTAGTGCCCCCAAGTCCTTTTGAGTCCTTTAGTGTAGTAATGTAAACCACCAGGCCACACCAGGTAGCAAATTAAACTTGCCTTGTTGAAGGGGTAGCAAAGTAATTGGCTTACAAGATTGATACTCATTTCCACAAAAAGCTCATCCTGTTTACTTGTCCATTTTCTTCTTCACCAGCCCCTTTCACCAACACCTCCTGTGTGTTTCCTGCTTCATCCCTCCTGGTCACCCATCCCTATCCACTATGAAATGCAGCCTCCATTAAAAGGCAGCCATTGCTTAGCAGGGTACAAGATTGACATACAGAAATCTGTTGCATTTCTTTACACTAACAATGAAATATCAGAAAAGGAAAGTGAAAAAAAAAATCCCTTTTAAAATTGCATCAAAAAATAAATAAAATACTTACCTCCTGCCAAGGAAGTAAAAGACTTATATGCTGAAAACTATAAAACATTGATAAAGGAAATTAAAGATGATTTAAAGAAATGGAAAGATATCCCATGCTCTTGGATTGAAAGAATTAATGTTGTTAAAATGACCATACTACCCAAAGCAATTTATGTGATTAATGTGATCCCTATTAAATTATCCATGACATTTTTCACAGAACTACACTGAAAATCCTAAAATTTATATGGAATCAAAAAAAAAAAAAAAAAGACCCAGAGTTGCCAAAGCAATCCTGAGGAGAAAAACCAAAGCTGGAGGCATAACCCTTCTAGACTTCAGAAGATACTACAAAGCTACAGTAATCAAAACAGTGTGGTCTTGGCACAAAAACAGGCATATGGATCAATCGAACAGAATAGAGAGCCCAGAAATAAACCCACACACCTATGTTCAATTAATCTACAACAAAGGAGGCAAAAATATACAATACAGAAAAGACAAGTCTATTTGGCAAATGGTGTTGGGAAAGCTGAACAGCTGCGTGTCAGTCAATGAAATTAGAACACTCCCTCACACCATACACAAAAATAAACTCAAAATGGCTTGAAGACAAACATAAGACAGGACACCATAAATCTCCTGGAAGAGAACAAAGGCAAAACATTCTCTGACATAAATTGTATCAATCTTTTCCTAGGTCAGTCTTCCAAGACATTCGAAATAAAAGCAAAAGTAAACAAATGGTACCTAATTAAACTTATAAACTTTAGTACAGCAAAGAAAACCATAAACAAAATGAAAAGACAACCTATGGACTGGGAGAAAATATTTGCAAATGATACAACTGACAAGGGCTTAATTTCCAGAATATATGAACAGCTCATTTAACTCAATAACAACAAAACAAACAATCCAATCAAAAAATAGGCAGAAGACCTAAATAGACATTTCTCCAACGAAGACATACAGATGGCCAATAGGCATATGAAAAGATGGTCAATAGCACTAATTATCAAAACTACAGTGAGGTATCACCTCACACTGGTCAGAATGGCCATCGTTAAAAAGTTCACAAACGATAAATGCTGGAGAGGGTATAAAGAAAAGGGAACCCTCCTTCACTGTTGGTGGGAATGTGACTTGTTGCAGCCAAAACAGTATGGAAAACAGTATAAAGATTCCTTAAACTAAAAATAGTTATCATATAATCGACCAATCCCACTTCTTGAGCATGTATCCGGAGAAAACTCTAATTCAAAAAGATACATGCACCCCAGTGTTCATAGCAGCACTGTTTACAACAGCCAAGGCATGGGAGCAACCTAAATGTCCATCAACAGATGACTGGATAAAGAAGTTGTGGTACATATATATGTGTGTGTGTGTGTGTGTGTTTGTATATAAAATGAAATACTACTCAGGCATAAAAGAAAATGAAAGAATGCCATTTGCAGCAACATGGCTGGACCTAGATATTGTCACATGAAGTGAAGTAGTAAGTCAGCAATAGACAAATATTGTATGATACTGTTTATATGTGGAATCTTAAACAAAAATGATACAAATGCACTTATTTATAAAACAGACTCACAGACATAGAAAACAAACTTATTGTCACCAAATGGGAAGGGGTGGTAGGGGGATAAATTAAGAGTTTGAGATTAGCAGATACAAATTACTATATATAAAATAGATAAACACCAAGGTCCTACTGTATATATAGCACAGGGAATTATTTTCAATAGCTTGTAATAAACTATAAGGACTAAATATATATGTATAACTGAATCACTATGCTGTACACGAGAAACTAACACAGCACTGTAAATCAACCATACTTCAATTTTTTAAAAAAGGAAGCAGCCGTTGCTGAATGCTGTCACCTCATGCATGTGAGAACTTCACCCCATTGTTGATTCAAGACAACACTGCAAACAACTTTCAACAGAACGCTTTTATCATGATATTAAGGGGATTTTCCAACTGACTTTTCTTTTAAGCCACTGTTTCTAACATTTTGCTTTCATACAGGAAGATCAGAAAAGAATGTAATCCTCTTTTGCACATGGAAGTGTTTTATTATGATGGGTAGTAAGATGAAGTGCTTATCCCAGGCCAGTGTGGCCAACAGAGGCCTAGTAGAAGAACAGAGTCCTAGTAGAAGAGTTTGGAACTGGCTTTCCTGTGCTCATTCAGCCCTGGGGCACATCAAGAAAGTGCCCTCTGTGCAGTTCACTTTAGGCAAGAATGATAATTCCTGCCTCTCCAAAATTCTGTGAGAAGCAAGCAGACTATGACCTTTGCTGTCATTTTTGAGCTATAGGTTTACAGAGTCACTCGAGCCACAAAGTAGACAGTAGATCAAAGATATATTTTTCTTATAAAATTTTTAGAGCTAGAAAGCACCTTAGATATCATCTAGTCAAAAATTATTTGATCATGAAACACATTTTTTCCTAATTCTGCATTGACAGAACTCCAACAAGAATCCATGGAGTAGAATGTATACTACTACAGTGACCTCACAGATCGATTAATTGCAATCCAAAATGATGCTAGTGAACAAAATGTGGGCCTTGGACGTTAAGGATTTAACTCAACATCAGAGACTGAACTAGAAGCTCAGTGTCCCCAGTCATAGTTCAGTGTGCTAGCTCTCAGTTACGATACAGCCCTGTTCTTTAATGCTTTTTAAAAAATTAGAATGCAGTTTCACAGACAAGGCATCAGTATTTTTAAAAATAATAATTCAAGGACCTAGAGATAGCCATTCTAATTAAAGTGGGCCAGAAAGAGAAAGAAAAATGCCACATGATAATCACTTATATGTGGAATCTAAAAAAAAAAGTAAGAACACGAATGAACTACTTATTATTTATAACTTAGATGACTGATTTCTTGACTATGTGAAAGCACATTTGACAGTCCTTTATGGTTGGATTACATCATTCTGTTAATTCTTACTTTGTGGTTGGCTTTATTCCTTTGACAACTATGTAAGTTTAAAAAGCTAAAGCTCTAATCTGTTCTGAGAAACAATGATCAGTACATATATGTAAACTAAAAGAAAAATGTGCCATATATTGTATATATGCATTTACATGCAATATAATGTATATGTGCAGTCAAAGTGTAACAATTCTACTAATAAAACTGAAAAAGGAAAAAATAAAGATATCATGAAACAACAAAGGCAAAAAAAAAATAGTTCAACTATTGTTGCATACTTAAAGAATGATTTAAGCAATTAAGTAGTCTTTTGGCTAATCTTTAATTTAGTATTCACACTTTACCCATATTGACTTCAAACACCCAGTGACTTAGCAAGCATTCAGAATTCTTTCTTGTCTTCTCTCCCTAAGAATCCAAAATCCCACTGGCAATTTACTGAGGAGAAAGCCAGTCCCTTGCTTCCCTGTCCTCCTCCATTCCCAAACTCTTCTAATTACTCCTCAACACGGTGAGGAAAAAGCAGAAGCCCTCTGCAGCACCCCACAACCACCCCTGGGCACTTGAGATGAATGTTTCCTGCAGCTGAAGGGAACCACACAACCCCATGACCTCTCTCTGAGCCACCCTTCCCACCTCTTCTTCCAGCTGCAGCTTCACATAACTGAGTCCTTGAGCCAGAGCTCACAGGAAAATGCCCATTTGGGACACACTACTGTTTTTTTATACCATTTTGCACAGATTTTAACTTTTAAACAACAGAATATAACACCATTTTACAATTACTTTGCATACATCAGTAACTCTACATTTTGGAAACACTTCTTTTTTGTGTTTGGTCATCTTTAATAACTTCCTCTAGACAACATGTAGGAGAATTCATTAGAATAAATATTTTCCAGACAATAAAATGGAAAAACAGTGAAGTTGACTTCCCCATAAAGCTGGTTAGACACAGTTCTCATGAGTCATTGACTAATACTTTCCTAATGACACCTTTTTATGATGGAGGCATGAGGCTGCATCACAGGTTACATAAATATGCAGTAGAAACCCTGAGCTCCAGGTAAGTGGCAAAATGCTGCCAGATCCCAAAATTAAAGGCTGTAAGGAGGCCCACTCCCTCACATCCACGGAGCGCTCATGTCCTGCGCAGTGAGCTGCCGGGTTCACATCCCAGACAGCATGCCCTCGACCTGGAGAGCTTGGAGATTTTGGTGGACTCAGGACTTTAATTTGAAGATCTGTATTCATGTCCTTTTTAATTAATAATTGTTCTTTTCCCCACCTGACAGATTAATTACACAGAAAAATGTTCAGATTGTGCAAAACTGCGGGAAAACACCGCTAATTTTGACAAAGAATGCACTTGCTCTATTCCCTTCTACCTCCCAGAGGCAATGAAGGTAAGTGAGATTCAAGAGCCTTCAGCTGGCTGTATGCTGCTCTATTCCTATTTAACACAGGGCAGTAAGTTCATGATCTCTACCAAATGCTTTCCAAAACTGAAAATACAAAAAAATAAAGCAGAGTGGAGTTGAGGGTCTGAGAAAGTGTTGAGTGCATGTGTGACTCTCCCTTTCCCTTTTTTTCCTTTAGACTTTCATTCTTCCCCTTTGTTTCTAAGTTTCCAGATTCTTTACCCACTCAACTTTGTAACATAATTCTCAACATCAATCAAACAGGTTTTATGCCAAATGTCAGCACAGGAGGGGACCATAGCAATCACTGGATCTAACCACTCATTTACAGTGAGAAACTTAATGGATTGAGAGGTTAAGTGACTTGACCAAGGTCACGCAGTGAGTTAGTGTCAAGGGTCACACACCTGGTGGGACTCTCCTTGGCTCCCCCTCCAAGTCATTCTACACATGCAGCTGCCTAGTCCCTAAGGCAACTCTTGGCCCGGCTGTCAGGCACTGTGAGAAATGCCAAAGAAATAAAAAGAGATGTCCCTGCTCTTAGGCGGATTAAAGTCTCGTGTTGTCCAGGTCCTCTGAGGAGCAGATGCCAAGACTAGATTAGACATAACAGAGATTTATTGGGGGAGCTGCCTGTGAGGGAAAATATGGATGAAGCCAGAGGAGGCTGTGAGAACACAACACAGCTCTGACCCCTGGGAAGGAGAGGGGAGGGGAGAAGGAAGGCAGGGGCAGGCAGCAGCATGGGAGGGTAAAGAAGAAGGGAAGATGGGAGGGAGGGAGGAAGGAAGGTCTGCAGAAAATTCTTGAGAAAGTTTCGGCAAGGCCGACAGAGAGTCCTGGCCTCAGTATCCCTGTTGCTCAGGCACTGGCTGGGAGCAGCCATGGGAGTGGGAAGCATGGCCTTGGTGCAGACACAGGATAACCTCAGAGCAGAGCAGCTGGAGCCGCCCCTTGATTACGCTCTCCGCAGTAGGAGATCAAGAGGCACCTTTTCAGGGCCTCTCTTGTCTTACAAGGTAGTCAGGACTTAATCAAATGAAAGTGTATTTTCTTCAGCTTTTCAAAGGTTCTGTTCTGTCCTCTGGGCTTTGCAACTCTCCCCACAGCGCCCTCCTCCCTTACCTGGTTCGTCCCTCTTCCTTGCCCTTCAGAGATGACTCTGCATGGGATGCTTCCATGTTCAAGCAGGCCTTCTCTTCAGCTTCTCACTAAGCATCCCATCTCAAAGTCTGCTTCCTCCCCAAACAGGACTCACTGTCATCTCCTGAAAAACCCTCCTTACTTCCCTTTCTGCTAAAGATTCCATTGCCAAGACCCAAAGATTTCCTCCTTGACTTTACCCTGCCTGCTCCTTTCTCATCCAGGCCTCTGATGTGTGAGCCCTGTTCTTCAATCCGTGTTTCTCCCAGCCACCCTCTCCCCAGTTCAGACCCTCCTGGTCTAGTATCACAGTGACTTTAGTTGCTCTTCTAGCCTCTGGCTTCTACATTTAGCCAACTGTTATTTGCAAAATCAGTAGACCATGCCCTGCCCTCCACCTAAATTTGCACTCTCTCACATTGTTCTTCAACACTGGAGGCCCAGCTATCTTTTCATCTTTATCTCCATGGGAGACCTTGTACTCCTGCCAAACTGACCCAACCTGTTTTTCCATGATACAGCTCTCTATGTTCTTTTGCCTAGAAAGTCTCCCCTCTCACTGCCACCTGTAAGATCCCACCTGTGTTAAGTCCCTAGTATCCCAACCCTTCCTTGAGCCTCCTTTTCACTCATGTTTCCAGCAAGAATTTTGCCCACATTTGTATTCTGGGAGTGCTGTTCCCACTCTTCTGATGGACTTGCAGTCACCCGTATAATATCCTATAGACTCGTTTCCTCTAATTACAGGAACCTCCCTGGGGACAGGGATCATGCTTTACGTGCCACATCACAGCTACTTACCCCCACCCTGTATCTGCATACAGACTCAACCTTCCCACCTGTTACCACACGGGAACCACCCATGCTCCCATCTGAAGGCTTACCTCTCACTTATGCAATAGATGCCAGCCTTTCTTGTCTTTATAAGGGCTTAACTCAGCAGTTCTTACCTCTCATATATCATCAACTTTTCTCTCTCCTGGATCTTTCCCACCAGCACACATATTATTTCTTAACATATCTGTAAAATACAAAAACAAAACACTCTTCTATCCTCCCAGATTTCCCTGCCAACTATTTGCCCATTTCTTTTCTCCTATTAGCAGGAAATCTCTTCAGAAGAGTCATCTGTCTTGGCTGTTCCCAGTTCCTCTCTTCTCATTCTCTCTTAGGCCCACTCCAATCAGGTTTTGGCCCCCAACACTCGCTGAAATTTCAAGGTTACCAGTGACTTCCACATGGATACATCCAGTGATGAATCCTTAGTGCCTCGACACCCACTGGACATAGGCGATCACTCCCTCAACCGTGACCCACTTCCTTCTCTAGGCTTTCAGGGCACCTTACGGTCTTGGTTTTCCTCCTATCTCTCTGGCCGCCTTCTTTGGTTCCATTGCTGTTCCTCTTATTTTCCCCAAACTCTTTATGTTGAGATCCTCAGGGCTTTAGTCTTCTTCTCCTCTCTTATACACTCACTTCCTAGGAAACACCATCCACCTCCTAGGTTCAAATACCATCAATCACCAACACCCTATTTTATATCTCTAGCCCACACCTCTCTTCCAGTATCCACCCTTGTATTTCCAGAAGCCTTCCTCAGGTCACCATTCAGATGTCTAATAGATATCTGAAACTCAACGTTTCCAAAACTGAACTCCTGATATCCATTCCTCCCCCTTATTTACTCTACACACCCCCCCCCCTTAAAAACAAAAACAAAAAACCTGTTCCACCCACAGACTTCTTAATCTCAGGTGAAAATAACTCTGTCCTTCTGGTGCTCAAGCCAAAAGCCCAGGAGTCATTCTTGACTCCTTTCACTCTCTCACACCTCGTATCCATCCATCCTACTGGCCCTACCTTCAGAATATATCCAAAGTATATTCACCTCTGCCCCCTCTGCTGCTACTACCCAGCTCCACACCACATTCACCTCTCAGGTGGGGTTCTGAAATAGCCTCCTATCAGGTCTCCCTGTTATATCTATAGCTCAATATAGCAGCCAGAGTGAACGTTTTGAAGCATAAGTCATACGTTATTCCTTTGCTCAAAAATTTCTGCAATGGCTTCTCTTTCCACTCAGTGAAAAAGCCTAAGTCCTTACAAGCCCTTACATGATCCTCTTAACCTCCTCCCTTCATTCTCTTCCCCCATCCCCACTCTGACCACACTGTACTTCTTGTTCCCCAAACAAGTCAGGCATTCTCTTATGCCTGTCCCCAATTTTTGGTTGGCATTATCACCGAATAAGGCCTACACTGCCCATCCTATTTCACTGCAACCTGTCGCCTCACCTCACCCTGCACTCCTAACTTTTGTTACCTCGCTGTATTTCCATTGTTTTCCACAGTATTCATCACCTTGTAACATGCTATATAAATGAACAGTTTATTATATGTATTGTTTATTGTCTGTCTCTCACTGTTATATCCCAAGCACCTGTAACAATGCCTGGCACACTGTAGTTGCTCAATTAATGGTTATGGAATGAACATATGAATCTTTGCTTCCTCCACAGTGTATAGCACAGTAATTTTACATGGTAGATGCTCAGAAAATGTTTGCTGAAATGTTAAATTAATGGAAGAAAGATAAAGTGCTAAATTATATGGCTTTATGCTCCAGGAAGTTTTGGTGTTTTGTGTCCCTTTCCTATTTCCCAATTGACCCCGGATGAACGCATGTTGGCATCAGTAATATTCTGAATACAACTGTGTCTCTAATCATTTTTGTGAGTGTAAGTCAGACACAGATTATAAGGAAATTACTGAGCTGTACCTGGGTTGTAAGTGATATCTATATAAGGTCACTGGGAGAAGTTTTATATATGTGTTCTTTATTAGAGATCAAAACTGAGAATTTTGAGAATTCTCAAATTGTAATTCTCTACAGTTGCTGCCCTTTCTTGCCTTCCTCCACTCACTCTGCTGCCCCCATCAAAGTAAAAGTTAGTGTTGCTTTTTTTTTTCCTAAAAGCATTAAAAATTTATTCTCTAGAAATCAGAAGTCTGAAATCAGGGTGTCAGCAGAGTTGGCTCCTTCTTGAAGGCTCAGAGTGCTTACAATTTTAAAGAAGAAAATCCAAAAGATAAAAACCTTAAAGTGCTTGGGTTCCCATCTGTCTGTCCTTTAAAATCCTAAAGGCAAGTAAGTGTTACCAGCTGCTAACCATTCCTTTCAGGCAAAGGCTTTCTCATAAAAATCCAACCAAACTACTCAGGGAAACCACAGGGCCTTCAGCTCACCAGGTCACACATATCACACGTGCTAGACAATGGATCCACGGAGAGCTCTCTACCGTAACCTAGGAATTCGGCACCAAGTACCACAGGAGAGGAACAGCCTCACGAAGCGCATTGTGCCTCCAGGACTAATAAACAAGACAATGGTCTCGGAGGCCTTGTTAAGCTAAATCTTGGACAAAGAATCATTGAAAAAGGGTCATTAAACCACTTTTGTCCCTAGTGTGTGAGTGTTCTCTGCCTGCTGATTTTGTCATTTATATGAACATATAACTTTGGGTAAGGAGAATTCTCTTTTAGCTCCCAAGAAAATGCACAGTCAGTCCCATGCCCCGGATTCCAGATTTTCTCGCGTTGTGGGCCAGCAGCAAAGGCTCCCTCTTCAGATGAGGAAGCACAGTCAGGGCTTCCCACTGCGCCTGGCCTGCTGGCCGTCACACCCACGCTCTCCTTTCGTGATGCCCCAGCCCACCTCTTTCTCAGGGTGCAGCGGCTCCCCTCCTCGCTGTTGCAGAGACTCTTCTCTGACCAGGGACCACGCTCTTCAGCCTTGGTTGTCTTCTATACTGGGCGACACTTACCGTGACCTTCATTTTCAGCCTGCCCTGGGTACCAGCTCCCGTCTCCCATGCTCATCCTCTTCAAGGTCCTTAGGGTGAGGCCATATTTGCATGGAACGAGAGAATCAGTTGCCTCAGGAAGTTGTAAAGGACTGCTTTTGTATTTCTAGCACTGAACATAGCACCTAACACATGGGAGGCACTAAATAAAATTTAGGCTTTCATATTTGTGGATGCAGGCCTTTATTAGTTTGGAGATAGGTAGTATATTAATCATGAACAGCTACATCGGACAGTTACATTTGCATCATATGTGCTGTTAGTAAAATCTGCATCAAGTCTGCCTGGAGAAGTTCCAGGGCCTTGGTACTTCACCATAAAGGTAGAAGCATTGATGGTAGCCCGTGCCTGGGCAGCCACATACAACAGCATCCATGAAAAAGTTTATCTCCCATGGCAACCAGGCTGCGTATTGCCAAGGTGAAAATCACTTTTCTTCTAGATTAGCAAACCATTCCATCTTTTTGTCCATAACAAATGGTTCACCATTTCTTGACCAAGCATTTTATGACAGAGTACTGTGCTAAATCCTTGGGGTAAAAAGACAACACGGGGCCTGGACCCCAAGGAGCTAGTCTCATGTCTTTCACGTGTCTAGTACGTACATGCACCTAGACATGTTCAGTGGCCCCAGTTTTATTCTATGGATTTGCTTTGAAACAATGTGAATTTGATGCTTACCACAACCCCTAGGCAAAGCAGCTTTCCCAGAACTGCTGGGAAATAATTGTAAAGCCAAATTTTACATATTGAGAATACAAATGATAAATTTTTTTAAGGCAAAGTGTGGTGACCCTTCCAAAAACATTAAAAGTAAATTATTTAGTCCTTTTAATAATTCTATGTAGACCAGGATTTTCCAACACTGATTTTTAGAAATAATTTCTCGGGATTCTATTTGATATAAAGAAACTTTCAGTTCCCATCAATATTTTTCTGTACTACTTCTTGCATTTAAAAAATCCTGTCCATGTTTATTAACAGTCCAGCTTATTTTCCTCTCACCTTACTGCTTCCTCTTCTCCTCTACAGGGTGATGTTTATATGTTCTACAAACTGTACGGCTTCTATCAGAACCTCTATCAATATGTTCTATCCAGGAGTAATAGCCAACTGATGGGTATAGATATAAAGGTAAGGCTTTATTTAACTTGTTATAACACTCTTTATTTTTTTTTTAAACCTGTTGAAGCTTTCAGTCTAAAAGAGAATATGGAAAATAAACTCAAAAGCTAAGGTTTTACAAGACAGAAATGCTCATTTTATTCTTGCGTGAACTGCAGGGGCCGGGTATTCAGGATAACTGCTCCTGAGAAGCAGCCCTTTCCCTCTTCAGAGCAGGAATGCGAATCTTGTCCAATTAAGTGGTTATGCTTTCATGCACCAACCATTTTTTTATTTGACAGCATTTTATATTAAAACCAGATATGTAGTGGATTGCCCAAGTCTTGGTAATAGTGAATGTGTCAGAAGGGCAAGTCTTCATGTACATTTCAATCATAATTCAGGATATACGCTTCTGTGAATAAAGTTGATGGCATGTTGGAGCTGCTTCAAAGAGTAGAGTTTTTGCTTTTAAATGACTGACACATCAATTAGATTTCAGTATTGCTTCTTCACACTTAATTTCTGTAGTTATCTTGAAAGTTGCCCATTTTACCTAATGGATGCACCTGCCATTTTGATAGTGGCTGGTCTCAGTCTGGCTCACTCTATATCCACCATCATCCTTCCTATAATGGGCCTTCAATCAATATAGTTTAAGGAAATTGGACTTTACTTGATTGAATAAAAGCCTTTGGTTTAATTGAATATTCTTTCAGACTACAAAAAAAAAAATCCTTTCAGATTACAAAATTTTACTCTTGGTAGATGGTATTCAGCATACTGGCAAGAAAAGCTAGAAGGAAACCTTTTCTATAGCGATATTATATAAAAGTGCTTTTTAGCAGCTACTCTTTTAAAAATGTATTCTGGTAGTTAGGTGGATGGATTCCCTGTGATAAGTCATCTATCTGTAGACTCACAATTTTATACTTTTTGGAATATAAATTACACTTCAATAAGAAAAAGCCTTTGAAAATGTAATCTGGTGGGGGCTTAAGTGTGGCATTTAGCACAGCCAACAAAGTTCCTTCCTGCAGACATAGTTGGTATGCTGTGTACTGCTAATGAGGAAAAAAAACTACACACACATGCATGTACACATACACATTATCTTCAAAACATGAAAATTTTCTAGTCTAAGTGATCCAGTAGCCTGGGAACAACAGTCCATAATCCTGGTCTGTGCCAATAAATCAGTGTGGGTTAATTTACATTTGCCAGTGTTTTCGTTTTCAGCATTTTAAGAATTTACTGAAAGCGCTTATTCCTGTATCATTTCACATCCAGGATGTTAGTAACTGTGCTCCTTTCAAAAACTCCCACAACGGGATCCCCATCGCTCCTTGTGGTGCTATTGCCAACAGCATATTCAATGGTAGGTGACTTTTCTTATCTCCATTGTGTTCCCTTTTGTAAGTGTGTAACAATCTAAATGTCCAGAAGATCACTTCTGCAGCTGAGTGGCCGGGCATCTCTAAGAAATGTTTGTATACATTATCCACTGATTTATGGTATTTCATTTGCAAATGGGTTCCCCCTTATCAGAGATTTGAATAGTTAAATGAAGCCGAAGAGTATTTTTCAGTTAACTGGGGCATTGGAAGGAAAAAGAAGAGTCTTTGGAGTCCAGCATCTATGACATGTCGGCATGTGGAGAAGCTGCTAATACTCTGGTTTATTTTTCAGCTGTGTCTGGTTGTGCAATTCCAAATGTGGCAAAAATACTTGTATCTCTAATACAGTTTTTAATTTCCTTATAGACACCATTGTTCTTTCATACAACCTTAATTCATCCATGAGTATCAAAGTCCCAATGCTAAGGAGTGGAATTTCATGGTGGACAGACAAGTATGTCAAGTTTTGGAATCCAGGTTCCCAAAATCTTTCTAGTGCGTTTGCAGGTAAGATCCATAGATTAGCTCAACATTCTTCTCTCTTTATGGAAACTTTGGTTTTGATATGTGGGGAGGTGTTTATGATGCCTGCTTCTTTACTTCTTTGTTGACCTCCTTTTGCTTTTTCCCCTACCTGTGGGCATCTCCATCGCATACCTATCAGAAACATGAGGTGATTGGTACCCTGGTTCCCTCCAGTTTACCGTTGGGAAAAAGACAGTGTTTTAAGAAATTTGCTGCTTAATCTATAATTAGAGTGATCATGTAATTTACTGTCCAAACTAGTATGCTTTTGAGAGTGAAAGGGACACTAGAATAACTAAAGTTATATATTTATTTGAAAGTTTTATTTATTGACCAGTAAACTGACATTACCATATTGATGGACCTATAAAAGAATTCTACTATGAACTATTTTAAAAATGCAATTCTTTAAAAAATTAAAATAATAAATTTGTGTACATTAAATCAAGTTTTAAAAATTTATATATTATCTAAACATTGAAGGATAATGTAAACAAAATAATTATTCTGGATACAGAATCACATACTTTAATCAGTTTCTTGGCCATATCTGTCTTCACTACATGCCCCTGTATTTTTCTAATGAATTTTTTAAACAATATTTTATTAAAATATTATTTTTAATTTTTTCACAAAATTGTCTGCAATCATTTTTGAAGTTGCATTTTATGGTTAATCAGTTTGAAATTGTTGCACCTTAATTGATTCTTCTCTTTTGACTCTGTTTTTTTTTTTAATTGAGAAAATATGTATACTTGATGAGGTACCTATTATGTTTACAATTTTACTAAATAGAGGATATTCTCATTTTTAATTCTTCTGTATTGAAATATGCTAGTATTGTAACCCAAGTATTTTTGTAGGCCCTGTCACTTTTCGACTTCACATTTTTTCTATGTTTTTTTTAATATTTTACTAACTTTAAATGCTACAAAACCTTAGACCTTCTTGATATCCTTTAATTCTGATAGAGAAGAAAATTTTATCCAATCAAAACAGGAAAACTCCACCAAAATAGTTTTCACAAAATTGAGGTATTCCAAAGCACAATTACAGAATTTAAAAATTAAGTTGTATACCTTTTGAACTTTCATTATGCAACATGGTCAGTTGTTCTCTTGCTTTTATAGGGGTAAATTTCAGTATCTTCTTGTTTGCAAACTTGGTTTTCAATAATTACAATTAACTAAATCTTCAAAAATTATGTTTTATGGCATTCCGTATTTAGAATACTTCGTCTAAAACTTTTCAACTATTTTGAACAAAATTTCACCAGAAGTTAGAGGGCTCATTTATCAAAATAAGTTTGAGGATTATTGTGAGACATGTCATTTGACATAGAAAACAGCTCTTTGAAGGCTCAAACACTTGTGAAATTCTGGTTGATGATGTATAACAAAAATAGGCCACGTGTACTTCCTTGCCAAAGCATTTCTTTAACATCTTTGTCACTGTAAAAATTTTGCAGTTTATTTTCTGTGTGGATATATAAAAATATTTAAACTTCCACAACTCTTCTTTTGATAACAAAATATTGTAACTTGCTTGGATACAGTTAATTATATATGTAAAACAACCAATTTAAAACTCATTTCTCCATAAATTTCCAGTTTACTAAGAACATTATCTTTACTCTGATGTTTTGCTCCACCAAATTTGCATTTATGTTATCACTACAAAACCAAAAAATTTACACTTGATTGCTTAATTTTTTAACTGAATTTATGGTAATATTTATAATAATGTCAGAGGTTTTATCTTCCAAGATTGAATATTGAGAATCTTTGCTTTGATTCCATGAAGAAGCAAATTTAAAAAATCAAACCAATATATTCAGATGGATGGATACATCTGAAGACATAGATATAAAAATGGCCTCATTTAACTGTTTACAAAGTTCTTTTTGTGCTCATAGAGCCAACACATTAAAGCTTTCCTTTGATTACAAAAATAATTAATAAAAAAGTGAAAGTAAAGGGAAACTCATTTGACCTAAATAAAAAGCCATGCTCTAGACCAGAAACTGACACATTGTAAACTGACTATACTTCAATAAAAATATATATATTAAAAAAAAAATTCATGCTCACATAATGATATATAAATAGACTTTCACTAGCTATATGAGGTAAAGCATTGTCTTTGAATACATTCTTTTGAAAATACACACAAATTTTTGGAGTAGATTCTGATGTTCTTCAGCAGATTTATATCTTTTGATTTTCCCGTGGTCATTGACATCATGATAGTTCCCATAGTGGGGGGTAAATGTCAACCAACATTGCAGTTATCACATCATCAACTTTCTTTGAAAAAGAATTCTTAATTTCACATTAAACATGTATGTTCCATTTTTTAGCTCTTCACAGCTAAAGGGATTTACTAGCAAATAAAAAAAAAACAATACCAAACAATAAAATAGTTGTAAATTTACAGCATATAATAAATAACACTGTTGCAAGAGAGTTCAAAGTACTCTCAGCAAGACTGTTCAGCATCTATTTTTCACACGGCGTCATGCATGTATAACATAATCTGTGCTACCCCACATTTCCCACTGACCCCACTGACTTGCACCCTGGCAGCTTCACACATCTCACAGGCCAAAACAGAGGCTATGGCCTAACTGGCTGGAAGGTCACACAGCGGCAGGGGTCACAGGGATCTGTTATGTTTTGCTGTGAAGGGCCTCTTGTTATCTTTCATTAGTGACATGTTAAAGTAAGCTCTCTATTCATTGCACACGGGTCTCTGTCACGACTATGAAGATGATGGCTGGCAGCTGGAAGGATCAAATTGTATGTATATTATTTGTTTGGTATAAATGCTAAATTAGATGAGATAATGGACGACAGACGTAAATAAACCTTTTGATAACAAAATATTGTAGCTTGCTTGGATACAGTTAATTATGTATGTAAAACAACCAGACTGTCTTAGGCAAACTGGCATGTATGGTCACTGTATCTATAATTAAATTCCCAGTTTTTGAAAGGAAATTGGCAACCTTCTATTGTTTTGTCTTACCATAACCACAGGCCTGTAACACAAAGCATCCTTGGCATTCTCTTATCTCCTGCACTTTGTTCTTAACTTGTGTTATAAGAGTTACCATGTTATACCATAATTATCTGTTTGAATACCTGTCATCCCCACTTCAGTATGTGAATTCCTTGAGAAAAAGGATTGGATCGTGTGTAGTTTTGTATCCCTGGTGCTTGACACAAATGAGCAATCAAGAAGTGCTTATTGTTGAGTGAATGGATGAACACAAATGACCCAGCTGAACTCAGAAAATGAAAGAAGTTGGTACTTCCTACACCATGCCTCTCATATCCTCTGAAGAAATAGGTTGGGGTGAGATCAGAGGTTGGTAAAGAAAGACGTGCTTGAACCTACGTTGTTTTTACTCCCTGGGTGATTCAGATATCAGTGGCCCATAGGACATGTAGCCTTGGGGCATAAGCCCTGGCTAAAGTGGAGAGAGGGTAAGGTCCATATGCAGGTACCAAAGGTAATTTTGATTTTGATCAAAATCCTTCTGGCAACAGCAATTAAAGTCTTAGGAAGGGCCAACATAAGTGAGCTGCACAATTTTTTCAGAGGAAGTTTCTCCAGCAAAGGATTATTTCCAGAGGAAGAATAAGTATAGAAACATACTTCAGCAGATTAATCCAACAAAATTTGGCACATGCTTTTATAAGCACTGCAACCCATGCTTAGAAAACAGGACTGGGTCTCTTTTAGAAGAAAATTGTCAGTGGTCAGAGTTGAGAAAGAATGGTTTCCTACAAATAGTAGAACCAGTTTTATGGAAGTAAAAATTTCACTGAACTCTTGCTGACTTTCTTTAAAATTCAGAATGCTTTCTACTGTCAACTTCTGTCTGCTCTCATTGGACTCGCTCATCCCTTTACAAGCATTTATTGAACCACGTACCACATGCCAGGCTCTGGACTAAATGCCAGTGAAAAAAAGTTGAGGGAGATATTGTACTCAAGAAACAGCCATAGAGTGGGAAAGACAGACATGCCCACGCATTAAAGTGGGGGGTCAACTCAACAGACTGAGCTCCTGACACTGGTCTTCCACCCTGTGCTGCCAACATTCCTCGGCACAGCACCCAAACCTACCCGGCTTCCTGCCTTTGGAACAGGCTTGCAACACGTTTGCTGTCCACCTTCTCCCTTTTACCAATTCCTCTTCCTTGCTTCCGACTTTGAGCTCTTAGGCACAGGGCTGCAGGGAATCTCTGTGTAACATGATCTTCCTGCACTTCCATGATTATTTCCTTAGAATACAGTCCTAGAAGTAGACATTCCAGGCCCAAATGTATGCAAAATACCTTAAACCTTTTGCTGCATCTTCCTAGATTGCCAAAGATATGGTTAATCTACACACACATCTGCTCTGTGCAAGAGTTCCCATTTCTATTGCCTCATTGATGGTTCTAATTCTTGTCTATAAATGTTAAATCATTTTTAGGTGAAACAGTATCTTGTTTTAATTTGCTGTTTTCAGATTACTAGTGAAGTTAAAGAAAATGAAGACATTCCCCATGATGCTATCACGGAATACCACCACCGTTATCATTTTGCTCTACCTATTTTTTCAATGCTTTATTATGCATTTAATATAGTTGAACACATCATACACATATAATATGATATTCTGCTTTTTTAAACCCTATAGCAATATCATCAGCATTTCTCCCCACATTTCTCTAGAGTCTCTGTAACTATTATTTGTAATGGTTGTATACTCCAGCAGCTTAAACACATACACTTTTTTTAAAAGTAGAATTTCGACTTCTCTTTCCTCAAGAATGTGAAAGTTGTTTCATTCTCTACACTTTAAGGAAAACTGAAGAGAGCAGATGATTTTTCTCAACCACATCCATTGTTAACTCTCCACAGGAACTGCAAAGCCCCCATCCTGGCCCAAGCCCGTCTATGAACTGGATGAAGAGGATCCAGAAAACAATGGCTTCATCAATGAGGACTTCATCGTGTGGATGCGGACGGCCGCCTTTCCCACTTTCAAAAAGCTTTACCGCCGACTCAGTCGAATACAACATTTTACTGAAGGCTTGCCGGCTGGTAGCTATAGTTTCGGAATCACCTACAGTATCCTTTTAAGTATCATAGCCAAGGGAGCCCTGGATCCAGCGGGCAGGTTCCATTCATTTAGCCCCCCAGAGCCGTGGTACAAGCTCTGCCCTGAGAGTGCTGGGTCCTCCCTCTGTTCCTCCCTGTATTAGGTATGGAGCCGGCTAGCAGGAGCCAGGGCCTTGGGTGTGGACACACGGGCCATGTCAGGAGACGTGCTTTATTATGAGATTCTGAATGTTTTCACTGAATTTAAAAATACAAACGTAATTCTTGACTTAAGAACAAAAAGGATTTCAAAATGACACTAAACATTATCTTTTAAAAATGATATACTTAAACACAATTTATACTAACTCTGGTCTTCAGACTTAAAGTCCCTTCCCGATTCTCCCTGAGGCAGAATCTCTCCAGGGCTTGCACACAGCTTTGAGACGTCAGCCCAATTAGGCATTAGCACCTTCTCAGAGCTACTGGCCAGGAGTCATTTGTGGGACCCCCAGCAGGCCAGCGGATCTGAACACCAAACTCTCTACCTCCTTTGTCTCTCAGGGAGCTTGGTTGAGAGATTCTTAGGATCAGTGAATGATGGTATGTGTTCCAGTTCCCTGCTCCATCTTTTCTTCTTTTCTATCTTGGAGCAGAACACAGACATCTCCACTCTGACAGGGGAATGGGGACAGTCCTCGAGCAGAGATACTCCCACTGATGTGACACCATCTCTACCTCTCAACTTGTTGCCTCCTTATGTTTACTGACCAGGAGTATGGATTCCTTCAGCCATTCCTCTAGCATGGTCTCTAACTCTGTTCTATGAAAAAGAAAGCCAGAAATTGCTCTGTCTTACGCAGCATTATATGTGCAGATCAGAAAGTAAGCCGTAGAATACTACCTTTTAAATAGGATTTCAGCAACCCCCTCTCCCTCCACCCCTCAGAATTTGAGATTGGAAGTTGCTTGACTGTAATCTCTCGAGTTGGACCTTCTGTTCCCAACAAGTTTGTCTGTGATTGCCCTACCAGTAAAGCAGTTATGGTTGCAATCAAGATACAGGAAAAATAACACATCGTGTACTGCTGCCCTCACAATGCATTACAGTGAGTTTGAGGTTGAGGGGAAAAGGAAGGGCGTCCACATTCCAAACATGAGAGACACTATTTGTCCTCTTAAAACACGCCCTCCCTGGGCGTCTTCACTCACAGTCATATTTTAATTCTGATGATTCTCAAAGCTAAATCTTTGTGCAGAATCTCAATCCTGAGCTTTGGTCCTATGCCTGCGTTGAACCCTGGTGTGAGTGTTACCCATCCTGCCTCACAGCCTGGCTAATATGCAAGGAGTCCTAAGCCTGAGCTGCAGAAAATGCCTACCACTTCTAAGAGGGCAAAGACCCTCTTAACGAAACTGACAAGAGAAGACAACAGCCAGGTGGCTGAGTTGAGATAGCACCCAAGGACCTGGTGACAATGAGGAATTTTTTATTTTGAAATATAGTCAATTTACAGTGTTGTGTTAGTGTCAGGAGTACAACAAAGTGATTCAGTTATACATATATAACAATTCTTTTTCATATTCTTGTCCGTTATAGGTCATTATAAGAAACTGAATGTAGTTCTCTGAGCTATATAGTAGGTCCTTGTTGTTTATTTTATATATAGTGGTGTGTATCTGTTAATCCCAAACTCCAAATTTATCCCTTCTGCCCCTACAATGAAGAATTTTGATGTAAAAGAAAGAGACTGAGTTTCCTAACAAGTTTCCTTGTGCCTTTAAATAGCATGATGCCAAATGATTTGAGGCCTTTTAAGAGCTTTGCTGGGAAATGCCGTTGCTATGAGAAGACTTTATTTGTTTATTAGTTTGGTTTACAAAAGGCACCAGATGTTTAAAAACCTCAAGCCACATGCATAATCAGAATGACATCATTAAAATGCTAATGATAGCAAACCCACTTCAAACACTTTCTCCCCAGCAGTGAGGGATGCTGGCCTTTTCAAAACCCAAATGAATGCACCACCTTTAGTTTTCCTACTAAAAATGTTTTGCCATCTATCTCCTTTTTTTTTCCTCTTCACTCCTTTTGAAGAATTTTCCCTGAAGTAGAAATTCAAACCTTAGCCTATGAAAGACTTTAGCCTACCCTCAGTATCCTGATCCATAAACAAAAATTTAGATTTACTGTAAAATCTATCTGTATTCTTTTCTTTTCCTTGAGTTTGCCGAAGAAAATTAAATATATTTGTTCATTACTGAGTTGTTTCTAAGTTGTTCAGATCTATTTGTGTCAGAATTTCTTTTGTAGATTATAACTATGTAAGAGGGAAGGCGTGTCTTTATTTAATTTCCTTCCAGCAAGTACAACATACTGCTTGGTAAAGATCAGACTGTATGAAATTGAATATTCGACCATTTTTTACCTACAAAAACAGGAATATTATATGGTTCAACCTAATGTATTTAGGATATGTTGAGGTGGTGCTGAGACGTGCTGAGACAGATCCTTAACAGGTTTTCTTTTCTTAGATTTTCCAGTAACCAAGTTTCAAGGAGAAAAATCAGTTGTTCTTTCCACCCTGACATGGAGTGGAGGCAGTAGCCTCTTCTTAGGTCTCGCCTACACAGTGACAGGAGCCCTGACGTGGCTGGCCTTCTTTGCCATGATGGCAATTCACTTGAGGCTGAAAGAAAGGAAAACGTTATTTCACCAGGAGTAAAGTCAAGCTTTAAAAAGAAAAGCAGAAAACACAGAAATGGACGGTGAAGTAATGGAGCCAAAGATCCCTGACAAGGTTCAACATGACTGGGATATTTCATCAAAGGAACTGAATTAACTGATCAAGTACATTCCCAGATGAATAAATAATGAGAGTTTCAGAGTGAAGAAGAAGAAAAGAAGAGGAGGAGGAGGCCTAATTAGGTATAGTAAAATGTCCTGAGAATGGGGAAGATAAATCATCCTTGAGCTCTAAACCAAGTCTTGGGTATTTATTTGAAGCCCTTGTGCCTGAAGGTAGGTGAATACCTAGAAGAGTGGCATCACCAGACAAGAGTAAGTAATTCTGGGGTCCCCAGGATTAAGTGACTCCTTTTAACCATCAGTCAGGCTCAGACAATGAGTCTTCGTGGGCTGGTTGAAATGATAGACTTCCCAACAGCAATTGTTAGCGTTGAATTGAGTGATAAGGGTGGTTTTTGAAAACTGATTTATTAAATGTTTTCTCCTTTCTGTTGAGTCAAAATGAAGTCTTTTCTGCAAAGAGTAAACCAAGGTTATAGCAGTGCCTCAGCACCCAAAATACATAAGTACGCCAAAAGAAAGTGCAGGGATTTCCCTAAAATTCCCATGTAGCCAAGAGGGAAGCATGGAAAGTGACTGAATCTCTCAAAAACCACTCAACGTTTGAGGGCCCAACACAATTCTAAAACTTATATTGGGATGACATATTCTAGAATGCAGATAATGACATGGATTTGTGGCATTTGAATTATATGTGTTGAGGGAGCTTCTCAGGGTTCATCTTAAAAGGTTTGAATTCCTGCTAAATGTCACTTACAGGAGACTGAACGAAGTACAGCTGACCCTTGAACAACGCAGGGGTTAGTGGCACAGACCCCTGTGCAGTCGAGAATCCACCTGTAACTTTATAGCTGGCCCTTAGTATCTATGGTTTTGCATTCATGGGTTCAACCAACTGTGGATCATGTAGTACTGTAGTATTTATTGAAAAAAATCTTTGTATAAGTAGCCATATGCTGTTCAAACCCGTGTTGTTCAAAGGTCAACTGTCCTTGGAAAAGCTGCCAGGACAAGAGACTCCATAGATTTATGTACCTAGATAACTAGAATATTATACTTTAAAAACCATATTTATAGTATTTTATTTCTTAAGGTGAGTGAAGCTTTACTCTGTGATGACTCTAAGAGCTGAATTTTCATTGTTAAAGAAAAACATAGTATCTACACATATTTGTCTCTTTAGCAGCCAAGAAAACATTTCTTTGTTGCAACATTCTACATTCGCCAAGCAGTCAAGTACTTTTCCAAATAAAATAAAATAACCAAAATGGTTTCAAATACCAACTCTGAAATCTTGGAATCCCTCCTCTGTCTCATCTTTCATCTGTAAGCAGTGAGCCCTGGTGACCAGATCTGGTAGGCTGAATAATTACACCCCACCTCCCACTCCGAAGATACCCACATCCTAATCCTTGGAACCTGTGAATGTCATCTCGCATGGCAAAAGAAACGTTGCAGATGTGATTAAGGTAAGGATACTGGTATGGGGAGGTTATCCTGGATTACTTGGATGGGCCCAATGTAATCATAAGGGTCCTTATAAAAGAGAGGCAGGAGGTCGGAAGAGTAGAAGGAGCTATGGCAATGGAAGCAAGAGGCTGGAGTGATACAGAGAAGGGGTCGTGATCCAAAGACTGCGGGAGTCCTCTAGAAGCTGAAAGAAGCAAAAAACAGATCATCTTCTGTAGCTCCAGACGTCCTGCTGACACCTTCATTTGAGAGTCTGACCTCTAGAACTGTAAGAAAATTAATTTCTGTTGTTTTAAGCACTGAGTGTGGTAATTTGTTACAGTAATAATAGAAAACTAATATACCACAGGTTGGCAGTGCTCTAATCATCTGAACAGTTGTTTCTTGAGCTTAGGTGACTATGCAGGGCAGAAAGCTAGGAAGGAACAGGGCTCACACAGGAACCAAGCCCAGTGACTTCAGATCCTGGGCTGCCGCCCTTTTAGTCCGCACTCCTCAGTTATGGGGCTGATTGGAAGGAGGTGTGAACACATTTGTCACATCTCAACCTTGTTGGTCAGCTTATAAGATGCTGTCTTGGCTAAGGATCTCCAGAGAAACAGGACCAATAGGAGGTGTGTGTGTGTGTGTGTGTGTGTGTGTGTGTGTGTGTGTAAAAAGATTTATTTTCAGGAATTGGCTGACATGATTGTGGAGGCTTCTCAAGTGTAAAATCTGATGGTGGGGCTAGCAGGCTGAATGTTCAGGAAAAGGTTGCATGCAGTTCAAGCCAAAAGGCCGTCTGCTGGAACACCAGGAAGAACTGACATTGCAGACAGAGCCCAAAGTCTGTCAGCTGGAGAATTCCCTCTTGCTCAAGGGAAGCTAACGTTTTGTTCTATTCAGGCTTTCCACGGATTAGATGAGACCCACTCACATTGTGGAGGGCTATCTGTTTTACTCAGTCTACTGGTTTAAATGGAAATCTCACCCAAAAACAGCCTTACAAACAACAAAAACAACAACAACAACGACAGCCTTACAGAAACATCCAGAATAATGTTTGACCAAATATCTGGGCACCATGGCCCAGTCAAGTTCACACATAAAATTAACCACCACAAAAGGCACATGCAACTCATCAAGTAGTCAAGACTTCTCCAAAAAAGTACTCCTTGTTTCACTTTGCACTAAAGTTGGCTCAATGCGGGAAAAAAAAATCTATATAAAAGCAAGTCTGTCCACAAGAAACTAAACCTTCGAAGAAAAGTAAGTGGCCGGAATTGATGACAGATTGCAGCTGTAGTTCCTTTTTTCTACTTCTCCACAAGTCACCAAGCCCAAAGTGGTTTATCTTTGTAAGACTCTTTCTTACTCTGCCACAAAGGCTCCAAGCCACCCTCCTCGTCCCTGTTAGGGGAAGAGCCTCAGCACTCAGTTAACTCCCCACCCACACTGGGCTTTCTCTCCTCTTCTTCCTCTTCCCTCTCCTGTCATCTCGCTCTTGTCTTCTTCCTCTGCTTTTCTAATTCTTCATCCTTGTGCTTTTGTGGATGGCTGGTAAAGGCTTGGAACAACTAGCCTTTCTTTCTCCAATTCCTGGCAACAATTCTGGAGGGAGAAAAAGTGAGATCAAGAGAGACAAGAAAAGTGCAAATCAATGAGAGTTTGTGAGCGTGTGTTTGGGTGTTAATGTGTTCAGGCATTTGTGTGAGTGTGAGTGTTTAGAAACTATTGGGGTCATGAGGTGCTTTTACTTAGGCATTTATTCTGAGCGTATGAGCAGATGCAGCAGGTATAAAATTGGGTAGGGTGAAATTATGGGTGACTATAAGTGTAGATTTAACCTTTATTTGCAATTTAACCAATTAACCCCTCCCTTGTGTGACAAATTTACAATGCCAAGGATACCAAAATGAGCCAGCTGGGGCCCTGCTCTCAAGGGACTCATCTCACATGGATCTTTGTATCCTTCCAAATCCCCTTGCATAGTTTAGCATGAATCCCTTACTCGCCTTACGTAGATTTCTCTCAGCTTCCTGCACATCATTCTGGCCTCCAGGACAGAGGAGAGAGTATGCTCCCTCAGGGCAGTGCCAGCTTCCCACCCGCTCTGTGTGACCCCTGAGCACCCAGGTCCAAAGTGTTCACGTTAATAAAAAATCTCCAGACTTGGCGACAACTACATCATCCTTCGCAGCCGGCACTAAGGCCTCCCCCGTGAAGGCTGGTTTTTCAGCTGGTTTGTTTTATGGTAGGGGCTTTATTAACCAAATCTTAATAAAGGAAAACCAGCATCAGTCAGCTGCTGGTGGTTTTCCTTTGCCAGACGTCCATCGGAATCCCACGGCGCCACCGCCTGCCCTTGTCAACAGTTTTTGTCTCTGGATTTTCCTAAATGATAGGACTGTGGAGCAGAGATCTCCTGGGTGCGACACAGGGAAGCCCATTACCCCTTGTCGGAGCCAGGAGAGTCACTCAGGCGCGCAGCCCGGGTGTCCCTGTTCTCAGGACTGGCTCACAAGTCCATTGCTGAGTACCAGCCTTGGTTTGAAATGAGCACAGCCCTTTGAAGTCTTTATCGCTCCTAACCAAGTTTCAGATAGCTTCATTCTCCTTTTACCTGTTAACAGTGTCAATGTTTCTTTGACACTTCTTAGATAAATGCATTCTAGGATGAGCCATGGCCCCCTTTTTATCTCCAGTCCCCCTACCCCGGCCCCCTTAAAATAGCTGGCTATCTGGTGAATGATTAGAAGAGAGGAGGTGAAATGATGAGATTTAGATTGCAATGACTCAGCACCCAGAGAAGTTCATTTAGGGGAAAAAAAAACATTTTCTGCAAAGGGTCAGGCTTGTACAGTATCCCCGTTCTAACCCTGTGGCGGTCTGTGAGCCACTCTGACAAATGCAGGAACTCTTCAGAGTCTGGGGAGAGAAATATTGTCTTATAATGAATCTTCCTTTTTTGATTAGTGTGGAGCCTGTATCCTGCTTCCAGAGGCAGGATCCAGTTTTCTTATTCATTTTCACCGCAGTTGGAATGGAAAAACTGAAGTCATTGCTCTGATGGCAAGAAACATCTTGTGGCGCCTACAGAGCCAGCAGTCAGTGCAGACAGGCGTGGGGGTGACTTTCTCTCCTTTTCTGTATGGAAAAGAGCTTCACTCCACTGAAACAGATGATTTTTAGTGCTGGCTAACATTGCAGAACTCACTTAGACTCAGTTGATTTTTTTTCTTTTTTGTTTATAAAGATTTCTCAGTTTCTTTCTTATCATCAACATCCTTGGATTGGCCATAAAAATGTATTCCTCAGTCTGAGGTCAGGGACTTTTCTGAGAGGTCAGGGAGATTCCAAATGGTTTGTGGAAACTAGAGCTGCAGAGCTCCAAAAAGTAGGTTGGGGTGGAAGAGACAAGCAGTGCCTTTGTTTAGGGAAGCTGAGCAAAATTTGGATTTCCGTCTTTCTCCTAAAGCTGAAAAATGAGGAAGGAAATCTGAAGGGGAGAAAGAAATGAAACAATGAAATAAAGATGTGCCCAGCCTAGTCAGATGTGCCCTACCCACATTCCTCCCTTAAATCCTCTCAACAATGAGGCAGATCTGTTAGCCTCCTGGGAGTCACTTCCCTTTTTCCCTCCTGTCAAAGCCCACTTCACATGATACAAATTAAAGTGCTAGATATATACTTTGCTTTGGGTAAGAATGGCAAAGGGACCCAGTTCTGACTATGGGACATAAGAGAAAGTGTGTTGGGGGATTTAGGAGAAGATTTTCTTACAAGACAAGCCAAAGCACACATGAAAAGAGCTCTCATGTTACCTTACCTGCCTCTGCTTCCTACATACAAATGCAATTGTATGACGATGTGATGCCTGGAGCTGCAGTAGCCATCTTGCAACCAAGAGGTTAAAAAAAAAAAAATGAGGGCCAAAAGTTTTCATACTGAGGACAGTGGAATGGAGGCTTTAAAAAGCTGGATTCTTTTTTTAAAAAGTTTTAAAAATTGAAATGTACTTGATTAACAATATTGTGTTAGTTTCAGGTGTACAACAAAGTTATTCAGTTATGTATATATATTTTTTCAGATTATTTTCCATCGTAGGTTATTACAAGATACTGAATATAGTTCCCTGTGTTATATGGTAAATCCTTGTTGCTTACTATTTTATGTATAGTAGTTTGTATCTGTTAATACCATACTCCTAATTTATACCTCTTTGGTAACCATAAGTTTGTTTTCTGTGTCTTTGAGTCTATTTCTATTTTGTATACAGATTCCTTTGTTTAATTTTTTTTTAGATTCCACATATAAGTGATATAAAATCCTTGTCTTTGTCTGACTTATTCACTTAGTATAATATTCTCTTGGTCCCTCTATGTTGCTACAAATAGCAATATTTCATTCTTTTTTATGGCTGAGTAATGTTCCATTGTGTATATATACACTACATCTTCTTAAGCTAGTCATCTGTTGATGGACTTTTTTTTGTTGTTTTCATGTCTTGTTTATTGTAAATAGTGCTGCTATGAACATTGGGGTGCATGTATATTTTCAAATTAAGGTTTTTGTCTTTTTCAGATATATGCCCAGGAGTGGAATTGCTGGATTATGTGGTAGCTCTATTTTTAGTTTTTAAAGGGACCTCCCTACCATTTTCCATAGTGGCTGCACCAATTTGCATTCCCACCAACAGTATAGGAACGTTCCCTTTTCTCTACACCCTCTCCAGCATTTATAATTTGGAGACTTTTTGATGACAGTCGTTCTGACTAGTGTGGGGGTGATACTTCATTGTAGTTTTGATTTGCATTACTCTAATAATTAGCAATTTTGAGCATCTTTTCATGTGCCTGTTGGCCATCGGTATGTCTTCTTTTGAGAAATGTCTATTTAGGTCTTCTGTCCATTTTTGATTGGGTTGTTTGTTTCTTCAATATTGAGTTGTATGAGCTGTTTGTATATTTTGGATATTAAGACCTTGTTGGTCACATGGTTTGCAAATGTTTTCTCCTGTTCTTTAGGTTGTGTTTTTGTTTTGTTGGTGGTTTCCTTTGCTGTGCAAAAGCTTTTACATTTGGTTTGGTCCCATTTGTTTATTTTTGCTTTTATTTATTTTGCCTGGAGAAACTGATCTAAGAAAATATTGCTACAATTTATGCCCAAGAATGTTTTGCCTTTGTTCTTTTCTAGGAGTTCTATGGTGTCATGTTTTATATTTAGGTCTTTAAACCATTTTGAGCTTATTTTTGTGTATGCTGTGAGGGAGTGTTCCATCTTCATTCTTTTACATGTAGCTGTCCTGATTTCCCACTTGTTGAAAAGACGGTCTCTTCTCCATTGTATATTCTTGCCTCCTTTGTTGTAGATTAATCGACCGTAGGTGTGTGGGTTTATCTCTGGGCTCTCTATTCTGTTCCGTTGAACTGTGTATCTGTTTTTGTGCCAGTACCATACTGTTTTGATTACTATAGCTTTGTAGTATTATCTGAAATCTAGAAGGGTTATACCTGCAGCTTTGTTCTTTTTCCCCAGGATTGCTTTGGCAATCCTGGGTCTTTTGTGATTCCACATAAATTTTAAGATTATTTGTTCTAGTTCTGTGAAAAATGTCCTGGTTAATCTGATAAGGATCGCATTAAATCTGTAGATCGCTTTGGATGCTATGGCCATTTCAACAATATTATTTCTTTCAATCCAAGAGCATGGGGTATATTTCCGTTTCTTTGAATCATCTTCAATTTCCTTTATCAGTGCTTTATAGTTTTCAACATATAGGTCTCTCACTTCCTTGTTTAAGTTTATTCCTAGGTATTTTTTGACAATTTTAAATGGGATTGTTTTCTTTACTTTTCTTTCTGATATTTCATTTTTAGTATAAAGATATGCAACAGATTTCTGTATATTAATCTTGTATACAATTACCTTGCTGAATTCATTTATTAGTTCTTTTATGTGGGGACTTTAGGGTTCTCTCTATAGAGTAGCATGTCATTTGCATATAGTGACAGTTCTACCTTTTCCCTTCCTATTTTGATATTTTTTATTTCTTTTTTCTAATTGCTCTGTCTAGGACTCCTAATACTGTACTGAATAGAAGTGGTGAGAGTGGGCATCCTTGTCTTGTTCCTGAATTTAGTGGGAAGGCTTTCAGCTTTTCACCATTGAGTATTATGTTACAGTCTGTGGATTTGTCATAAATGGCTTTTATTATGTTGAGACGTGTTCTCTCTATACCCACTTTGGTAAGAGTTTTTATCATGAATAGATGTTGTATTTTGTCAAATGCTTTTTCTGCATCTATTAAGATAATCATGTGGCTTTTGGAAAGAGCAGGATTCTTCATGACATTGTTGAGACCACTGATTCAGTCCTGGAACTATCTACTTCTAGACATTTTTTAATGTGAGATAAGAAAGCCTCCCTCTTATTACTTTAGCTTCTTTCCACTGAATATTCTGTTACTTGCAGCCAAAAGCATCCTAATAGATAAAGTATGAATATTTCCAGTTTACTGTACTAAATATGTTTTATCTGACCATATCAAATATGTTTGATCTGAAAATTATACCACTGCAGTAGAAACAAAGCATAGTTGCTTTGCAATCTGCTAGAAATCATCTCTTGCATGACTCTGTAGTTTTCAGCGTAATATATTTCCTCCTCACTGTGCTTCATGTGTAGATGATGACATGTAGCAATCCATGAAGTGGCCATGTACCACAGATGGTAACCTTACATTCTGTTATTTCTTGTGATCCAGTTGCTAAAAGATTGACACTAGTTCTCAACCATTAGTCTTGTAATTTGGCTAACATTCTTCCTAGCAGACTGATAGAAGTTCAAAGGCTGTTGCTCTGGGCTGATACAACATATGAATCTATGATTATTGTCTTCTATCATGATTATGATACCAGGATCATGGTTTAGAACAGTTCTGTTATTCAAAATGGCTGCTAGTAAAGCTATCAGTCACACTTAAGCTTCTCCTTACAGATATAACGTGTTACACACTATATGACATTCTCAAAAAGATAAAACTATAGTGATGAAGATTAGTGGTTGCCAGGAATTCAAGGTAGGAGGAAGATGTGGCAATAAAGGGATAGAATGCAGGAGTTTTTCTAGGGTAATGGAACTGAGCTGTATCCTGATTGTGGTAGTAGTTACATGAATCTGTCTATAAATGTCCAAAAAAGTTCATTTTACTATATGATCATTTAAAAATTAAAATAAATCCATCCCATCCAAAATGGTTTCCAGCCATTCATTGATAAGTCCAAACTGATTTACCATTTTGTCTAAATGTTAGCAAGAAAGAAGGAAGTCTACAGCTGACTATTGCTGGGTTTAAGAAAACAGTAGCTAGATCAAGAGAAGGGAATAGCTAGATCTGATTGCTGTAATTGACACCCAGTGGTTGGCTTCACTAAGAGGCATGGAGGAAAACAGAGTCTCAGGAAATAAAACTGCAAGTTCTTAATTGCTGAGGCCTCTCGCCACTTGGAGAGGCCAAGAATAAGAGCTATTTCCCTGGTTACAAAATTTCAGGGTGATCTCAATTGACGTAGAAAAAGCATTTGACAAAATTCGACACCTTCCATAATAAAAACACTCAACAAATGAGGATTAGATAAAAGTTACTTCAATATAATAAAGGCAATATATGAAAAACACACAACTAATGTGCTCGATGGTGAAAGACTGAAAGCTTTTCCTCTAAGACCAGGAACAAGGTAAGGAGGCTTACTTTCACCACCTGTATTCAACATAGTCCTAAAAGTTCTATTCAGAGCGATTAAGCAAGATAAAAAATAAAAGACATCCAAAATGGAAAGGAAAAAGGACATAAATTTTTGTTTGCAAATGACAGGATCATATATATAGGAAACCCTAAAGATTACACGCACACACACACACACACACACACACACACACACACATATACACACACACACCCTGTTAAAACTAATAAGAGAATTCAGCAAAGTTGTAGGATACAAAATCAACACACAAAAATCAGTTGTGTTTCTATGCACTAACAGTGAACAATCCAAAAAGAGGTTAAGAAAACAATTCAATTTATGATAGCATCAGAAAGAATGAAATAGTTAGCAATAAACTTAACCAAGAAGGTTAATTACACTGAACACTATAAAACACTGCTGAAAGAAATTAAAAACAATAAATGGAAAAACATCCTATGTTCATGGATTAGAAGGTTTAATATTGTTAAGATGTCAGCGCTACCCAACATGATCTACAGATTTGACACAATCATCATCAAAAACTCCACATTGTTTTCAGAAATAGAAAATTCATCCTAAGATTATTATGGAACTTTATCAATGGATCCTGAATGGTCAAAACAATCTTGAAGAAAAAGGACAACACATAGAGGTCTCACATTCCTGATCTAGAAACTTATTATAATGCTATGGCAATGAAAACAGTGTGGTACATAAAGAGACATATATTCCAATGGAATACAATAGAGAATCCAGAAGTAAACCCACACATATATGGTCAAATGATTTTCATTAAGGGTGCCAAGATTATTCAATTAGGAAAAAGACAGTCTTTTAAACAAATGGTCTTGGGGAAACTGGATCTCCAAATGCAAAAAAAAGAAAAAAAAAAAAAAAGAAAAAAAAGAAAATGCAAAAAAGTTAAGTTGGACCCTTGCTTACACTACAAAGAAAATTAAAATGGATCAAAGACCTAAATGTTAGAGCTAAAACTTAGAAGAAAACATAGGAAGAAAGCTTTAGGACATTGGATTTGGCAGTGTTTTCTTGGATATGACACCAAAAGCACGGTCAAGCAAAGAAAAATAGATAAATTGGACTTCATCAAAATTAAGAACTTTTCTGCATCAAAAGACACTATCAACAGAGCAAAAAGTAAGCCCCCAGAATGAAAGAAAATATTCACAAATCATATGTCTTATAAGGGACTAATACTCAGAATATATTTTTGAAACTACAACTCAACAACAACAAAAAAACAATCCAGTTTTAAATGGGCAAAAGACTTGAATAAACATCTCCAAAGAAGATACACAAATGGCCACTAAGCACATGAAAAGATGCTCAATATCTAATCATTGAGGAAATTCATATCAAAACCACAATGAACTATTACTACACACACATTAAGATGGCTATTATCAAAAAAACAGAAAATTACAAGCGTTGACAAGGATGTGAAGAAGTGGAATCCACTGCTGGTGGGAATATAAAATGCTCCAGCCACTGTGGAACATGGTATGATAAGTTTTCAAAAAAATAAAAAGAGTTACATGATCCAGCAATTCCACTTCTGAGTATATACACTAAAAAGCAGGAAATTTAAGAGATACTTGTACACCCATGTTCATAGCAGCGTTATTCATAATAGCCAAAAAGTGGAAGCAACTCAAGTGTCCACTGACAGATGAATAGATAAACAAAATGTAGTATTAGTATATATAGAGAAAGTGATAGATACATACATATGTACATACACACATATAATACAGACACACAGTTGATACTTGAAAAACCCAGGGTTTATGGGTGTTGTACCCTCTGCGGAGTCGAAAATCTGCATATAACTTTACATCTGCCCTTTATATCAGCAATGGAATTCAAGATCCAAGGATCAATCAACCATGGATCATGTAGTGTTGTAGTACATATTTAGTGAAAAAAAATCAGTGTACCAGCGGACCTGCACAGTTCAAACCCATGTTGTTCAAGGGTCCACTGTGGGTGCATGTATATATGTGTGTGTGTGTGTGTGTATTTGTATGTATATACACACAATAGTAGATATTTGAGCCTTTAAAAGCAAAATTCTAACACATGCTACAACATGGATGAACCTAGAGGACATTATGCCATGTGAAATAAGCCACACAAAGAGACAAATAATGTGTATACTCTTATATACCTTATTTACTCTTATATACCTATGTCAGACAGAGACAGAAAGTAGAATGGTGGTTGCCAGGGGCTTGGCGTAATGGGGAATGGAAAGTTATTTTTTAACTGGAACAGAGTTTCATTTGGGGAAGATGAAGTAGTTCTGGAGATGGATGGTGGTGATGGTTGCACAACAAAGTGTTCTTAATGCCACTGAACTGTATACTTAAAAATGGTTAAAAGGGCAAATTTTATGTTATGTATATTTTACCACCAAAACAAACAAAGTCTCAGGGTCAGTGTGCCATGCTTGGAATTTAGAATGGCAGATACCAAAAAGCCTTTATGAGTGCACCTGTGCTAAGCATTTGAATAAACCAAATATCAGTAAGGAAGATGGAGTGAAAATGGTGGTAGCTTTCAGCTGCAGTATCTTCCAATAAGTTAGGACAGCACGCTTTTTGTGTGAGGTTCCTGTCTTGCTAGTTTCATTGGAAATGAATAGTGTCCACATCAATGGGGAGTTTTATTAACTAGGGTTTATTGGGTTCACTAAAACAGTCCCATTATTTAGCAACTCAAAAAGTTCTTCAGCCACAGACATCTTATGTCACTACAGCACCGAACAGAACTCTGTCTAAGATGCTCTGTAGATAACTTCTTAGCACAAGGAATGCATTCTCCTGGGAACACACTGGAGCCTCCACATGGCCCTTAAGAAGACACTGACCTCTTTGAAACTAGGACTGCAAGATCCAGGGGACTAGGGCGACTTCCAGTTGCACAGATTTTTCTGAACTCTGGTTCTCAAGAAAGACTAAATGAAGGAATCATCGGAAGACTCAAAATAGAATCTGCCACATACCAATCCTGTGAGGTAATGCATGAACTTGCGGAGGCATTAAGATGCAGGAAGGCAGATAATCTGGGCCTCTTTTAACGTGATTTATTGGCTTCTAGTGAGACTCAAAAGACTGGAAAAATTCTCCTCTTCTATAAAAATATATTAAAATATATAGACCTATTGGACTCTTTTAAACTGAAAATGATAGTTAAATCCTAGGATCAGGACTAGCACCAGCATAAGGAAGGAGTTTCCGATTCCCCAGCCTCCTTCCAGCCGGCTCAGATACTATCAGTCTCCCAGCCAATGTGGAGATGAAGTCTGTATTTCAAGATTTTCATCTTTGACCTCTTTCTGTATAAAACATAAAATAGCATCATCAGCTGTTTTAGATAGCCTATAGCTTCGTGCAAGTTTTTTAGTTCACACCAGTGAGAATTTCCCATACGGACTGAGGTCAATTCTTGACCTCTGGAATCCTTCATATGTTATCCTCAAGGCAGTTGCCTTCTTATAAATTAGCTGTGTATTTTCTGGGATCAACCACATCCTTGGAAAACTTACTGCATCTCATCCAAGAAACTTGGCTTCCATTCTGTGCTCTCCAGAGAGAGCTGTGTGAACTTCAGGAGCAATAACTCAGGCAGAGGGTCCTCAGTGGTCAGGGAAGCCCCAAATTTGGATAAGGTTTCACTTGAATATTCATTGGCTTTAACAGTTTGGTAAAAGTAGGAGAAGATTCCTAGTTCCAAGGGGTCAAATATCCTCCCTGAAACTAAAATGGAAAAGATGAACTTAGTCATGGAAAGAATTTCATGATAAACCTAATGTCCTAGGGCCACTTTCATAATAGTACCTCCTCTTCTCACCACTCATTTCCCTTGTGTGTCTCTTGAATAATATCATTTTAAAGGATTTAATAAAGATTTCTCTGTCAGCAGCCCAAGTCAAAGCCTCTAGAGGAAGTGGTATATTGTTTGAAAACTCCAGGGCCTTTAGTTCCAGTGAAGTGTAGGAATAAAGAGGACGTCAGAACAAGATGTCTACTGGGGACAGAGAGCCTGAGTCAACAGCTTCCTGGGATTAGGAAGAATTAAGAAACATCAGCCCAATAGAGATACTTAGACTGGGAATCAGATGATATTAGCAATTACATATACAGATGGCAAATAAGCATTTAAAAGGATGCTCAACTTCACATGTCATTAGGGAATTACAAATTAAAACAAGAGATATCACTACATACCTCTTAGAATGGCTAACATCCAAGCATTGACAATACTAAATGCTGACCGTGAAAAGATCAGTGGTTGCCAAGGGTTTTGGGGGGGAAGGGAAGAAAAGATGAATAGGTGGAGCCCATGGGAGTTATAGGGGTTCTCTGGGAACTCTCTGTACTTTCCATTCAATTTTTCTGTAAATCTAAAACTCTAAAACAATAAAATGTATTAATTTGCGGGGGTGGGGGTGGGGAGGAGAGCTGTTGACAAGAGGACTGGCGATGCTTATCTGTGTAAAGATAGGAGCCAGGTAGGGATTTGCATCTTCTCAATCATGTGGAGCATTTGTGTGTTTGTTAAATGGGAACCAAAGTGGGCTTTCTCAAAATGAGTTTCAAGAACCACCTCCATCAGAATCAACTGGGTTGATTACTAAATGCAGATTCCTGTGCCCAAACTATTGAATCAAATTCTCTTGGAGTGGAACCTAGCAATCTGTACTTAGAACGCTCCAGTGATTCCTTATGCACTTTAAGGTCTGCGACCCATTCGTGTACACTGTACAAACATATTAAATTGTTGGTCTTCTATTTTATTTTTGTCCACTACATTCTTATCAAATATATGTTAACAAGCCTGTGAAGAAGGAGGCTGGAGATGGAAAGAGTGGGATGGACACATACAAATTGAGACCAATTTACAACCTGTCTGGAGAAGCTTCTGAGTCTGTATCAATCAGAAATTACCAGTGGGAGATAGTTCATGAGCTTTGAGTCAAGGAGTCATAAGGGGTTTCCAGGAAGAAATGTAAAAAAAAACCGCAAAAACAAAAAACTAAAGTCCCCCCAACCACACACAAAACCCAAACCAAAACAGAGAAACAATATGAAAGGTGAGCATTTTCCATCATTGGTGTTACTTTCATATATTTGTCAGATTGTGGTTTTCTTTCTACTTGAATAAATTACTGTAATTGTAACCTGAGACTGAAGTAATAAAAGTAAATGAAAGAACAGTAGGAGGGAGAATAGAATATCTTTCTCATTTGTCCCACATATGCTTGTGTAACAAACTAAGGTCCTTTTATGTTTACATATGATTTATTATTGATATTTTAGAACTTGTAGCCAGATGTGTACCTATCTGTAGCTTTCACTAGTCTGTGGCTATTAAAAGACTCTTATTTATCTCTGGGTTCTCAGTGTCAGACACGTAGAATGTATTTTGTAAATATTTGTTTTGTTAATTAAGTAAAACAGCATCTCAGGATAGAGTCACACTCTCCATTAGAAGTGACGTTGTATAGATGAGGGTAACAGAGCAAAACCTTGTTGATTTAAAATAAATGGAAGGGAAGACTGACAGGAAGGAAGGTTAGGGTCAGCAGCTGCAAAGAGTAAGGACAGAGATGACAATTGTCTTTAGAGCTCCCAGAGCTTGAGCATTTTTGCCAGATCACAGAAAAGACCCATGATTGGGTCTGCTAATAATTATAGCCATTGTTAAGTACAGGCTTCTCCCTTCCTCTCCTCTATCCAATGTTGCTCTTATTCTCAGAAAGAAACTGATAGAATTTCTCAAAAGAGCCCACAAAGTCAGATGTAGTGAAGTCAGGCTGTGGACGTAGAAGAAATAGGATGAATTCTGGTTTTAGTGTTTGGGTGACTAAGTTTGCACAGGAATGTGATTTGCATTTTAAGTGAGTGTGTTTGCTGCCTGCTAAATTTTCCCAGCCTGTGGTATAGAGTTGAGCTCCTCTAGGTTTTTACAAACTGGGAGGAATTAGTCTCTGTTGTCTGTAGAACTAAAGGATGTCATTAGCATTTCTGAGAAACACTCTAGTAAAATTAGGAAAATTTAATTCAGTTTGGTTATTGGGCTTGTTTTTATTTGGATGAACAAAGGCATAACTTAATTAAGGCTGCCCCAGAGGGTACTAGCAGTTTGAAGAGAAGCTGTGAGCAGTTAAGTGGCATTCATAGTATTACCTTCGACTCACCTTAAATTACTTTGGAACAAGACAAACTAGTAAAATAAAATTATGAAGCATCTTGCATTTGAAGGAGATTTATGTTTTTTGAAATTATTTTATGTATATTAAATCTCAACAGAGAAAATCCCAAGTGTTGGAGATGTGCAGCAACCAGATATCTCATCCATTACTTGTGGGACTGTCAACCAGATCAACTATTTTGAACAACTGTTTGGCAGTATTTGCTAAAGCCAAACATACGTACAAGCTATGACCAAGAAATCTCAATTCTAGGTGTATACCCAGCAGAAATGAATATATCTGTTCTCCCATTCATAAAGCCAGAAGCAAACACTATCCTAATGCCCATCAACAGAGAAATGTATAAATAAATCATGGTACTTTCATAAAACTGAATACCATACAGCAAGGAAAAGGAATGGTCCATAAACTGCACACAGTAGGGATGAATCTCATAAACATAATGTTGAGTGAAACAACTTGGGCATAAAAGAGTACATCCCATGTGAGTCCTTTTATATAAAGTTCAAGCATAAGCAAAAGTCTATAGCATTAGAAATCAGGATAGTGAATGCTCTTGGCAGGGAGTAGTGACTTGAAGGGATGTGAGTGATATTTCTAGGGTATGGGGACATTCTGCTTCATGTCTTGCATGTTTATTACATGAGCATACTCGGTAAAAATGTATCAAGCTGTACACTTTCAAAATGTACGATTTTCTCTATAGTATATTCTAACATTTTGTTTTTAATCTCAGTAGATGCACAAATCCTAGGAAGTTGTCGAGGAAGCTATTATTATATCTCTATTTTGTAATTGAAAAAAATGAGGTAAAGAGAAGATAAATGACTTTTTCAAAGTACCTAAGTTACTTTTGACATTATTGATCAGGGCTAAAGCAGTGCTTTTTCATTGTATTGAAGGTGAAGAAATATTGTGCCTTGTCTTAATTGTGTTCTTTTTCCTCTTTGTAGGAAGTAATGCTTTACTTATTTATTTATTTTAGAGAGGGTACTGGGGATTGAACTTGGGACCTCGTGCTTGCTAAGCAGGCGCTCTACTGCTTGAGCTACACCCTCCCCTCGGAAGTAATACTTTAGAAATATACATTACTAGTTATATACCAACATCTCATATACCCCAAGATGGGGGTAGAAAGAATGGAGTAAAGGTGTATTTCACGTCTCTTAGTAGAAGTAAATACAGAGTATGTAGAAGTTTATTATTCTGACTTTACCGAAAGAGATGACCATCTAAAATCATTCACTAGGAAATTTTTATTCTAAATAAAACCAAAAATACCAAACCAAATAACCAATCACATCTTTGGGTAAAAATTTTTATATATACAAAATTGTATACCTAAAGCCCTCATTTTTCATGTGAGGAAAACAGTGAGAACTAAGATAACTTACGTGGAATTATCTACCAGGGCTAATACAAATATAAAGAAAAGATGATTTCCTTCACAACTAGTCTTGGTATAAATTAACTCAGACAAATTTTACAATCACACAAAGGAGTGAGAGAGAGAGTAGTAAAGAAATGGCCAGGAAAGCCAACAATCTTACACTGAATGTCCTCTTAAGCATTGTAATGTTAAAGTAAAATGTTAATTTGAAAATGGAATTATAATTTATAAACAAACCCCCAATAGATGAGACTACTCTTCTCCTTTGTTAGTTTTAATTTTAAAGTTATCACATGACAGAGTTTATGCATTTTATTCTTTGGAATGTTTCTTTTCTTACTGGAAAGCCAGTAAATAAGTAAGGTCATCTCAAGATCTTTTTGAAAAAATTTAGACAACTAAAATCTCATTTTTTAGCAAAATAACTATTTTCATATTATCTTCCAGATGATTAAGTATATTTACATCACAGTAATCCTAAAGTGTGTACTTTCTTTCTTTTAAAATAACAATAGCAATATTATACATGCTGTTTGAAATATTTTCAAGTAACAGAAGTATATAAAGCAAAAGTTCTGTTCCTTTTCACTCCCACTCAGGAGTAAGCACTGTTCACACATCCACCTTTGTTTCTTGTGTACTCATACATACACACCTACTATTTTCTCTTGTGTTACTACCACTTAACATTTGGTTGTAAACATTTTCCCATGTTTCTGCAAAACTGCCATTGTAAAGGCTCCGTAGCATTCCTTTCTGTGGATGTAGTAATCAGGGCTCTTAACTGTAAGTGACAGAAAGCCACTTAGACTAGCTTAACAAAAATAGAGACTTAACGGCTTGTGTAACTGGAGAGGACATGAGTGGAAGCGATGTTAGGTGTGACTGGACCCAGGTCTCAAATTATGTTTTCAGGAATGTGCCAGCTAAGTCTCTGCCTCTCTTCATCTCTTGTGTCTGCTCATGTATTGGCCTTACTCGGTTTTGCTGCAGCCAGGCTGCATGTGGCTGGCAACATGGAGCTGTATTTTTCCAGTCCTTGACCGTAAAAGCAAGAGGATGTCTTCCTAACTAATTCTAAAGGAAAATTCCTAGGAAAGAACCTGAATCAGTTCATCCCTAAACCAGTCACAGTGTACTGTGGAGACGGGACAATCTGACTGGTCACCTCGGGTCATGTGCCTATCCTTATGTTCAAGAGGGATGAAGGAGGTGAAAGGGAAGGAACACGTTGGGCAGCAAGAAATCATACCTTTCATACTGTATCCGGGGCTTTGAGACTTGTCAGTATTTTGCTTGTGATTGATCACCTTGAGAATATCTTCAAGGGGGTTGCTCCTATGGGATTTTTTCTTTATGAAAAATCCCTTGGAGTGGAATTCCTGAATCAAAGAGCATCACGCAGACATTCCTCTGGTTCTTGCTATGTGTTGCCTTATTGTTTTCCAAAAGGATGTTGTCAAAGAAACAGCTTATAAACAATGAGGGTCTATTAAAATTTTAAAGTCCATTTATTAATTCAACAAATATGTGTTCAGCTATGTGCCAGGCAGTATATTTATCCACATGTCACACAGTTAGGGAGTCAGAAGTGTCTAAGTTCAAACCCATCTGAGTGATCTGTCTACATTATAGCAAGAAGAGTACAAGTCAGGAGACAGTAAATTCTTTTCAGAAGTCATTGTGGATCCTTGTGGGTGGGCAAATGGTCTTGAAGTGGATCTATCAATGATGAACTTTCCTAAAATGGTTTCAGCCATTTTAAGTTACCCACATGATTCCTTTTCGTTCAAAACTGTATTCAAATTAACTTTACAGACACAATATAAATTGTAGTCTGAGTCATCGTCACCCACTACCTAGCTTCTTCATTTCCCTAAGCTTTGGTTTGTTCATTTCTGACTGAGAATATCTGCCATGCTCTCTCCTCAGGGCCACTGAGGGGATCAAAGATGGAGAATGAGGAGTCAAGGAGACTAAATGTTTAAGGAGTGATGAGAAGGTTTAGAGGAGCCACTGAGGTGAATGTGATATGAAATTTAAAAACTGAAAAAATAATTTGTTAAACTATCATGTCAAGCATGATATGAATGTAGGATTATGATTGGCAGAGGTCAGCTTTTTATGTATAAATATGACACAAAATTATAATATGAAGCTGGGTTTTGAAAATCTGTCACCATCTTTGCAAAGAAAAAAGGAAAAAAAATTCTGAACATGCCTCTTCCTTTTAGAAGCTCTTGCTAGATTATGACCATTTTATTACATATGTAGATGGAATGATGAGTTAATAAAAACAAATGGATGAATTCACATAGAGTTGCTAACTTCCCTTCAGATTTGAGTTAAATTAATGGGCAAGAATTTATCATGTAAGGCGTGAATAACAGGGCATGTGAATTGTATTTAGGCTTTAGGATTGACTAAACTTTTTCAGGGTTAGAGCCATAGATTTTTTTCCTCATGACTGAAAGCAACCTTAGAGATCATTTAATTCAAGGCCCTCATTTTATAGACTATTTTTGTTTCATTGCTTTAGGAGAAACTTTCAATGCACGCTTCCATCTGGTTAATACCCATCTATTTCAAAAAGACATGTTGTGGCTATTTTTGAAAGGTATTTAACTAGGGAAACCATTAGAACTATTATGGAGAGGTCCAGATTGTTTAGGAAAACATTTTCATCATGGAATCATAAGATTTAAAAATAGTTGGCATTTACACTAAAAGGTTTATAAAATGCTTTATGAATAAAGGCCTCATTAATCTCTAAGATGCATTCACAGTTGTTTGGTTCCATTATAAGTAGTGGTGGGAATGGAAATTCTAGACTCTCATCTCTGTTGTTGTTCAATATCCAGTTTAAAGATTTACATACTTTTGGGATCCACCAGCTGTCTAGAAGCTTCTTCTGGGTGTTTGCCACACCATGTACACTGTTATCAAATGGTATCAGTTGATGAAAAGCCAAACTATGGCAGAAAGAAAGATTAATTAAGAGCTTAATTACAATTTTCTGCTAAGTGACATTGTTTAACTCATTCTTTATAATTTCGTCACCAGTGTCGGCATATGCAAATATTGGCTAATCTTATTTTCATGGTAAGAAACAGAAGGCTTATTGAATTCATATGGCTCCCAAATGATACCCAAACATCAACCAAATCATGGATGACCTCAGGTCAAGGTAAAGAAACGGTTACAGTCAGATGTCCAAAGAGGAAACAGAAAATTCATGAGCTGGCCAATTATCCTTCCCATGATGTTAGGTACCTTCTTTAGAAGTAAATAAAGCAAGTGACAGCTATAATTTCTGTCACTGTTTTTATTGAAGTATGGCACAGAGGGTCATTTTCCTTTAATTCAAATTTGGTCATTAAATTGCTGTGAGGCCTTGAGCAGCTGACAACACTTACTACAGACAGAGCCACGTGACATGGCACAAGGTGTACAGGCTTTGGTGTTGAACAGCTTGAGTGTGAGTCTTAACACTGACCCCTCATTTGTGGTTCTGTCGCTTGATGATCCCTCACCTGACTTTTACTGAGCATCGTCTGTGTGTCAGGCATCGCCTGGGAAGTGTAGCTACAAAGCTACAGAAATGAATCAGACATGATATTTGCCTTCAAGGAACTTACATTTAGTGGTAAGAGATAGGTAACAAATAAGTCTATAAATAGGACTATTAAAACCTACAAAATGGGAGTCCTTTGAGGACTGAGATGACATATACAAAATACTTGACATTGTCCCTAGCCTGCAACAGGCAGGTAACAAAACAAATTTAGTTGTTCTTCTTCATTCAATTATTTATTCATTCAACAATTTTTTTTCAGTGCCAAATAAGTTTATGGCACTGTTCTGGTTATTGAACAAGTCAGGGTTGTCCAAGTTACAGCCCTGCCCTCAAGAATTACCATATAAAAGGTGGAGGGAGAAGAACGGAAGTGAGTATCCAAGCACATGGATACCTCCTACACAAGGCAGAACTGGATAAATGTCCATTATCTCTTATAAATTAGACACAATGTAAGTGGAACAGGGAGACAATAAGAACTGGATAAAAGGGTTGCTACAGTAAATGTGCTGATGAAACTGGCTGTCATTTAGACAGTAGATTTACATGAATTTTTCCAGTAAGATTCATCACTCAAGTTTCAGAGGAAAGAAGACTGTGGGGTGACTCAGAACTAGACATCAGTCTGACAAGCATGAGAAACAAAGGATCAAGAGGAGCAGGAGGAGGCAACATTAAAATGCCAGACCCTGAGTCCAAGCTGGGGAACCTTGCTAGACAGGCCAGGAAATCAGGAGGGGACTGTCAAGATAGGGATAGAAGGATGGGGGTCACGGAGCGTGGGAGGAGCATGTTCAGGGCTCAGAGAGGGAGTGGACAGTATCAAAGGACAGAAGTTTGTGGTCAGAGAAAGGGAACTCATAATCTTCACATATAACTTACAACTGTCTCAAGTGGTGGCCCCAAGTAGAGTCATATTAGGGGCCAGTGTGGCAGACGGGAGAGACACCACTCATGTCCTCCTTTTCAAGAAAGGACTTGCTACTCAGCTTCTAGAACTGAAATTAGCTGACAGCCTCCAGCTGTTATCTCCTTCAATACCTGCTCTGTATCACAGCTGAGGTCACACTCTTCATCGGGTGGCCCCCAACCAATGGCTGAGCAAGGCAGTGGTACAAGGAACTGGCTATTCCATCCAACACGGACTCCTTGACCTGGCCATCGCAGCTCTGTGCTGCCTGTTGGGCTGGCAGAGAAAGCAGCGTGGTCTAACCCCTCTCCTGCTCCACCCTCCTTACTCCTCTTTTATTTTACGGTGTCACTCCCACAGAAAACCTTTTGTACTCCTGACTTCATTGCACCATCTGTTTCCAAAAGAACCCACCTATAGAATGTTAAGTCTTGTCAATACGTTACCTTGTTTTTATCCTAACAATAACTGAGGTGGTAGAGATAGTAAGAATACCTGTGCTTCGCTTTACAAAAGGAAAAGCTGAAACCCAGAACACTTCAGTAACCTGACCGTGTTGCACAGCTAGGTTGGTCCAAAGCTGGATTAGGAACCTTCCTTCGAATCTTTTCTAAACCTGGTGCTGTTTACCGAGGGGATGCTAAGAGGAATAATGAGTGGCAACAAAAAGCGCTAAAGAAAGTCACAATTGGGTATCTGACAAGCTTCGTAGAATTAGCATGAGGTTGAAAAATAAAATATCATAGTCAAAAAGCAATCCCACACTTAAAGTAGAACATTTTGATTAAAGAGAACTGTAAATTATAAAAAAAATTTATTTGCATCCCACTTCCATTTTAAGGGTTCCTTTTGTGAATGTTTAGTACCATTGTAACGTTAATGAGTATTTCAGCCGTTACTTTGCCACCAGTGAATCAGACCAGAATCAAGTAACTTCCACATCTAAGAGAAATAACACAATCCCCTTTTGAAATCATTCTAGCTTTTTTTTTAAACCATAAACAAGGTAATTTACAAATAACTGTTTCTTTATATAAACCTCCTGATCATTCTTCTTTCTTTCCTTCCTTCTCCTTCAGCATTTTGAAATAATACAACACAAAAACAAATTCTTGATCATTAAATAAAATTTGATAAATACAGAAAGGTATACAGATGACAGTAAACATCACCCATAATGCCCCTGCTGTTAGTATTTTGGCTTTAGATCTTTTAGTCTTCGACCAGTGTGTGCGCATATGTACATTCATACCCTTACCCTAACTCTAACACCACACCATGCTCCACCCCGGGGTCTGGAAGTCATGACTGTACTTCAGCCCAGGGAGCAGATGCAGATCGAAAGCCCCTCATACTGACAGGTCTTGAAGTCACCAAAATCCACCTATTACTCCCGACATGAATTAACACTGTGAAACTTCTTAAATCTCTCCCCAGATCTCGCAGTTAGATGCCAACTTAGTTCCTCCACTTTTATTTTTGTTGCTAAATCCTTGGATACTACCATTGTAGTCCTTGATTGAAGGAGAAGCATCTAAAAGGTGACTCTTGCCAATGAAGAAAGTAACACTGTTGGGAAAATATCCTGAACATTAAGGTCAAGTTCTGAAGCCAAGTTGAATCAGATTGCATTCTTTTATACACACGCACACGCATTTTTTTCTGATTCTTTTCCATTATAGGTTGTTACAAGATATTGAATATAGTTCCCTGTGCTATACAGTACATCCTTGTTATTTATTTTATATATAGTGATGTATATCTGTTAATCCCATGCTCTTAATTTATCCCCCCTCCTTTTCCTTTAGTAACCATAAGTTGGTTTTCTATTAGACTGCATTCTTGAAATGAACCTGGACCAGAATGAACCTCTTGGAAACATCAGGACAAATCAGCTGTAGGGAGCAAGGCTTTGAACAAAAACCATGTCTGGGTGACCCTGTCCAGTGGCGACTCATCACAGGATAGAATCTCATTTGCTTGACATTCAATGCTGGGACAGTGCTTCTCTCCTGGAAGTTACTCTGGCGGTGGAATGTGACTGGGAGAACTGAATACTTGCTAAGGTAATATCACGTGCTTTTGTGTCACACAGGCATGTGTGTCTGGACAATGTTATAAATGTAGCTAAGCCACAGGAAACAGTTTTCCCTATAATCTTCAAAAATTTGAGATGATAAAAAGGAGAGGATTATGAAATCAGAAGTACATTAGTGAAAGTAGCTGATAAAATGCAACAGGCACCCACAGATTCAAAGGCTTTTCTTGATGAAAGAAGGCCCAAGCAGGCTTCCTAAAACTGCACTATTTCCTGAGCCACACCTAGCATGTCCCTGAGTCTTCTAAGGGACAAAAGGAGCCTGGCAGCCAACACAGTCTAACCACCCCCATCAGAGTTACACGAGCGCCACCTAGTGTCACTTTTTAATGCTGCAGGGGGTCTGGATCGACCATATAGTTCAGTTTACCTCATCTGAGGAAACCCAGGCCCTGAGAGTTGCAGTGACTGAAACGGGCCATGTCTATCTAGTTAGTGGCTGAGCCGGGACTAGGAATCAGACGTCCTGCTTCAGACAGGACAACTGGTGATAACCTCTGGAGTTTTGGAGTCAGGAGTCCTGGTAGCTAGACTATACCAAGAATAAAGTTTAAACCCTTCAAGGCCTCAGGTGCCCCATGCATTAAACTCCTGAAGTAATATTTGCTTGTCCTTAAAGTCTTTGAGACGCCTGGGTGACAGAGAACAGGGTATGAGTTAGTATAGGCCCCATGGGCATTTAACCCGTTCCTGTCTGCCATGAACACCTGTCCCTCATACAGCTGTTCAAGTGATCAGATTTTTTCCTAGAAGCAAATGCTCTGGACCGAAGTCATCAGTCTTAACTCAGGGTGATAGTGAAGCTATGTCGCCTTTTACGCTTTCTGCCTTCAACATCAACCTTTGTGAGCAAAGCAAGTCTGACACTGAGAGACCAGTGCCATTAGAACCACCAGGCTTTGATTTCCAGAAGTCACATATTCTCCAGTTCTCCAAGTAGTGTCTGCTTCAAGCTTAATCTCGGCCAGCAGTACTTAATGCTGCCTGCACGTGAGCATCACTCAAGGAACTTTTAGAACACTCCTGTGCTTGGTTGACCCTAGACCAGCAGAGTCAGGATCCCAGGGGGTTAATTCCCACCTTGCTTTCTTGATTTTCTTTTCTTTTTTTAAAACTCCTCAGGTTATCCCGATGCTCAGGAGACTGAAAATCACAGTGATAGGCTGAATTTATACTGAATAAGAGAGTAAGAGAGGTGAAAGTAGGAAAGGTGGGAGGTAGATAAGGTCCCTCCACCCAGGGTCTAGAACAGAACTTAGTACATGCTAAGGTGCTCAGTAAATGGTGGTAGAAAGGAACTTGTCCAAAGGGAAATGGTACAATGATACTGAAGGAGTGCACAGTCTTCTAATGATTTCAGGATTCAAGAAACCTCTAAGAAGAACCACAAGTAAACATAAAAGTAGGAGAAGCAGGTAGACAAGACAGTATAGATCAAAGAAAGATTTCAAAACAAGAATACCATTCAAGCCTACATCACTCTCTGCCTTCCTTCTCCCTTCCCATTTTAAATTTCTTGTTTCCTCATTTAATCACATGTAGCGTATCTAAAGACATATATATCAAAGAGGCCTGACATATTCTGAAATGCTGCCCTGTCACTTCCCGGAGGAAGTGACCACTGAGCTGAGATAAGAAGTAAGGGCAAGGTGTATATATGTCAGAGTCTGGGTGTGTTTGGGGTGGGGGATTTTTTTCAGGGCAGAAACAGCATATGCAAAGGCCCTGTGCTCAAAGGCTTATTCAAGGAACACAGAGGAGGCCAGTGTGAGGGGGAGGGAAGGTGCTATAAAAGGCGGCTAGAATGTTCAGGAGGTGCCAAACCAGGCAGGGCCTTGTCCACTTGTTTTCATATACATATACACCACGTACTGCTTCCACACACTAAGTCCATCGCTTGTTTTCCTGCCTTGCTTTGACCTACTTTTATGATCTCACCTCTAGTACCAGTGACTGAATGACCTCCTTAAGAAAGTCTGTAAGTGGTTTTCCTAAAATTCCAAACTTTTATTCTTATTACAAACATAATACATGCTCAGTGGAAAAAATTCTAACAACTGTAGATGAAGAAGGTGAATGTCTCCTCAAGTCCTACCCACCAAAAACTACCAGGGTTAACAATTCCATGTATTCTTTTAGACCTTTCTATATGTGCATGTCCAAACATGTATATCAATTTTTTTGAAAGTACAATTATGCTAGACACACCTTTTTGCAACTTGCTTTTTTCAATTCATTTCATTTTTTTTTAAATGAATAAAATGGATGACACAATTCCTAGCGGGTAGAGAAGTGACCTGCAGGTTTTTAAGGCCAGGTAGGACCAAAACATACACCAATGAACTATTCTATTAGTCGAGGGGTGGGGTGGGATGTTTAAGAGGTTTTTTTAAAATTATAAATTTTTTCAGCTTTACTGAGGTATAAATGACAAAACTGAAAGATATTTAAAGTATACATGGTGATGATTTGATATACATATACATTATGAAAGGATTCTTCCCATTTAGTTAACACGTCTGCAACTTGCTTTTTCTACTTAATATATGCTAGATATCTTTCTGTGTCATATACATAGTTTCACCTCATGCTATTTTATCTGCAACATGGTATCTCATCAGATAGATGTGCCACCCAATGATGGACATGTAGGCTGACTCTAATTTTTTGCCATTACAAGCCGAACAATACATCAATGAGCATCCTTGTATATACTCTTGCTCAACTGTGCAAATATCTCTGTAAGACAAATTGTACAGAGAATGTTTCAAAGGACATGCATATTTTAGATGTTAATGAGTATTTCCAAATTCTTGTCCAAAAACATTGCACCAATCCACTTCCATAGTGACATGTGAGAGTGCCACTGCCACTCTCTGTCTCTTAATTGGTTACCCCTTATCCTACAGAGATTTTTACAGGATTTGTATCCTTAGACCTGGTCCATTTTCTGGACCACAGCCCTAATATAGCCCATTTCCACCCAACCTCTATCCCCAACAGACCCTCTTCCTGAGGGTTCTGCTCCTGCTGTGGCCACTGTCATCTGGACCACCATCCACTTCTCTTGTCTCTCACAGCTCATCAGGCACTCAGTCTCTCATCATCTTTCTCACTTTCATCACTCTCCTACCAGCTCTGTGGCTAATATCCCAGTATAGGATCTCCCTGCCCAATGGCTGACCTCCCTTTCTCTGATCTCTTCCACCTTCAATCCAACTTGAACTCAATTCCATGTTCATCTCTGTAAAAGTCTCCTTGGATCACAGTCTTCTTCTATTTGAGAACCTTCAATTGCTCTCCATTCCCAGCCAATTCCCGGCCAAGCTGTCTATCCCGTCACTGGCCTACTCTCCGAACCACCAACATCCCTGGTGCTTTTCTGCATTTGATCGTGTCAGTCCCTTCTGGAGGTTCCTTCCCGTATCTCTGTCTACCTGAATGCTATCTACCCAGGGAGTCATAAACATATCTGGGGAAAGAGCTTTCCAGATGGAGGGAACATGGGGGTTGCTGATTATGCAGAGCCTCACAGGACACTGTAAAGAAACAAAATTTAAGCATTATCATCATCTATGAATATAGGCTTTGTCTCTGCTCACAGATTTTCTCCAAATGCTTTATACAAATCAATAATTTAAAAAATAGCATTTTGTGGCAAGAAGAAATTATTCTGCTTCAGGCTAAAAATGATGACATAAGATTTTGCCTCTCCCAGGAAGGATTTCATTAAACAGAAGCAGAAACATCCAATTGAGTAACTGCACCTATTTGTGATAAATCAGGAGCCTGAAGTAATGTCCTCCTTCTTCATCTTTTGTGTGTCTTCATTAACTTCTTTTTTTTATTTAATACAAACATGACAATCATTCCTATTTCTGAAGACATGCTTCTGAAATCATGATAGAAAACTACTTGCCTATTTGATCTAACTTGAATTCAGATTTCATATTTATTCATTACTAATTCATAGGGGTGTTGGGAGGATTAAATGGGTTAACAGAAGTGCTTAGAATAATGCCTGGCACACAGTAACTCTTCTACAAGTGTTTGTAGTAATAATGTTACACACACACACACACACACACACACACACACACACACACTATCCATTCATTTATTTACTCACACAGCAGATTACAGGAATGTATCAAGTACTATGCCAGGCACTGGAAATATAAACATATATTAAGCTGGTCCCAAGGATAGCATGTCTAGCAGAGAAAACAAATGCAGAAGCATATAATTTTAAGGTATATTTAAGGGGAAGTGGAAGCAAAAGGCAGGGATGAATAATTCTGCTTAAGAGAGAGGGTTACAAAGAAAATGCTGCTCAAGCCATATGGCTAGGTGTAAGCAGCTGAAGGAAGTTAGTAGCAAGCAACAAAGCAGAGGAAATAAGTTTTAACAAAGACAACACGTCCCAGAGCAGCAGGGCATATCTGGGGCCTGTAAATATAGAATGGCTGAAGCATATGTTACGAGGAAAGAAGGGAAAGTACCTGAGATTATGAGAGTATTGTATCCATGATAAGGAATTTGGACATTCTTTATAGGGGATGATGAGCAATGGAAAGATTTTAAGCAGATTTCCATTTTAGAAATATGTAGCAAGAGGCACAAATTCAAATACCTCTGAGGACCAAGAAAGTAACAAATGTGTAAATTGGGGGCTGGTCTAAAGGGATGGGGAGTGGTGGAGAAGAGAAACTGATAAGTGTATAAAGACATCCACGTGATTGAAAATGACAAGAGAAGAAAAGCTGTGAAGTAAATCTAGTCTGAGAGCAGCCAGTTTGAACCCCTGGTACAGAGGCTGTGTTGACTTCTTGGGGAAGAGAGTGGAAGAAGGTGGATCTAATTAACGAATCCCTCCATGTAAAACAAAATGAAGAGCAAAGGCAAGAGAGGAGCTGCAGGGGTGGTGAAAAAGGACCTGACCGGAAAAATACTCAGAGAGGAAAAGACACGCAGGCCCTGGTGACCTATGGGAAAGAAGAAGGAAAGAAGCTCGACTACCTCCCAAGTTTCTGGCTTAGATGACTGGATATATAATAAAATCATTTACCTCTACAGAAATGGTACCATCTGGGGAGCAGGTAGACATATGAGTTTGGTTTTAGAAATAATTGAGTTTGGACTGTTTGTGGATCATCCAAGTGCAAGCTCCCAGTAGATGGCTAGATTTATAAATGCAAAGTATAAAAGGCCCGGGTTGAAAATACAGATCTAGGAGTTATCAGGTTACAGGTGGGAATTAACAACAGAGAAGTAGTTGATACTGTCCAGAAAAAAAGGTGTGAGCAAAATTATAGAGAAGAAATTCTTTATCTAAGTTTTTAAAAAATCCTTCTATTTCTATGGTCATTTTCATATTCATTATATCCTGAGAGTTCTTTTTGTTTAATTTTTTATTCTTATGTGAATTTGGAATATGGAAATGAAAGTGATAAGCTGTGTAAGGCCTGAATATCCAAAGGCAAGAACCACTGAGAGCCATCTTAGAGGCTGGCTGCCACTTGAGGTGTTATTAAATCCTGCACATTCTTCATCGTTCAGTCAGTCTTCCCCTGAGATTCCCGCCCATATAACCTCAGCTCTCCTCAAGCTCTACCCACTCTGAACTCGCAAAAGACTGATAGCAGGCCCTCTGCCTGGGGACTGAGTCATACAGCATCTGGTACTCTTTAACTCTGAGAATGGCAACCATTTTTAAGTTCTTTTGTAGCCCCCACTATACCAAACACAGGACTGAAAGTGTAGATGGTGCCCCAAAGTTCTTGTTGAATACAAAAGACTGATTTTTGTGAGAGTTTCAGAATTTTAGACTTTCCCAGGAATTGTCCTTATCTTTCAAAGACGAATGTTTTCACAATGATCAAAATTACTTTAGTTATTTCTAACGTTAAAATCCCATCAGGACCTGCATTCCAAGCCTCTTTAAACTCCTAAAGCCTAACATTTAATTTAATGATGAACAAAACCAAGTTAATTCCCATGCACAGATGACAAGTGAACAGTTGGCAGCAATTTCAACATCTGCTTTTAATTCATTTAAAAGTGTTGAGCAAACAGTGATAAAGAGCTGAAAACTATAATATTTCTCCATTATCCTTCGAGGAGGTGTCATTGCTAATTGAAGTTGACTCTTAGTAGGTTATATAGATGAAACCAAAGTAAACATTTGGATAGGGAATGACGCATTCTTGGGTTTAGGATGGTTACACTTTAATGTGGGAGCCTGTTTCACTCTTTCCTCATTCCAGATTTGCTCCTAAATGTTCTAGACAAAAGGCTCTTATTAGGGTTGAGTCACTGCTGGTTGGAAAAGGGGGTAGTAAACAACATGTTGGCTGGAAATAGCCTTCGTTTTAAAACAACTTCTTGCTTTTTGTGAGTTCACACACACACAGAAGCTGTAAGCATTATCCTTAGACAATGGCTGTGCTATTCTTTATGTATAATCTGTCTCAATTCACCTCCTACCTTGAACTTAACCTTCCTTTTAGGCATATGTCTTTTCAAATAGAATAGTTAGCAAGTAACCACCTAAGGTAATTGGATGGAATTACATGACATATGCTTTTAACAATATGCATAAAAAATACAGGTATGTGTTACAATTCGTATGAATGTGTTATTTACAGGCTGGCTTTGATCTTGGTCTCTCTTGAACTCTCAGTCTAGGGGAAGCCAGCCTCTATGTCAAAAGGACATTCAAGTAGCCCATGGAAAGTTTCATCTGGAGAGAACCACAGGCATCCTGCCAGCAGCCAACACCAACTCGTCAGGCATGTGAGTAAGCCACCGTCGAAGTGGAACCTCCAGCTCCAGTGAAGCCTTCAGATAACTGCATGACTGCAACCCTGGCCAATGTCTTGACTAAATGGCAGGAATTTGAGTATTTTTTTAAAGCACAAAAATACTCAAAAAGTTACACCCCTAAAAACTTGTAGCCAGCTAGAAAATGTTCTGTGGGCATAGTGTGATCCTTGTCATCTCAGGAAGTGAGGCATGTTGGGGAAAATGTAGACAAACCAGATTCAGAGTAAGAGGAAAGACTTATGAGAAAACTCATCAAGCAGGCGTCCGCCCTAATTCAGCAGCCTGGAGATCCCAGTGTGGTGTTTTTCCTTTCAGAAGACAAGGCAAAGTACAGGGGAAAATGTGGATGACCTTGACCCAGAGCAAAAGAAAAAGGAGAAAGGGCTTATGAGCAAAAGACTCAACTACCACGGAGATCTGCAGTAACTCAGCAGCCTGGATATCAACAAGCCAAACAAGCAAACACGGCAGAGAGTGAACCAGTGAAATGGTTCAAGGCAGAGGAACCAAAGGCACACCAAGTTTCTAGGACTTCACCTAACAGATACCCAGAATTACCACTGGAGGAAGAGGATGTCATCACGGTGAATATCATGATTTCAGAGTGAATACTCAGTACAACATAGAATGTTTCGATGAGTAAGGAACAGATGATATAAATACTCCAGAAAATATCATCACTAAACAATTTCAATTGGAATCTTGTCCCCAGTGGGTTGCATATCAATATCACAGCGACCCGATTCAGGAATGGCTATGTAATTTGTTGGGGGCCTAGTACAGAATGAAAATGAATGGCCTCCTGTTCCACCATTACTAAGAATTTCAAGATGGGAAAAACAGAGCACCAAATGAAGTGCAGGGCCATTCTCAGCAATGGGGTCTTGTGCTGCTGCACAGGCTGCACGCCCATGAAGCTGACTCTGGCCCAGTTAAAGAGAATGGAAGTCAGAAGTTTCAACTTTACTACTACAGAATGAAGAACTGCTTGAAAATGTCAAGTGATGTATTTTTAATAAAATAATCTTTTTATTACATGAAGTATAAAGCAGCCACTGGTTTAATTACATTCAAAATGAATTACAATTGAGGGTTAGAATCACCTTAACCAAGAAACAACTGCTTGTCATATCACTGACTTAATAGTTTGTTTTTTTCTGACTTAATAGTTTAAAAACTATTTTAGAAAAGCTTCTGAAAACTCACTGACAACAACTGAAGGGACCCAGCAGAGGTCCTGAATATCACGATGGTAATCTGACCTAGACTCATGCCTTTTATTCTTTTTGATAGCTGCCATCTAAACCCTCAAACCATGTTAAAAGATATTTTCCCCACAGAAGGACTGAACATCATGCAGAGATCCTGGGCTTAGAAGTGGGTGCTTTAATGTGGCTCTGCAGTATCTCTCCTTTGGGAAGAGAATGAACATGTGTTTGGCTGTAAATGAAAGAGCTGTGTTATGCTTTGTGCTTATTTAATCAAACAGTTTTAAAATTATGAAACATTTTAGATACCAAAGTATAAACTCTACAAAGAATACTGATCACCTATGTAGCCACTTCTCAGTTCTTAAGAAATAAAATATTAAAAATATAACTGAAGCCATTTCCTCCCCACCCACAAATGTAACTGTGAGAACTGCAGAACATAACAACTCTCTGGAAACCCCTGCACTAAGGAACTTGACCAAACTCTTGCATGGTTGTTAGCAACTTAAGGCTGTGCCCCTAGGATGATCCCACACCCACTGAACCCCATTAAAATGCCTCATTGAGAAAGCTCACTGGCTGCCAGGAGAATTTGCTGTTGATCTAGCCAACATCTGATGATAGGCTACTAACCTCTCTTGGATCATGTACTAGAAAGGGCTTACAGTTGTGAATATGTGTCTCTTACAACTTAGAAGTGTCCTTCTCAAGGACCTGAGAGCCATTCCTTTGAAATGTAATCATCAAGAAAGTCAGGGTCTCTGTCTCCCATTTCTGTGGGAGGAAAGAATTCTAACCTTGAAAACTGCCAGCTAGCATATTCAGCTGGCCTAATCACAATGACACTGACCAACGCTTTGTAATTTTTCACTTGTCTGACTCTAATGAGTCTGCTCTCCCTGCTCTCTCATCCTCCCTTTAAAACCCCTAATCACCTCTGCACAAAATCAGAATGGAGCTCAGCCCTTTCCCCTACTGTCAGTAGTTTCTGAATATAATCTATTTTCACTACTTTAATGTCTGCTGTGTTTATCTTGAGAACTGCCATTCTGATTTTTCTGTGTCATTCCTGTGCATTTTTTTTTTAAAAAAAGCACAGATGCATCTAATTAATAACAATATGTGCTACCTATTTTTAATGCCAAATATAAACGACAGCATATTTTACCTATCCTTCTGAAATCTGTTTTGTTCATTTAACATCATATTTTCCAGATTTATCCATAGAATTACATGTGGCTCTACTTTGTCAGCATTGGTTCCAGGCTTGCAAAAGCATTACCCTAGGTCCATCCTCCTGGGCCTGTACCCACTCCTAGGCACAAGGACAGTCAAGGGGAGAGAAAGGGCCGACCCTTTGGTGGTGGTGGTGTGGCCCGAGCTTGGATGTGGAAGCCAGGTGGCCACCCACGTGGAGTGAAGGGGAAGTACGGTGTAAAGAGAAGAAACGTGGCAGCTCTCCCTGCTTGGAACTCCAGAGTTCTAGAATTTTAAATTTGGACTTGATCTTCCACGTTGTTAAGAAGGTACGTTTATAAAGGTGGCAAGAACATATTTCCTCTACTGTTTAGCATTAAAAAAATTTTTTTTTAAGTATTCAGACATAAAGTATGTGGCTTCCATTTGTACTTCTGGCCGCGCCCACAAATAGGGGTGGGCGTGCCTTTTCCTTGCATCCCACTCTTTCCTCAAACACAGTTATTACTCTAGGAAATGACTCGACTATGGCTATCTCCCTACCTCCCCTCCTCCCTCCACTACTTAGGATTCTCAAATTTGACTTTAAGGTGACGCCGAGATGCAACGAAGGCGCCAACTGGACGCCAAGAAAGGACGCTCCCACGGGCCTCTACTGGCACGCGCGCCCTCGCCAAGCCCCGCCCCCTGCGCCCGGCCGGCCCCGCGGCATCCTGGGACATGTAGTCTTTGCAGGCGCCGCGGCTCACCAAGTCTCCTCCTCCAAGCGGCCTTCCGCCCCCGGGACGCCGTGAGGTTGCGTCCCTCCGGTGCCTGGCCTCTTCCCTCTTCCTTTCCCTCTTCAGAAGCTCCGTCCCAGACTTCCGAGGACCTTTTACGACATTGGGTCTGAGTCTGTCTCGGCTCCGGGTCCACTTTTCGGCAAAGTGACGTGGACGTCAATAGCAATGGCGGAAGGAGAAGAGGTCCTGCCTCTGCCAACGTCGAGCGGCGACGGCTGGTGAGTGAAAGCCCGTGTTGATTCGTATTGCCCCTCTCTTCTCCTTTGTGACCACCCTGCCCGTCCCCGAGGCACCGGCAGGCGCCGGCATGGAACGGGAAGACCCGTCCTCGCAGCCCAGCGCCCTGCCCCGCCCCCTCTGCCTGCCCGGTCCCCTCTGCCGGCCCCGTCCTGCCCAAGGGGCTGAGGCCGGACTCCCGAGGGAGAGTGGTCTTGTCCAGGGGCTGGGCCTCGGTTTGGCCCTCCTGCTTCACCCGTCGGTTTCCAAAATGTGATGGGGAAGAGTGGCTTCACGGCTGGGTTTGGCCCTGGCCCAGGGACTCAGAGTAGGCTGGTTGGAAAGGAAGTTTCGCGGATGCAGATCTGAGGCACTGGAATACCATTTGCCGAAAAGACCACTTGAAATTACTCCCGCGACCTTTGCCTGAGGGTTCGGAGATGAAAGATACACCCAGGGAGGATCCCTCCCACATAATCGAGATTTTTTTTTTTGGTACTAGGTTTTATTTCTCGTTTCACGTTCCAACAGTTTCCACCATTCGTCCCTTTCACACAAGTCGTCTTTTTCCTTCCTAGCATTTTCCTCACAGCTCGATCTTCAGATGTAGGACATTGCTCTTGCTGCTCCCAAGCCCTTGTTTGCTTACCTGATTTATACTCGTGGTTGTGGGGGAGGACCTTCAGTGATTCTTTGGTAGACTTTAGTCACTCGATGTTAATCTTTGGGAAAGTCTTCTACTTTTGAAATAGTTGATCTTCACAATACACTTTTAGGGACGACATCACACACACACACACACACACAGACACACACACACAAATGGAACTTTTAGAGGCTTGTCGAATTTTTACAATTGATATAAGTGTATTTACCACATGTATTAGACAGTTTTAGATTTGCTTGTTTAATCATATTATACATGTACAGCTCACTGGCACTCTGCCTAAAAATAATCCAGGACATTTTTAGACAGGGACATTAATTCTGGAGAAAGCAATGGAAATCGTTGAAAGTGATAGAAGATATGCTAATTGAGACATTCAACTCTCAGCAGATATCAGGCAAACCTTAGTGCATGCCGTCTCCAAGGTATAGGAGGAAAACTTCGGTGACCTAGATGTAGTTTCTTTTCTCAGTTTGCTTATCTTGGGGTTAGGGGGTGTAACAGGTACACTCAATAAGCAGGTGAAATTGCTCTGGTTCTTTGGGACAGTGAATAAAAATATTATGAGAGTTCAGGCAGACAGAAACCATGTTCACTTGGAATCACTGGGTAAAGCTTCATGGAGGTGGAGGTGTTTGGATTAGGCCCTGAAGAATGAGTAGGATTTAGAATAGGGCTCTCCAGTAGAAGTAGTGTGAGCCACATAATATAAAGTTTTCTAGTAGCTACATTAAAAACTAAAAAGAAACAGGTGAAGTTAATTTTAATCATCTATTTTATTTAATCAAATATATCCAAAATTTTATTTCACCATGTAATCATTTAAAAAAATACTTTTACATCTTTTTTGTACCGAATTTTCAAAATTCAATGTGTATTTTACACTTACTGTACATCTCAGTCCCGTCTAGCCGCGTTTCAGATGTTAAATAGCCACCCGTGGTGGTGGCTAACATGTTGGATAGTGCAGGGTCAGATTAACAGAGGAGAAAGGTCTCTGAATGAAATAGTAGCATGAGCGAGGACTAGACAGGGAAACTAATGATTTGTTTGGTGGGTAATGACTAGAACTTCATGAAGTTTGCTGTTTCAGAAGGATGAATTTGTTGTGTGGTAAACTGGCTGTAATCAGCTGATTGAAGGCCATGAGGGGACGTATTTCTAGAGGTAAGCTGTCTTTGATGGTTGCAAGCATGTGTCTGGCTTACAGAAGCAAGAAACATGGAGTGAATGATTGCTAGAAGTAGCATTTGTTCTCTTCTAGCGTTGAGGTATCTCTGGTGTGGCTTCCATTTTTGTTCTTTTTACTTTCATAAATGGGGAAACACCGAGTGTTCTATGATTTTTATTCTTGCTGCATTTTCTTCTGATCTTTCTCCTTTTTCTATGCTCACTGCACTCACTGGTCCCCTAGAAGGGAGTTTGAATAGAGTCAGAAAAGACTTGCAGATTTGGAGCCATGAGTTCAGTAAAGCCTATGTTCTTAGAGTGCTTGTTGGTTGGATTTTTGTAGAATGGAGAGGCTTTACACTTAAAAAAAAATGCTGTGACATTTTTATTGTACTTTTTTTAGATAGAAAATTTTCTGAAATGTGTTATACATGTCATTGTCTAACCAAACTCATCTTAATAATTTGGGGTCATTCAGTTTACAAATGTAAGTGTGTAAGAATAAAACTAGGTCCCTGTCCTCAAGGAATTTGTGGTCTAGTTAGAGAAGGCACACTTAAGAACATCAATTACTGTTATACTTTTGTAATACACTAAGACCTTTAGGGTCCATATAGGTAGATAGGGTAGATTGTTGCTATTTAAATGGTCCTTTATACCCATCCCTTTTTGAGATTGGTTTTTATTACCTTTTCCTGTGTTTTTTCATTGTTGTGAGTAGTATCTCCCAGTTTGTTCTGGATCTGTGAAACTAGATAGTTGAACTTGTTAAAATTGTCTGTACATTTGTAAAAAGGCTCAGAATGGGGCCTGAAGATGTTAAAAGTATGATGTCACTTTTACTTATTTACTGTTTTTAGTTATGTTCTAGATCAGGGTTTCTCAAAATTTAAATGTGCATTGGGATTACCTGGAGATCTTGTTAAAATGCAGATTCTGATTCAGTAGATTTGTTTGGGACCTGAGAGTCTGTGTTTCTGACTGATCAGCTACTGGATGATGGCATTTGTGGTTCATGGACCACACTCTAGTTATCAAGATTCTAGATGATATTATCTCAGAATGAGTTGGCCAGAGGAATTTATCTCTCTGTATTACATGTTATGTTGTATCACCTAACACATTATACTATATAATACATAATTATATTATAATTTATCTGATTGCATGATTTATCTTTACTCTTTAGATAGTGAGCTTCTTCTCATGGGCAGTGGCTGATGGCATGTGGCTCAGTAAATTTTTTTTGTCTAATGTGTGCATGAATGAATACAGATTTTTGTCAAATCATGTGCAATAACATACCAAGCTGTCATTTCAAATAAGTTTTCTGACTTCATTGTTTCTGTGAGCTGTGTAATTATCTGATGGTGTAAAGCTCTTTTTTTTTTTTTTTTATGGAAAGTAAAGGTTATCAGAAACTGTCTTGGCTGTCAAACTTTCTGAAACTGCAGCCATGTAAGTTCAGAGGGTGTGGAGAAATCCTTGTAAAAATGTTTATAGTTTGAAATGATTTAAATTTAATTAAAAAGTTAACATAAGCTACAGATTTTTAAAAATAAATGTTAAATTATTATAGTTCAAAGATTTGTCATTATTGTTCTTGGTATTGGAGAAACCAGCTTTGGAATTGAACACAAGTTCTCATTTTCTGAGGCTTTCTTTCTGAAATAATGCCTTAAGCTCTAAAGTCATGATTGAAAAAATTTTTTTGGTATTTATATTAATTGTACAACTTTTGGTATTCTGAGTTTATTTAGTTCAAATTTTTGTACAACTTTTCCAAAATTATTGCTAAACTTTTCTTAAAATTGTTAAGATATCAGTTCCATAAAGAAGCTTCTATTGTTAATTTGAGATGTGAATAGGAATTGTTTTGAGAATAATGGGATCTTTTTCAAAGTTTTGTTCACTTTGTGAATGGTACTCTTAGTGCTTTCCATTTCATGAGCATTGAAATAGAGATTTAAAATGTCACTTAAGGAATAGGTGATTGCAATTTCAAACATGATATAATCAATAAAGAAATACATTTAATATGAAAGAGAATGAAACCCATTGTTAAGAAGAATATTGACAGCTTGTGGTTCTAGGAAGACTAGATATTCCCTTAAAGAAAATGAATAGAAAATGAACCTTGTTGGCTTGAATTAAGGGTTTTTAAGTGACAACTGTTTGATTTTGTAAACTATAAATAGAGGGCAGACAAAAATTATAAATTAAAAAGATTTATTTTGTTTATACTATTTACTTTAATATTACTATTATAATTCAGAAGTAATTCCTAAATAATAATTCATTTCTAGAGTTTTATTCCTGTGGATGTTTTAATATCCACAGGTAAGAGTAATTGGTTTTTGCACGCTAAAGAAATGTATTAAATTAATTTATTTCTGTTTATATGTACTCACTGCTGAGAGTACAGGTGCATCTAAGCATAGTGAGGTAATTCTGGAGCACCAGTTAAGTGTACTTCAGTACACAGCCAACTTAAGGAGTTGGGTGGTATTTCTTTCTCATTACATTTTGGATAAAGGGGAAATTTGTAATAGAAACAGGTAAGGTACTGTTCTATGTTGACTTGTGCTGTTTTCATCCCATTCTTTGTTTGAGGCAAAGAATGTACACTATTTTCAGTTTCCAAATAAACTAGTGTTTTGTTTGGGAGCTGGGGGAAAGAGCCTGATGCATTTCTGTGTTCATTAAAGGTGCTAGAAAGTCACCTCATTTGTATAGAAAAGAACAGTATGTTGGGGACTTTTTATTTTGAGGAAGCATGGAAGAGGAAAAGGATTTAGAGCACTCTAAAGTTAACTTCTCATCAGCAGAGGAGATATTCTTCCATTTTGTAAGCAACGTCTGACAGCAAATGCATTGCGACATTGCACATCCAGTAAAGTTATGAGCAGCTTTTTTTCCTTACACAAAAATTCCTGAGTTTTTTCTTAGCAGAGAAAGGGGCACCATTGGTATACCATTGGTGCAATTTGATCTACATGGATTATGGGTTAAAAATAAGTGTATGAAAATTTAAAGCATCTGTTCTGTTTGTACTAGAGTTAATTTTAGTAGTTTACAGTGCAGCATTCTGTGATATCTGTCTCCTTTGCCTGTTGCACAGTGCTGAAATATTGTAGCTATCGTGTTTGTCCTGTGAAGCGAGATCACTAGATTTAGCACCTTCTTTACTTGGCCAAGACCCTAGTTAAAGACAAATTCTACAGAGGATTACATTATTTGATAAGGGAATCTCCCAAAGCTGTTGTGCTGTTGTAGATCTGATCCTCATACATAGTTTCACTGTTTTTTTTTTTTTTAAGCTGGTGAATGGGGTGTTTTCCCCCTTGGTGTTCAAATAAATTAAAATACTATAACAAGTATGTCTGATTCTGACAAGAACCCAGATAACTTCAAGATTTCATATTTAACAAAATGTGTTCTCACAGACTGTAAGGTATCACGGTCATTTCCAAATGTGCCATCATACTATTTGTTGTTAGAATGTTTTGATGGTTTGCGATTGGTATTTAGAAGTAAGTTACATAGTATTTATTATGGTCATTTAACTCCATCCATAGTTGCTGTACAAGTGAATCTGTAACAGAGTACTCCTATTTCCATTTCTACTAAATGTCACACAGAATATTTAGGAGTTTTGGTGTGTTAGTAATTTGTAACAAGTGTGCCAACAGTAGTAGTAGAGTAAGTTCAGACAAAGCTTTGGTGCTGCCTCATGACCTGGGCATTAAGAAAAAACCAGAAGTATGATGGTACAAATTAAGTCATGAAACCACAACTCAACATGTGCAACCTGCCACTGTTACTGTTACCCAATTAGCTGGTGCCCACAACTAGTTAGCTGGCCATTTTTAGTTTTAAATAATTGATAAGAAGCTTGTGCCTGGGCATAAAGTATCCATGGGCAAGCTGGCCTGTCACTATTCAATCTGTACTCATAGTGGTTTACATTCTAAACAAACTGAAATGAACTACACCCCAAAAAGAGCCACTCCCACCTCTGTTCAGTGGTTCTTAGATAATAGGACTTGGGCTAAAACCTTGGAATAGCCAGCTAGAATGTACACTATGGCTTTATGTTTACTGCCAGGTCTCCAGTGCCTCGCACAGCGGCTAGCATGTAGTAGGTGCTCAATACATATTCATTGAAGGTTAAAAAAAAAGAATACTGTTATTAAAGAGGAAAGAATTCAGAGCATTAATTAGAGTTATGGGAGAAGTACTGACACTGAAAGGGAGAATTCTAATGAGAAAGTCTAACTTTGCAGAGTATGTGAAGAGGATGAGGACTGAGAAAGATGACTAATGACTCCTTGGTGCAGTTTTGTTAGAGTGATGGAGGGTTTGAGTGAATGAGGAGAGAGTAAGCGATGAGTGGAGACTACTGTTTGCAGGAGTTGTACCGATAAGAGTAGGAGAGAGATGACTTTTTGAAAGGGAGTCACATATCGGACCTTTTGAATAAGCAAATGTGGAAATATTTGAGGAAAGGTGAATAATAATCACAGGCTATATTGTTTTTTATATTTTTGAATGCTAGAAATTCTTTCAGTGAAGATTTCTGAGTCCATTTGCTCTCCTGTCTCTGTTTGACATAGTAGGCCTTCTGTATCCTTGGGTTACATATCTGTGGGTGTGGAACCCACAGGTTTGGAATCCAAGAAAATGGAGGGCTGACTATGCAGTACACCATTTTATTTAAGAGATCTGAGCATCCTCAGATTTGGGTATCTACACAGGGTCCTAGACCCAATCCTCCAAGGATACCGAGGGACAGCTGTACTACTGCTCGCAGAGATTTGAGCAGTATCCTGTCAGTAGAAATACCGTATTTAAGGTGTCTACATAGCAAGTGTTGGGCTTTTATTGATCTTCCCAGTAACGTGGCTTTTTTATTTTTATTTTAATCAAATAATAATGTATCTTAGACACTGACCACTTTAAGACACAAAATTAATATTTTTTTAAATTGGTAATTGGGTTTTCTCTGTAGTTTCTCTGTACTCTACATTTATGTTTAAGTAATTATGCATTTTCTAGGTCCTAAGTGATCTTTCTGAACTACTGTAATCTTTGACTTTTTTATCATTACAGGAAAGAATTAGATTTTGAGAATTTTGAAAACTAATGAAGTTGACTTAGCTTACTTGATCGACTGAGAAGCTTTATAAATTAAAACAATTTGTTTCTAATCCAGGAAACATTCTGTCTTAAGTGTTTTAGCAATTTATCTCAATATGCTTAGGTGACAAAGTGCTATTCTGAAGTTGAATAGGCTGTGGGAAATCATACAGGCCATCTAATAAGTTGCTGGGAATGATTGCTAATGGCTTACTTCTAGGGCTAAATTTCATTATTTCATATGTATGCTATTAAAAAAATTTATTGAGTGCTTATTTTGTCTTTAAAGATTTATTCTTGTCTAAATGAAGAGTGACTATGTTTTCCTACACTCATGTTTTCTCTTGTCTTGTGATTTTAGTTTTTTCCACATTTGACGATTGTCTCATTTGTGCCTCAGGATTTGTGTCACACGTACCCAACAGTGGTTCATGTGACCAGCAACTCACTGTCTAACACACTTCTTTTTTGGGAAACAATGAATCTTTAATGTCGGTGGAGTCTTGTATGGAGACCATCCTGAAAGAGAAAGTTGGAAAGGATAAATACAGGCAAGGTATAGGCATTAGGATGGAATGGGAAGAAGAGTGCGAGGGATATTCTGTTGGAAGAGAAGATAATTCATACGCTGTATGAATACTCTCCACCTCTTTTGATTAGGTGGTATCTGGTACTCTCCCCATTTTATAGGTGGAGAAACTGAGTTTGTATTCTAGGTCACACAGCTGTTAAATGTGTGGAGTCTGATGTCACGTTTTCTGGTTTTAAATTTTATACTATTTTCTCTGAAACATGTTGTTTCTAAGTCTTTATATTTTTAATTCCTTGGTGTTTTTGCTCTTGAGCTGCCATAGCAATTGTTTACAAGTCTGTTCTTTTCCCACAGTGGCTGTTAACATGTAATGCTATCAATTTGAGGAGTTAAAGAGGCAAGGCAAGCCCTTATCTCCTTAACAATCTTAAGATGTGGCTCGGACCCTTCATAGTGATGCTCTCTTTTTCTTGAAATGGTAAATGAAGGTTGGCTGCAGTAGCTTCCTCTAAAAACTCTAAATCGAAGCATCTCTAAATGTTCGCCAATGAACAGTAAACATTTTTGTAACATTTTATTGACATAATTCATGTATCATAAAATATATACATTTAAACTGTACAGCCCAGTGATTTTAGTGTATTCCCATAGTTTAGCAATCATCACCATGATCTAAAGTTCAGAATATTTTCATTAACCCCAAAAAAACCTTGTACCGATTAGCAGTTCCTCTTATTCCCCTTTCACCCCAGGCCCTAATGATCTATGTTCTGTTTCTATAAACGTGCCTATTTTGGACATTTCATGTGAATGGAATCACACGATATGTGACCTTTGTGTCTGGTTTCTTTCACTGAGGATACTTTTCCAGGCTCATGCGTGTGTTACATGTTATGAACACTTCATTCCTTTTTATTTCTTAGTATTCCAGTGTATGAATACACATTTTATTTATCTATTCATCAGGTGATGGACATTTTGTTTCTACTTTTTGGCTTTTATGAATAATACAGTACTGTTATAAATATTTACTTACAAGCTTTTTATTATGGCCTTTTTTAATGTAGTAAAATATACATAACATAAAATTTGTTTAATGTGTACAATTCAGTGACATTAAGTACATTCACAGTGTTGTGCAGCCATCACCACTGTCTATCTCTAGAATTTTTAATCATCACAAACAGAAACTCTGTATCTAATAAACAATAGTTCTCCATTCCTCTTTACCTTCAGGCCCTGTTAACCTCTATTCTACTTTGTGTCTCTGTGAATTTGCCTATTTTAGGTGCCTCATATGAGTGGAATCTTACACTATTTCCCCTTTTGTGACTGTTTTTTTCTCACTTAGCATTTGTTTTGAGAGTTCATCCACATTGTAGCATGGTGTCAGAATTTCCTTCCTTTTCAAGGCTGATTAACATTCCATTATATATATATGTACACATTTTATATATATCTATATATAGATACACACACACGTACATACATACCACATTTTGCTTATCCATTCATACATCAAAGAATATTTAGGTTGTTTCCACTTTTTGGTTATTCTGAATAATGTGCTATGAACATGGATGTGTAAATATCTGAGTCCTTGCTTTCGGTTCTTTGGGGTATATACCTGAAGTGGAATTGCTAGATTATATGGTAATTCTGTGTTTAACCTTTTAAAGAGCTGCCAAACTTTTCCACAGTGGCTGCACCATTTTGCATTCCACCAGCAATGCACAGGGATTCTAATTTCTCCATATTCTTACCCTCACTTCCCCGTTTTTTTGACACTAGATATCCCAATAAGTTTGTTGTATTGTATCTCGTTGTGGTTTATATACAAGTTTTTGTCTGTGTATGTTTTGTATTCTCTTCAATGTATACCTAGGAGTAGAATCGCTAGATTATACTGAAACTTTTTTTTTTTATTGAAGTACAGTCAGTTATAATGTGTCTACCCTCTGGTGTACAGCACAGTATCTCAGTCATGCATATAAATACATACATTCATTTTCATATTTTTTCCATTAAAGGCTATTAAAAGATATTGAACATAGTTCCCTGTGCTATACAAAAGAAATTTTAAAAAGTCTGTTTTTATATATAGTGGCTAACATTTGTAAATCTCAAACTCCCAAATTTATCCCCTCCCACTCCCTTTCCCCGGTAACCATAAGATTGTTTACTAAGTCTGTGAGTCTGTTTCTGTTTTGTAGATGAGTTCATAGTGTGTGCCCCCACCTTTTCTTTTTTAGATACCACATATAAGTGATATCATATGGTATTTTTCTTTCTCTTTGTGGCTTACTTCACTTAGAATGACAATCTCTAGGTCCATCCATGTTGCTGCAAATCATACTGTAACTTTATTTTTAACGTTTTGAGGATCTGTTAAACCAGTTTCATGAAAGGCTGTGCCATTTTACATTCCTACCAGAAATGTACGAAGGTTCCAGTTTGTATTATGTCTTTTTGGTATTAGCCATCCTTGTGAATGTGAAATGGTATCTCATTGTGGGGTCTTTTTTTCATTGCGGTTTTGATTTGAATTTCCCTAATGGCTAATGATATTGAGTGTCTTTTCATGTACTTATTAGCTACTTGCTTATCCTTTTTTTGGAGAAAGGAGAGTCATCAGATGCTGTGGAAAGGTTAAATTAAAGTAAAGAATTTGTTATTAGAAAGGTTATTAGGAAGGAGCATAGGAAGAATGGTTCTTCTGGAGTTGTGGGTATCAAAGAGGATGGACAAGTGATGGGCAGGGGATAAGAGGAGGAGTTGAGTGGAAAATGAGGGAGAAATGGTGACATATATTGTCAAGAATACCTTCAAAAAGCTTTGCCGTGAAAGGAACAATCAAAGATGCAGTTAACTACGTGGAAGGAAAGTTTGGAGGAGCTTTTGCGGTTGTCATTGTTGATGTTGTTTCTAATAGCAGTACATAAGCATATAGACTCAGAGGAAAGAGCCAGAGGAGAAAGAGAAGTGGAAGGTAGCAGAGAGGGGGTAATTGGTGACATGTGGTTCCAGAGGAGTTGGGAGGGGGCAGGTAATACCCAGGTGAAGTTAGTCTCAGGCTAGAGAAAGGATACCTAGACATCTGTGCATGTAGGAAAGAAGGAAATGATTCCTGGGATGATATGCAGCTTATGTTTGTTTTTGGAGAGTGGCTGAGATCAAAGGGAAGAGAAACCTGCTGGCCTGTAGTTTCTCCTTAGAGTTAGAAGTAAATGTCACTTGAAGGAAGGTGACTGGGTGGGGAGTCTGAAGAGAGTGGTGAATAGAAGATTTCTGGGTAGCATTGATGCCTAGAAGAAATAGAAGGTGGTGAATTTATGATAGCATCATAAAGTTGTGTTAATTTGTTTTCTAATGAAGTCCTCATTGAGCAGAGCGTAGGAACAAAGAAGGCAGAACTCGTTAGATTAACCTGATGTTAGGATTTTGCAGCTTTCTGAGTGTGGCAGGAAAACAAAGGAATGGAGTTCAGGGTGTTGAGAAGGTGCTTAAAGTCTCAGGCCATGGAATTAATACTGAGGACATAAAGTGAAGCCACACGAAAGTTCTTCTAACGACTCTGTGCCACCCTTCCACACTCTACTTTTAACTCCATACACAGGAACCATGGGGAGCATACTCTTTCTCCAAAATTAATTTTCTTCCATGCTCAACAATAGAACCAAATATTTTTACATTTTGTAACTTCCTTCCAAGTTTATCATATATGTAAACTTTCAGAAAAGAAAACAGTTGTCAGTATGGGTTGCACTTGTTTATCTTGTTTGCATTTTCAGTATTCGGTATGGGAGAACAAAAATACATACATATGTGCCACTATGCCACATTGTATTCTTATTGATTATGTGAAATATTCTTTCTTAAGTAATAGCTACTTAATACTTTAAGTAAAGACATACATACTGAGATTTATTATCTTTTTTCTCCTTGCAAATATTTGTTTATTTTAGAGAATACAGTTAATAATGCCACCTCTTAAAAAAAAAAAAAGACAAATTAAAATGCTCCTGTAAGTACACCACTAGAAATAAGATTTTAAAATATCCTTCCCTATGTGTGTGGGAAAGAATGAGGGTGGAATGAGAATAGTATATTTTCTCTTTCAAACATGTATGCTTACATGTTAATTTTCAAACTCTTTTTCTTAAAAAATTAATACAAGTCCTTAATAACAAACATTTCCCATGTTATGAACTGTTTTTCAGCATTTTAAACCGTTGCTTAGTATTCCATATACTGATTTAAATCAATTCCTCATTTTAGGACATTTACATTGCTTGTAGTTTTTCATAGTTAAAATAAGCACTGCTTTGACATACTTGTAACTAAATCATTTTACTCATTCTTTTATTGCTTGGTGAAAGGTGTATGTGTTAAAAAAATCCATAAATGTTATCTAAATTATTCAAGTAGGATACATACAAATATAATACATATTCTAAGTATACTCAGGTTGTACTGACTGATGCTATGTGAGAAGTTAAAAGTTTCCTTCTATTTCACTTAATTAAGTAAGCATCTTTTATGATTTTGTTTTTTGTTCTAATGGATACTGCCGTAATTCTAAATAATATTTGATGCCTACGTTACTTAACTTTTAACATTAAGGAATATTGATTATTGAATAATTCTTGAGGGAATTTGTGCTAAGGATAAGTAGGAAAAGATTAATGCAAGGAAATTTTAGGAAGTGTGTAAATAGCAAGCAGTAGAGGAGCAGCCAGATAAATTTCTCCAGCCATTAAAAATCTTATTTTTAAGAGTATTGAATGAATCAGAGAAATATGTGTGATATTTTTGAAAAACACAAATAAGTGAATCCTGCAGGGTATAAAATTATATACTCAATATACCAGTTTTTATATGTATATATGTCTCTGTACACACACAGACATATATGAAGAACTGAAAAGTTATTCACAGAATGTTAACAGTGATTATCTCATAGTAATAGAATTGTGGTTGGTTTTAAAATATTTTTTTACATTGGCCAAATTCTCTAAAATGATTTTGTTACATTAAGAAAAAGTTATTTTTAAAAAGTCAGCTATTGTTCAGTAATAATAACGATAATAGTATTCATGTCTTCTGTTTATTGAAGAATTATTATGTTCAAAGTATTGCACTGAGTGCTTTGTGTTCAGAAATTTGTTTAAGCGTTAACTGACCCTATAAGGTAGTCACTGTGTTTCTACATACGTTACTTGCTTAAGATCACATGGCTGTTGAGTTGGGCCAATATTGGATCTCAGATCTGACTCTAAAGCTTGGATTCATGGACTTTTGTGATATATTGAATACAGTTGAATTTAAAAAATTATGGTAGAATATGCACATAAAACTTACCATCTTAACCATTTACGTATATAGTTCAGCAGTGTTAACTGTATTCTCATTGATGTGCAGCCAGTCTCCAGAACTCTTCTCATCTTGTAAAACTGAAACTCTGTAACCCATTAAAAAACTCCTCTTTACCCCCTTGCCTCCAGTCCTTAGCAACCACCATCCTACTTTCTATCTCTATGAATTTGTCTATTCTAAGTACCTCATATATGTGAAATTGTACCCTGTCTTTTTGTGACTGGTTTATTTCATTTAGCATTATGTCCTCAAGATTCATCCATGTTGAAGCATGTGTCAGAATTTCCTTTTCTAAGGCTGAATAATATTCCATTGTGTGTATATGTGTGTATGTGTGTGTGTGTATCTCCCCTATTTTGTATATCCATCAAAGGATATTTAGGTTGTTTCCACCTTTGGCTTTTGTGAATAATGTTATAAACATTAATGTACAAATATCTGCTCTTTCTCGCTTTCACTTTTCTTGGGCATTATATCTAGAAGTAGAATTGCTGAAACATATGTTGATACTATTTTTAAATTATTTTGTGGAATCACCATACTGTTTTCTTTAGTGACTACATCATTTTACATTTCCACTGACAGTGTACAGGGTTTCAATTTCTCCACATCCTCACCAACATTTATTTTCTGTTTTTTTGTTTTTGTTTTCTAAAATAATAGCCATCCTAATGGGTGTGAAGTTTTAATAGACTTGATTTTTAAATTCTTCCAGATGTCCTTGGGAAGAATGAATAATAAACAAGTATATATGTATCATACACTTAACCAATTGGACTATTGATGTTTATGTTCAAAATTAAGAGATAGTCTTAATAGCCAAAGAATTGAAACAAATCAAATGGCCATTAACTGATGAATGGATAAATTATAGTATATACATACAATAGAATATTATTTGACAATAAAAAGCATGTACTGATACATGCTACAACATTGAAAACATTATACTAAGGGAAAGAAACCAGACACAAAGATCACATATATATGATTCCATATATAAAATGTCCAGAATGGGTAAATGTATAGAGACAGAAAGTAAATCAGTGGTTGTGAGGTGCTGGGAGCTGGGTGCTGGGGCGTGGAGAGTGGCTGATATTGGAAATGGGTTTTAAGTGCAGAAAGATATATGTAAAAAAAAATTTTTAGGAAATGGATTGTCTTGCTTTCATCTCCTGTTAGGAGTGTGTACAATTAAACTTTTCAGACATTTTGGAATTATAGGGAAGAGAAGTGTTTAGAACATGACTAGGAGTAAAACAATTTGTAAATAAAGTATATAGGGTTTCTTTTCCCTAGTGGCAGATTTTCTGTAACTTTTTAAGTTTTAGGAATGCAGCGTATGCTATAATCTAGTTGCTTTTAAAAAATGTAATTTTAAATATGATTCAATGTATGGCTTATTTGAAAAATAGTTACAAAATTTCAAATTGAATTTATTAATCCTAGAAGCATTTAGAAATGAATGTTTAATTTGGTAGCATTTGAAAATTCATATCCCTTCACCCCCTTAACTTGCATTGTGCAAATGCTTCCATGTACTAGAAATTACTCACCATTTGGTTGAGGAAGAGAAGTCTAATTCAGTTACTAGTTTAAATATAAACATTACACTAATTTCATGTAAATTTAGTCATATTGTTTGCCTTGCTGTAATTCTAAAGCAACTTGGGTTAACAGTGTTTATTAGATTAGGTGATTTTTGCCACAGAATATCAGCAATGGGGAAATTCTGCTAAGTTTTATAAAAGTTTTGAAAATACGTCATTGCTAGATCATCAACAGTAACCTGTAGTGTTATTGCACAAACATATGTTATAGTTTCAAGGTCACAGAGTCAGGAAGAGATGCATTTCTGCTTCTTTACAACCCCCAAACTTTGGATTTGCTTTGCCTTGAATCTTCTGAGCAAAGAAGACAGTTACTTACTTTTCATAATTCCTAGAATACTTCTCTATTTTAAGACCTGTCTGAATATCCAGTACATTTTTATCAACCTTTAGCTTGTGAGGATGGTAAGAAGCCACCATAATCAAAGATTTAAAAAATCAACCCACCCAGTCATACTCTACCAGACATATGTTTTGCTTTTGAATGTTAGGTGTTGCTTGTTCAAAAGTAAAAAGAAACTTGGTTTAGGGGAAGGAAAATTCTATTTGAGAGCTAAATGCTGTAGAGTTGTTCTTTCCTTGATAGGAAATTGACCCTTTTATGAAATATTTAACTTCATTATTTTCAGCTCTTTTATTTCTTTTACAAGCACATTTGTAATGTTGAAGATCTGATAACTGAACCTTTGAACATCGTGTTCAGATAATAACATTACTTTTAATTATTTAGATTGTGGGAAGTGCCTTTTACAACTTGAGGTGGAGCATTTTCTGGTTTCTTGTTCATGGCTCCTGGAGACCACATTTGCGGTTCCCTGGGGGAAGCATCAAAGACTCCAGTAGCAGCTGTATCAACAGAGATGTGTTTGTACATTATTAAGATTTTAAAAGTACATTGAGGATTGGACATTTTGCCCCAAAGTACTAACTTTGTTGTCTGGAATAGTAAGGGATTTGGCAAAGTTACTTCAAAAAGAAACCAAGGATTTTGCACTGAAAAATGGAAAAATTCTAGTTCATCATTTATTTGGTAAAACAATTTTATCTCATTAAATGATGTTTTCAGTTCATTTCCTCATTTTATCATTTAAAAGTATGGTATTTATTCATCAGAGATTCCATTAAATTTTCTTTGTTTAATGGTTACAAACAATCCTTCAGATTCCAACAGGCTGTCTTGTACATTTTGGCTAAATAGAACAGATAAACTTCAGTCTTTATCAACTACGAGCCTTAATTAACTATTTCTCAGCCGTAGACTTAAAGTCTCTTTTTTTCACTTTCTGATCCAGCACTTTGGTGACCATATAGCAAAAGAACAAAATGTTTTTTTGTGTGTAGTTACTATTTAGATTTGATTAGTTGGACATACGAATTTGTAGTATTCTTGTTAAGAAATATTTCATAAATATATGTATATTCACGTATGACTGAAGAATTGTGCTGTACACCAGAAATTGACACAACATTCTAAACTGACTATAACTCAATTTTAAAAAAATCTCAAAAAAAGAGAAATATTTCAAATTCGACCAGTGCTTTTCTGTTGAATATGATCCCAAGTGATTACATTTTCGTTTAATTCCTTTCCCTTAAGGGGGCAACACTTTAGTAAGTTTATACATTTAAACTAATATTCTTGGAATTCTATCAATAGGGGAGATACTCTTATTGAGAGAATGTGTAATTGAAGCAATTTATTTTTCTTAAAAAACTCAAAAATGTGACAAAATCCTTATTTTTTGGTCCTAGTGGGAAGTTCTGCCATTTAGCCTGCTTTAAAGAATCTGCCTAAGTTAGGGATTTTTACTTGTAAAAATTTAATTTCTTATATATTGTGTACTAAAATTGTAAACGGTGACTGGAACCTCAGCTTTTGAGAATTCTGAGGGAATTTAACTATTTTAAGTGGCTGTTTCCTGGCCCCAAAACAATTCATACTTTTGTGAAAGTTTTTTTTTAATTTATTATTTAAACCATATATAAATGAAAATAAAATTTATTTCATACTTTTTTTTCCCCTTAAACATAGTAGACTAAACATAACTGCTTAATGATTTACTTGATAATTTACTAAATGATGTGGTATTATTTTGCTTTAGTATATTACAAATACAGTGATGCCATTAGAGTTTTTTTGTTCCTCTAACATATATTGAATTTTTACTGTAAGCCAGGCACTGCTTTAGGCATAATATCGCTATAATTTTGTACTAAGTATTCCCATACTTTGCATTCTTGGCCCAATTTTATACTTTCCCCTTCATGCCACTGTCTAGCATAATGCTAAGAGTATAGATTCTGGAAACAGACTGGTAAAATTTGAATCCTGACTCCCACTTAATAAATGTGTGACTGTAAGCTACACAACCACTCTTTCCCTCAGTTTTTGCATCTGTAAGCTGGGGCCAGTGATGTAACCTATTTCGTAGGGTTATTGCGAGAGTGTAAAAAAACACATGTGAAATGTTTGGAACAGTGGCTGGCACAAAGTTAGTGCTGTAGAAAGTGTTAGTCATTACTACTGCTATGACCGTTTCTGTTACTTTGACTTCTCAGTGTTGTCAGCCTGTTTGCCCTGTCTCCTCTTTTTAAATTTCTTTAATCTTAGAAAACAGGAAACTAAGCTTGCTGAAACTAAGTGTAAAATAAGAGTAAATTAACTATATAAAACCTGAGATTGCCTTTCAAGAAAACGAAATGGCTTGACATTACATTTTAGCTACTGAGAAACTTCTTTCCTTAGACATAGCCTTTAACAGGCTGTACTTATAGATGAATACTGAGGAAAAAGAAATAAGAAATAAAATTTATCTTAATAAACAGGACTTGTTTTTCAGGGAAAAAGATCTTGAAGAAGCTCTGGAAGCAGGAGGTTGTGATCTTGAAACTTTGAGAAATATAATTCAAGGGAGACCGCTGCCTGCTGATCTGAGGGCTAAAGTTTGGAAGGTAACTGGAAACTAAAACAAATAAAATGTAATCATTTAAGAATAATATTTTAGAATTTTTATTTTCAGTTGTTTTACTTGCAAAAGATTATAATCTTATGAACATGCCACATTTAAAAATTTTATCAAACAGAGCAGCTTAGTAAAATGTGTGTTTCCATAGTGGTTTATTGAATTGGTATATTTAATAATTTAGGCTTTGAGAGGTAATTTTTTTTCTTTTGTAGCCATTAGAAATGATGTTTATGATGATTGTTTAATGAAATGGAAAAATGCAACCAATGAGTAAAATAGGATATATAATTGTAGATGTAGAATGATCTCAGCTATGTTAAAAAAGGATGGGAAGAAGTAGGCATCTGGGTGTTACAGGAGATTTACAGGAGTATTACAGGAGATTTCCTTTGCTTTATTTTCCTCTTCAGCTGCTCTCCAGTATGTGTGTGTTATCATTTTTTAACTTTAAATTAAGATTTTGTTATGATTAAAAAAAGAAATAGTTACCTTGTTAAAACATGTGTAAACAAAGGATAAGGTAAAAATCATCTGTTACCTACCACCTATAGGTAAAACGCATCTTTTTACTTTTTCCCCCTCTGCACATATATATGTAACAAATGGAATTATGCCTGTACATAGCATTCTGAATGTTTTATTACAGGAATTTTTAAAAACACGTACAAAAGTAGAGAAACTTGTATAGTGAACCCTCATGTACCCATCACTTAGCTTTAACTATTGTCAACAGTTGGCCAGTCGTGTTTGATTAGTATCCTCATTCTTTCCTCACAACCCCACCCACCGGATTATTTTAAAGCAGATCCTTGGTAGCACACTAAAATAATTCAGTTTGAAAGTCTGAAAGTTATGAAGACTTTTAAAATAATTGTAACACCATTAAATTTAAAAGAATAGTGATTACTTAATGTGTCTTCACATGGCTGAAGGGATGGGGGAGCTCTCTGGGAGTCTCTAAGAGGGGTGATCCTACTTATTAGGGCCCCATCCTCATGACCTAATCGCTTCCCAAAGGCCCCACTTCCAAATTAGGGCCTTAGGTTTCAACATATGAATTTGGGGGAGGGGATGCAAACATTCAGTCTATAACATTGATGATGTTTACTTGAAATAAATTTACATATGTAACTATGTAAATATTTTGTGTAATTTATTTGATTCACCTGATTAACATGAAGTAGTAAAATTTAATCTAGATATATTACTTTGTAATTTTTGAAGTATGCATTATTATTCCTAATAATACAACATTATTATATTAGGCCTCCATTATTATAGCATATTTTCCAAGAATGAAAAATAACATGTGAAGCTAGCTTTTTTTTTTAAATCTTTCTTCCAGATTGCTCTAAATGTTGCAGGAAAAGGAGATAGTTTGGCATCATGGGATGGTATTTTAGACCTACCAGAACAGAATACTATTCACAAAGATTGTCTGGAGTTAATTGGTAGGTTAAATAATTGTTTTCAAACAGCGAAAAATTTTGCAAATAATAATTTTTGGGTGGAGGAGTCACTCTTTAGTAGAGTTATCTTGTTATAATTTGGGGTATGTTGAATTTGTAAAGGGCTAATAAATAGTTTTGGAACTTCTCTTTTGAAATTCTTATGAAATAATGTCTAATATTTTAAGAAAGAGAGTCTGATTTTTAATGTTACTTTTGCATTATATTTTTTTAACATTTTTTATTGATTTATAATCATTTTACAATGTTGTGTCAAATTCCAGTGTAAAGCAGAATTTTTCAGTTATACATGAACATATATATAACTTCTGCATTATATGTTTATTTCTTCAAGTACTTCTACAGTTTTGTGGCAGTTTTTAAATAGCTTTTTGTATAATTGAAGATCTGTATGATTGTATACAGTCCTCAAATGAAAGTCATAGGTCAAGATCTGTTATAGAAAAACTTGTAAACCTTGGGTGAATAGGTTTCCAGTCACCTCATGAGGTCTTTTTGAAGGTTAAATTAATTTGATTTGTATTTCTCTTTTTTAATTCATCTGTAGTCCATTGGTGTCTTTTTGTTTTTCTCTATGTTATATTTTAGTTGAATTATTGATTAAGTAGACTTTTGGGTACTGACCTCAGAAACATTGCTGATGTGGACAAAGGAAGGGAATTTGGTGGTGGAGAGTGAATCACTTTCCCTCCCCTTGACAAAGCTCTAGTTGCAGCTGCCCATCTTGAGGTAGATGATAATCTGTTGTTTGGAAAATACTTTTTTGCTTTTCAGAAAGGTGGGTTACGCTTACCTTTCCTACTGTCTGCTTTAGATTGTCCATTCTTATGTTTAACATATATATAGGTCAAGTATATTAAGTTAGTAAATACTGACTAGCTAGTAAATATGAGTAAGTATAAGGAAAAATGTGCTTTTTATGTAGTTTTATTTTGCCCTTGGCATTTTCTAAATGCAGTAAGATAGAATTGTATGTTTGTAAATAAGTGTTATATCCAAAAACTGAGCCTCTAACAGATGCCTGGTGACTTTGTTTTGACACTTATTTTCTAGGCCAGCTTTCAGTGCCAGAAGAGAAGGCAGCAGAATTACTTTTGGATATTGAATCTGTAATTACCTTTTATTGTAAATCACGTAACGTTAAATATAGCACGTCCCTTAGCTGGATACATCTACTCAAACCATTGATGCATCTTCAACTTCCACGCAGCGATTTATACAACTGCTTTTATGCTATCATGAATAAGTACATTCCCAGGTAAAATGTGATTTAGTTATTACAGTTTTACAAATGAATGAAGGCCTAGATTGCGTTGAACTAAAGTTGTTAAATTTACTGTGGTGGTAAAGTAAAATATTCAAATAATGTTTACAGTTGTTTGAATCATAATTGTTATTAACTATTTTATGTTTATAAACATTTTGTAAAGGATTCTTTAATTAAGAATTTATGTTTCTAAAGGTTATATATGCAGCATAACTATACTTTTTTGGTGGTATTTCTATTTTAATTTCTTACTTATAAAATAAAAATAACATTATAGTGTCTTAAGTAAAAAGTAAAATTTTTGGAGTGCTGCTACTGTAAGTGAGGTGCTGAGGTTACAGCTTGGAATGTAGTCTTAGAAATACAGGCATTGAACAAGTAATTAGAAATGTGCAGAGTGTTAGAAAGGTGAAATATAGAGTGCTATGAGAGTGTGTAACGGGGGTGATCTAACTTTCCCTGGAGGTCAGGGAGGTTCTCCCTGGGCAGGTGACACTTAAATTGAGTCTAGACAGATGTGTAGGTTGTTGTGGAGAGGAGAGGAGTTGGCAGAGGCGGCACTCATGAGGCCAGAAAGAATTCTTGTAGTTCTCAGTGCTGTGGATCAGGTGGTTCGGATTTTAGAACCAAAAGGATCTTGTGACATAATCTAGACCAGTGATTTGGCTGCACAGTGAACACTGGATATGCATTGGCATCAGTGAAGGAGTTTAAAAAAATCCTGATGCCTGTTTACATACCTGACTGATTAAATTTCTAAAGAGGACATCCATGCTCAATGTTTGTTTAGGCTTAGAGCTTTTTAATTGATGGCAGTGTGCAGCCAGAGATGCTGTCCACATTGTAGCATATATCATTACTTTATTTCTTTTTATTGCTGAGTAATCTTATTGTATGCACATAGCACACTTTATTTACTCAGGCAACAGTTGAAGGACATTTGGATTGTTTTCACTTTTTGCCTATTATGGTCATGCTGCTGTGAACACTTCTGTACAAGTGTTTGTGTGGACTTGTGTTTCATTTCTTTTGGGTATGTACGTAGGAGTGAAATTGCTGAATCATATGGTAACTCTGTGTTTAACCCTTTGAGGAGTTGCCAGATTTTTCCACAATAACTGCGTCATTTTATGTTCCCACCAGCAGTGAATGAAGATCCCGGTTTCAATACATCCTTGTCAGTTTTTTTAAATTATATCCAGACTGAGTGTTGTCTCATTATGGTTTTGATTTGTATTTCCGTGACAAGTAATGATTTTTGACATTTTTTTTCATGTGTTTAGTGGCAGTTTGTCTATCTCCATTGGAGAAATGTCTGTTCAGCCAAAGAACTTACTTAAAACATACTGGTCCTTGAAGCTCCCAATATAAATAGACTATGTAGAACCATGTAGATTTTTTTTTAAACTCCCAGGTGATTCTAATGTACACCAGTTTCTTTACAGTTTGCTTTTTTAGAGACTGTACGTCTACCATCATACCACTTGTTGAAATATTTTATATATGTGGAAGGGTAGTATGGCATAATGACTTAATGCCCAGTTTCTGTTACATGACCTGGGTGAGCTACTTTACCACAGCTAAGCTTCAGTTTTCTCATCTGTAAAATGGGGATGGTAACAGTATCTTTCGTATAGTTGCTTGTAAACATAAAACGAGATAACTTTGTAAAGTATCTGCTATAGTGTCTGGTTGCATGGTTATTTCCTCAATAAATACTGACCTTTATTATGATAGCCTGTACTTAGAGCTGTTTACATTTTTAATGATTTATTAGGCACAAGGAAACAAGGCAGGAAGTGGTACAGTTATTCAGTAAGGTCAGTGTTTGGCACCTCCTGGGATTCACCCTGAGCATCTGGTACCCAGGCCACTTCAGCAGCTTCTAAGGCTCTGGGTCCACCTTTTTGAAATGTTCACCTATGGCCATTTCAGACTTGTGCCTTTGCTTAAGGATTCCTAATTGAGTACGTTAACTGTGAAGCTAACCGGAAGCCTTCCTAGGAGTTTCTTCTTCTTTGACAGGGAGGAAGGGAGCTGGACTTCCTCAGGACTATGCAGATATCCTTTTGGGATCTAGAACTTACCAAAATAACTAAGTGATCTCACTGTTTTCGGTAGTCCTTGGAGTCCTTTCTTTTGAGTGCTTCCCTGGGTTCATCTGGAAAGAATCTCCCTAGAGTTGGCTGTACACCTGCTGTTTCTACAAACTTTTTTTCAGGTCTTGTATATGAGGTGTTAACAAGAGACCTCTGCCCAGTTGTGTCAGGCTTGCTGTGAATGCGATGGTGGTTAGATGTTCTGGGGAAGGGAGGGGAGGTGGGTATTGCAGGAGGATCAGTTACTGATATGACCATTTCTGACCTATTAAAACAAGAAACTTTGCTTCTCTTGTCTTTTAGGGATTGTTCTCTGAAGGGGAGACCATTTCATCTTTTCCGATTACTCATCCAATATCATGAACCTGAGCTTTGTTCTTTTCTTGATACAAAGAAAATTACTCCTGACTCCTATGCACTCAACTGGGTAATAAAGTGAAAGTAGGAGCACTTAATGAAAAATAGCTTTCTATAAAACTATAGTTAGGATTTTTTTTCCCCAAGGAAGAGAAAGAAAAGCACTAAATTATAGACCATTACAATTTAAACCAAAGGGGTACAATTATTGGCATTTCAGAAATCATTATTTTGCTTTTCACTTACATTAACTTAAATGTAATATGAAGTTTAGCCTTTTGTTGTTTTACATATATATGTAAATATATGTAACATTTACATATATATGTATATAATATATGTAAATATATGGATCAGTTCACTTTAAAACTTTCTGTGATTAAATTGTTGATTGCATTTATAAGAATTGATACCCAGTCACAAAGAAAATGACTTAAAATTATTAAATAACTAATATAAGAGAATATAAAGTACATCTCAGTGCTCTATCATTCTGCATTTGTATTTTAAATGGAAAGTTTTATTATTCTAGGTCAGTGATTCTCAAACCTTTTGGTCTTGATCTTTTATGCTCATTTATTGAGGATCCATAATTTATGTGGATTATGTTGGTTAGAAATTAAGAAATTTTAACCATCTGTTAATTCATTTAGAAGTAGTGATAAATCTAATACATGTTAACATTAAGAGCTTATTTTTAAATGAAAAATAACTATATTTTCCATAAGAAAATCAGTGAGAATAGTGACATTTTTAAATAATTTTGCAAATCTCATTAATATTTGGTTAGATCACAGGCAGGTACATTCTCGTATCTGCTTCTTTATTCAATCTGTAATGATATCATACTTTATGTAGCCTTTGAAAAATTCTATTGTTCATTTGTGAGAGAATGAATATGAAAAAGGAAAAATCTAAGTATTATTATGAAAATAGCTTTGACCTCACAATCTCTCCTGGAAATACTCCTGGGGAGTTCCAAGTCTCCTTAGACCACACTTTGAGAACTGCTCTTCTAGGTTAACTTAAAGATCTTTCTAAAACAATGATTGGGTGCTAGAAGAATATTCAAAAATTTAACACATTCCTTGATCATATCTTACCTAACTTTTCTTCAGAAAGGATTCCATATCTGCCACTTGTTAACTGTTGATTAAAGACACTTAGCCTCTGAGCTTTCATTTCCTCGTCTATAAAATGGGAATACTAATAGTACCCACCTCTGAGGGTGATGGGATTAGGAAACAATCAGGAAATGGTGAGGAGAGAATCCTAACTGGTTTCAGCTCTGGCATGCTAAATCTCAAATTGCAGCAGCCTACTCTTTAGTTCCCTCTTGGCTACAGTCTTGTCATTTTGAGTAAAAATAATAAAATACCTGTAAAATTGTAGTTTCTCTGAGATTCATTAAATCTACTTACTTGTGTGGAAGTAAGAAACTTTGTTTTAAGCATTCTGGTACTTTAATAAAGATCTCTCTGGTGATATCATGCCTGGGAAATGGCATTTCTGTGGCCAGAACTCTGAATTAGTATTCCGTGCTGGTAGCAGATTTTAACTGATGACTGAAACAACCAGCTTCTCTTTGTTCATGCCCCAGGTAACTTCATTCTTGCTGCTGGTATCATATCTATGGAATGGAGTCCTTTTATTTTTCAATCATGAGATGAAACAAAACAAATTCCTAAATCTCAAAAACTCATACCTGTGAACAAAGCAGTGGTAATTTCAGTTTAGCTAAGTGAGTTTAATGATGACCATATCTTGCTCTTCTGTTTGTGTTGACATCTTCCATGTTGTAATGGCAGTTTTTAAATAACTACAGAAAACATCAGAAGCAGTGTGTACTTCAAAAGCTTTGTGGTCACCTGCAGTAGCAGTTACATGGGCTGCAGAGTCGTGGTCCTTTTTTCTAGTCCAAACACTACCACTCACGAGCTCTGTGATGCTAGGAGTTATTTAATGCAAGTCTATTTTCTAACCTGTAAAACGGGGAGAAAAATTTGTACTTTGAACGCCTGTTGTGAGAATATTTAAAATAAGAGTTATTTATTAAAAGATACATGGTAGTAGTTTAGTACCTGGCACTAAACATACGTGTTCCCATTTGCTCCCTTTAGTCATTAAATATGTTTTAAATTTAAACCTGTAGATGGGATTGTTTCAGTGTCTAATAAAAATGGAATGACCTAAAAACATCACTGAATTCATGCAGTTTAAAGCACAGTTGAGCGCTAGAGAAGCTTATACATTAACAATTATTTTATTTGAAATAGAAAACCATAGAGCTGAAACCTAATGAGGGACATGAATGTTGTCTCACCTATTTCAAATGAAGTAAAGTAAGCTTGGGAAGTAATTCGCCTTTATATTGCCATTAAAATTTCCCTTGATGCTCTTAATTTAAATTACCATGCTTGATCCTCACAATTACCTTGCAAGTTAAGTACTGTAATACTTACATCATAGAGCTGGTGGGTAACTGCTAGTTATTACGCTATGGCACATATGTGCTAGTGTATATATACTAGGTTAATTATCTTTCTTTTCACAACAGTGATAGAAGATAGGTAGTAGTATTCCTTTTTTTAAACAGAAGTAGAAATGGAAGCTTAGAGGTTAAGTGACATGCCCTAAGTCATACAGCTAGTAAGTGGCTTCATTGTGCCTCGAATCCACATGTTCTGTCTTTGGGTTATGTACAGTAAAATTAAGGTGTACATTTAAGCAGACAGTTTGATGTGTTACGTATTTGCCTCAATATTTTTAAAAGAGTAAGTCATCTCCAGTGGTTTATATCTCTCATTTCATGTCCTAATTACAGCTTGGAAGCCTTTTTGCATGTTACTGTTCCATTGAAGTCACTCAGGCAATATGGGATGGATATCTACAACAAGCAGATCCATTTTTTATTTATTTCTTAATGTTAATAATCCTTGTTAATACAAAGTAAGTATCAAGTTGGCTAAATTTTTCTCTGTTCTCAGGGTGCTCTGTTAATACTTAACTCAAATTCATCTGATTCTCTTTTACAGAGAAGTCATCTTAGCACAGGAGTCTGACAGCAAAGAAGAAGTTATCCGTAAGTATAATTTAATGTGGAGAAAACATTTCAAGTCACTTACTTTTCTAAAACTCAATTTCCTCATCTATACATTTAGGAGATTAGTCTAGAAGACTTCTGAGGTTTCTTTCAACTCTTAGACACTCTTCAGCTACAGACCTCAAAGACTGTTTCCCCTGATTTTACTACCCTCATTCATTCCTTCCATATTTTTTTACTCTTTCAAATTTTTCTCAGATACTGTTTCTTCAGTTTCGTTGTTCAACTAAAGTGCCCTCCTTTCTCTCCTCTTCCCTTCCTTCTTCCTTAATTTCCCTTTAAATACTCAGCTCTCGTAAGCATCTCCATTGTTGAAATCTTGGTTCTCCTTTTGGATTCTCCACAGTCTAGACCCTACATGGATCGAGTTACTTTCTCTCTGTATTGCCTGGCACTTTGTACTGTCTGTGTTTTAGTGTTTATCTCACTACTTTATATTGTTTTATCTTTGTATTTCTCAAACAAGACAGAGTTCCATAAGTCAGGAACCATTTCTTGTCATTTTTTATTTCCAGGGGCCTGACATTTAATATGTGTTTGTTAAATAAACCACAATCTTCCAGTCAAGGCTAATGAATATGATTTGATTGCCCGACACCACCATTCACTAACAACAGAATTGCGTTAGCAGTTTCAGCTCCTTTTGGGGGAATCCACTTCTCCCCAAGGAGTTTTCGGTGCATCACTGTTGAGATTCCATTTAGATAGTTATAATGTTGAAGATATTCCAACTTTGATATGTAAATAATGTTCATTATTCACAGGTAAAAATTTTTATATTATAATATGTTTATGATTGTAGAGTTCTTGGAAAATACTCCATCCAGTTTGAATCTAGAAGATATAGAAGACCTTTTCTCTCTGGCTCAGTATTACTGCAGTAAAACACCAGCTTCATTTAGGAAGGTATGAAACCAGAAATGACCTACTTCAGTATTTCACATCTTGTGCATTGTTTTATTGTTTATGTTGTATCCACATCAGGTAAAATACTCTAGGTTGTCATTCTTTTCATGTGTTACAGTTTTGTGTGATTTTTTTCACTGTAAATACTCTCCCTAATGGAGAAACAGACATTTAAAAAGATAGTATACAAATACACTAGGAACCCTTTTACCTCTACTCTGATTATTATTTCTGATCAATCATGAGAAAATTGACTGTGAGGTATTTCTTAAATTAATGCTTTCTTGACTTTAAAAATTATATTACAAAAATCTGATGAAGGGTGTATAATTATACCTGCTTTATCTGAAGTTCAGCTTTGCACAACCTTAATGACATGGACCCATCTTTTAAACAAAGAAGGGTCACTTAGCTCCACTGAGACCTAGAACCTTCCTCAGATCAGACAGGTACTTTCAAGAGAAAGGACACCAGATTAAAAGCCTGAGTGGTGTGAACTCCTAGAAAGTAAAACTTGAAGAAGCAAAAGCTAATAGTGCAGGAGGCACAGACTTACATTTATAAACGGTATGTGACCTCAGGTGCTCATGAGAGCATGACTGTCTTTTCTGTTCAAGATGTTGTACCATAATAATTGCTAGTTGGAAGTTATGTCTCTGAAACATTAAAATAAGTTAAAATATGTTCAGTATAGTGTGTTCAGAAGGCAGATAAGAGAAAACTTTTAAGAACATTTCCCTCAAAACTAATTAATTACAAAAGAGATTTATTTCTGGAACTAATTTCAGCTATTTTAATAATTTCCTTATGTAGATCACCTCAGTTCCCCAAAATGTTGACTAAATTAGATGGAGTTAGATGATAGGATAGTGACTATGATACTGGATGAAAAAGAAATCTTATCCTTTTTTTTTCTTCAGTCTTTTAAGAGAAATAGCTTTTATTCTTCAGACATGGTAAATAATCTGCACTGGCATTTGCTAATTAGAGCAGTCTTTAGCAGTATATTATACAATTAATGCCATGTTTTTGTTTTTATTATGTTAAAATATAGAAAGTTTGAGTAACCATTTAAAAATTTAGTATTTAAATATAGGTAATAGTATTAAAAAAAAAGCTATGTAAAATGTGGGGTTTTTCTGTAGTCTTTCTTTTTTTATTTTTTATGAAGTGTAGTTGATTTGCAATGTTAATTTCAGGTGTATAGGAAAGAGATTCAGATATACATACACATATATATACACACACGTGTTTTCAGTTCTTTTCCATTATAGCTTATTATAAGAAGTTGAATATAGTTCCCTGTGCTATATAGTAGGTTCTAATTGCTTATCCATTTTTATACATAATAGTGTGTATCTGTTAATCTCAAACTCCTAATTTATCCCTCCTCCCCTTCCCCTTTGGTAACCATAGTTCGTTTTCTGTGTCTGTGAGTCTATTTCTGGTTTGTAAATAAAATTTGTATCTTTTTTTAGATTCCACATATAAGTGATATATAATATTTGTCTTTTTTTATCTGCTTAGTCTTTCATTTTGTGTGAACTCTACTTTATATGTAGTCTCTCTGTAGCTTTTAGCCTATAAGATTTGAGATGATAAGTTTTGAAAATCACATGACTCAAAGATATTATATAATTATTTTACTTTTTATCTTGGTCTATTAAGAATAGTTTTAGGAAGAAAGTTTGATTTTATTTTTTTTTTCGTAATGTTTTAAAAACTCCTCTTTACACAGGATAATCACCATCTATTTGGTAGTACTTTGTTGGGAATTAAGGATGACGACGCAGATCTGAGTCAGGCTCTTTGTCTGGCCATCTCGGTGTCAGAGATCCTTCAAGCAAATCAGCTTCAAGGGGTAAGTTAAAAAACCCTGCTGTTTGTCAGAGGACTGTCCCCTTTAAATGCGAGGAATCAACATTTTCTCCCTGTTTGTTGATTCTTGCAAAATTAATTTACTATAACAATGAGGCTGTTTTGCTTTTTTTGAATGAGTAACATGTTAAATCTTCTGTCCAGATGCTCATTTTTAAACTGTTAGCTTGTGTGTTATTTTAGTTGTCAACAATTATTTTTGACACCAGTTTTTGTTAATTGCCAAATCTTTCTTTATATATGTATTTTATTATTATTATTATTATTATTATTTTTTTAATGGAGGTACTGGGGATAGAAACCAGGCCCTCATGCATGCTAAGCATGTGGTCTACTACTGAGCTATACCCATCTTCCCTTTTTTATATTTTAGCAACTGAATGTTGTATGAAGTACTTAAAGGGTGAATTTTTAACAGTTAAATTCCTGGTACTTACGTAGCTAATTTAATTACATGGTTTAATGCCAAAGGCATGTTACAAAGGAGGATTGAGAATATATCATAATTTTCTATCTATTGCTGTCTTCATGAAAATCTCATGAGCCAGTTTTTTCAACATACGTTCTTTATTGCTAACAATGTGATAGTTAACTACGTATGTGCATTTGGAAGGTAAGATGTATTTTGAAGATGGAGAGAAGAGGAATGGTTGTGGAAAGGCAGGCCTTTTACAGTAGTTAAAACAAGCATTTCACATGCTTTTATTAGAACTATTATTAAAAAATAAATCAAAACATGTAATCCAGTTTAAAGAGACCCACGTGAACATCTTCAGTTCAGATTGGCATTGAAGAATGTCCTCTCACCCCTAAAGACATTTAATCCTTGTGTGAATTAAATTGTTGATGTGTTTGTGGGCTTATTTGCAGAAATAGGAATTGTATCTAAAGCTGTGTTTATTATAATTACATAGTGTTTTTTAAAATGTTTAACATTATATGCATTAAATTATTAAATTCCAGTATAATTGGTTTTATAGCTCAGACTAACATTCTCCTTCTACATATTTTAAGACTTTCTAATAAAGAACAGTATATACAAAATGCTTTAACTCTTTAAAATGAATACAGTTATTAAGATCTTGAGGTTATTTTCTTACATCTGTATTATGTAGGTCTTCCTAATTATATGTGAGGTTGTTTTCTTACAGCTGTATTATGTGGGTCTTCCTAATTATATGTGTTCTTCTTCCCTTGGTTAATTGTTTAGATTATATGGTGTAAAATGTGACCCTCGTGGCAAATTCTATCATGTCAAATATTGTTTCCCTTTTAGGAAGGAGTCCGGTTCTTTGTGGTGGATTGCCGTCCTGCAGAACAGTACAATGCTGGGCATTTATCAACTGCTTTCCACTTAGATTCAGATCTGGTTGGTATAAATGCTGATTAAAAGTTTTTAGAAAGTAAGAGAAGAGTGGATTTTTTTTCTTTAGCCCATAAATAAATATACATGTACTGGATTGGGGAGGTTTTTCTTTCTGCTTAAGGAGAGAGTCTCTGCCCATATTAAAGTGTTGCTTTTCACCCAGAACACCCTTTTGACATCATAAAGGGTACATGAAAACACTGTTAACTAGGACTTACTGTTGCTTTACCATTGTTATGTCAGTAAATTCTAACCTTCTTACTGTGAGCTACCTGATGGCACATTTAGTGCCTTGCACCTAGTAAGTACTCTGTGAATATTAGCTCCTCTTATGATTGGGTGATTATTCTAACCCTTCTCTTTCATCATGAGTACTTATGCATATAATAAACTAGTATTTATGAGGTAGTATCTGACGTATGGGTGCTCAGTTATTAAAATTGCTGTCCTAGGGTCACTTTAATTAAAGGATTAGATGAAGTAGATAATTAAATATTGCCAGAGATGCTTAGAGCATTTGGTAGAGCTGAAACTGACATCATTTAAGCTGTTCCGGTCCTTTTTCTATGCTAATTTTAAAAATTTATTCAAGTGATTCATGAATACTTGATTTTTCTTTTTTTCTTTTTTTTTAAACATTTTTTTGATTTATAATCATTTTACAACGTTGTGTCAAATGCCAGTGTTCAGCACAATTTTTCAGTTACACATGAACATATATATATTCATTGTCAAATTTTTTTCAATACTTGATTTTTCTTAAACAAAGAATATCTCCAGAGTTAATAATTACTATCAGCTTGTTTAATCTTCCAGACCTTTAATATGTATTTACATATTTCTTATTCACTTTTTTTTCTTTTGAATTTTTTACTTAACAGTTCACTTGCATTTTCACTTAACCATTTCTTAGAGATCTTTTCATTTAAGTACATTCTTTTTAATGACTGTATAGTGGTCCATGGTACAGATATGCCATAGTTTATTGCCTGATTGATGTACATTTGAAATGTTTTCAGTTTTCTTGTAATAAAACAATGCTGTAGTTAACATCCTTATACATATTTTATGGACTTGTACAAACGTTTCTGTAAAATAGAGTCCTAAAAGTAGAATTGTTGGATTGAGGGGTGTGGGCATATAGAATGTTACTAGATACTGCCGTATTGCCCTTTTAAAAGGCTGAAATCAGCTTATACTTTACAACTGTAAGTGAGAATGCTTTTTTCATACCATCAGCATTATTGGACATTACCAATTAAAAAAATTTTTATTTATTTTATTTTGGGGGGAGGGGAAGAGGTAATTAGGTTTATTTATTTATTTATTTATTTTTTAGAGGAGGTACTGGAAATTGAACCCAGGACCTCATGCATGCTAAGCATGTGCTCTACCACTTGAATTATACCTTCCCCCTCAATTTTTTTATTTTACAGGAATGATGGGTGAAAAACAGTGGTCATTCCTAGTGATGTTGAGCATCTTTTTTCAAGTGTGCTGTTAATTTATATATATTCTTTTACAATTTTTTTTTTTTTACAAATTACAAATCCATTTTTCTATTGGATTTTCACTATGCTTTTTATGACCATTTTAAACAGATTTTTGTATTTATTGGCATACTTGTTTTCTTGGGGGTAAGAAATTCTTTCCTTTGTTATCTCTAGTACCTGGGGTAGTGCTGATAAATAAATGGCTCCTGCTATTTCTGACTGTCCTCTAAGAAATACATGGTTTGCCATATAAGTGGAAACTAACAATATAGCTTGTTTTGATGTATTGTTTTTGCCGTGGGCTCTTCTACCCATTGTTTAACTTTTCTTGTCATGATACCTAAAGACACTGAAGCTTATTTAGGAAACTAACAGCAAAACAATTTTTTTTTCTAGTAAAGTATTTTCTTTGTATAATTTAATCTTTATGTACATTTTTAACTTTTGTTTTCTAGTGTATTAAAGGTACATTTATACTCATTTCTTTTCTCTTACCCTGGGGATTTATTTATAAGCACCTTTTTTTTTTCCTTCATTTTCATAGAAGCAATTTAAATATTTTTTTCCCCCTGGAAAAAAATTTCAGGTTTTCCAAATGTATAGGAAACACCTTAAAAAACATTTTTTTAATGGTCTAGATGCTCCAGAATCCATCCGAGTTTGCACAGTCAGTAAAATCCTTGCTGGAAGCCCAGAAGCAGTCCATAGAGTCCGGCTCCATTGCCAGTGGGGAGCACCTCTGTTTCATGGGCAGTGGCAGAGAGGAAGAAGACATGTATATGAACATGGTCCTGGCACACTTTTTACAGGTATGCCGACAGATTATTCCAGTTTTGCTTGGTTATTGCTGTCACCTTTAAGAAATTCTCATAGGTAATTTTGTGCTGTTGTCTACATTGTCAAATTTGTCTATTTTTTTAAACACCTTTTTGGTTTTGTGTCATGCCAGGAAAGGTCTTCTCCCCCAGATTTTCTTGCATGCTTTTATGATTCATTCTTTTTTATGTTTAAGTCTTGAACCATCTGGAATTTAGTTTTATGTAAGAAATGGGGTAGGAATCGAAAAGATTTTTTTTCCCAAATAGCTAGCCAGTTGTGCTGTCTATTTGAAATGCCACCTCTTTAATGTACTGAATTCCTTGCATCAGGGTCTACTTCTGGATTATTCTGTCACATTATTCTCTGTCTGTTCGTGCCCTCATACTTTTTACAGTAGCTATATAATTCATTTTAATATCTTCACTTTGAAATCAAATAAATATACATATATACATATTCACGATATAGCCACCTCCTTTTTGTGTTTGAAGATTGTCTTTAGCACAACTTATTTGTATTAGTGATTTTATGCAATCTGTCACTTTACCTTCTCTACAAAGCTTCATTTAATGATCGCTCTTTATTAAAGATTAGTTGTTTATTAGGCATTCTTTGGTAGTTTATAAAGTCCTCATTATGTGTGACCCTGAACAATGGAGTCAGGAAGACAGTAGGCATGGTGTTACACAAGCCACTCAATTTGTGTCCTTTTTACGGGGAATTGGGTTTGAGAAAGTTAGTCTAAAGGACAGTCCTTGAAAGACAAACTCAGAGAAGGAACAGAGTATTTGAGGGAGGGATTATAAAATAATTTTATGCCTTACTGGAAGAAAGGTTTTAGAAATTTATACAGAATAACAAAATACAAAAATAGGAACTCAAACTCATTTTACTTATAAATTTAATTGGCCTATTCTAAGAATTCTCTGGTACAAACCATATATTGTGAGGGGTGTCAGATGGCAAGAATTTGGAATACTGTGAACTTTTTTTTAATAATTCAAGTTCTTGATGTGGTTTTAGAAATTTTCCCCCCAATTTTTATCATGGGAAGTTTCAAATAAACCCTGAAGTCGGGAGAATTGAACTCTATAGAAGATATAACCACATTATCACTGTTACACTTTATTATGATAATCAACTGGTGTTTGAGTTTCCTTGATTTTCTCAAGATCTAAACCAGGAGATTTCATTTGTTATCTTTAAGTCTTTTTTAATTTATAGGTTTCCTCTCTTAATTTTTTTCTTACATATACATTAAAAAAATTTTTTTTATTTACTTATTTTATTTTAGTAGGGAGGGGAGGTAATTAGGTTTATTTATTTTTAAAGGAGGTACTGGGGATTGAACCCAGGACCTTGTGCATGCTAAGCATATGCTCTACCACTTGAGCTATACCTTCCCCTTACATATACTTCTTGGAAAAAACTGGTTACTTTGTCTTGTAGAATTTCTCACAATCTGGATTTTGCTGATTGCATTCACATGTTGTTTATCATGTCCTGTCCCTGGTATTTCCTATAAGCTGGTAATTAGATTTAGAGACTTGATCAGAATACTTTTAGGGGAATAGGAAGTCCTGGGTGGCGTGTACTTCCTTAGAGGTAAATACTGCCCAGTCTTTTTGTGTGTGTTTATCATTGCTTAGATTCATTAATTTTTAGTAGTTTGTAAAATGTTAACATTCTGTGATTTCTTCCTTATAATTAGCTGTATTATTTGCTTTTATATTTCTTTTTTATAAAGAACCTGAAGTATTTTTGAAAACTTTTAAAAACCATTCTAGTTATATCTAAAATTACAATTTAACTGATTTTGGTTTGACTTTTTATTGCACTATGGGAACTATAATATGTATAAAATTACAGCCTTATTGGTAGCCATGAAGTTGTCTCCTTCCCACCCAACCACCAGACCTTACAATACACAGGATAAATGTATATACCTCTCTGCGCTGAAGTCCAAAATGTCAAAGGAAAGGAAAAAACAGAAATTTAGAATATAACCTTAAATTGTACCTGTTAATGCTTATAGAACTGTCAGAAGTTTTAATTCAGTTGCATATTGGAATAATTTGAATTTTATTTTCCATTTCAGAAAAACAAAGAATATGTGAGCATTGCCAGTGGAGGATTTATGGGTAAGGTTTAAATTTATTCGTCCCTTTGCCTCCACTTTTGAGAGGAAATTATATTATCACTGGAGCTGATTTGGAGTGACCAAATTAGTTAATGGGTACATATTCTGTTCAATCATCCACTATTTTCCAAAAAGGCAAGGCCAGTAGGATATACAGATAACAGACAAACATAATAGACAATTGCAATGAGTGAATATTTAGTGGAAGACTATTTTACACTTTATTTTATTTTTTTATTCAAGTTCAGTTGATTTATAATGTGTTAGTTTCTGGTGTATAGCACAGTCGTTCAGCTTTGTGTGTGTGTTTGTATTCTTTTTCATATTCTTTTCCATTATAGGTTTTTATAAGATATTGAATGTAGTTCCCTGTGCAATACATTAGAACCTTGTTGTTTATCTATTTTATATATTGTAGTTTGTGTCTGTCCTAATTTATCCTCATCCCTCCTTTCTCCTTTGGTAACTATATATTTGTTTTCTATGTCTGTGAGTCTGTTTCTATTTTGTAAATAAGTTCATTTGTATCTTTTTTTTTTCTTTTTAGATTCCACATATAAATGATACCATATGACATTTGTCTTTCTCTGTCTGACTTCACTTAGTATGATAATCTCTAGGTCCATGTTGCTGCAAATGGCATCATTTCATTCCTTTTTATGGCTGAGTAATAGTCTATTTCATATACATACCATATCTTCTTTATCCAGTCATCTCTTGATGGACACTTAGATTGCTTCCATGTCTTGGCTATTGTATATAGTACTGCTGTGAATATTAGGATACATGTGTATTTTTGAATTAGAGTTTCCTCTGGATGTGTGCCCAGGAATGGGATTGCTGGATTATATGGTAACTCTATTTTTAGTTTTTTAAGGAATCTGCCTACTATTTGGAGAACTTTTTAAATGGATGTGTTTAATTAGCTTGTATTTATAAAAAAATTTTTTTTGTAAAGATGGGTGAAAAACTGCCCACATGACTTGTTTTTGTGAAGAAGAAGAAATAGATAGGACTGGGAACAAGAGTAAGAGGAATACTTTACATTGTATACCCTTTGTACTATTTGCTTTTTTGTTTTGTTTTGTTTTCATTTTATTTTTAAACTTCTTGAAAGTATTAGCTGCTTATAAAGTGTTGACTGAATGGAATAATACGAATAAGCTGATGTTTTCAAATCTGCAGATAATATCTGGTAATTTAGGGTAGTAAAATATTGACAGTCTCTGCCAGCAAACATTTAAGGATCTATGAAGGATTAGGTCAGGGTAATAAGACTGAAAAAGAGAGACTGTCTTTTTTTACAAATGATGTTATATAGGGATAGAAGTTGCATCTAGTAGACAAATAAGCCCTGGAGTACTAAATGCACAGTATAGTGATTATAGACAATAATATTGTATTATAATCAGCAGACTTGCAGAGACTAGATATTAATTATTCCCACCACAAAAAAAGAAATGGTAATTATGTGACATGACAGAGGTGCAACTATTGCTACAATAAAAATCATAATACAATAATATAAATATCAAATCAACATTTTATACACTTTAAATGTACAACTATGTGAAGTATAGTTCAGTTAAAAGATAAAGAACCTATCTTACATTAGGAAAAGATATAAATACTGAACTGTAACTACTAGGAAAATTAATAATAAAATTAAATTAATATTTGTTGGAGGGAATAGAATCTTGAGTTTGAATCATGAGAGTCTTGTAAGATTAAGTTTTAACTTAATATCTTCTTATGTTATAATTTAGGATTTTTCATAGGTTAGGGCCTATTTCATCTTGGTCTTTGTTGATATTAGTAAGAATTAATATCTCTGTATATCATGGCCAGGTAACTAACTACCTTTGAGGCTCATACCCAGAGTGATCTACAGAAGGGGTTATTTGAATAGGCACTAATGTTAAGCAAGTATTGGCCTAAGGCCCAGTGTTATTTATTAGGAATTCTGTGACAACATGATATGAAACTTGGTTATTAAGCTTGTTTTCAAAAGTGTCTGAAAAGCATTTTTTATTAGTATATATAGTCTGGGTTTGGGAAGTTTTTTCTAAACTATGAAGTATTTCTTTTTCAAGAATAACCTCCCTTTCCATAGCAGTTAATGCCTAAGACTACTTCTTTATTATGAGAAGGATTAACTGATGTTTCCTTTGGATAAACAAAAGCCACCTTAGATTTTCTATTAATCCTTTGACATAAAAATACTGCTAAGATTTTTTATTAACACCTGAAAGACTGTCTTCCCAAGAGGAAAACATTAAGCCTATGTATACAATTATTGTCACCCTTCAGGTCAATTAAGAAACGTTTTGTGTGTGCAGAGAGGGCTTCAGAAGGAAGGAAAAGGGAGACATTTTGTAGCCTGGGGTCTTTTACTCCTTTATAGCGGCGCTAAAAGAAATACTCGTGATTATGCCTTTGAATCCTTTTTCATTCAGCTATGACATGTTTATTATTCTTCTCCAGTAATGAGTCTTTCCAAAGGGGGTTGGTATGTCAGGATTTTTTTTTCTTCTTCCTGTTTCTCTTTAAGCACTGCAGCAGCACCTGGCAGACATTAATGTGGATGGACCAGAAAATGGATATGGCCATTGGATTGCTAGTACCTCAGGCTCGAGGAGCAGTATCAATTCTTCTGTTGATGTAAGTGTACATGTAGACTATGTCACCAGATTTGAATAAATGCCCAGAAAAGGTGATTAACAACTAAATACCCACCATAACAGAAATGGGGTCAAAATATTTCAAACACATACCGTGAGGAGTCATATTATTGTGAGGTTAAAGAAATGATGGGAACAGGCCTTCACTGCTAAACTAGCCAGGAGTTCTGGTGGTCCACATGCTGAATTCAGGTTTCTCCCTGTTCAGCTGCATCTTGGTATGACCTAGTGACAATTTTCTACTCCAGTTTAAATATCATATCATATCTAGTCCAAATATCTACTCCAGCTCAAATATCATGAATATCATGGGGATAATTCTGAATCCTATGACTAGCTAGGACTCTAAAGTGAGCTGGTTCTGGGACTCTCCCAATTAGTTTGGGCGCAGAGGATGCTGAGGTTCATGGTCACATCTCCTGAATACCTTATCTGTTATCCCTCCTCCCCACCACAGACACCGTGAGTAGGACTTCAGTCCACCCATAATTGAGGAAGGGCCAGGCAGAGGAAGACAAGAACTAATTGCCAATCTCTTTATATTTGATTTTTAGTTATTGAGATGTACATTACTGCAGGGTTTTGCTCTAGTGGGTAAATCCATTCTGTCCTACTTTGGAAATATTTGGGCAATAAGTCTTCTGTGCATTTTTAGTACTTCATGTCGTTTGAATTAAGTGTCATTAAATCATTTTCTTAACAAGTAATAGTCCTCATCTACCTAATGATAATTCTTTAAATTAGAAATACAAGGAAAATTCCAGTACAGGGTCTGCAGTACAAGCTTGGGCTTACCAGTCTGACTTACCTGGGTATTCAGGTTTTGTGTCCACACTTACTTACTTCGTGATCAACCAGCAAGATCTTTTCCGCTCTGGTTTCTACATATGTGCAGTAGAGATGATAATAACAGTCTTCCTCATAAGACTGAAATGAGGATTAAGTGTGTAAGTAAATGTAAAGTGTACTACCTGTCACATATAGTGTAGCAGTTACTATAAAAATGTAACTCATCAGATGATTAACTGAGGTTTATCTTCAGCCGTGTAAGTCAAAGCAAATTATTGTCAGACTATCAGCAGATAAGACTTCTCTGAGATTTAGATTTTCAGCTTGATCCTCTAGGTATAAGGGCTTTTTGTATGAGATCACCACTTACTTAATAGTTGCTATTTCATTTTGAACAACTAAATAGTATGGCTATTTATACTTTGTTCAGTTAGTCCCGTATTGTTGAATATTTACATTGCTTCCAGTCTTTTTCTATTATAAACACTACTACAATTAATTTTTGTAATAATATATTTGCATGTGACATGATTATTTTGTCCTAGAAGTGAAATAACTTGATCAAAAGATTATATATCAAAATCCTTAGAATTCTGCATTATTGTCAAATTGCTCTGCAAAAAACATTCTATTTATATTCCCACCCACAGCATTTGATAGTCTTTCTATTGGAGTTTTTGTCTTCAGATTTGAAAAACAGTGATTGAGGCTATTAAAAGAAACTGTCTTAAAGTTGTGTTACATTCGAAAGTACCAAAGAATTTCCACAGGCAGTTTAATTTGGTTTTGAATTTGAATATGGAAGTAGAAACATTATTTTTGTGTTATTTAGTTAATAATTTATTTCTTTTAAAAATAAAAATAATACATGTTCATTGTAATATCATGTAAATATGAAAAGTTTATGAAAATAAAGTTAATTGTAACTCTACCACAGATAACAACTTCATATTTTGAATATTTTTTTCAAATCTGTGTTTTGTAGCATTTTATTTTAAAAGTAGTGATCAGAGTGTACATACAGTTTTATTTTCTGCCTTATTTTCTGCCTCTGAACATATGAGCATTTTTTAGCATTTGAAAATGCTTTTTTTAAAAAAAGCATGCTTTTTTTTTTTAATATCAGCATAGTTTTCCATCAAATAGCTCTTAAATCCTAGGATACTTTCTGTTTTTCCATCCCATAAATTTTGAAGAGGAATAATGGGCAAAAAGATAGGTTCGTTTTTAAACTGTGGCCATTTACTGCCAGCTTGCCCTGTAGAGTATAAGGAGCAGTTACATACAATTAAAGAATTATACTCACACCTGTTACACTTGGTATGTAGGGAAATTAAAGGCCTAAGTAAAAATGTTTTAAACAACAAAAATTTACAAGAAATGAATGTTTAAAAATTTAGCTATATGAATGATACTCTGATTATGCTTTTTCTTATTTTTATAGAGTAATCTGAGTTAAGAAAAGGTCAATAAGTTTATTTCTTAATGAATAAAGTAGGTAATTTCAGGCTCCTGAAATGACAATTCATATCCTCATTTTTCATTTCCACCTTCCATTCCTAAAATGGTTTCACCCAGTGCATCAGTCTGCTCGGGTTGCCATCACAAAATACAACCAGCTAGATGGGTTAGACAACAGAAGTTTATTTCCTCATAGTTTTGGAGGCTAGAGGTCTGGGATCAAATGGTTGGCAGGTTTAGTTTCTCCGGAGCCTCTCTGGCTTGCAGATGACCGCCTTCCTGACGTGTCGGCACATGGTCTTTTTTCCCTGCATGTGAATCCCCCTTTTCCTATAAGGACATCAGTCATATTGGATAGGGCCTGCCTATATGACCTCATTTAACCTTAATTTACTCTTTAAAGGCTCTGTCTCCACATACAGTCACTTTCTGAGGTATGCTGGGAACTAGGACTGTAACATAAGAACTTGGTTGGGGGAGCACAATTCAGTGCGTAGTAGTAGTGTGTCCTTTAGCAGTAGTGTGTCTGCTAATCATTTGAAGAGCAGTTAATTAAGTACTTTTTTTTTTTTTTTCAGGGTGAATCTTCTAATGGTTCAAGTGATAGAGGAATGAAATCACTAGTAAATAAAATGACTGTTGCTTTGAAGACAAAATCCGTTAATGTCAGGGAAAAAGTTATCAGTTTTATTGAGAATACATCAACTCCTGTGGACCGGTGAGTTGCCTATATGGTATGAATCTGTGATGAGTAATTAAAATTAATGAAAAGTATCTTATAGGAAATGTTAGTTGAATAGAATGTGTTCTAGAAAAGGATTGTAAATTACATTTTTATTAGATGATTCCAGTTTTCATTATAATCAGAGATGTTCTTTATTGCTGTAAAATTTGAGTGTAAAGATTCCCCTCTCTTCTCCCACTGCTCAGAATAGAAAGCGAGTAATAATTCTGCTCCTTCATGCCATTCATTAGAAAAAATATTCCAGTGCTATTATGTGTATCACACTTGATACAGTAGCTGCTTCCCATGTATCAAAAGATTGGGAATCATCTACTAAGTGCAGTACCTCATAGCAGGACCCTCTTCCTCTGCTTCAGCAATTTAAAACCTGGAAAATTTGGTCATACTAAATAAAGCAGAAACCCATTTTCTTAAGTTTAAGAATTCAGATCTTCATAGAATTATGTTCACAGCCTTTTGTGACCCCTATTTTCCCATGAATTACAAATGAAGTACCCAGCTAACAAAGGATAAGCAAGTTTAAGAATGTCTGTTACATTGTTTCTTTCTGGAATTGTTCTTAGAGTTCAAAGCTAACCTAATAATTCCAGCACAGAATTTGTTTCTGAGCAAGCCTGATCTTGGAAATGTGTTATAATAGTATTCAATTTCACTCTCATGTCTTAATTGCAGTACCCTTGGAAAGTTGAAATATTTGACTTTAAGAACTGAATATCAAGAATGTATTATTTTTACTTTATAGTAATATGCATACAGAGGTATATTTTTTTCCATCTAGTAAATAGAAAAGAGGTAGGTTATTTTCACTAATCCAAAAAATTGTACCTTGTCTAAAATGGACAACTGATAATGTTAAAGTGTTTTATCAAGCCTGAAAGATTTTCTTTGCTCATTAAAACTATATCTGCTTTCAAAAGCCTAATTAAAAAAAAATAATTTTAGTGCATTCTGAATTAGGGTACTATTATTGCTACATTTTGTAGCATGAACACTTAAGATTTTATTTTAAAATGAACTAGTGATAATTCTAAGTTAGAAAGACTGTATTAAAGAATCACTTGAAACTTTTTTTTCCCCACTTTTCTTTGTACTTGGGATGATCAAAACATTTTCTTTTTAATATAAACTCTGGGTTAGAAAAACTGATTATACTATACTTTTGTTTTAAAGCTGTTGCATTTTTAATAATCATCATTTTGTTCTGTCCTCTGCCTCAATTTGCTATAGAATGTCTTTCAATCTTCCTTGGCCAGACAGAACATGTACTGAGCGGTAAGCCAATGAATTAGAGCAGCTTTCCTGGACCATCCTTTCCTTTAGCATGCCTCATGCTGTCTATAAGCCTCATGCTGTCTATAAGCCTCATCCTGTCTTGGCTAAAATTTCATGCAGCTGTTTCAAATGCTAAACTTTTCTCATTCCGCCTTTAGGAGTATGTGATGCTGATTGATCTGTTTTTCTTTTTGCTTTTTTGCTGGATCATTTTAATTTTTTTCCTTGCTGCATAAGTACATTCAAACCCAAGAACTTCATTGAAATCCGCATTTTTTTTTTTTTTTTTTCTGAGGCAGAGGAAGATGAAACAAAGAAAATATGCAGTCTCAGAGTTGGCAGGGTATTAGCTTTGGAGACAGATCATTTGCTTCTGTCACATGCCCTAACAATAAAGAAAATTATAGCACCTGAAGAAAGGCACAGTTTGGTTCAAATTTTTTATTTCATATACATTATGTAATTTTATAGTATCTTTAGATTTTTCTTAATAAGATGCATGTATTTAAGTTGGTGGGTTATCATTGTATAAGTCAGTTCCAAATAATTACAGTTCAAGGTCTCTACCTTTACTTTTCCTTGAAAGAAATTAGGCCGTGGTGGACCTGTTAATATATAATCCATCTCTTCTCTGCCGCAAATAAGATAGGGTTATTTGTCATTAGACTCCAAAGGTTTAAAGTTAAAAAATCTACTGGATCTTTAATTAGGATAAACAAAAGAACTTTATGACTTTATAGTTTTTATGCTCATGATTTTTCTGCAGTTTGAATTAGAGTATCAATTATAGCAATACCTATAAACATTTTAAAAGAAATTCTAGTCATACTTTTAATGTAAGTTAAACTTTGGAGTAATAGAGTTGACTTTTTTGGCAAGTCATTACAATATTTTCAGTGACTAGAAGTAGCGTTTTTACCAATAAAAGTTTTCATTTACTGTGACTGCTCCTGCACGATGCCAATTACAGAGCTTCTGTTATAATCTTAAAATTTTAAAGGAAATTGCTTCTTTTAAAATTATAATCTATTTGTGAATCCTCTGTTTTTTCATGTTACAGGTCCATTGGATTAGTCTAATTTTATTTAACTCCCAAGTTTTATCCCAAATGCTTAACTTTAAAAAAAAAACTCAGATTATCTTTTCTGGTGCACAGGCAGCTGTATCTATTTTGAAAATAGAATTTAGCAAAGATTTAGAACAAATTGGGTTTCTTTTTGAGCTCAGTAAATAAAGCTAAAATCTAGTCAAACTATTTTGTAGATGTTTTTGTTGTTACTTTGGCTAAAAAAAAGTGTAAATATACTGCTTTTTAAAAAAGTCCAGCCATTGAATTTCATTTTTTGACAGTCTTTTAAGAACTTTCTTAGTAACCTTTAGTAATCTTGTTTATAGAAACTGCATTGTATTATAAATCGACATCAGTAATAAATAGCTTGTTTTTTCTTTTCTTTTTTTTGATTGTCACTTTATTCATACTTGCATTCTGGTTCAGGCATTTACTGTGCACATTATCTTTGTTACTTTCTATATTATAGCATTTAATATCAGATGAGAACCAATAACTTAATCTCATACAATTTTATAATCTAGATGGCACTAATGTATTTTTACATAAAGCTGTATTTTCTTTGTCTCTTTGCCTTTTGGTAAGAAAGATGAATCTGAGTTTCATAGGTATTTGAATTTCTTTCATTTTCTACCTTTAATGAGCATAGTGTGATGATTTCTGGGATAATTTTACTTTAGATATGCTTTAACATCAAATCAAATGATTTTATGATTTTAACTTAAACTGTAAGCAGTGTATTGATTAATCTAACTTATAATTTGGTTATACACTCAACTTTGGTTTTCTATTGAGGAATGTTGTTTTGGGAGAAGTAAAGATTTTAAGCGTCTTAACAAAATTACGTCATGATATCATTTTTATTGATGGTATGTGTTAAGAAATTTTAAAAAACACTATGATGAACATCTCAGCATAAAAATGTTGTAGTTTATATTCTCAGTGTTTCCTGAAACAGTAATTATCATCTAAAATTACTTGTCAAAAGGGTGTTAAATTTCATAATACATTTGTTGAGAAATTACTTTGGAACAATGATAAAATTATACCTTGATTATCACTGAGAAAAAAAAATTATTTAAAATACAGGTTTGATCCCTGTTTTCTGGAAAAATTGAATTCCAAGACTAAGACACACAACTTGATTTTTTTCCACATTGAACTATCTCATGTTACATGACAAGGAAAAAAAAAGCCACAGTTTTCCTTCGTCATAGATAACCTCAACCTTATCCTACAGATATATAATACTCTGTCTCCAAAAAACGTAGTATTTTGTTGAAATATTTTAATTTCACTTCCTGGTTTATTTGAGATTACATGAAAAGTAATGAGGTACAAATTTTTATGTTGAAAAGAGGGAGGTCATACTTCCTGCAGAACTAATTAAATTTGACTTTACATGTTGTTTATGTTTCTGCCACTCGAAGATGAAAGGCAGATTCGTTTTCATGATTTACTTATGTAAAAGAAGTAGCATCTTAGTTTCTATTAAAACAAAAGTAATAGTAATAAAATATAGGAGGAAAGACCTTAAGACATTTGCACCCATATGAGAAGCCTTAAACGTTGCTACTGGAATTTGAGTATTTGGGTTCATAATCTATTTGGCCTAACAAACATGTATGTAGTACTTGCTGTGTGCCAGGCATTGTTATAAGAACTTTACAAAATATTAGCTGATTTAACTTTCACAGTCACTAGGGAGGGTAGATATTACCACCATTTTACAGATAAGGACACAGAAGCACAGCGGTGTTAAGTAACTTCCCAATGCATTGGTTTTAATATGAATATTAAAATTGTTTAAAATTTAATTTTTACAGATTTGAAAGCATGCCACCTACCAAGACCTTATTCCACTTTTGCTAACATAATTTCCTTATCTTGTTTCAATTTCCTTAACATAGCTATCCTAAAACTGGGTATGTGGGGGGACAAAGAACATTTGTATTGTTTTAATATTCAAATGATACTTGTACTCTTCGATAACTTAACTGTGATGATTTCCCTCCTAAAATTCTTTGAATATAGGCATGTGAGCAGCAGTGACAGAATGGGCAAGCCTTATCGCGGTGTGAAGCCTGTTTTCAGCATTGGGGATGAAGAGGAATACGACACAGGTGTAGTGATACACTTACCTGTAGACTGCTTTCCTCAGGCACCAGGAGTGAGCATAGAGATCATCCTGGCACTAGCTGAACACTGCTTTTAAAAAAAAAAAAAAAGAAGACGTAATGAGATTTGATAGAGGAGTTGCAGAGTCTGTGGTTTTTCTATTAAGAGTTTGGTTTTAGACATCTTAAATTATGCCCAGTTCAACCCCAAATAGAAATGCTGAGTAGGCGGTTGATTACAGGAGTCTTTAGCTGAGGAGAGAGAGATGCGTAAGCTGGTGATAATCTGGGGATTATCAGTGTAGAAATAGTATTTAAATCCATGGTATTGGGTCTAATCCCTTTGATCCATCCACGTAGGAGATTGAGAGTTGTGGAACTGAAGTTCAGGAAATTGCAAAATTGAGACATCTGAAAAGAGCCTTTTGAAACTGGTGGCAGCATCCTAAATGGCCACAAGATGGCGATATTGTGCCAGGGAAATTTGTTACCCTCTGTTACTGTCTTTCTATTTTTAAAAATAACTTATTACTTTGGTAATCATAATTAATATTAATGTGTATTGAGTTAGAAAGAATAAAATAGTATATAAAAGTAAAAAGTAAGAAAAAAATACTTCTAATTTTCATCTTGCTTTTTCCACTTAGTAATACATGTTGCATATTTTCCATTTCAGCTCGTATACCTCCACAATTCCTTCTGTTATACAAATGGAACATACCATAATTAAATCAATCTCCTCCCAATTGACACTGGTAGTTTTCCAGTTTTTTTTCTGTTTCAAATATTTTTATGCCCATGTCTAGGTGAACTTTTGCAAGCATAACCAGAGAGTAAATTAGTAACAGTAAGATTAACAGATTAGAGGGAATCACATTTGACTTTTTAATAAATATTACAGAATCACCTTCCTGAAAACTTGCTTTGAGGAAAATGGAATTTTCTGTGTGTTATTTCTAATTTGTTTCTTTTTCTCCTTTTTCCTGCCTCTCTTTTGCCATCTTCTTGATATCTATCAGTCTCTAGCTCTCCCTAAATATTTGTTATCCCATTAACAAAGGGGAGAGGCAAATGGATGAATAAATTATGGTGTATTTACATATATATGTATATATACACAGATACATACACTATGGAAATTGCACAGTAATGAAAATGAGGAAGCTAGAGCTATGTGTATCAACAGGGATAAATTTTACAGTGTTGGGAGTATGGTAGCAGTTGCAGAAGAATACAACTGAACAGTCTACTATTTGTATTAATTTTAGTTAAAGTACAAAACACTACTGTGTATTATTTAAGGATATTCACATATGGTTAAAAGTAAAGATGTGACACCAAATTTGGATAGTCACTGTTTCTTAGTGGAGAAGGAAGGGGAGTATGATTGGGCAAAGATACATGAGGGCTTCACTTTTTTATTTAAGCTGGAAGTGAAGAGATAGATGTATGAAATATCCTTTTTTAAAAATATGTCTCTTTATATTTTGATTTCTTTAAAAGCAAAGAGAAGAACATCTGTAATTATTAACTCTAGAGAATGTAATTGCCGTTTCTTAAATTAGAAAAATGAAACAGAATCTCTTATATTTCTCTCACAAAAAAACCCTGCTAAATAGATTTTTACTTATTTTTCTCAGGATAGATTTTTTTGCTTGTTTTCCTTAAAATCAGAAACCAGCAACTCTGCAGATGGAGTATAATCTATAAAAATATTGGTTCACTATGTTGTACATCTGGAACTAATATAATTTTGTAAATCAACTGTATGTCAATAAAAAAACAGCAAGAGAAAAAGAATTCTACCATCTTTGCCTTCAAGATGGGTGCTGATTTTATTATTGGACAATTCTGCCATCTCTCCTCAGACTATCATAGATTAGAGTTATGTTATATAAATAAAAAAAGTTGAAATTCCTCAGATAATTTAATATTTGAAAAGTATATTATCAGTATTTTCACTTGAATTTCTTACCATATACAGTGATGTTTCACAGTATATTTTGATATTAGTACCAGTGGCATAAGGAAATATGGTAGCTGGGTTAGAATTGATTGTTTTTTTCTCAACCCATATGTTTAAAATACTGCTGAAATTTTTTTCAGGCTATTAAAAAATGTATCATTTTTAAAGTTGGTGGTATCCACTTTTAACATCTTAAATTTATTCTTTGTAGATGAAATTGACAGTTCTTCAATGTCAGATGATGATAGAAAAGAGATTGTAAACATTCAGACTTGGATAAACAAGCCGGACGTTAAGCATCATTTTCCTTGTAAAGAAGTGAAAGAAAGTGGACACATGTTTCCTAGGTACTTTTTAAAATACCTTCTTCAGAAGTAAAACTGAATTTAGGGAAGTAATGTTACAAAAGTTAAAGCAGAAGAAATTTTATTTATCCGAATACAATAAGATACAATTTCCCTCTGTCAACATGTATTTTATGTCTTGATTTAAAAAATATTCTTATGTAATTTTTTTACTTTGAAAAATTTAGACAAAAAAGGTGAAGAAGTAGTACATTGAACATCTTTATAAGCCTCTCCTAGATTCACTGTCTTTTAACATTTTTTCACACTACCCCATCTCTCTATTAATGTATATATGTATATATACACATACACACATACACACATACACATATGCTTCCCTTTTGTCAAACCATTCATAAGAAGCTTACAGATGTGACGCTTTACCGCTGAATGCTTCAGCATAAATCTTCCAAGAATATGAACATTAGCCTCCACAACTCCAGTAGCATTATTACGTCTTTAAAAACCTTAAAAATGAACATCATTCAACATACAGACCACACTCACATTTTTCAGAGTGTCCCCAAAGTATCTTTTATAGCGCTTTTCTCTTCCTGATCCAGCATCCAGTCCCAATTCACACATTGCATTTGCCTTTAGATCTTTTAGTCTCATCCAGTGTACAACAGTACTGCTCCCCTCACCACCACTTCTGCCTTTTTTCATGGTGAATGAATCCTTGGAGTCTAGGCCAGTTGTTCTGCAGAATGTCCCACATTCTGGGTTTCTGATATTTGTCATAGTGTATTATGTAAAAATATGTGAGTAATATCACTGTATTAAAAGTGAGCTGAGACACAAGGTAGGATGTGTGTGTTGATAATTCTATCCCTATTTTGCCTTTTAGATCCAGTTATATAATATTATTAAATATGTAAGACAGCCCAAGTATTGGTTAGTGGTCTTTGATATTAAATATATGCAGTGGTTTGTTGAATGAGGATAGTTTATGAATATAGACCATACTGTTAAAAGTCTGAAAGGTAGCTATCCCATATCCCATATAAAATATTCTAAAAATCTATTATTTTAATGATTTTAATTGTATTATAGTTTTTATTATATAAAATATAAACTGTTAAACATAAATAAACATATATTAAAATGTAACAAACAGTTACAAGGGTTTCTGTTAATAAAACACTAAGTTTGCATACAACTAAAGAAAATTAAAAGCTTTTATTAAGTAGCCTATTTGTTTATAGGTGACCCTTTACCGCTACTTTTTAACTCAAAAGTAATTTCATCTGGAGTTGAACATTTTTAATAATCAGGACTGTTTATAATCAAAACAGCTGTTTTGAATGACATTTCTTTAAAATTCTTTTTATTTTTTTAATGCCTTTTTCCCTGTCAAGTCATCTGTTGGTTACTGCAACACATATGTATTGTTTAAGGGAGATTCTTTCACGGAAAGGACTGGCTTATATACAGTCTCGACAAGCACTAAATTCTGTAGTTAAAATTACATCCAAAAAAAAACATCCTGAGCTGATTACCTTCAAGTATGGAAACAGCAGCGCTTCAGGAATAGAAATCTTGGCAATCGAAAGGTAAGGTTTTCTTAGGATGATATTATCTGAATTACTGAATTAGTTCATTATTAACCACAGTTCATTTCTCTGTTTTGGGGAATGGATGGTGAAATAGGATACTTCAACCACTTTTGTTAGTATTCTCGCTGTCTTTTTCTTCCAGATCCGTAGTCATCTGTTTTAGCCATTAGACATGATTTCAGTAAGTGCCATAGCTAAGTTCACAAACTTTTTGACAGAAGGGCCTTTAGGAATAATCTACACCAGTGCTGCACTAAATGCTGGTTTGCAATTAAATAGGAAGCTTTTCTTAGAGTATAAGTCATTGCTTTTATTTTCCTTCATCAAAAAATTCTTATTTTGAAAAAGTATCAGTGAACTAAGCAGTGTGCCGCATGGTGTAGTTAATTTATAGCCTGGTACGAGCTTCTCCTTATCTCATTGTGGACCAGTGACAGACAGTTCACAGACTGACACAAGGGCTATAGACCACACTGCTGTTGAAAATAAACCATCTTAAACTTCTAGTAAAAATGCGAAGCCCACAGGGCTTAAATGACTTCCAGATCTTCACAGGTAGCTTGTGCTAGAACCGAATATGGCTCTCCTGACTCCTGATCTGCGGTTCATTCTACCTTGCTCTACGCAATATGAAAATTCACCTTGCTTTTACATTTAGATTTTCTTTCTTTCAAAATATATGAGTATATACTTTTGAGTATATGTTAAAGGAAGTGATGGGGAGTGCATAGGAGGGCATGTCTGCTGGCTTTGTAGGTCAGGGAAAGCTTCCCATTGGAAATGACATCTAAACCGAGTCCTGAACAGAAAACACTATATTTTTTTTTTCAGAAGACACTATATTGATATCTATTTTTCCCCCCATAGGTATTTGATTCCAAATGCAGGAGATGCTACCAAAGCCATAAAACAACAGATCATGAAAGTTTTGGATGCTTTGGAAAGTTAATATAAAGGAAAATTATTTCAAAAGAAATTAAGGCAACCAAGAGAAATATGGACGTATTTTCCCGACTGAATACTAACCGGAGAATTTCATTTGTTTATGGGGGCGCTTGCATAGCAGATCTGAGAAAGTATAAATTACTGTAATCAATCTCTGGACAGTTAAAAAATTTTTTTTTAATTTTCTTTGCATTTTTGGTTTTGTAAAATAATTTCTTATAAAGATCACTTATTAAATGACTTTAAAGTAATTGACCCTGTACCCTTATGAACTAAGGGTGCAGATTGCAGTTCTGTTTTGAAGAGCTGTTTTAAGGGAACATACATCACTTTCAGATTTAAAAACAACCATACACATACATATTTGCAATGTCTTCACTGAAAATTAGTGATAGAATTAGTTGAAGAGACCCTTTAAATGCTAACCGTTAGTTATACTCATTGAATGGTATCAGAAACAAAAAAGTATTACATAGATTAATGACTAGCTTGCTGTTTCTGTTCTTAAAAAGAGTGAAATCTTTTTAATGAAATAGATGAAGATTTCAGCCAACTCAAATGCAGACCAGCTAGTGAAATGTTGAAACATCAGTTTCTAAATCATCTTTCCACCATTAGCTAGTAATTTGAACACTGAGTGCTTCAGCTACTAAACTTCATCCTAATGGTTTCTAGGGAGCAGTTAAAAGCATTGTAATAAGTAGATAGGCATGTTAAGGTTAAAATTAACATTCGGGGGACAGAATTGTATCTTTTAAAATGTCATTGATCTTTACTACAAGTGGAATATTTGCTTTAGGATATTTCAGAACAGGTGTTGAGCACACATGGATTTATCCTCAATAGGCTGTGACCACACTAATACCCACTTAAAGAAAAGCCAACTAATCAGAGAACCGTATAAGCTACAGTTTTTATCATCATTTTCTGAAATTTCTTTCTCTTCTTTGGTCTTTGTCTTCTCTTACTAAAGTTCCAATGGTTTGAAACTATTTTTTTCTCTTAATATGACAAAACTGAAAAATGGTCTGCTTTATTTTGCAGCTTTCTCAGTTTAATTCATTGGGGTCCATATTAGACACATTTGGTGAGAGAAATCCCAGAACATGTTTGGGGCCATGGAATGACTGCTTGTTTTCTGTTTGAGAAATAGCAGGTCCTCACATCATTACACGTCCTAAAATGTAATGGATTATCTCTAAGGATTGATGGGAGAAATATTTAGATATACCCTGTTTACAGCCATTTATTTTAGTTTACTTAATGGAAATCAAGTGAATAAAAGGCAGCCTAGGCATTCTAATAAGTAAATAAATCAATCCCGTTTATTTGAGTGGTTGAAGACATCTGCTTGGAACTGCACCTGGTACAGTACTAGATACTTACAACTCTCCCCATAGCTGCTGTATTGCATTTTCCTTTTTCTGGCGCCCCTTTTAGAAATGTCTGAAGTCTCGTTTTTTTTTGCCCATTTCAGCCTTGGGACTTTTTTCATAATATTAATGTAAAGATGTTTGTGTTACTGTTTATAAATTACAGTTGTAAATAAACCAGTACAGTTTACTCAAAACTTTGTTCTTAATGACAGTGTCTCTCTTTCTCTTTCTCCCTTTGCCCTTATTTGTAAATCTCTATAGATACCACAAAATTAGAAAATTGAGGGCTGTCCTTTCAGTGGAATTTAGATGTTCAGATTTCAAATTTGAAAGAATTAGATTCCTATTTCAGTTCACCTAGATGGGGAGGGAGAAAGAGATAGTTTAAAACTAATGACATTAAATTCTACATGTCATAAATTACTCCCTTGAACTACTTCTCTGAATTTGTGTTTCCTCATCTGAACTAACCCGCAGTTATCAGTCATGGTATCAAATGACAATACATTTCATTGACTGTGTCAGGCACTCAGCTTATCCTCCCTTCACTGGCTCGCTAAGCACAGAACTGGAATTCACTCTGAGATGGCCACTTCTCATAACTCTCAAGGATGGCAGGGGTTGCAACATTATGAGGTTGGTACTATTTTCTATATTTGCAAGATGAGAAAACCCAAGGCTCAAAGAGATTGAGTGAGTGAAAAGAAAAAGTACCCCTTCCTCTCTCCCCAACCCCTGGGTATTATTATTGTTTATTAAGGTGTAAATTTCTTTCTATAATTTGATACCACTTGCCCACTATTAATAAAATGTGCTTTCTAATAGTGATGACATATTTGTACTGATAAATACTCAACTGCTTTTGCCACCGGTATGTTTCACACAGGACCTTTAACTCCTTAGCATTATATTCTAATGTACTAAAGCTAACCACCATAGATTGGCAGTTCTATTTAAAATTAACTGTTTGACTTGGGGGAAATCCAACTCCATAGGTTGAGTGTGCAATGAAAGTAATATATCAACTTTACCATTAACATCTTGAACTCTTAAAAAATAACATTTTTATTGAAATACAATCCACATATCTTTATTAAGTTCACCTTTTTAAAAAGTCTACAATTCAGTGGTTTTTATTATAGTCACAGAGTTGTACAGCCATTTAACCACTGTTTAATTACAGGACATTTCATCACCCCAGAAGGAAACCCCATGTGCATTAGCAGTCACTTCCCTTTCCCCGCATCCCTCCAGCCTTTGGTAACCCCTGATTTACCTTCTGTCTCTGGATTTGCCTATTCTGGACACTTCATGATAAAAGAAATTATACAGTAAAGTGGCTTTTGTGTCTGGCTTCTTTGACTTAGCGTAGTGTTTTCAAGCTTCATCCCTGTTGGTGGCATGTATCAGAGTTTCATTTCTTTTTATGGCTGAGTAATAGTCCATTGTATGGATATACCACATTTATCCATTCACTAATTGATGGACATTAAGGTTGCTTCTACCTTTTGCCTGTTATAAATAACACTGCTTGGAACATTCACATACAGGTTTTTGTGTTGACGTGTTTTCAGTTCTTTTGGGTATGTATGAATTACTCTGTCATATGTTAATTCTACATTTAACTTTTAAGGAACTTCCAAACTGTTTCCCAGAGGGGCTTGATCATTTTACATTCCCACTGGCAATTTATGAGTGCTCTGATTTCTTTACGTCCTTGCCAACGCTCGTTGTTTTCTGTTTTATCTTGGTCTTAGTATGTGAGGTGGTATCTCATTGTGGTTTTCATTTGCATTTCCATAATGACTAATTGTATTGAATTTCCTGTACTTATTGACTATTTGTATATCTTCTTAGGAGAGCTGTTGACTCGATTCCTTGCCCATTTTTTAATTGAGTTACTTGTCTTTTTATTGTTGAGTTGTAAGAGTTCTTTACATATACTAGGTAACATTTTCTCCCATCTGTCGGTTGTGTTTTCACATTCTTGATGGTGAGCTAAAAATTCACATTATTTAAAGCTTGGAAGTTTTTAGTTTTGTGATGTCCAGCTTACTTTTTTTTTTTTGTCACTTGGTGCTTTGGTGTCATATCTAAGTAATCAGTTGCCTAATCAAAGGCAATGAAGGTTTACTCCCATGTTTTCTCCCACAAGTTTTACAGTTTTAAATCTTTTAGTTAGGTCACTGATCCATTCCGAGTAATTTTTTTATCTGAGTGTGAGGTAAAGGTCCAGCTTTTTCTTTTGCCTGTGGTTGTACTCTTGTCCCAGCATTAGCTGTTGAGAAGATTATTTTTTCCACCTTGAGTAGTCTGGCACCAGTGGACCATAACTATGAGGTTCTATTTCTGTCCTCTCATTTCTACTCCATTGGTTTATAAATATATTCTTATCCCAGGACCACACTGTCTTGATTACTGTAGCTTCATTGTAACTTGAAATTGGGAAGAGTGAGTCCTCCAACTTTTACCTTTTTCAAGATTATTTTTGAGTTTCTTGTTATTCTTAGACCTTTGCGTTTCCATATGAATTTTTAGATTAGCTTACCACTTTTCTGAAAAAAAAAAGTAGCTGGGATTTTGATAGGGATTGTATTGTATCTGTAACTCATTTGGGGGATTATTGCCATCTTAACAATATTGCATTCTAATCTATGGACATAAGATGTCTTTACATTTATTTAGATCTTTTTCAGTGTATTTCAGTGATGTTCTGTAGTTTTTCAGTCTATGAGTCATACACTTATTAAATACATTCCTAAGTATTTTATTCCTTTTGATGCTATTATAAGTGGAAATGTTTTCTTAATTTCATTTTCAGACTGTTCATTGTTAATGTGGAGAAATATAATTGATTTTTTTATATAGGTCTTGTATCTTTCAGCCTTGCCGAATTTTGTATTGGTTCTAACAGTATTTTGTGGATTCATTAGGATTTTTTCCATTTAGGATCTTATCTATGGTTATAGATAGTTTTACTTCTATCTTATGAACCTGGATGCCTTTTATTTCTTTTCTAACATAATAGCCCTGCCTAGAGTTTCCAGTACAGTGCTGCATACAAGTGACAAAAGCAGACATTCTTATCTTGTCCTGATCTTAGAGGGAAAGCATTTAGAATTTCACCACCAAGTGTGAGTTTCCCTGTGGATGGCCTTTTTGAAGTTCTCTTCTGTTTCCTAGTTTACTGTTTGTGTTAGTCAGCTCAGGATGCCATAACAAAATACCACAGATGAGTGGTTTATACAACAGGAATTTATTCTCTCACAGTTCTGGAGCCGGAAGTCTGAGGTCAGGGTACCAGCATGGTTAGGTTCTAGTGAGAGCTCTCTTCCTGGCTTGTGGATGGCTGCCTTCTCACGAATCCCATCACGAGGGCCCTATCCTTATTTTAGCTCACCCTGATTCTCTCCCAAAAGCACCATCTCCAAATGTAACATTAGTGCTTAGGGTTTCAACATTTGAATTTTAGGGGATCACAAACATGGTCTGTAATAGCATTTTTATCATGAAGGGTGTTGGATTTTGTCAAAAGTGGGTTTTTTTGTTTGTTTGTATCTATTGAAATGGTCATACTCCTTTTCTTCTTTATTAATGAGGTTTATTACATTAATTGTTTTTCATATGTTGAACCAACCTTCATTTCCCAGTTGGTCACAGTGTATAATCGTTTTTGTGTATTGCTGGATTTATGCTAGCATTCTATTGAGGATTTTTGCATTTGTATTTATAAGGGATATTGGTTTGTAGTTTTATGTGATATCTTTGGCTTTGGTATCAGGATAATAGAGGCCTCACAGAATGAAGTGGGAAGTTTTTGCTCCTTTTCTAATTTTAAGAAGAGTTTGTGAATATGTTAATTCATGATAAAAAAAACACTTTGCAGACTAGGAATAGAAGGGAACTTAACCTGATAATTGATATCTATGGAAAACCTACAGCCAACATCAGGCTTAATGATTAAAGACTGAATGCTTTCCCCTAAAGATGAGTAACATTTAATGATGTCTGCTTTCACAGTTACTCTTCAACATTTTCCTAGAAGTCCTTAGCCAGTGCAATAAGGCAAGGAAAAGAAATACAAGACTCCCAGGTTGGAAAGGAAAAAATAAAGTTGTCCCTATTCATAGATAATGTTATTGTCTGAATGAATTTAGTAAGACTGAAAAATACATGTTCAGCATAAAAAAGTCCTTCTTATATCTATATGTACTAGCAGTGAACAATTGGAAACCAAAAGCTTTTTAAAAACCACTAATATTAGTTCAAAATGTAAAATACCTAGTAGGAATCTAACAAAACATGCAGGATCTGTATACTGAAAACTAGAAAATGTGTAAGAAACCAAAAACCTGGGAGGAGGGTATATAGCTCAGTGGTAGAGTGTGTGCTTAGCATGCACAAGGTCCTGGGTTCAATCCCCAGTACCTCCACTAAAAAGTAAAAGTAAAAATTAATTTAAAAATAAAGAAAGAAACCTAATTACCTACCCCGGCCAAAACAAAAACAAATAAACAAACAAAAAACTAAATAGGAACATACCATGGTCATGGGTTGGAATATAGCATAAGATGTCAGTTCTCCCCAACTGAACTACAGATGTAATTCTGAAAGTCAAAATCTCAGGAAGAGTTTTTGTTAACATAAACTAGCTGATTCTAAAAATCACATGGGAACGCAAAGGAAATAGAATAGCCAAAGCAGTTTTGAAAAGTTAGAACAAAATTGGAGGGCTTACACTTAGCAGTTTTATGACTTACTATAAACCTACAGTAATGAAGACGCGTATTTGGCAGAAAGGATAGATAACATATTAATACACAGAATACATAATTCAGAAAGAGCCCTACATAAATATTGGTGGTTTTTTGGCAAAAGTTCAAAGGCAATTGAACTGAGAAAGGATGGTCTTTTCAATACATGGTGACAGAACAGTTGGATATCCATATATAAAGAAGTGAACCTCAGCCTACCTCATACCTTTTACAAAGATTAAGTCAAACTGGATCATATGTCTAAATGTAAAATTTAAACCTATTAAACTAAGTTGAAGTGGGGAGGGTATAGCTCAGTGATAGAATGCATGCTTAGCATGCATGAGGTCCTGGGTTCAATTCCCAGTACCTCCATTAAAAAAAAAAGCCTAATGAAAATTTTCATGACCTTAGGTTAGACCAAGATTCTATAGATATGATACAAAAAGTGTAATCTGTAAAAAATTTAATAAATCTGACATATCAAAATTAAAACATTTTGCTCTCAAAGGACTGTTAATAGAATGGGAAGACAAGAGAAAAAAACTCTTGCAAAACATATCTAACAAAGAATTGTGTTGAGAATATATAGACTTTCAGAACTCAACAATAACAACCCAATTTAAAAAATGGACAAAAGATTTGAACAAGTACTTCAAGAAAGATACAAGAATGGCAGAAAAAAAAAAGCTCATAAAAGATACTCAATGTCATTAGCCATTAGGGAAATGCAGATCAAAATCATGAAACCACTACACACCTGATTAGAGTGACTGAAATTGAAAACAGACAAAAGCTGACAATACCAAAGTGCTGGTGAGGATGTGAACAATGAGAACATTTATACATTGCTCATGGGAATGCAAAATGGTATCGCCACTAGACAAGTTTGGCCATTTCTTTAAAGCTAAACATACATTTATCATGTAACCCAGCAAGCCCACTCCTAAGTATTTCCCCTAGAGAAAGGAAAACATATTGTCACAAAAACCTGGACACGAATGTGTATGGCAGCCCTCTAGTTGCCAAAAGCTGGGAACAACCCAGATGTCCTTCAGTAGGTTAATGGATAAACAGACTAGCACACCCACCCGGAGTCATACTGCTTAGCAGTGAAAAGGAACGCGCTATCTATATATGCAGCAACATGGGTGAATCTCAAAGGCAGAATGCTGCTTGACAAAAGTCACTCTCAAAGTCCATGCTTTATGATTCCGCTTACATTGCATTCTGGAAAAGGCAAAATTACAGGGACAGAAGTGACCAGTGGTTGCCAGGGGTGAGAGGAGAGTTTGATGATGAGGGAGCTGAACAAGGGCATTTGTAGGGTGCTGGGACTGTTCTCTGTCCTGATTGTAGTGGTGGTGACACAAACCCACAGTGTACTGAAACTCATAGAACTCAACCAGAAAGTTCAGTTTTACTGTATGGAGATGAAAATATTTTTAAAATTAATAGCTCATATTAATTCAATAGATTATATCTTCAAAATCCAACATTTATGACTGTTTTCTTAGGCTTTTCACGTTCCTTATTTAATCCTTTCAACTAATTCGTGAAGAGGCAGAGTAAAGAAATTTAGACTTTTATAAGTGTGAAGGTTCTATCCCTGTATCCCCAGTGCTTACATCAATGCCTGACATGCAATGGTGGTCATTTGTTGAATAAATGAAAAGAAACAATAGCAGGGCTGCAAACTGGCTGCTTAAGGCTGAATATGACATTTTGTGGGGCCCACACAATTTTTGACATTTGAACTAAGTGGCAACATTTAAAAATCAGGAGATTTTTTAATTATTTGGATGTTTGGCTTCTAATGGATAACATTTATGGGAAAGCTACTCTGTACCAAGTAGTTTCTAAGCCCTTGTAAAGTTTTGTGATCCTCACAACAATCTTATGCTGTGTGTGTTATTATCCCCGTATTATGGATGAAGAAATAGAGGCACAAAAAAGATAAGTGTTTTCTATGATCATACAGCAAGTCAGGATTTAAAACCAGGTAATCTAACTCCAGAGTTCCTGTTCACAGCTGGTACGCTATGTCTGACCTCTTTGCTGTGTGCTGGCCTGCAGACCATAGAGCAGAGCTAGGGGCCTTTTTCCGTTTCCTGCTACCTTTTCTCCAAGTCACCAGCTTCACTCCTAGGTAACTTTCTAGCTCCTATAGTTATTTTAAGTTGCTATCCCTATACTACTAATAACTTTCCCAAAAGTCAGATGGCCTTTTGGTGATGAAGCAAAGTTTTGAACTCAGGTCTAATTTGTAGACAATTGCATCAAAAATTTAGAAAGTTATTCATATATTTACACACACACACACACACACACACACACACACACACACATTCCCTTGGACTCTCTCACCCTGTGCAAAGCTCTAAACCCAGTATAATTTCCAAGTTTGAGTCTGTCTTTTGTATTATTATACATTCTTCTTCTAGGATCTCATCCATTCTTAGAATTTCTGCTCTTATTCTAGTGCAGATGACGCCAATTCTTTCCCCTGATTTTCAGCTCTTCTCTATTAGACATTTGTATATCTACCTTACCCCAAAAATTGAACTCATGTTCCCCCAGACTAACTAATACCCTAATTAGTTCCTAATACCATGAGGAAATGCTTGGAGGATAAGATACTGATGGAAAGGAGACCAGTAATGAGTAGCCTGTAGCGGTCTCCACGAAATGAGGAAGACCCAGCTGTGGATGGTGGTCATGGGGACAGAATAAGAGGCAGCAATCAAGGGGTACTTCAGGGGATAAGAAGGGCCCTGTCCCTAACCAGAGGTGGGGGATAAGAGACTTGAAAGATGTAGGTGTGTCTTAGATTCTTTTGTGGGGTGGAAGGGGATGGAGAGCAGAGAGATTTGGGAAACATCATAAATGGTGGTGCCTATGAGTAAAAGGAAAGCTGGGAGGAAAAGCCCTTTCTGAGGTGATAAACTTAAGTTTCAGACAGCTGAATTTGAACTGATGTCAAGACATGTAATTAGAGATGGCTCACAGGCAGCTGTAGATGCTGGAATAGCTCCTCTGGAGTAAAAATAGAAATCTGACCAATACCAGCCTGGAAATGGTCATAAAAGCTGTGAGACATAGTTGGCAACACCAGATTTTTAGCTGGGCTTTAGAGTTCCATTTAGTGTAGTAATTTTTCTCCTTTTCAGATGTTAGATGAAAGGGAACATGGAAACACAAAGGCAGGGCTGCTGCGTTCAAGGGGCAGGCAGCACAGACTCAGTCCCCCAGCCTCTCTCCTGTTGCCTCTAATCCTTTTGTAGTACAGGTGATGAAAAGGTCCTGAGAGTGAGGTGGTTTGCCCTAGGTATTAACATCAAGTTAGTGGCAGAGCTAGAACTGGAACCCACTGTCTAGCTTTTCTTTTATGCCAAAAAAGTTCTAAGGGAGACCTCAAAACCAGTTTTCGTTTTTATTAACGCTTCTCTTCTCTAGAATACAAGTCCGCAGCTTCCCAGCATGTGATGTAGGGAAAATAGCACCCACGGAGGTCTTGATGGCCTCTCCTGGTCCTCCTGCTTCTGGGATGGATCCTTCCCAGGCCCCTCTTCTGCCTGTGCTTTTCACAGCCCGCTTGAGTGTTGTCATCCACATTTAGGCCTGTGTCTTGGTCTAAATTGCTGACAACTCCTAAACCAGTCTCCAGGCTAGACATCTGAGCTTGAGTCTTATGTCCAGTTGCCAACTGGGCATCTCCACCTGGATGTTCCAATAGCTTTCCCAGCCATGTTTGGAATGGCTCTTGGATACAACTTCATGCCAGTAAACTTGCAAGTCTAAATGAAATGGGTTGTCAGTATTGACTAAGGGACCTTAGTAGGCCATAAGCAGAACAGAAATTAAAAGGTTATTAAAGATCTTCCTGCTGCAAAGGCAGGTCCAGATAATCTGTTAAAACTTAAAAAACAAAACAACCTCCTCATAAATGCTATGTATTCCCCCCAAGTTTTTCTCATGAAAGTTTTAAAATATAAACTTTTTTTTAAAAAGTCTTAAAACAGTGCCATAAACAGCTGTATGTCCTCCTCCTGAATTTAATAATTTAACATTTTGCCATATTTGGCTTATAAACATACATTTTCTTTTTGCTGATCATTTTCAAGTGAGACATTCTGACACTTCACCCCTAAATATTTTCAGCATGCATCTCCTGGCCACAGGGGTGATCCAACTAGAAAAGGTTCAGTCTTTTTGCTGAGAATCCAAGAGGCCGGTTGTTAAACATTTACCAGCACACTACCTCGATTTAGGTCGCCCTCTCTTTGCCCCTTTGCATTCTGAGGCATTCCTTTTTCAGGACTGCGTTGTAATTAGCCGTTTCCCGTTGGTCCATCCTAGCGCAAACAGCGGGCCATTAATAAGTGTTTGAGGCGAGCGGGAAAGAAGATACCCTCTCCCAGGAGCCAGCGGTCCCGGAGGCGGGAGGGGCGGGGTCTCGGAGCGTGGCCCCGCCCACGACGCGGCTTTGCCCCGCCCACGACGCGGCTTTGCCCCGCCCACGACGCGGCTTTGCCCCGCCCACGACGCGGCTTTGTCCCGTCCCGCGCGGCGCCGCGGCTGTTGGGCGGAAGACGTTCGCTCAGCCTCTGGGCCCATCCATGCGCCTTCCCGGCAGAGCCATGGCCAGTAAGTAGCGTGGCAGCTCGAGCTCGGGCCGGAGGGGTGGCTTCAGGCGCGGCGCCGAAGGACGGTCACGTCGGTTCGGCCCCTCGCCTCCGTCCCGTGGCCTTCCCTGACCTGGTGTCCCTGGGGCTGGAGGCCCGAGCGGCGAGGGTGGAGGGCGCGGGCGAGGCAGCCGGGAGGAGGCCGCGGAGCGCAGCCGGGCGCACTCCCGGGGATCCCGGGCTTCCGGGCGGGCCGACGGGGCCGCGGGAGCATCGGGCCTGCGTGCCGGAAGGGCCTTCGCGTTGCTCCCCACTGGGCTCGTGTGACGTCAGGCAATGACTCCAGATGAGTTCTGGGCCCACCTGTTCCTAATCCACCTGCATGGGAATTCAAATGCAAATAATACACTCTTCCTGTTGTCTTCCCTGTTCCCTACCGCCAGTCCCCTACCACCACCCGAAGACTATGCACTGAGTAATTATCATTTTTTCCTAAGTGTGAGAGTCTGCCCTGTGAGATTCTTGGAGATTGTTGTTAGGTTTTAGATTGGTTTTTGAACTTGGGTTTTGCAAAGGCATCCACCCTGATTGTGGTTTGAGACCTGTCATGTGAAAATTAAGCACTGTTTTCTTTGATTTGGGCTTGTGTGGTAAGAGGACTGGTTAATTTACTCCACAGTGCACCCCCCTCACACTCATTGGAGAATGCCCTCTTCTCCTGAACAAAAAGCTGGGCAAGTTTTGTCTCCATCAGGACCTTGAGCTTTCAGGTTAGGTATTACATGTTACTTATGCTCCTCCATTCTGGATCAGCCCTAGGGACGAGTTTCTAGCTGTGTTTGTTTCCAGGCCTTTGCCCGGATTCTTTTACATGAGGCAGTGGAGTGCTCTGGACTCAAAGTCTGGAAACCTGGATTATTACAGTTTTGGCTCAGCCCATGTCAACAAGTCATTTAATCTCTCTGGACCTCAGTTTCCTCTCCTGTAAAATGAACACCTTCCAAGGTCTAATGAAGTTCCCTGGAGGTGCTAAGGTGTGTGGAAGTGCTGTTTTCCATTTCAGCCTCCTGGAGCACAGGGCAAGTTGGTTGCTGGATGAACCTTCAGGATCTGGGTATAGAAGTCCTTTTACAGTCCTCCCTCTGAATGTGCTGTATCTTTCAGGAGATGCTGATAGACTTGAGAGCTGTGGTTCTTGATGTAGTTTAGGGTGATGTTGATCTGACTCCCTTGAGGAGTGTTTTTAAATGACATAACCTTCCCCCACCTACCCAAAAACAAACGGTGGCTGTTCTGTCCGCAGTCCAGATTTTGGCTTGATTGTTGCTGTACCGCTTACTTTGTTAACTGGCCTCATACAGCTTTCCCCCTGCAAGCTTCTTTTTCCTCATCTGCAGAGTACTGTTTACACTACCTTACAGATGCTTATATATGTAAAGGACCTGCACATTCCTTATGCTGTTTTTATGTTGGTCCCTTCACTGAAGATAGTCTGTCCTTTTTTTTCCCCTTGGTAAGTCCTTGATTGTTAGATTACAATGAATATTAGGGCAGCCAGGGACCTGAAAAGTCATTGTATTTTCATTTTACAGCTGAGGAGCTGAATGACTGGTTATCTCGTCCTCAGCATCGAGGAACTCCCCAGTGGTGGAATTTCCCTGCCTTGGCCCCTCTGGAGTGGGTGCTTTGCAGAATGTCAGGCAGTCAAGCCTGGTTCAGGACAGCAGCCTTTCTGGGTAGGATGGGGGACAGTGGAGGCCATCGGCATAGCTGTGGTGGACTTCGTCTTTCCCTCCCTTTAGAAGCAGAGACAAAGCCCGGTTTCTGAGTTACAGTGGAGACCTTCAGTGGGTCTGTGTGACATTCTGGTGACAGCTCAGGCTGTCTCTGTGCCCCAGAGTAACCCCAGCCTTTGTTTCCTGTTTGGTTTTCATCCAGATTTGGAAACTATTTGACAAGCTGCATTCAGGGTTAAACTTAGTTCTTCTCAGTATATTTAGGAGAAACTGAGGAATGGAACATCTATGTTTTCCTACTTTTAGGGTTAACCCTGAGCCAGACCTTCTTCAAAGGCCAGGGTCTGTCAGTGCTGCCTCGCTTGGGACATTTTTATTGTGACAGGAAACACCCAGAGAAGAGAACTCACCGATGGTGGGACTTCAGACTCCAGAGCAGAGGTGGGGTGGGGAAGCCAGGGCCGGCCATTACTAATAATTCCTGGAGTTTTGCAGAATTTTGTGGGTTACAACGTGCTTTGGATCCTTTAATGTAGCCTTTTGTCAGACTGTGGGCAAAAACTGTGTGTCAGTCAGCGTCCAGGCAGGACTCAGAAACAAACCACTTGAATAGGAAAAGTTTTATATAAAATATGATTGACCAGTAAAGGTGATTACTAAAAGACCTAAAAAGAGAACTCCGAAGAATACAGGAAAAGCACACGTAGGGTGTGGCCACTACCTCAAGGAGGAGCCCCTGACCTTCTCACGAGGCCGGCAGCAGATCTTGTTGGCAAGGCTGGCTGCATAATTTGTGGTACCGTCTCCAATGACAATGTTCAGACAGCAGGAGAAAGTGCTGTTGGCTCTTCCTTCTGCAGTGTCTTTTCCACCTCTCCTGTGTTTCTTTATTTGCTCCTTAATGTTATGCGCTTTGGGCACGGGAGTATTTATGGGGTGAGTACAGACCCTCACCGGTGCCCAGGAGCCCTGCCCCCGACTGGGCACACGTGCAGCCCACTGGCTGCCAGGCACCCCATTCGCCAGCAGCTGGACTGATGCCCCGTGTCCCCGCCAGTGATGGGGAGTTGAGACAGGCATCTCCCCTTCCCATGGGCCTGCTGCCCCAACTCAACTCATGGCGGGGTGAGACTTCCGAAGGGGTTTCGCCTTCTGCGCTGGGACGCGCTCAGCACCTGGATTGGGGGAAGACTGGAGGCCTAAGATCAAATAGTGAGGGGCAGCCCCCTATTCAAACCCAGTCTTCTTTCTTCCAGCCACGTTCTCATTTGTAAGGGAGAAGCTGCCCCTGCCGACTTCTGATTCTCGTGCCTGGACTGGGCTCTGCCCCCGGACGTTGCTCTGTCTCAGGGCTCCTCGGCCTCCGTGTCACTGACATTTTGGCTGGATAACTGTTGTGAGGGACGTGCACTGTGGCATGTCTGGCAGTGTCCCTGACCCCTCCCCGTTCGATGCCAGTCGCACCCTACCTGCCATGACCATCAACAGTGTCTCCAGACATCACCTGCCCTCTGTGGAGAAGTGCTACTCTGTCTGATTCAGCATCAGATCTTCTGACAGCTGTTTTCTTTATCCTCATCCTCAGCTTTCCGCTTGGCCCTCATCCAGCTTCACGTTTCTCCCATCAAATCGGATAACCTCACTCGAGCTTGTGGCCTTATCCGGGAGGCAGCAAAGCAAGGAGCCAAGATAGTTTCTCTGCCAGTAAGTATGGGAGCAGCCACCCTTTTCTGGGAACTGTTGTCCCAGCAGAATACTGTCTGCTAGATCTGCTTGTCCTCCTGTTTCCGGGGTCCAGCAAGGTCCTTTGGGGCCCTAGGATTGTTCCATGTTTGTCTGGAAGATGACCCTAGTGAGGGTCTTTGTGACAGGATGTGCCAGCATGGTTATGGGTCTAACTTGACTGGGTTCAGAAACCTGGTAGGTTGAGGGACTTACCTCAGGGCCTCGGATACTTAACCTTCTTTCCTTGTGTAATTAAGTCTTTGCAGGACCAGGACTATTGATTTTACCACTAAACCGCCAACATTATAAAAAAAATTTATTGAAAACTGAATATTGTTAGATACATACAGGAAGCCTGTGGTATCTTCCAAAATGTGGTAGCCTGTAGTGAGCCAGTAGGACGCAGCCTCTGTTTCCCAGGTGATTTCTTTTAGAACAGAATCAGCTGAAGATGGCACCACGTCGGTTTGTCAGCAGGTACAGGGTCGGCCCCAGCGGAGGTCCTGCACGTGCAGGGACATGCATCTCCTGGCATCTTCTACTGGCAGAGGCCACTGGGGTCAGTGGTGGAACTCTTCCAGACCGTCCGCTGCCTCACTCTGCCTTCCCCTCTACGGAGAGGAGGCAGCCCTTTGCAAACTGGGAGAATTTTCAGGGCCACCTTGTACTTTAGGCTCATGCTGTCACAGGTGTGGCCAGTGAGTCGGACTCTAACAAGGGAGCTCGAGATCTTAACGTTGCTCCAGTCGTAGGATTCACCTGTACACGTACCCTGATCACGGTCTCTTGTTGGTTTAAGGTGCTGGGGGTCGGAGTCTACAGGCCGGGAGTGAAAGCACTTGAATTCTGCATGTGTCCCCTCTACCTAACATGTGTTTTGTACCAGCTGGCGATCCTTGGCCTTGAGTTTGCTAGTGTAGTGCCTGGTGTGCAGGCATCTCAGTAAATGAGACACGAATGAACTAGAGTCGAAACCTAGTAGTTTTGCTTTTCTTTTATCAGAGAGCTGTTGAAGACACACATTCTGGGGAACTGAGAGATTTTGCAGGATCAGGATGATGGTGCTGGAAGGGAGCTTAGAAACAGCTTTTTATACATGAGGAAACGTCTTAACCTCTGTGGCTTTCAGAGCTTCTGTATTTTTTAAAAACACAGGCTTTATTGCTTTACATAGTTACCAGTATAATTTTGAGACGATAGATTCATCCTAACACTCAGAATCCTCTGAGTAAGCCTAGTGGTACTGGGGTCCTGGTGCCCAAGGTTGGGCACGCATAGTTCCCCTAGGATGTGAGGGAGGGGCAGGTCCGGCCTCTGCCGGGGTGACCGGGTCTGGGGGACGCTGACCTGTCTCCTCCGGCCCCGGACCACGACTGAGTCCTGTCTGTGGCCGCGGTCTCTTTAGCCCCAAGGTGTCAGATGCTGTGTTTCACCTCTTTGAGAGCTGTGTCTTTTTACAGCAGAACTTTAAAATGAGTTGGATGTTATGGTGTTTTTTCCCCCTTTTTCTCTGCCACTGTTATTCTAGGAATGCTTTAATTCTCCATACGGCACAAAATATTTTCCTGAATATGCAGAGAAAATTCCTGGTGACTCCACACAGAAGCTTTCTGAAGTAGCAAAGGAGTGCAGCGTGTTTGTCATTGGAGGTAACTTCCTACCCTCAAGGTATAATGGCCTAAGGGTTAAAAACATCTGAATAACTTCTGTTGTTACATTCAAGTCATGGAATACAAATTAGCCATTAAAAACAATAAAGTAGATCTTTATGTAGTAATGTGGAAAGATCTTCAAGATACACTGTTACGTGGAAAAAGAGCAGGTTTAATATGAAACAAACAGGTACTCCTATACAGGTTAATGCTCCACATAAAACAAGATTATATATTTTTGTATGTAATGATGCATGTAAGACATAGTAAATATTGTAGAAAGACACACAACAAACTGATAATGATGATTTCCTGGAGAAGGAGTTGGGAGTGCAGGGGTAGGTGGAGACGTGGAAAGAAAAGCCATATCTGAATGTCTTTCATTAATATGGTGTTAAGAATATTTTTTTTTCCCCATAAAGAGACCACATACATCTAAGGTAGCTTAGAGTATTAACTCTTGGTGGAATAAGTCAGAGAAAGATATACTGTATGCTATCACTTACACGTGGAATCTAAAAAATTGAAAACAAAGGAATGTATGTGACAAACAGACTCATAGATACAGAGAACAAACTAGCATTATCAGTGGGGAGAGGGAAGGGGGAGGGACAAGACAGGGATGGGGATTAGAAGATGCAAAATCTTATGCATAAAGTAAATAAGCAACAAGAATATATTGTACAACATAGAGGAATATGGCGCCATTATTTTGTAATAACTTTAAATGGAGTACAGTCTATAAAAATTATTGAATCACTATGTTGTACATCTGAAACTAATATAATATGCAAATCAATTATACTTCAGTTTTAAAAAGTAGCTTTATTTATGTGGTTTTGCTTAAATAAAAAATGTTCTATTTATTTAAATAAAAAATCAATACAATAAAATGATTTAATAAAAATATAGCAAACAATTATTTCTGTATTATGACACAGTAAGAATTAGAAATGAATAAAAGTTGGAGAAAAGAAGGCAAAGCAAGAAGAGATAGAACTGCAGGCCCATATTCAGTGATGGAGAGACTGGGTTATATTCCTACTTCAAGGCCTCTTTGGATACACTTATGTGGCAGGACCTGGTGAATTTAAGTTGAGCAACAGCGAATTCTCATGTTGTGCCAATGCTCCAGATTAAGTATTGCTCAAGATCAAATGTGAATTCAGAAACGTTGTGGTTATTTTTGAAACCTGTCTTTGGCATCTGACCTAACTGCATTTCATCTGCACTCTGAAGTTTATCTGTGAAAAATCATATTCCAGAAGAAAAAAACCCACAATTAAGTGGAATATTAGAAGATAATATTCTTTATTGTTGGACCCAAGAAGATAGTAAACTTTATTGAGCTTTCTTGCTGTTATCATCACAGTGCTTTACTCAGAATATTTCCTATGCCTGTGTGTTCTGCTCTCAATGAAAGGTTCCATCCCGGAGGAGGATGCCGGGAGATTATATAACACCTGTGCAGTGTTTGGGCCTGATGGAACTTTACTGGTAAAGCACAGAAAGGTAAGTAGAGACGGTGGCAAGTCTCATTGCCTTTGGAGAATTTGCTCTGAAGCCCCCAGTCCCTCTCATCATATTGTATACACATCAGGCATTTGACTAGTTGGCACAGGTGGCTGTTCTTGGCTGTTATCATTTTGATATAAATTGTAGACTCAGCCTGTTAGTTTCAGGTAAGGAAAAACCTGTAGGGATCTTGATTAGGATGGTACTGAACATACAGTGATCACTTTGGAGAGTTGACATCTTTGCCGTAGTAGTACACGCATATACATTTAGGATTGTTAAGTCTTCTTGGTAAATTGGTCCTTTTATCATTATGATATGTCTTTTTTTTTTTCTTGTAGTACTCTGTCTTGAAGTTTATCTCTGATATTACTGTAGCCACTCTAGGCTTCGTATACTTACTGTTCGTATGATATATCTTTTTCTAATCTTTTGTTTTCAGTCTATATGTGTCTTTATATTTAAAATGATTCTCTTGCAGACAGCATATAGCTGGGTTTTGAAGTTTTATTCATTCTGACAATCTCTGCCTTTTAATTGGAGTGGTTACTCTATTTATATTTAATGTAATTATTGATATGATTGGATTTTAAGCATATAGGCATTTAATTATTTTTTTGCTTTGTTCCTCTTTTCAGCATTCTTTTGGATAGAGTATTAGTTTGCTTTTTTTTTTTTTTAATTTGTTGGCTTGGGGATTACAATATGCACACTTACCTTGTTGCAGTCTACTTAGAGTGAAGATTACACTACTTCATGTGAAATTTAAGAAACTTGCAATCATATAGGCCCATTCTTTATGCTATGGTTAGCATACATATTGCATTTATATACATTATACATCCCACAAAACACTAATTTTTAATTTAAGTAGTCATGTGTATTTTAAATTGAGAGAAATATTTTATGTTTACCCAAATATTTACCATTTCAGATATTTTTCTTTTCTTCCTGAAGAGCTTAGTTCTGTCTGTTATTGTTGCATTCAAACAGAAAGACCCTCTTTAGAATTGTTGTAGTGAGGATTTGCTAGCTATGAATTCTTTTAGTTTTTATTTACGGATATATCTTTACTTTGCCTTTATTCTTGAGATACAATTTGATGGAATAGAATTCTGGGTTGACAGTTTTCTTTTTTCCTTGGAAGTTTAAGAGACCTTATTCATTATTCAGTCATCTTCTGGCTTCTCCCCCCTCCCCCACCATAAGCACTGGTAATTTGTATTGTTCTCCCACATGCAATTTGTGTTTTTCTCTGCCTGCTTGCAAGGTCTTTTTGTAAGCTTTAGTTCTCAGCGTTTTGACTCTTATATTCCTACCTATGATTTTCTTTGTATTTGTCATGCTTTGTGTTTCTTGAGTCTGTAAATTTAAGTGTTTCATTGTATGTAGGAAACTTGGGAGCATTATTTTGTTAAATATTTTTCTGTCCCAGTGACTCCAGTTTTGATACTGTTCACCAAACTAGGTCACTAAAGCTGGTTTTTATTTTTGTTTTTCAACCTTTTATCTTTGTCTTCTTCAGACTGCACATTTTCCATTGATCTATTTTAAGGTTCACCAAGTCTTTCTTCTGTAATCTCCAATCTCCTGTAAACCAAACCAGTGAAATGTTTTAAAATTTCAGCTATTGTATTTTTCATTTCTAAAACTTTCATTTTGTTCTTTTTTGTAGCTTTTATTCTCTACTGATATTTCCTATTGTTTATTCATTAAGAGCATATTTTTCCTTACACTCTTGAGCTTGGTTTCACTAGCTGCCTTAAAGTCTTTGGTAAGTATCACATCTGGGTCTTGTTGGGGTCTGCTCCATTGCTGCCTTTTCTTTACATTTTAGGTCTAGATTTAGATTTCTTTTAGATGTTTGTGTGTCTAGTAATTTTGAGCTGTATTTTATTGAGATTCTAGCTGCCATTACATACCTCTGAAAAGTGTTGAACTCTTTGTTTTAGCAAGTAGTTAATTTGGGCATACTCAAACACCAAACTCTTTCCTTTGTGAAGTGGGCAGCAACTTCAGCTGCTCTGTTCTGTTGTGAAGTTGTGTAGTGTCTGCTGGGCTGCTTGGAGTCTGCCTCACGCATCTTTAGTTCATTGGTTAGCCAGAAATCTGGACAGATTTTATATGTAAAATATTAGTTGTTGTTCTTTGGCTTTCTCCCTTTCAGGATTTCCTCCTCTCTTTACAGCTGCCGTGAACTCCAACCTCTGGTTCCTCAGCTAGTGTGATTGTGGGTAGCTGTCACCACCACTTGGAGCAACAGCCGGGGCCTTGTTTCCAACTAAAAGCTGTAGATAAATGGGAAACTCAGCCAGTGCCATTCCCTTCTTCCACATGTTGACTTCTCTTTTTGTGTGATTTTAATTTTTCTCAAGTGTCTTTAAATAGTTTTTTATTTTGTCCAGAGTGCACAGTTATCTGTGAGAAAGCTGGTCTGATAGGAGCCACTCTGCCGTTACTGAAAGAAGACCCAACATTGAGCTATTAACCCAGCTCTTATGTTTTGAAAAGTGCATGCTTTCAGGATTGAGTTTTCCAGCCCATGAATATGAGATACATAGATAGTTATAAAATCTCCATTTATTTATAGGCTTTCTTTAATTTCTCTCAAATTTTTAAAATAATTTTTGGGTAAAGTCTTGTATATCATTTGCTAGATTTATTCCTAATTGGTGTTTCTTGATGCCCTTCTAGCCTCTGTTTCTTGCTAGTATATAATAATACAACTAATTTAAAAAATACTGACCTTGTATATAGTACCCTTGCCAAACTCATTCATTCTAATAATTTACCTGTAGATTTCCGTTGACATTTCTTAGGTACACAGTTATATCATCTGAGAATAATAGTTCACTTTCTTTCTACTCCTTGTACTTTTTATTCCTTTCTTTTGCTTTGTTGCTTTGGGTAGGACCTCTGGTACAGTGTTGAATAGCAGGTGTCCTTACCTTGTCTCTGATCTCAATAGGAGAAGGGTTTTAATATTTCACCACTAAATATGATGTTTCTTTAGGGTTTTTGGCAGATATTCTTTATCAGATTAAGGGGGTTCCCTTCCTTGAAGAGATTTTCTCTTTCGTTTTTTATAAATAAGAATGTATGTAGAACTTTACCAGATTCCCATTATGCACCTCTTATGGTGATCATGTGATTTTTCTCCTTTTTTAGTGTGGTAAATTACGTTGTTTTCTCATGTTAAATCACATTTGCTTTCCTTGAATAAACTGAATTTGGGAGTGATGTGTTACTTTTTATATGTATTGCTGCATTTGGTTTGTAAAATTTTACCTATTTTTGATCACTCACTCACTCTTCACCTCTCCTGCCAATGTGTCAGTGTGATTCTGATTCTGAGAAATCTTCATTTAGCTTTTATACCAACTAAAAAAGCAACACATTAATTGTTTTCCATAAGAAACTTAGATGTTGATTTGCGCACCACTGAGGAAAGGAGGGGTCATAAAACCTACAGCATTATTTTTTCCAGTTCCCTGTGTTAGAGTTTGTTTTGATACGATGACGGTCAGCTTGCGGACTGGGTTATGGGCAGGCCGGGGTGCTGCTTATCCAGTTGGCACCCCCACCGCTGGCTGTGGAAGGACGTTTGTTGTTACTGCCACACCCCCTGCTGGAAAGGAGGTAACCAAATCCATTATTTGTGCTGCAGCTCCATCTGTTTGACATTGATGTTCCTGGGAAAATCACATTTCAAGAATCTAAAACACTGAGTCCTGGTGATAGTTTCTCCACATTTGATACTCGTACGTACAAGATAAGTTCACCCCTTTTAGCAGTCCCACTGGAAGAAGATCAGGTGTTCCTTTGCTCTTCTCTTCTGTCCCTCCCCAACTTTTTTATAAAACCTGACTGAAGACCAGAAGTGAGAAGGGCAGCGGATGGCCAGAGATCTAGAAAGGGTGGACTGAATGGAGAGCCAAGGGTTTGACATGATTTTGCCCTCCATTTTGGTCATAGCCTTTTATTAGTATGTCAGTGTCCAGCCCGTACCTGTTCAGTGGTGGTTGAACACCTCCCATTTAGATAAGAGGTATTCAATTGGAACGAATTTCTCATCTCTGCTCTGCTGACGTAAATGACCTCTTCATGAGCTAAAGTCCAAGCAGGAATAAGCTTATGAATTTTCTCTGTCCGCGGGCCCTGCGTCGATGTATTCCCGCCAGTATTTTGTGCTCATTAGGTCATGGAGGCTTGCTCCTGCTGCCCCAGGCTGCAGGGGGTTAACATTTTGTTTGTACCTTTTCTGTTTGGAAAACAGCTTACTGCAGAGTGGGCCTCGGCATCTGCTACGACCTCCGCTTTGCAGAGCTGGCACAAATCTACGCGCAGAGAGGTGAGGCAGCATGACGGTCATGTGGGTGATGGGAGGCTCGGTTTGGGCTGGTCATGTGGGTGGAGGGAGCCTTTGGTCAGGAAACCTGGAGGAGAGGTCTTAATTCTCTCTGCCCCATCTGGCTTCTCAGACTTCTGCTGCGTTTGGGTAATACAGTTTTTCAGAGATTGTAATTTAATACACTACACAGCTAAGACAGGAGCTGTGCTTCTAAACTAAACATCTGCTCTACCTTCAAGCCCTTCCTGCTACTGTGTTTGGAAAGAGTCATTCGGGGCCCGACAGAAATGGCTTATGTGCTCATGGCTTAACCACTCACTGGTCCTAGATGATGGGTGCAGTAGGGATGTAGTCAGTGACATCTGGTCCAGGTAAAGCGTGTCCTGCCATCTTGGAGAAGCACCGAGCCAGAGCAGATCTGGGTTCTGATTCCATCTCTTCCCCTTGATTGGCACAATACTTACGGTAAATTACTTACTCCCTAGAGCAGTGTGGGTCCAGTTTTCTCATAGAAATGGTGTGAGGATTAAGGAGAGAGCTCATAAACCCCCTCGTATGGTACTCAGCAAATATTAGCTTCCCTCCTAGACTGCTGAAGGTGCTCTGTTTCCTGTTCATTTGGCACTTAAAGTGCAGTGGGTGCAAATAACTTACTCTGCTCAGCAAAAGGGGGAGGCGCAAGGTCTCTGGTTTGGCAGTCTCAGTTGAGTCTTAGAGGTAAGCGTTAGAGCACCTGTCCTGCCCCTCATTTCAGTTGAAAAGCATTAAAAACATGGTCCTTGGCTGTCATAGCTGACTGTTTGGTTCTGAGAGGAATCTGAATGACAGTTTCCCACTTTTTTTAAGAGAAGTCATGTGTTGTGGTTTTGGTTATCAGCACCACTTTTCTTGTGTGTATGTGTTTTGTGTGTCTCTAAGGAATTTAGAGCCATACTTAATGCTGCCGACACTGTCTGACTTGGCTGCATCTTCTCATGCTTGGGAAAGTTTGAGTTTGGTCCCGGCTGGGGAAGGAACAAAGGGAAGGACTAGTGGTGGTTGGATGTCCACCTGCATCCACTCTTCTGTGGCCCTTCTCTCCCCAAGGCTGCCAGCTGTTGGTATATCCTGGAGCTTTTAATTTGACCACCGGACCAGCTCACTGGGAATTGCTTCAGCGAGGCCGGTAAGAAAGCATCTCAAGAATACCTTCAGGCATTTCAGAGTTTCTTTGAGGAAGCGTTTCCAGTTTGGTGGAAGTACCAACCTTCCCCATATGGAATGCTGCCCCTAACTCAGGATGCCCCAGCATCCAAATGCACTTCAAAAAGATGCATCTTTTCATCTTCCAGTCCAAAAGGAGGGCCTCTGCTGTTGGGCACCTTCTCAGAAGCCACAGTACCACCAATCTCATGGATTTTGGGGACTGTGATTTTTGCATTTCCAAGAGCACTGCATCGAGTGGACAGTGATTTCATATTTCTGTGGTCAGATACGGATTGGTGTTTCTGATAGAGTTGCCAGCAACTTTTACAGAGAATTGGAGATCCACAGAATGTATGTGTTCAGAGCCCCAGAAGCCAAGGAAAAGGCAGGGGTTATTTTAGCCTGACAGCCCTAGGGAGAGATTTGTGGTCTTCACTCCGCTGACCCTGTGCTGCTCAGATTGGGTGCTAATCCTGCTCCGTCCTCCACAACCTCCTGCTGGCCTTGGTACACCGCCAGGAAACCCTTCGTAAGTTCTTCTAACCTCTATGTCCCGAGCACCGCACAGGTATACGAGGCATGTGTCACAGCTGCTGTTTCCTCAGTTCCCTGAGGCTGAGGAGTGGTGAAGGGCAGGTCACAGAGGTGGGTGTAACGTGGAAGGGAAAAGGAGTGACTGTGCGAAGTGGGTTGTAAACCATGAAATGCTGGTCAGAGATCGCTTTTTTTCATAAAAGGTTTTTAAAACTGAGGTACTATATACTCAGGGAAATGCGTACTGGTTTTAAGTTTACAGGTCAGGGAATTTTTACTTATGTATTCACCTGTGAGCAAGATCAGCATCTGAAACATTCTTCGTGCCTGGAATGTTCCCTTTTGCTCCTTCTCAGTCAGTACTCTTCTCTCTCTGCCCAGAGGTGGGTCCCTCTGCTCACTTCTACAGATGATGGCAATTGGAAGGCATGTGGAAGTGTCTGGCGGGTTGCATGGTGGAGGGTGGGGTGGGGCATGTGACGCCTTGAGTATTCATGAGTGCTGTCTGTCGAGAGCAAGAAACGCTTGGGAGAGACTGGGACAACCTGGTGTGGATCTGCTGATCGAGCCCAGAGGGCTCTGGGTCAGGTGGCTTGGTGCACCTGGGCTGCCCTCTGAAATTCTTGCCTCATTTGAGATGGTGGGACTGCCGCCACTGGCATGGCAGCGCCCTGCAGCCCTGCAAGGTGTTTGTCCCAGCGAGGCCATTGCCTTTTCTCTGACACCTCGACTGCCTCCACCAGAGAAGCTTTGCTCTTTTACATGTTACAGGCTGGCTCAGGCCAGGGTCTCCCACCTGTGGCAGTATCGACATTTTGGACTAGATAATTCTTTCTTGTGGGGGCTGTCCTGTGTGTTGTAGGGTGTTTCGCAGCAGCCCTGGCCTCTACCCACTAGGTGCCAATAGCAACCCCCTAGTCATGACAGTCGAAAAGGACTCCAGACGTTGGCAAGTGTCCCCTGCTGGGCAGAACTGCCCCAGTGGGGTGCTGGCTTATGCAGTAAGATGTTTTTTGAGGAGATGTTCCATGGCTTTGGATATTTCTCTCATCCAAGCCAGCCTGTCCTGTCCTAGTTGTTTTTGTTGTTCTTGTTGTTGTCTTCCTGTCCTACTTTTTTAAAGTAGGATCTGTACACTTAGGATAGAAAAATGTCACAGATCTATGTAATGTATGATTTACCTTTTTTCTGTCCATTGACTACAGTGCTGTTGACAATCAAGTGTATGTGGCCACAGCATCTCCTGCCCGGGATGACAAAGCGTCCTATGTCGCCTGGGGACATAGTACCGTTGTGACTCCTTGGTGAGTTGGCTAAGCAGGGACAGGCTCAGCAGGAGCTCGAGAGAGATGGCAGTTGGGCAGGTGGGTTGTCTGATTCCTGACTGGCCCTGCCCCTCCCTCCACCCCCAGACCCCACACGCCTGCCTGGTCTCTTCCTCTCTCTGTGAGAGAAGATTCCACTCTAAAACCATGGAGAGAGAGAGTCCTGCTCTCCTGGCTGAGTGCTTGGCCTTAGCCCTCTTCTGAGTTTCTATGTGTTTCGTTGTCAATCAAACTTGGAAACAACGTGGCAGTAACAGGTGGGTGGTTTTAGTAAAAGAAGCTCCCCAAATCTTTGCTTTTGGTTAAAATTTAGACTGGGTCACTGGTTCCAGGACAGGAATGAGTTACAGGGTGAGGATTTTGCTCCCTGTATAATGATTAGTGGAGAGTGGAGGATGGATTGAATTAGGGGAGCTGTGAGTTTGTCCTCTGTGAGAAAGTAAAGCATTTTATTACTTAGTGAAACCAGCATGGAGGTCTGCCCAGTTACATACACAGTCCTATGTTAACAGACACATCTTACCGGCATTTGTACAGTTTACACAGCACTTTCACACACATTATCTCAACTTGAACTCTCAGGGACTTATCTTTATTAAACTCAGTTTATAGATGGTAGACTTGACGGTCACAGGATGAAGTGGCTAGAACTAGTGTTTGGATCCAGCGCTTGAACTCAGAACTTCCATGTATTCCATACCACTTGTTGTGTGTCTGTATGATTACGAACACACACACAGGTAGGTATCGCTACAGTTTCAGGATAAATGTGCCAGTAACAAGGCTGTGATGGCTTAAGTATCATGGTGGGGTTCCTGAAGGTTCCTCGTCTGACCTTATAGGACCCAAAGATCAAAGTGTGTTAGGGGGAAGGCCTTGGAAGCTACGACCAGGGAGAGACTCCCAGTGATCCTCTTTTGCATTAGGACTTGGGGGACACTGAAAGACTGGAAGCACTGATTTGGCTTGAAAATTTCCTCAAACTTGATTCAGGTTCCTCTGCCCAGATGTTAGTGATTGGCTTCCTGACTGTTGGGGCAGCTCTGCTCCCCACTAGTTCTCCTGAGGAACTCTGTTACCGATCAAGCTGACTGCTTCTGACACACAGTAGTTGTGTAAGATTTACCTTTATATCACTTTCAGAATTCCCCGATAGGTCTGTGGGCCCCCTGGCTTATGTTAGTGTTGGCATAGGTGCCTGGGGTTAACATAGAGATCTTTGGATGCCAGGGCACGTGGGCGAAGAAATAAAAGAGACTAGAAAAGGATTCAGTTAAATGGCATTAATGACAGTGTTAGTAGCTCACTGTGCCAAAAATCTGTGACCATCTGTTAAATGGAACCAGTTTTTATGTCAGATTGCTTGTTATCTCAGATTGCTTTGTTTCGTGCTTTGGAGAAATTTCATTTCACAGATGTTTTTGAAGCCCTGTTTTGGGCCAAGAGACTCAGCACTGGAAATAGCTTTCCAGATTAGCCTTTCCCTCAATTTATGGAGCATTGCTGTTTCCAAGTGTGTGGTTCCTGCCAGGGTTTGGTTCCACCACTCTACCCAGGCCCCATAAGTTGAAACCTTTCCCTCAAAAACCGAAAACCATGAGCCTAGGAATCCAGGGATGATCCAAGCAGATCTGGGCCCTGCCCAGGCCTCACCCCACCGTCCCCAGGTGGGATGTCCCAGGAAGGGAGGCATTTATCTCTGTTCTCAAAATGGACTCCTTACTTCTGGACAGTGCACCCTTTTCTTTAACGGTTAAAGCAGATGTACAATGTCTGTTTGATAGGCTGCACGGTGGGCTGCTCTAGTTAGCATAAAGTTTATGGTAAATGATGTATAAGCCAGAATGACTTCCCCATACCTCGTATGTGAACATTTCTTCCATCACATCTTAGAGTAACTACCATTCCCTAGCAGTATGCAGTTTACAAAACATACTCTATAATTTTCTCACTAAGTCCACACAGAGCTTTTATTTCCACTGTATAGATTAGGAATGGAGATTCCAGATGACTTGCTGCAAGGCCACACAGCTACTTAAATCATAGAACAGGAATTTATGCCCCACCTTCTTGTTGTAAAACTCAGATTCCTTCCCCTATGACCTGTGAGGTGGGGAGGAGAAACAGAGAGATCTTGAATACCAGGAGACATCAGTGGATCCACTCATCCTCGCCTGAATCTTTTTCAGGGGGGAGGTCCTCGCCCAAGCTGGCACTGAAGAAACGATCGTGTATTCAGACATAGGTAAGATTGCTCCGGCACAGCTTAGGTCCCTGGGGTCCCCATAGCTTTGAGGCCAGATTCTAAAGCTGTGAAACCCCTGTCACCTGGAGGGGCTCCTTTATGCCCCACCCCCTCACTTACCCTTGGTTCTCTGGCCAGGCCCTGGGCCTGTGTCTCAGCCTGAGTTTTCTTGGGTTGGTGTGAAATGACCCCAGGGGCAGCGCCAGGCTGTCTGTGCCTCTAGACCAGGCCTGTAAGGTACTTGCTGAGGCTCTGGTTGTTTTTATACTGTTTGGGGAGGAAATTCCTGTTGGTCAATAAGGAATTACATTCTTATTAATAGTGCACTTTCCTGTTTTTGCAGACCTGACGAAGTTGGCTGAAATACGCCAGCAAATCCCCATTTTTAGCCAGAAGCGATCAGACCTCTATGCAGTGGAAGCAAAAAAGCCCTAATGTTTGTTTTCAATGTGCCATGAAACAGAAGATATGTTTCTGCAACATTATCAACTCCCTGCCGAATTCCTTAATGGAGATTCTTTTCTTTCTTTCTTTCTTTTTTTTTTTTTTTTAAATTTCAGCCTTTTCTCTTCCTGGGAAAGGAGTCTGAGATGATAGAGCTGATGGAGCATCAGCTGATGCTGATACTCTCCACACCACAGTGAACAGTCACAAAGGACGCGGCTGGCACTGAAGGGCAGGAGGAGGGATGGCTGTAAACCTTTGAGGTGCCTCAAAGCAGTCAGTGAAGTATCAGGTCTTGGTATCCTGGTGGTTAATCACCTGATACATTGACATTGCTGGAGTTGGAATCATTATGTAGAAAACTTGGTCTGGTGCTACTCTTCTTTGAGCAGCACCTAAGCATTACGTTTTGGTCTGTGAGTAGCTGTGGGAAGCAAGGTGATGTTTGTTAGAGGAGATGGTAGCCCCACCCTTCCTAGCAGCCTCTGGGCTCTTCAAATTCAAGAAGGAGCTAATGATTCAGAGCCCCCTGGTCTTAGGGGAAACACTGTTTCAGCCATGAGCCCCCTGGGAGAATGGCTGTGGCATAATTTGGTCAAGTCCAGTGAAGTGTGAGTCTCTGCCAAAGATTTTGTCAAGATAAATGTCTGAAAGTCTTTTTGCTTTCTCCCTGGTAACACTTTTAGCTTCGTAAAGGCCAGTTTTTAGCCTAATGGTTCTCAGAGTCCTTTTACACAATTAAAAATTAATTCCATTGAGCTTTTGTTTATGTACGTTATAGCTAGTGGTGAACTGGTAAATGTTTAACAACCAGCTGTTGGAGAAAAAGTCGATTTTGTGGTAGCATTTGCCAATTTCCATGGCGTACTTACTACCAAACTCAAGTGATCAATGTAACACCTCAACACAGAGCTGGGAATAGGTGCGCAGTCAGCACTTGTGTGCTGGTGCAGTTCTGCTCTAGCACACTGCTGTTTACATCTGTATAGATATTTACCATATTGGAAAATAAGACAGAATTTTAAAAGAATACATGAACACACAATTAGCTATAAGGATGATGACATTATCATGTGCAATTTGACCTTTGAGAAACAGCACAGTGTACTCAGGAGGGTTCAAGTGAAAAGGGCAAATGACTTTAAGTGTACAGCTTGGCAGAATTTAACACATGTATACATCCATGACGCCATTCCACTTCTTATTCATAATTTTAGAGGAAAAGCTTTCAGCTTTACACCATTAGGATGTTAGCTATGGGTTTGTCATAAATTATGTTGAAGGATGTTCCCTCTATACCAACTTTGGTGAGTTTTAATCATGAATGGATGTTGAATCTTGTCAAATGGTTTTTCCATTATCTATTGAGATGATCGTGTGATTTTTATTCCTTTTGTTAATGTGGTGTATCACATTGATTAATTTGCAGATATTGGACCATCCTTGCATCCCTGGAATAAATCCTACTTGAATCACTGTGTATGATCCTTTTTATATATTGTTGAATTTGGTTTGCTGATACTTTGTAGGGGATTTTTGCATCTATTTTCATCAGAGACACTGGCCTGTAATTTTCTTTTTTATAGTGTCTTTGTCTCATTTTGGTATCAGGGTGATTGATGCTGGCCTTATGAATTTGGGGGAGTGCTCCCTCCTCTTTTTTGAAATAGTTTGAGGACAGGTATTAGCTCTTCTTTGTATTTTGGTGGCTTTCCGCTGTGAAGCTGTCTGGTCCTGGACTTTTGTTTGCTTGGAGTTTTAAAATTACTAATTTAATTTCACTGCTAATGATTGGCCTGTTCAGAGTGTCAATTTCTTGATTCAGTCTTGAAAGATTGTATGTTTCTAGAATTTTTTCTAGGTTGTCCCATTTGTTGGCATATCATTCTTCATAGTGTTCTCTCTTTTTTTAAATCTCTGACATTGGTTATAATTTCTCCTCTTTCATTTCTTTTTTGGGGGTTCTCTTTTTTTCTTAAAGAGCCTGGCTAAAGGCCTGTCAGTTTTATCTTTTCAAAAAACCAGCTCTTGGTTTCATTGGTCTTTTCTGTTTTCTCTTGTTTGTTTCTATTTATTTCTTCTATGATCTTTATTATTTCCTGCCTTCTGCTGACTTTGGGCTTTGTTTTTTGTTTTTGTTTTTTCTAATTCCTTTAGATGTAGATTGAGATCTTTTTTGTTTCTTGAGTAGGCCTGTATTGCTATAAACGTCCCTCTTAGAACTGTTATTTTTTTTTTAATTGAAGTACCATCAGTTACAATGTGTCAATTTCTGGTATACAGCGCAACGTCCCATAGAACTGTTATGCTGCATCCCACAGATTTTTGGAAAGTTGCATTCTTATTTACGTATGTCTTGAGGTATTTTCTGATTTCCTCTTTGAAAAGATACTTCACCTTTATACAGCATTCCTACAACAGCCAGAGGCAGACGGATTCTAAAGCTTGTTTTTGTATTTCATCATCATAAATGCATGTCTTCTTGTCCTTTTGCTGTTACCAGGCCATCTTGCCTTCTGGTGCATCTGAAGACTGTGTATGGAGTAGGCATCTCCTATTAGTATGTAATATTTTATTCTTAGAAAGTAAGTGGTAACATGGCCCCTGATTCCACCTTGAAGAAAAATGGTATCTGATCAAAATGAATGCTGGATTTGGTCCACATGAAGTGGGAGAAGACTGCAGCCCAAGGCCATGGAAAAGGTGTAAACAACTGTCATTCCCCTGTACTCTTTCAGTGAGTTAGTTAGGCAATGATACTTTTTTGTCTAATACTTTGAAGCCCACTATCCACATGTTAAGACATCTGTCCCCTGCAGTTTAGATGAGGTAACACATTCAGCTAATGGAACTGATTCCTTCACAAGCATAACAACAGATGCTGCAATAAGTCAGGATGTGCAGTCAGTCATGAAAATGAAAATGTGGCTTGACTCTGACTGAGCTTGTTTGAAGTTGAGAGTTAACAGATAATGGGTGTTGCATTGGTTTCAAGTGAATAAATTAACATTCCAGGGTTTAAAATGACTAAATAGTAGTCAGACTGTGGCATCAATTTAGGGGACTCCTTGCTGCTACCAGATCTGTGCAAAACACCCTAAAAAGGGATTTAGACCCTTTTTAAAAAAGGGTTTAGACAGGAGTTTAGGTTTCAGGATGAATGTTCTGCTCTACTGGCACTAGTTTTTCATCTTTTATGCTGCTTCATAAGCACTGCTGTATAGGTTTTGGTGGTGAAGGGGTCTGATGAAGGCAGGGGATGGAAAGGGAAAAGATGTGCATTCTGTGATCTCTGCACTGGCCAAACATATTGCCAGGGCAACAGGCTTAATACGGGCTTTTCTCCTCTATTCCTTATACATACCTTTTTGTCACAGCTTCCTATTTCTTGCCAAATTATTATCTTCATTCAGCTTTTCTTCTTTTTGAGTGAAGATTGGAAGGTAAATAAAAGGTAGTTGTTGAAGAGAAGGCACTTAGTATAAAATGGCCTTGTTAAAACCACAAATTAAAAAATTAAGCTCTAGATCTACAGTCAAATGCCTAAAACACATACATACAAGGACATTAACTCTTGTTCAATGATTACTTCGTAGCTCATTTGTAATTTATCAAATGACCAAAAATCTGGAAGAGTGGAGCATGGTGGGGAAGGTGCAGTAATGTTTCAAGTGTTGTGATCCTAGCTCTTCTTGCAATATTTTAAACCCTGCAAATGTATTCATTGTGCACAACTATTCTTTCCCTTATTGTATCTGTAGGATCATTCTCAAAGTTTCTCCCTCAAAACAAAACAAAAACCATGCCATACTGTTAAAAAACTCATTCTTTTTCACTCAGTTTCTTAAAGGAGTCATTTCTATTCACTAGTTAATTCTTGTCTTTCAGTCACTTTTCAGACCCTTGTAGCCAGATTCTCCCCTCACCATTCTAGTGACAGTTCCTTGGCAGAGATTATTAACCATCTCTTTGCAAACCTGTCCATTTGGCTCCTTGAAACCCAACACCATCAGTGTGACCTTGGTGTTACCATCTCAGTGACCCCTTTTGCATTGCCACCTTTATCCCATAGAGGGTGATATTTCCCAGTTTTTTTTTAGTCCTTTTTGTCCTGATGTAATCTCATTCACATGCATGGTCTTAAACATAGGCTGATAATTCTCAAACACATAGTTCCACTATCGGCGTCTCCTTACCAGTTTAAAAAAAACAAAACAAATAGCTTCATCTTGCTAGACTCTATACTTGGATGGCTTATTTTCAGCTCAGACTCATTATGTGCCTTCACTTAGGTTTTGTGTGTGTGTGTGTTTTTTGGTGTCCCCATTTCCTTACCTAAATCTTACCTAAATTACTCAAGGCTTAGCAGGATTTATTACTGTCCTGTGTTCCATACCACAGTGTATGTAGCTTTATGGCACCAAGACTCATCCTAGTTTGGGAACTTCCTGAGCCACCTGATGGGTGCTCAGTAAGTGCTGAGCTGGAGTGATTCATTCCTACAGTTTGTACTTGTTCATGTGCAAGCTTTCTAGCTAACTTCTACATATTCTGGAATGGTTCCCTTACCCTAAGGGATTCTAATCTGGGAAGATCTAGGACATGGGAGTAGCTTCAGATAATTTAGAGCTGGGTGGGACCTTCATTTACTTAAGATCACACAGCCAGTGGAAAGTTGTGTTAGAACCAAGGTCACCTGGTGCTCAGGCCGGTAATACTTTTCCCTACACCATGCTGTTGTCCAAAATAGAAACTGTAATCCTCTGAACTCCTGAAAGAGTAAGCTCAAGATGAATTAATAAAAGCTAAGAACATGTAGAGACGGGCAGTCCATTCTCTGTAGGTCTCCTAAATTTCTGCATGTCTCACAGAGGCAATGATAGCTTTTCTACCAGACTGTCCTTTCAAAGACATTTGTATAAAGTGAACAGCTTTGGAAGATAGAGGTTCTCTCTTTCTGAAGCACAGTAGGACAGGTCTGTTTACTAACCAGTATAATAAAAATAATGTTTCCCTCTGATGCAAAAATCAGGCCTGTTTGCTTATAGCCAGGCTCATTAAGATGTGGGTTTCCTAAGCTCAGAGTTCTCAGCTGTGACACAAACCCACGGCCTGTGCAGCCTCCACCTAGATTACTACAGGTCACATCCACGGGATGTGAAGTTCATGTTGCTTACCATGCTCTAATCAGTCCATCTTCTCTGATCCAGTTCTCACATCTTCTGCCAGCATTCACAAAACTGTAGTTTGCAAGGGCAAAATCTTAGACCCGTCACAATTCTTGACATAAAGCAGATATTCTGGGAAATAAAATTGGGTAAAATTTGCTTAATATAGCAGTCCATTGATAATTAGAGCATGGGTCATCTGTGCAGAATCCCACCTCCTCTAGCTGGTCCTCCTTGCTTCGAACTCTCTATACCCTCTAAAATGGTTTCCAGGACTCAGATTCAGTCATGATCCCCCCCTCCCCCCTTTATTTGCTGTAGAGCCCTATCTAACTGCCAAACCCTCCCATGGCCTCTAGGAAGCACCTGCACAGTCATGTTACCTTCCAGTGCCAGCAAAAGAAATTGATCCAATGTTTCCCTGGGCTCTGAATAGCCAAATAGCCAAAGGAGTCTGTATTAGTTTCCCATGGCTATTGTAACACACTGCCACAGATTTAGTGGCTTAAAACAACAAAAACTTACTCATAGTTCTGAAGGCCAGAAGTCTGAAAACGGTTTCACTGGGCTCAAATCAAGGTGTCAGTAGGGCCAAGCTCTGCTCTAGGGCAGAATCCTTTCTTGCCTTTCCAGCTTTTGGTGGCTGCCAGCATCCCTTGGCTTGTGGCAGCATCACTCCAATCTCTGCCTGTTATCACATTGTCTTCTTGTGTCTGAAATCTCCCTTTTACAAGGACACTTGTAACTACATTTGGGAGTCCACCTAGATAACCCAGGATATTTTCCCCACCACTTTTGCCATATAAGGTAACATTCACAGGTTCTAGAGATCAAGATGTAGGTATCTTTGGGGGAACCATTATTCATTCTATCACAGTGTGTTAAGGCTTCCAAATAGGTCAAGTTAAAATTCTTTTCACTTTGTTCACAAACATTTTACAAAGAACTAAGGGTAGGATTATTACCCCTCCCATCACCACGCCTATGTTACTTCCTTATAAATACAAAGGCCGTACAACCCAGTTTACCCAGGAGAGTCTTGAGTGATTATTACTTTTATGCTCAAAAGTTTCCTGGGTAAATTAGTCTTCCTGTTTTTAAACAGCCTTAAGAAGATGACAGTTACGCTCTCCTGGGAAGAAGCACTATTAAACTACAATCTGAGTCTCCCCAGAGCAGAAAGTTCTACCTGAATTGTGTTTTAACGCCAAAGCTTCTTGGGAAGGGTATAGCTCAAGTGGTAGAGCACTTGCTTAGCATGCATGAGGGTCTAGGTTCAATCCCTAGTGCCTCCTCTAAATCCTCTAAAAATAAATAAGCCTAATTAGTGCCCCCTGCCAAAATAATTAAGTAACAATAAATGTTTAAAAAACAAAAAATAAAACCAAAGCTTCTTACTGTTTTGAGATCTCTATTCATACCACAATCACTCAAGGATGACAGGGTTTTTTTTCAGGCATCCTTTCCTAGACTCCCAAGTGGTTGAAAACTAATCAAAACTCACTCATCAATGAAACCAGTTTGAGGACCGGTAACCTTCCAGGCTGCTGTGCAAGTACGGGTAAGGTACAGGCAGGAGTAAAGTAAGCTGGCTCCACTAGCTCTTCTTAGAGCTTTGTTTCCCCAGTAGGAAGGATGGGAAACTGCATCTTTCATACCCCAAACTTATATTGCTTCATATATTAACAAACATGTCCAGTATGTTCCTATTTTCAAAGTTAGTATGAGCCCACAAGAGAATGATAATGAACTTACCCAGTACTATGGTAAATGAACATAATGTCTATCTTTCTCTTTAAAGAATAGATAGAAAAGCTTGAATGTAATATTTATTTGGTGAATTTACATGTGAGGTCATTTACAAAAGAAAAGATACAGATGCAGCTTTCAGTGCAGTTTCAAATATTTTTCAGAACAGGCAATAATCCGTGAGGATTTGGAATGACAGTATTGTATGGCACATGCTTCTGTTTCCTTTGTGTGTTTTTCTGCCCAACCCCAAGGGGTAGGAAGAGAGAAGAGAGAAGAAAATAAGTATCAGTGTTAATGTAAATACAGCCATGCAAATAAAAACTTTAAGTCAGAGATGAGTCAGAGATGTAGAACACTTCTATATGCAGAGGTTATTATAGTAGGTGCGTAATTTAGAACTCAAATGCAGAGCTCTCATACTTTATGTTATCCAAACCATCTTAAATTATGTTAACTGCTCCCACAAATTAGAGGCCCCTCAAAAATTTCCAGACTCTGACTTTGGAAGGGAGTAATTTCTAATAACTTCTAGATAGCATTTTAGATGAAATATTTTGGTTTCAATAGGATAAAGCACCCTTTTAAAGAGGGGTAAAAATGCTCATTTACTGCCGACAATGTAAACTATAGCCAGATTTCATTTCCAAAAAATACAATTGAAGGCTTGCTGTTTTATTAAACTTAAGTAAACCTCTCCCCGCCCTGAATATCTCAAAATAAGACTCTTAAAGAACGCAACCTCTCCTCCCACCAGAAAAATCCAGCATATAAACAAAAGGATGGTCTATAAAGGTGGAAACTGGAAAAAAATAATAAAGTGATTTCTAAATAAGAGGGTAAGGTAAAGGTAAAACAAACAGAACAATCTGCTGTCAGTATCCCTAGTGAAGAACCAGATGGGTAGTCAGGCCCTTGAGACCAAGGTTAGCTCAAAATAAAAATGCAGTCCACATGTCCTCAGCATCTTTGAAAATACTGGCTCAAAATTCCTTAAGTACACGTAGTTGTAGTTGAGAAGCATTTAGGAAATGCTATGCTTCTGGCTTTGAGAGTTACATTCTTTTTGAACCTTTAGCCATATTTTCTTCACTAGAAATTTTGAGCTAATTAATTACTTAATCACACTTACTTCATCTTTATATACACAACCAACCTGCATTTTTTTTCCTTAAGTACACTATTAAATAGTAGTACCTATGGTAGACAATAGCTGTGGACAATTACAAACACATTTCCATTTCATCTTACCTCTTGCCTGGTGTGCTTTCCCATTAATAGTCTTCTAGCACATGTATCAGTTAGAATATCTCACTTCTGCATAGTTGACTGTATGAAAACCAGCTGTTGTGGACTTTAAACATGATGTACATCATCCACTGGACTTGAAGAGAGTCAAAAGGTTTAAGCGTTGCCACTGAGTCTAACTTTCTGCAGAATCAGAGGCACTGTACATGCTGATGGTGTTTTAAAGGGTCTCTTAATTTTGCTGCCATAAGAACAAAAGCTCCACTTAAGCTTTGTTTTCTTCCAAAAAATCAACTGAAAGAGATTAATCGAATCCAAAAGAATCCTATTTTACAGCGCTTATCATGTTAATTTTAAAACATGCTGTAAAATATTCATACACACACAGACAAAATCATCCAGAACATAATCATCCTCTCCCACGCCCCTCAAAAAAAAAAAAAAAAAAAAGCCAGATCAACAAATCAAAGTTTTTATTTGCATGGCCAATTATCATTTGTACTCTGCAACTTTATTTTTAACATCCCTTTAACAGGTTCTAAGCTTTTGTTGCACAGGGAATAAAAGCTGCAACACTGCAAACTTCCTTCAACAGCCACTCCCACAACACCTAAACGTGAAACGGATGTAACGAATGACAACAGCACAAACGGAAATACTAAGTTCCACCATTCAGCACAGTTCTTGACAGTGTCTTTAGGGTTCAGTTGAAGGAGGGGTAAACTTCTAAAAACAGGGTCATTTTCCTTCCCCCATATTTTATAATGTTGGTGGTTTTAAACCATATTTCTTTGCAACTTCTGTCTGGGCATGGGCAGCATCACAGAGTGAGTATAGATGAGCCATCTCCATTTCTGATTTGGCCAAGTTAATAGCTTTGTTGAACATGTCAATGGCTTTCTCCATGTTTCCTCTAAAAGAACAAAAATTTGAAACTTCAGATTCAACAAGCACTTCACAGAATGCAAAGAAGTTTGTAAGTGATGCTACATGGAGCCTGACCTTTAAGTTTCAACTATGATTCTAATAAAATGCTTCTTTATAACAGAAAAATCCCTAGCACGTAGAAAACACTGAATGAATGTTAGCTACTATTACAAATACCACGGGCTTACGTGATACTACTTGTGGTCTCTGTTTACAGATAAGAATAATGAGACGAGAGAAATTAATTTAAAAAAAATAACTTTTAAAGTTCATTATTAAGTAGGCAGATTTGCTAAATCCTAGGATAATCAGCAATTTCATTAATTCACATTCATTTATCTATTTGTAAGGCAGGATTTAGAATGGATTTCTTAGAGTACAATTAACACACAAACAAAATTCATCAAATTCCATAAATCAGGGGTCCTTAACCCAGGCTCTATGAACAACTTAAATGCAAAGAGTTTTTGTATGTGCAATATTCTAGGAAAAATCCACAGCTTTGCTCAAAAGATTAAGAACTACTACCTTATCCTATTCTAGTACAATAATGTAATTCACATTAACAAACTGGCAGTTAAGAAGTAATTTAATATTTACATGCAAGTCACAGTATAGAATGGTTCAAAAGAATCACAAAAATTTTCCTCAGCCTATATATATTCTGCCTACTCTGGAGCAGAGAGAGAGAAGACTCAGGAGGGACTGAATGACAGGTAATTAAGACAACTCCTACTGGTTCCTAATAAGTGGTGGTGGCAAGATCAGTTACTTTGGCATCAGTGAAATGTGGGTTTATATCCTCTTTCTACTGCTGGCTCACCAGGCAACCCTATTAACTCAACCAGTCTGGGCATTGATTTCTACACTCTTTAATTAAATTGAGGATCACAAAACCTCAAACTTTATAAAGACTAGATCAACTGAACTAATATTTGGAAAACACCTGAAGTTCAGTAGCTGGCCTAGAGTTCTCAAACAGATGGCAACACCAGTATCAAGATGGTATACTACACTACATTCTACGGCATAAACAGCTGTCCTCTGTTAATGGAGCTCAAGGCATAAACATCTGTCCTCTGTTAATGGAGCTCAAATGCAACTCTGAACAAACATTTACAGAAGACATGAAGTTATGGGGAAGTCAGAACTGCACAAAATCTTATCCAACTCCTTGATTTTAAAGAAAACTCTGCACTCAGAGGTGATGATGCAGTTTGGCTGTGGCAGGATCTAGATCTTCGGGCACCCTGGCTGCCAATCCTTACGCTACCCTTACTGCTTAAGTACACTGTGGATGTTTTTTTCTCCCTCCAATGGAAATAATACAGGTGACAAGAGGAAAGAACAAACAGGTATTAGAAAAAGATCAAGTTTCCCTTTCTAATGCATATACGTGATTTAAACAACTTTTTTAAGTGTGATTTTTAAATTGGAAAAATGAAACAAGTCAAAGTTGTATAGCTTCAAGGAAATCTTGCCCCCAAAGGCGTAACATACTAAGACTTAAAAATTTAATGAGTATTGACAATAACTTATCTATAATGAGAAAATTAAAAAATAAATATCTGCGGAGCTGCCCTAAATTTCTTAAGGACAGACTCTAGAAGTTACCTTTGTACTTCAATAGTTCCCATGGTTTCATATGCAAAATCACATTTATTGTCAATTTCAATAGCCTTGCTGATAAGCTCCAAACCTCTATCCAGATCTTGCTTCCACTGAAGTTGAAGTAAACTGCAAATGCAAAACAGCACTCAGATGTGACCATGGCCCAGTATCACCAGGAATAAAAGCAGGGCTCAATTTCTGCTTCAATGAATTTATAATTTAATTTACAAGGAAAAACAAAGTCTAAAACAATATAGAATCAGCATCAATTTTTTTTTTCAATTTATATTGGTTTTGTAGTCTGAATTTCTTATTATGAGAAGAGTATCCAATGGTCTAGGCTCTATATTAAGTTACCTTGCATAGCTTAATGTTTTACTTTGTATAAATTTAAATGAAGCTTTAAAATGATAATTCAAGTACACTAGGACAGGAAAAACTTATTTCTCGCGTTTTCTATTTTGATATAACTAACACTTGACAGGATGTTCAGAACTGAAATCCTTAAGCTAGAGTGAAATAGCGTATTTACTAATTGTTATATAAGAATGAAACATAAGTAAAACTTCAAAAAAAAATAGTGAAACATCCAGAACATTAAGAAATTTGTCAATTAACTCAATCATACTCTCTCTCAGTCCCCTTCCTCAATGACCAAAAGAAATCCATCTTATTACTATGCAAGAAATTTAGTTTCTTCTGGAACAAATAGAACCACAAAAATACATACCCTTTATGAACATATGTTGTGGCATTATCTGGTTCCAAATCAATACACTTATCATACATTTCATCAGCTTTACCAAACTGTTGTTGATCTGTTAATGCCTATTTGAAGGGATACTTCAGTTAAATTTAGGTTAACTGTCACCCTAAGCAGTGAAAAGTATATTGCTTATCAATTACTAAAATTTACTTCATTTAACCATTCATTACCAAATTATGTTCTGGGGATATAAACTTATTTAAAATGTTAATGAACTCATCTACAAAATAAATAGAAACAGACTTGCAGACATAGTAAACAATCTTATGGTTACCAGGGGAAAGGGGGTGGGAAGGGGTAAATTTGAGAGTTTGAGATTTGCAAACGTTAGCCACTATATAAAAAAATAGATTAAAAAAATTTCTTCTGTATAGCATCGGGAACTATATTCAATATCTTGTAATAACCTTTAATAAAAAAATACAAAAACCAATATGTGTATGTATATGCATGACTGGGACATTGTACTGTACATCAGAAATTGACATGCTATAACTGACTGTACTTCAATTAAAAGAAAAAAGTTTCATCTTAATTACTGGGGTTTTACATAGCATTGTTATAGATATGAAATCTTAACTGCCCTCTCAATAGGAGATTAAGAAAAACTGTAGAATACAGAAAATCCCAGTGTTGGTGCCAGTTCTAATATCAGATTCTCACAGGTACATTCATGTATTTATTCATAGTTTATCATAAAACATCCTAAGGGAATTACTTTAAGACAATACTCACTTGGAAGGGTAAGTTCAGGTATGTATGCTAACTGTTATCAGTCATTCCTTAAAAATGACTGATAAAAGGAAAAAAAGCAGCTACAATCAATTGTTTTAAGGCAAATTCCATGGCAGAAATGGAAGGCTTGGTTATGTGGATTCCAGATCATGTTCAAACTTTAACTCTGAGAGTTTGCCAGCATCTAAGCTCAAGGTTGAGTTCAGGAAAAAGGTTATGCTATATAACTGTATATAACTCTATATATAAATAAAAAGTTACTATATACAGTGAAGACCACATCAGAAGCAGGACCAAAGGTTAGACATTGTAGTGTAAACAGACTTGTAATAATGCTAAGTACTGGTAAGAAGATGCTCAAGTAAGGCAAAACCTGTTTTGAAGTTAACACAATTAACAGAGAAATGTGCAATTAGGAAACCTCTGCAAAAGAGTTGTTCCTGGTATTGGTTTCTTTGAAAGCTAGTCAGTGGCCTTTGCTCTTTCAGCTGCTTATAGAAATCTGCACCAAAAAAGCCCTTCTGAATTTCATCTCAGTGATGAGGATGCTGCTGTCACTTTCTGGTTTGTTCCTAATTAAATATAAAGTCTAAACCCAAGTGGGCCTACTCAATACAAATATCATACAATTATAATGTGCATTTATCCTATTTCAACTTCTATACATTCTATAAAATTTTATATAGTACATGCTTTCACAATTAATTAATTGAGCATGCAGTCAGCAACCAACGTTTCATCTTTCTATTATCGTCATTCTGTCTAGGAATTATATGAACAAAGACTGAATAGATGAGATTTCAAACTGAGGTTAAAGAACTCCTGGGTTGTACTTCATACTTCAGAATTTCAACCCCTAATAATGTAGTAATGTGTAGGCCTTTGAAAGAACAGATCCAACAGAAATCAATCTTTTCAAAGTCCCTCTCAATAAGCCCTCAAAAAGTTTCTCTATGGAACTTTTCTTATAACTTCACTAAAGATAGCATAAAGAAATTAAGATAGAAAATATATAGATGGAGTTTTGAGATGGCTGGTTTCTCCAAAAGCAGCTTTCAACTTAGACTTAAAGAAAACAGTCATTCAGAGATCATTTAGTTAGAGGAAAAACTCTAACTGTGGCTAGAAGAAGCTAATCATTTTCAATGGATGACTTAAAGTTTTCAAAGACCAGACTACAATTAAAAAGTGAAAATAATTCAAATTCAAATCCTACTTCCCAAAGCTTCAATCCTAAACTAAGGAAAGCCTCAAGAATTTTAGACAAATTACAGAGAAATTAAAATGAGTGGTTACAGACTATCTAACCATTTAAAGGAATAGTGAACAAATACAAAGAAAACCCTTACCAAGGACACTTTCCCCACCAATTACATATAGTACATTTTCCTAAGGTAATTTAAACTGGCAAATCCAATCCAAATGAAAACATGAGGGAAATACTCTATTTAAGCTTCCCCATGTTGAGTTTAGGGCCATGGTTTTCAAACTGTATAACAGAGTAGGCCTTCTCAAGGTGATTCAGGACCATCCTGGGGACCAGGAGAAACAAAGCAAGAACAAAGCCATCTGCTTCCACAGAAGCTGTAACCAAGGAAGCACTGTTTTCTGATTTCTATCCTAAGAGTCAACATATGAATGCAGCTCTTTAAAAACGGACTGGAAACTGAAAAAATTTGAAAAATGACACTTACCTGGGCATATAATGCATAGCCTTCAGCACACCTTGGAAATTTCTTTATAACCTCTTCAAAACCTTTCATAGCTGCTTGGATTTGCGAAGAATTGTTTCCCGTATATGCCTGGCGATACTGTGTAAAAAATAAAAACAGGCCTGTCAAATCAAGAACTCAAAAGCTCAGGAAATGTTAACCTATTATAAAAGTCACACAAAATTACATAAATATTTCCAGAAAAGCTGGCAATCTGCTAAAATAATTTGCTGCATCTAAAAGGGTTCCACGGAAATACCTCTGGAGTAGGGATCCAAAGACTACGTACAAGTAGCACTTCACTGCCACGCTACAACTTCAAGGTGCTCAGTACTCTAGAAGCCAGACTAACTTGTCAGAAGTTAGCTTTACATATAAGGAAGGGAATTTTAAATCCAGTATAATTTATTATCACTTTACTAAAAATGTTATAAAGCTCCATCATCTAATAACATTTTTCGTCAATACTATATATGTGTTTGTGACCTGACTTCTTTCTTTAGGAGGGAAATTCTTTTAGGACTCAAGCTATAGGGCTAACTGGAAGTATCTCATTATTTCATTAGAAATGGCCTTATTTTACCTGATTTTCAGCTTTGTGTTTCTGAATATTAATAGCTCTACAAATGCAAAATGAGAGATGAGTTATGTGGTTCTCTGTACTGGTTTATGATAGAGAAGTAGGGAGAACAGTGCTGTTTAGGGGGGCATAAAATCAGGGACAAACACCTATCAACATGAACTTAAATAAAACATCCAGAGAAATAGAGGAGCAGTACCTTAAGTAGCATATACACTTCTATTTCCCTAAACGGACATATTTTTCTACCTGTTAGTCATCCTTTGGGGAAAACAGATGATTCTGAAGGCAATGAGATACTCATTTTTGTTAACAATGGGAAATACCGACGTTCAGGAAAATACAAAAGAAAGGAGAACCTACCAATGCAAAACATTTCTGAGCTTGTGCCAGAGCAGACTCAGGTCTTAATCTAATACATTCATCAAAATCTGCCACTGCTTCTTCAACTTGATCAAGCAGTATTTTCAGCTAAGGAAAAGAAATACATAAATAAACGCAGTTCAAAATAGTAACTATACCAGTTAAGTATGTCCCGTGTCTCTTATTACAGCTCAGCATAATGCTAAGCATGAAATTATTCAATATTGAATTAGTTTCTAGAAATAATGAACTAGAAAGATCTTCTAATTTTAAAGGAAAGATTCTAAAACTTAAAACGAGTGTCTAGTTTTTTAAAAAGCACTATAAACCTACTATTTTTGATCACTGTTAAATGATTTCTCTTCTAGAAAATGAAATATCTCTGTACTTCAAAACTTCAAAGTAGATCAAACACTAGATAATAACCTTTCAAATTAATCTTAAGGTACTACCAGTAAGGATCAAAATATCAAGAATTTTACGATTTTCGCAACACTTCTTAAGACCCATCAGACAGAAATATTAGGTAAAATTCTCCGTTAGAGAGAACTTGAGCTTTTCTGTCATTATATGGATTAGCCCATACTTCCCACTCTAATGCATTCCAAGAAGCCATGTCAAACAAGCAAATTATAAAGCCATGTTTTCTCCAGATGAGGCTGAAACTGGGAACTGTTTTCTTCACTACATATTTTTACTAAAAGAAAATATGCATGTTATAAAACTCCATTCAGAAGATTTTTGTGGTACTGTCTGGATCGTCCAGGTTAATACTTCCTTACAGCAAGAAGCCTACAAAAATCATTCTGTTGATTCTAGCATTAACTCAAAATGCTCACTACATTTTTAATGTTTTACTCATTGAAAACCTATGAACCAGAATCATCTGAAAAACAAACTTGAACCGGCAAGCCAACATTTATGGCCATCCTCTTCTCTCTCTCTCTCTCTTTTTTTTTTAATGGAAATACCAAAATTATAAGGACAAATGTTCAAGATGGGACTAAATAAATGCCAACCCAAACTGTAAATCACTGTAATACTTTGTTCACAGCTATTGGAAGTGATATGAGAAAACGTCGACATTCTCAAAAATGACATCAAATTTCTCAATTCAAAGATCAGAATTCTTGATAAGAAAATTAATTTACCTGTCCTCGGTGGTGATAAACATCTGCATTTTGAGGATCAATGTCGGCAGCCATGTTAAAATCCTGAGTGGACAGCAAAGGCTGCTGCTGCTGCATGTACATGCTGCCTCTTTTGATGAGAGCATTTGCTCGAAGCTATATGCCGAAAATAAGACAAGATTCATTGCTACTACTTTGTATTCTAATTTAGTTTTTTTTAAATAACAGCTTTGTTGAGATTTAATTCACATACCATAAAGCGAACCCCTTAAAAAGTATATAAGCCAGTCATTTTAAGTATATTCAGGATTGTGTAACCATTACCACTATCTAATTCTAGAACATATTCACCACCCCCAAAAGAAACCTCATACAAATTAGCAGGCACTGCCTATTTCTCTCCTAATCCTCAGTCCCTGGAAACCATCAATGTACTTACTATTTCTATGGTTTTGTATATTCTAGACATTTCATATAAATGGAATTGTATATCATGAGGTCTTTTTGTGTCTGACTTCTCTCACATAGCATAATGTTTTCAAGGTTCATCTATGTTGTAGCATGTAACAGTATGTCATTATTTTAAATGGCTGAATAATATTCCACTGTACAGACATATCACATTTTATTTATCTGTTCATCAGGTGATGAACATTTGAGCTGCTTCTATGTTTTGGCTATTATGAATAATGCTGCTATGAACTCTCATGTATAAGCTTTTTGTATTGACATTATGTATTCAATTCTCTTGAGTATATTATACCTAGGAGAAGAATTGCTGGGTCACACAGTAACTCTATGTTCAACCTTTTGAGGAATTCCCAGACTAGTTTCCAAAAAGACTTTACCATTTTATAGTCTTACCAGCAATGCATAAGAGTTCCAATTTCTCCACGTCTACACCAATACTTTTAATTGTTCAATTTTCTGATTATAGCTATTCTAGTGGGTATAAAGTGATACATCATTGAGACTTTGATTTACATTTCCAAATGGCTAATGATGCTAAGCATCTTTTCATATTCTTATTGACCAGTTGTACATATTCTTTGGAGAAATTCAGATCCTTTGCCTATTTTTATATTAGGCTGACTTTTTATTGTTGAGTTGTAAGAAGAGTTCTTTAATATATTCAGGATACAAGCCCCTTATCTGATTTATGATTTGTGAATATTTTCTCCCATTCTGTGGAATGTGTTTTCCTTTCTTTTTTTTTTTTTGGTCATGTGTGCTTTTGATGTCCTACCTAAGGAAACACTGCTTAATCTAAAGTATTGAAGATTTCTTCCTATATTTTCTTCTGCAAGTCTTATAGTTTCGGCTCTTATGTTTAGGTCTCTGATCCATTTTGAGCTAATTTTTGTACGTGGCATATGACAGGCATCATTACAATTTGGCATTAAAACAAAAAGCCATGATCATGAAATAAGAAACAGGATTCTTCCCCCAAATTTTTTTCAAGGCAAAAGTATGTACAAATGTCTTCTTCAATGAAACAAACAAGACTGCCCCACAATGAGAACAAAAACATGTAATAACATATTTTCAATCAGCAGGAAAATCAGCAGGAAATAAAGATAATTATTACCAGGGTAACTTCAACTCAAAAGTCTCACCAATTTGAAAGGAACTTTCAACAAATACTTAAATACTTTTGTTTAAAAGAAGTTAATTTGCTAACAAATACTTAGGGCTTAAAAACTCATTTTCCATAAAATACATGAATGATTCATTTGGAGGTGAACAAAACCAGAGTTCATTTAATTCAGTGAGGAACCAGAGATGTTAACTAACTAGTAAGGAATATAGTCAATTGGTGGCTAAACTCTGCTTCTGTTACACCGAGTAGAAAGCTTATATAATTCAACAGACCCTCCACCAAATCTTAATTATGAAAATAACTACATACACATAAGAACACTTAGAAAATGAAAAGCTGTTCCAACCATACAAATGCAAAAAATTTTTGGTATATTTCAATATATTTCTATATCATATTTTTTAGGACCTGTTTTTTCCTCACGTAACATAAAATCTTTCAGAATATATTAAATGTGTTCCTTTTATTAAATTCATTTTATAGCCTTGTACTGCATATCGCATATTATTTACAATATTACCTATAACAGCACTACTATATATTACCTATAACAGCACCCCTACCCTTACCTAAATACAGGCCAATACTGCAGGCAGAAGATATGTGGGGAACCTGAAGCAACCAGACGCTACAGGAAAAAAACCCTTTCCCAGGTGAAGATAACTATCACTGATGCTTGTTGTAGTCTGACTGCACCAACTCTGTCATCTAGTTGTAGTTCCTTCCAAGTCAAAAATAATCTTTTGGAGAATGGCAACTGAAATGCCAAAAATTTGGCAAAACATATATAAATGTCTCATTTTTATTACTAATTTTCTCACATTCACATACACACAGTTTTAAATGTACCTTCACATTAGCTTCTTTCAAGCTGATGACCTTATCTAAATCTGGTTTGGCCGCGTTGGCGTTGCCAATAAGCAGGTAGAAGGTAGCTCGTAGTAATAATGCTTCTGCCATGTATTTGCCTTGAGCATCTATTTCTTTTGAGCATTCACTTATGATTTTATCATAGTTTTCTTCTTCCATATACTGTTTGGCCTTTAAATATCCAGAACTGAAAATAAAATGAGCAAAGAAAATTACTAACAAATTTTATTATTTATTACTAGTAGACTGAGCATAAAAAATTACTAAGGAAGGAGCAAATGCTAAAACTTGCCACATTTAGTATACCTGAGTTAAGAAGTCATCCTTATCCCCTTAACAAGCTAACCAGCCAGTGTGGGACTGGAGTGGAGCAGGGGGTAACAGATTAGGATTTTTGATGCAGACTGGGATTTTCTTGCTGCCTAGGAAAGAGTTTTTAAAAAGGAAACAGCAGAGAAAATGGCAGAAACCTTAGGTTATTACCTAGGCTTCAACATCTAGATACATGAAAAGATGAGCTAATGACAGACTGATATGCAGCACAGGGAAAGATCCTGTCTTATTCACCAACTTATCTGTGGCACACTGATGGCACTCAACAGTTACTTTATGACTAACAGAAAGAACAGAGAAATAGAAAACAATCAAGTGAGTTTAGGGTCACAGAGCCCAAGGGAGGAAGTGTGACCCAAATTGTACTTTGTAAAGATCACTCTGGCTGTGTTGTGGAAAACGGGCTGCAAGGGAGCAAGAACTGGAGGCAGGGAAATACATGAAAGGCTCTCATCCCAAAGTTGTGCTGTTTCACCTAAAAGAACAGACCTAGAATGAACAGGTGGAAATATTAAAGCAGCAAACTTAAAGGAAGACTCTTCCATCAAATAGGACTTAAAGAAAATACTTTTTAAAAAGTAGTGACCATGATAGCATCACTCTTATAAGATGACGACTTTTATTGATGATGCTTGTAAAAGGAATTTTTTTAACTGAAAAGGAATTTACACTAGACGACCTTTAAGGGGTCTTACAAATATAAGACACTGTAAATTACATTTTCTCATTTCATTTGCTACATATTCTGAATGGAGAAAACTGGCAAGTGACTTAAAAGTTATGCCAGCCAAAATCTTATAAACTCTGTGCTAACCTTTTCTATAATTACATTCTAATATTCCCTGCACTCTAGTATTATTCCTCAGGTCACCAAGGTAAGACAAAATAATTATTGTCAGATTGGAAGTAGTAAAAGTTCCTATTTATTGAGAACCTAAGGGTTAGATGCTCACAAACATGACCTCTAAACCTCACAATAAACCTCAAAGGTAATTATTAAGCCCCATTTGAAAAATGATGAAGCTAAGGCTCAGAGTACAATGGAATTCAAAAACTTCAGTCCAGTTCTAATTAGTGTTCTGGTGAGAGATAGCTATGTCCTGCCACCTCTCAACATAGCTTTTAGAATAATGGTATTAACTTCATTGCAGTTTTTCTGGAACAAGGACTATTTCCTAACCAGAAGAGGCAATTATTGGCATCATCTTAAACACTTACTTTATATCCACAATTTTCTAAAGAGATTGCTTATCAACTAACTCAAGTTTGAACATCTTGTCACAGTTATGCATATCTTCCTTTAAAAGGTGGCCAACAATGGTAGAAAAATTGGGAGATACAAATCAAAAACAATCTTTTTCCTTAAGCCTTCCAATATGCTACAGATGCAAAAATTATGCTTTGCTATGGGAACAGTATTCCCTTTTCTTCCAAACTCATTAGAAAATGTCATGTTGGCAATAATGCTGTACCTTCTCTTAGAGAGGAGAGTTAGCCTCAACAGCAAAATAAAAGTACTGGATAAATATAAATGGATAAGCAGGCTGGATGGCTTATATATTATATTTTATCACTTGAGCTCCAGTTATAAACATAGCATCTTTTACTTCGGTTTCAACTCTCCACAGGAGCAAACACAAACCCAAATGGCATTTTCCTGGGCAAGGAGAAAAAACCTTGAAGAAAGGCACTCTTTTCAGCACTCCTAAAAACTAGAAATTATGAACTTCCTTGCACTAAGACATCTGGATATTGAGCTACACAATCATTTTTAAGTTAGTGCCCCTATTCAAATACAATCAATCGCTTGACTCACTGGGAGTCCTCTTGGGAATATCACGTGGGACCTTAAAAGCAGGGCAGACTCTTGGCAGTAAAACCTTGAGTCACCAGTGATGTAACAGACATGTGTGAGAAAAGAAGTATTTTTATTACTATATCATTATTATATAATTTTATTATATTTATATCTACCTATGAATAGATTATTTGGGAGATGACTCATAGTCCCACTCTGGCTCTATGGCAGCAAAAAACTCCCACTATACCCCCCTCCCCCAAAACATTAAGCAGATACCATGCTCAACACACTTACTTTTCTTTCACTTCTAGAGCCTCCCCTTCCTTGTCTTTATCTTCATCAGACTTCTCTCCTTTAAGCATTGGCTGAGAAATTATATCATCCGTGAAAGAACTGAAGTAAGATTTGATAAACTGCGGAGATGGCATCAGAGGTTCACGATTCTGTGATTTAATCATATTTAAATATATCAAAATAGAAAACACTAACCAAAGAAGCAGGTACATTTGTAGACGACTGAGAACCACTGTCATAAAAAATGAGAATCTCATTTTCAAATAACTGAAGAATATCAGGCTCCAAACCATAGGGAAATAGGCAGTGGAAATGGTAAAGCTGCCAGTCCCAGCTGTTCAAAGTAGGTTTTATATGAGAGCCTTTCCCCTCTCCAGAGATGAAAAATGTCAAGGACTCTCAGAACCACTCACTAAAAGAAGGTGAAATCTGGAACACAGGAGGCAGGTAACTGCTATGTTATCTCCTTCTGGTTCCCGTCCTAGAAGAGTACCATCTCCATTTACTACTCAAGACCATGCCTTACACAGGTGCTAAAATGTTAAGTCCATTTACCACAGGCTTTCATTTGTCCTCAACTTGTCTTGCAACTGAAGATCTCCATTACAGTAAATGCCACTGAAAGTCAGAATAAAATCACATTTCCTGTTTTAATTACAACTTTTTCACATGGCAACCTGATTCATAATTGTAGAAGTATTTTGTTTCTTCTTATTATATTTAAGATGATAAAGTTTTAAAGGAACAGGGAAGAGGGACTAACATAGCCAAAGGGCTCTCATAACATATTTTGGATCCTTTATCTACAAAATTCAACCCAAAGATTTTAGAATGGAAATATGATATTCTAAGCTGTATGTATAACAAATACCCATTCTGTTATTTTGGTAGATTTAATGTCTTTGTATTTGAAGGAGGAAAAAATAAGGGAATCTGGCTTTGTAAGTAAATGACCTACTCTAAGATAGATGAAACTGGAAAAGAAGAAAACCGAATAGGAACCCTAACAGAAAACCCATATTTTTGTGCTCTCCCTGGGAAAAGATTCAATGTGTCTTAAATAAGGATTATATAAATAAAAACTATTTTAAGTCAAATAATCACCCACCAACTGATAGAAATATGCCTAATTTTAAGTATTTCACTAAAGACTCTGAGTAGGAATATATAAATGGCAATCATTTACCACTTCAGGGAAAAAGTTTAAATAGAAATTTAAATAGCACTTACTGAAGCTGAGTAAATCAATAATGTCTTTTAGTTTCCTATTTCAGCTTAGAAATGAAGCTACCACTTCCCTTTCACACAGAGTTACATATTAATTTAAAATGAAAACAATATTTTACTCGTAATGGACTTAAGCATCAAAGGAACAAGATACAAATTCTAGCTCTGCCACTTATTACGTAAGTGACCTTGCACATGTCACTCTCAGTTTTCTCATCTCTAAAATAGCAATAAAAATAATGGCATTATTCATCTTATAGGGTTATTATAAAAATAAAAATAAAATGGAAAGTATCTTGCAAATTACAAAGTGGAATACAAACAGACTAGAAAATATGTGGAAACTAATTTGGAATCTATGTAAATGTAGGTTATCTTATACTTACTACTCTTCAGTCAAACCAGTATAATTACCCAACAATAGCACTGCATAAGTATACACGAGGAAACTAGGTTTCTTAAAGGTTCAATTTGTGAGATTCTAACATGATATTTTGCAAAATGTTTTGAGGAGCACCAGTTCTCTAAGATGCTGAAGGGAAGAAAAAAGTTTCCGTAGTTAAAGAGACTGAGAACCACTATAGCTATATTCCTCTTTGAGATTCACAACACATACTAGCACATCAAAATCCTGCAGTGAAGAAACCTGTTTTAACTGTTTAACTCAGCTAATATTCAGAAATGTAAAATTAAAAATACAAAGATACTATTAAAATCTATTTAAGAGAAAAGCAAGTTATTATTAAAGAAAAAAGGAACAATTGCCTTGATATTATAAAATTTAACAGAAAATCTCTAGTGATGTTTAGTGATGCCTGTGGTACTCCCACAGCCCTCTACTTATATCCCTCCATGACACTTCACTGTATTATGCCTTTTACACTTATTAATGTCTTTCTCATTAAACTGTAATTCTTTAAGGGCAAGGACTATGTCTTTGACCTCACCCTTCTAAAATGCCCACTTTGGAGCTATGTTCAATAAATCCTTCTTGAATTAAACCACCTACTACTAGCTGTGTAAAACCAATGCCAGTTTATACAGTATGCCTTTTAAAACTTTAATGGACATGGGCTGGCAGATTTTTTCTGTAAAAGCTCAGATATGCCATACAGTCTCTGTCACAACCACTCCACTCTGCTGTTGTAGCTTAAAAGCAGCCAAAAACAGTATGTGAATGGCTAAGTTCCAATAAAACATTATTGGGATGTTATTTATAAAAACACGTGGTAGACTAGATTTGGCCCATAAGCCACTGTTTGGCAACCTCTAATACATATGACTTCTTTCAATATTCTCCACGTACAACACTGGACATAGTCTACATTCTCATTTTAAAAAGATAAGCCACAAAAGCCCAAGATTACAGGAAAAATAAATATAATTCAGATCTAATTTCACCTGTTACCATCATGCCCAAGTTTAACAGTATAAATTAGAAATGATCATTCACAATGTATCCTCCATCTATTAACCATCTCAGATTAATTTACCTTGTATTTTTCTTTGGCTTTCTCTTTTCCAAGAAGTTTAAGAACTTTATCAGCTAAGAGCATGCTTTGTTGATTTTGGAAACCTTCTAATATACACACAGCAGTGACATCTAGAAATGGTGGAAAAAACAAAAGTGTGAAATTACTGCAGAGATGATTAGCAATATCAAATGGGTTCAATGTTACCACAGAAAGCCAGACTAAATTCATAGCCTTATGTGGCTGTCAATTTCATTTCCAATAAACTGATTCTTAACACTTTATAGTTTTATACACTCTATGACCAAACTCAAAGTTCAGAAAGTCACCCCACTTCTCTGGGATTCACTTGCCTCACTTGTGACATGAAAGAGACTATACTGCATGATTTGTGATGTTTCTCACCACTCTAGCATTGTACACAGTAAATAAAACAGGTAATCCAGGAATATTCTCTTCTGACCAGTAAGTAAAGGCCAAATCAACATAATGTGGTTCTCTCAAGTCTGGTCTTTTTTTTTTTTTTTTTTTGTATGCCTCAGGGTTAGGGTTAGTAAGCCTTGTCTCCAAAGACATCCTGCCACAGAGCTGTCAATTAAATCTGCTTCAAAATACCATTTTAATCTGGCTATGCGACAGCTCAATATAGAGTGATTTGAAATTTAAAAGATCAGTGTTTCCTTAACTTCTCAACTTTTCATTCAAAGTACGCAACAATGGCTGTCCCCTCTCTTTCTGAACTCAGTTTCTCACTATTCCACATCCTTGCTCCTCCAAACAAGTCAGTCTGCTGTCTGTTCCCCTGGTCATCTGGCTAGTGCCAATGTCAACGACTTTTTCCCATCCCATTTCTCCTATCTAAAATCCACTTAAACTCTTCTCTACAATTATCTCTTAATAATTTCAAGGTCTGGTTCAAAACTCAGAATTCTCTTTTCCAAAGCAACATTCCTTCCACCCACCACCAAAGTGCAATGTTCTTTGTTATTCTCTAAAATGCTCCAAAATATTCTCTAAACCACTCTCACTTGGTAATCCAGATTTTTAAAAATAAATAAATAAAACAGCCTTTTCCTTTTAAATAATAATGTTATTAAAATAATTACAGATAAATTTCTGATTATTGATGCTTTTAAAGCAGATTTAAATATGCAGCAGAAAGCATGTTTAGACTGTTGAAATCGTATTTTGGTTTAGCTCCACATCACCTAGAAGAATGTACTTTAAAAGCCAGTAATTAGCCAATACCCTAATTGAGTTTTGGCAGCAGATACAACCAGTTAGAGACCAAGGAATATTTACAGTATTTACTGAGAATGGCAAAATCACTTGATGCTTTGTATCAATTACATAATTCCTAATTGAGTATACAATAATGTTTGAAAATGCCAAAAGCAAAAAACAAATGTTTTCTTTAATGATCTACCTCAAAATTATTTCATATTTATATAGGATATTAACTGAAAATATGCAGAAACCTAGAAACAGTATCACTCACTAAAACCTCTTTTCTGATTTCTTATTCATGAAATTACACCGATGCTCATTAATTGCCAAGTTTAAAATGTGTGGTATATAAACCATTTAATTCCAAACTCTAAATCATTTAATTCCATAGCTGGGAACAGAGACAGTGCTCAAGTATCAGCAATCTCAATTTAAACTAGAAAACAAAGTCTCAACTGGGGAAGAGTCAAGCTTAAATAAAACTGATTTCTCTACTCAGAGGCAGTTTCATATAAATTTACCAACGAATACACAGCCTTTAGTAACTTTCATATGTAAACACAAAAACACCCTCACCTTCTAAACATTCCTTCTTATTGTCTAGCTTCTCGTGGGCTTTTGCACGTCTAAAGAGAGCTTTCACATATTTGGGATTAAGTTCAACAGCCTTTGTACAATCTTGTGCCACCTCTTTCCATTTTTGCTGTAATTGAAAGTATTAAAAAAAAGTCACACTAAAGGAAGCACTGTTCAACAGGAATCAGTTTTCTAAACTTAAAAGGACAAGTATTAAGAGTCCCACAAAAGGAAAAAATATTCCCAATTCATACAAAGAATTAATACCCACATACATTATAATAGCTCATATAAATAACTGTAGTAGAGATAAGCAACCTGATTTTTTTTACAATAGGTAAAGGACATACTTAAGCCATCTTTCTACCACCAAATCTATAAACCTACCTGCATCTATATGATCATACCATCTCCTTCTGTGAAAACTAAGGAAGCAACCCTCTTCATTAAAGGCCAACCCTCCACTTGTGATATGGATCCACACTCCCCCCACTTCAAGGACTTCACTGCTTAAGCTACCCTGTCTCTGCATCAAATTGCTTCTCTACTGAATTATTACAATGAGCATAAAAACACCTGCTTTAGTATTTTCCATCTTTTAAAAACCCTCCTTTGATTCCGTAATTCCCTGGAGTTATTATCCTGTTTCTCAGCTCCTCTTTATTGCCAAACCTCGAAGGAGTTGCCACTCGATTTTACCTACCTCACTGATCCTTCTCAATTTCCGTAGCTGACGCCTCCCCTCTACCTGCTTTCTACATGCTGGAATGCTCAAGGACTCATCCCTTCTCTCCTAGGATCACATCTATTGTCCTGGTAGTATATAATATCTAAACCTAGATGACTCCCAAATTTCCTCTTTAACCCAAACCACTCTCCTAAAATAGCGACATTTCTCAATTCAACTGTCTACTTAGTTGCCTCACTCCTTCACTCCACTACTATTAAAACTCCTGCTTCTCCTCACTCTTGACATCTAATGAACAGCAAGTTCTGTTGGTCTTCAGCTTTCCTCCATGTCTCACCTAGGTAACTACAACATCCTTCCTTATTCCCTGCCTCCACTCTTGTCTCCCTCAATATATTCTTGACAGAACAGTGGGAACAATTTTAGATGATGTTCCTGCCCTATTTAAAATCCTTAAACAGTTCCCATTACACTCAGAATCAAATCCAAATTTCTTACCATTGCAAGGCTTTGCCTGATCTGGCCCCTGCTACCTCTCCAACTTCATCTCTCTATACCCCAGGGTCCTTTAAACATACTTCTTTAATCATGCCAAACTCTTGCCTGCCTCAGAGCAATTACATAGACTGTATCCTCTATTTGTAACACTCTATTCTCCACTATTTTATGCACCAACCCCAGTCATTCCTCTATTATAGAATCAAAGCATTTATCAAAGTGTCATTTAATATTTCACTGTTTAGAGATTCTTGAGTTCTATGCATAACTGTTTGCTTTTATAGACCTAGCTCCTACTATAGTGCCTTCCATATATGAGACAGTCAATAAAATTTGGTTGAACAAAAAATGCAGAAAATACCAATGTCCAATAAACACAGAAAAAGATGGTCCACTTCACCAATATCTCAAAAAGTGCAAATTAAAACAATAAGAGTACTTTTCTACCAGAGTGGCAAATATTAAGATTGATAATACACATAGTCAGTGAGATACCAGAAAACAAGCATGCTTATATATATTTAGAGTAGATGTTGATACTATCTCTTTATATTTCCATTTCTACAATTCTATCCTCCTGAAAGTATGCAAAAAAATACTTACAAAAATATTTACTGCAACACTAAATGCAACAGGGAAAATAGGAAGCAATTCAAATGTTAATCAACAGGGAGATGTTTTCCACTATAAAACAACTAGTACATACAGACTTTAAAAAGAGTGAAACAGATCTGTGTGTGCTATGAATAGCTACACAAGATTTAGTAGCAACTGAAAAATATTATAATGTAATAGGAATTCATCTTTGGTCTTTTACCCTTCTATATGCTACTGTTACAAATATGGATACAAAAGTTGAAGAAATAGACTCAAACTGTTGAGAAGAATGAGGTCACCAGAAACTTAAACTTTGTTTTATTTAATTTTATAATATCTGACATATACAACGTTGGATTATATTTGTAACCAGCAAAACTAAAATTTGTTCTTAAAAAGTTAAGTAATTAAAGGATACAAAAACAAAACAAAAAAAAATCCTTTAATTTCAAAACAACTTCAAAGAGTTTATTAGATTTATTTGAGTGGCATTAACTGAAACATTATGCAAATAAAGAGAAACAAAAAGAACAGAAAAAACCAACCTAGGATACATACCAACTGCTCAAAGGCAGCAGCTCTGTTTTGATAAAATGTGGAAAGGTCGACGTTCTTCTCTGTAGGACACAAACTGATAGCCTCGGTATAGCACTGAATAGCTTGTTCATATTTTCCTGCTTTAAAATATTTGTTGCCTTTGTTCTTGGCTGCTTGGGCTCTATCAAGAGAGTTCTGAAATGAGAGGAAACAATTATGAAACACCTATCAATACTTCAGTTATAGATTCAAATCACAGTGATTAAATGACAAGCTGAAGAAACAATGGGAGGGTAGAACGGCTAGAATGGCCGTTCACAATGCAGGTCACGCATATAAATATTTTCATGGGATAGTCTTAGTAATAGGATTGCTAAACCAAAAAGCTTATGTATTTTTGAGTTGAAAAACACTCAGACTTTTCCAAAAAAAGTACCACTTTTCCACTATTCCTGTCAACAAGAGATATGATAGCTTGTCTATCCACTCCTAATGAATATAAAACAGTGGTTCCCAATCAGGGATGATTTTCCCTCTAGGGTACATTTCACAACGTCTGGTGACATTTTTGATTATGACAACTATGGGTCAGGGGGAAGTGCAACTGGTATCTAGTAAGTAGATACCAGGAATGCTGCTAATATTCTACACTGCACAGGACAGCACCCCACAACAATGACTTATCAGATCCAAAGGATCAATAGTGCCAAGGCTAAAAAACCCCAGTGCAATGTAATATTCTGATATCATTTTAATTCACATTTTCCTCACTACAAATGAATTTGAAAATCTTTCCATGTTTATTGGCCAGTTGGCTTTTTCACTCTGAAAATCACTTATTCATGTGTGTTGCTCTTTTTCTATTAGACTGTTTGTCAACAGTGTAGAATAGATACTAGAAGCACTGTGCCATCTTCATTACAATTGTTACCCCAAATCTTCTGTTTGCTCATCAATAAATTTTTTGCACTCCCACCTTGTCTCAAAATCTGCTTCCAAGAGGACCCAACTCACTGAGTTGGTAGTTAATTTCCACTGAGGACAGTTGCAAAAGCTTTATTCAACATTTGGGAAGCATCTCTGTAGACAAATCCAGTTATCTAGGTTTCCGCTACGTCCAAGAGCTGTGTGGCACATCTTCACCCAAAACTTTGTCTGTCAACATCATTCAATTTTAACAAATATGTGATTATGAAAGAACCCATATCTCTCCAACAGGTAAGCACTGACAAAACAAAAACAGAAGTAGCTGCCCCCAGAAATAACTTACAGAGACTGTGAAAGCTATATTGGTTGGGGCCCAGGCCATCTCAGTCACAAAGAGAAGACCGGGTAGCAACTTTTTGTATCTGCTCTTTTCTCCCTTACTTTTCCTTCATTTTTCTTTGCTGCTGTTTTCCTCCATTTACCTGTTCTTTCCCCTCTCCTTTAGTCTGAATGTAGCTACAGTTATTTTAAAAAGAATGATGTGTAGGAAACTCTAAGTTCAGAATACTAAATAGCTAGTTTAAGCTAACTAATGTCAATAAGAAATATGCACATTTAAAAACTAAGATGTGGGAGGATGAAAAGAACCAAATAAAACACAAATAAAGTAACAGATGAATATAAAATCTTCCATTTGTATAAAGCTTCAATCACCTTCCAAAAAGTTTTAATCACCTTCCAAAAACTTTGACAGTAAAAGTCCCTGGCACAAAACATTCATAATACAAGATGACTAGGACTCTCATGTAGTGTATTCGAGGGCCACTATCAAGTTAACTGCTGGAAACTGCACTTGAAGCAACCTCATCAGTCCTCCCACTCCACTAAGAGAAAGAGAAGTCAGAGTGGAGTAGGGCTGTATCATACAGGAGTGAGGATCCCCTCCACCCAAGGGATGACTGACATGCATACCTTGGCTATCTTCCAAGAGACCATGGTCTTGAGAACTGCTAACATAAAGGAAAATTAATATCATAAAAGAGAGGCACCTGACTCAAATAAAAAGCTAGTATTTCGGAAACCAGGATAAACCAAGCAAAACAAAATTTAACATCAGAGGAATGAGTGGTTATCACAGTCACTTTAAAAAAGGGTTTTTAAAGAGCACCAATTAGACATCTTGAAAATTCAAAAGAATTATTACAATGAACTCAGTGGATGGACTGTATATTGGAATGGGCATAACTGAGGAGGAAATTAACAAGTAGAAGGTAGAACCAAGGAGGTCGGCCAGAATGCAGTAAGAACAGAGGACAGGGAGGGGAGAATTTTGGAGGAAAAGTTAGATGATATGGAGTATAAATCCCAAAGTTCCAACATCTATCTATCTGAAGTTTAGAAGGAAAGGCACAGAAAAGAGTGTTTAAAAAAATAATAGAAAAATTCCTGGAGTTGAAATAAATGACACATATTTTTAGACACATCATGGTGAAATTTCACAACAAAAATTCTAAAAGTTTTTAGTAGAAAAAACAGATTACCTATAAAGGAAAAAGAACCAAACTGGGTCAGACTGTCACCAACACTAGGTATTAAAAACGAGTTAACAACTTCAAAGTTCTGAAGAAAGACTATCTTGAAGTTAAAATCTTATACCTAACTAAATTAGCATTTAAGGTTGAATGCTAGAACAGAAATAGAAGTGTACAACTTCCTTACCACTACAAATAAACCCCAAAGTGGGGGAGATGATCAATATAACAAAAAGCAAGGAGGGGAAGGTAAAGGAAGAAACAAAATGGCAAAGTACATACGGCAGGAATCATTAAACAGATCAATAATAACAATAAACGTGAACAGGTGAATTCTCCCTATTATAAAATTTTCAAACTATTTAAAATAAAAAACAACTACACGCTACCTATAGGGCATGACATAAAACAAAATGAAAGGTCAAAAAAGAATGTAAAGAAGTTACAGAATACAAATACTTGCAAAAAAAAAAGAACGTAGTATCAAACAAAAGGCAGTATCAGACAAAATACCATTCAAATGCCTCAGACGGAGCACAGAAAGGCAGTTTTATTGATAAAAGTTACATCACATGATGCCAAGAAAACATCATAACCACGAACTTTTAAGTGCCTAATAAAACTTCAAAATAATGAAACTCAATTGTTTTTTTCCCAAAATTAATTATTTTATTTATTATTTTTTAAATTAATCTTTTTTGGGGGAAGAGGTAATTAGGTTTATTCATCTATTTATTTAATGGAGGTACTGGGGCTTGAACCCAGGACCTAGTGCGTGCTAGGCATGCACTCTACCACTGAGCTATACCCTCCCCTACCAAAACTCAATTACTTTTGACTTTAAATATAAAAACAAGAAAAACATTATTTCAATTTCTTGTAAAAAGTTCACAATTTTTCCAAGTCATTGAGAACGTGGTTAATATACATCTTAATACACTAGGGACTGTTGATATAGAAAATAGTGTGGTATATTAAATGCATGAAGTATGTTCAATTAAAAACATATTGAAAATTTACTTAGGATTTTTACTAAAGATTTGAAGATTAAACAAAAAGAACATTCATTGGGCAGAGTAATGACCTAGTTTCATTAGCACAAACAGGCAATGAACTCTTGCCTGTCTACTGGGAGTTTAAAGCTATGTGCGTGATACCACACAGAATACAAGAAGTGACAGTCATAGTGAGGGTGGACAAGTTAAAAGAGAGACAAATCTGGATAGGTACACAAGGCTTCTTCTCCTTAGAAAGATGTATACTTCTTATTTTTATTCAACAAAATCTAAATCAACCTAAAACCAACCAAGAGAATCTTTCAATTCCCTCCATTCAGTCAAGTTTTACAACAGAGTTGTAATTCCCTTCAAAAATTATTACAAATTCATTATCTAAGGCCAAAATCAGAATCTGCTTAATTTTCTTCCCTTATTGCACTGGAAAAAAAAAAAAAAAAAGATACTCTGAAGAATGCCATTGAGTTGCAAATTTTCTTCTACTGACATTCCAGAAGGCAACCACACTATGTTTGTGGAGAACATGATCTCGGTTAACCTCCCTATTACTTCTGCTCACTGCACACCACCTGCCAACATTACTTTCTGTCCACTTGCTTCCCTTCACTAATAAAAATGCAAAGAAAGAATGGCATTACAATAGGGACAGTATAGAAAAGCTAATTATTTTGGCCCACTTGATAAAATTTAGGACAAAAAGTTGCTTAGCACAATGCCGGCTTATCAATCAACACCAGACTTCTGCTATGTCAGGAATTAGGCATTATTTTCACAAACTTTGAGGTCAACGCCAGGCAGAAATTAAAATAAATGCACTGGAGGACAGAGTTTAAATCAGAAAATATACAACTACCAATTCTTTATAAGGGATTTTAATTCTATCTCTCAGGAATCCTTTGCTTTGCTTTTCAGTCACATAGCCTCCCCCACTCAATCCACCTTCTTAAGTTATAATAAGAACTTTCAGATTTAAAGGTTCAAGTTGGAAAATAAACCCAAAGACAATTCTGAAAGCCTATTTTATAAATGAGAAATGAAGATATATAGATCTAGAACACAAAGGGAACATCTTGAAATGCTAGTACCTTTTCATGTGGTCTATTTGCATATCTAAAACCTACCAAGGAGATTTAAAAGCCTATAAAGCCCTTCTGCTACTGGAAATCACTTTTAGTTTTGGTAGTCTTTTTAAGGTTCCGAACATTCCATAGTATTTTACACTAATATTCTGTGAAAATGCATCTTTCTCCTACTTTTCTTACAACAAATTAGTTTCTGATTGATCTGAAAACTCTTTTTAACAAGTAAGCTGGATCATGTCATTCCCTGCTTAATGCCTTCCACTAACTTCCCACTACCACTGCCTGGACACAAGACTCCAAATTCCCATTATGCCATTCCTGCCACTCTAGCCACCTACATGTAACTTTGGTGGATTCAAAAAAAAATACTAATCTCTTCCTAAAAGAAAACAGTTTGGAAAGATTGGGTACTATGTATTCAATTTCCACCAGCAACAGATAGGCATAAATTTAAACTCTGTGAATACCAGTAAGAATACAGATAAATTATAAAAAGAACAGACATTCACTTCTGCCTAATATATCACACAAAGTATTACTTAAAACAATCTACTAGAAAATTTAGCTTTTTTCCCCCATCCAGGTTTTGAGTAAGTTTCATCTTTTCATAATCAATAACTGTCCAGCAGAGTCAACTCCATGACTCCATGTGATTCTGCTACATGAATTCAACAAATACTTGGAGCAAAATCTTATAGGGAGTCCTGACATTAATACATGAAGAAAAATCAATTGTCAAATTTACTCCTGAAAATTCTTTAGAAGAGTAACACACTGGAAATGCAAGGTAGGTGCTACTTATTATTATCCCAATTTTACATATAAAGCAACTCCAGAATGCCTAAACTCTACTTCTAGACTGCATGAATTGTCACCCACACTTTATAAAGAGTGAGTATCATTAGAATCACATCCAGATTCACACTCTGGAACTGAAATACAGAAAATAGGTCAGGTATCATATCTTGCTCACTACTGACCTCAGAGCAAAAATGTCATTAAGTGAAAAGACAAAGAGAATCATCAGCACAACTGGACCTTTTTCTTTCTGCCAATCAAGTAACTGAACTCATTTTAGTTAAAAGCACATTAGATGTGACTCCCCTATACAACAATCAATAGGAGGATAGTCTTTTATCTTGAAGGAACACCTGAGACAGTGAAGGAAAACAAATAAGCAAACTGGCAGTCTGTCAAAAGAACTACTGCTGATTAAACTCTGGAACTCCAATTCACACTAAAACAAACAAACAAAAAACAACTGTACATTAGGTGAACAATAAATTGGGTAGCTAATAACCAGAAAATTCTTAGTTCAAAGAGTAGCAACTGTATATACACTTACATACAAAACTATCTGGGTAAGACACAAGAACTAAAAACAAGTAACTCAGGCAATAAACCTAAAAGGAAACAATGAGAAACATAGTAAATATGTATGTCTTCTCTACAACCAACTGTTGTGTGAAACTTGTCAAACAAGAGGTAAAACCTAAGAACCTGTCCCCTACACCTCCTACAGAGGTAAATCTACTCTGGAAACAAATTACATTTTAAAACCAAAGCAACAGGTAAGGTATAATCCTGGTAAATTTAATAGAATACAAATAAGAAAACAGTCAGGGTTTGACTCATCAGTCAAGATTACTTCAATGAAGTTTACTTACAAGAATCTACTCTGGAACGAAAATGACTAACAAAGGACAGTCAGGAAAATACTCCAAGGAGGAAAAGCAACCCCCAAAAGGTTACTTAGTACACACAACACACACACAAGAAATTCAGGAGACCAGGAACAAGTCTCTAAGCAAATCTTGTGACAGTAACATGACTACATTATAGAAAGTCTTCAATGACAAATATTTGGCAATAAAGAATCACTGTAAATTCTTAGCAAGTATTTATAAAATATTCTGATGATCTCATACATACAGTCACTGTGAAAGAAAATGAGCTAGAATCAGGCACACTAATCCATGTGTAAGGAAACAAAATAGGTACAGTAGTCTCCCCTTTACTTGCAGGGAATATGTTCAAAGACCCCCAGTGAATGCATGGAACTGTGAATAGTATCAAACCCTACATGTACATTTTTTCCTATACATACATGCCAAAGATAGAGTTTAATTTATAAATTAAGCACAATAAGAGATTAAAAGCGACAGTAATAATAAAATAGAACAATTATAACAATATTAAGTAAATTAAGTAAAATAAGGGTTAGTAGTGCAACAGTCGATCTGAGAGCTACCAAGTGACTAATGGATGGGATACACTGGAGAAAGGGATGATTCACATCCAGGGCAGGAGGGAGGACTGTGTGAGACATCATCTTGCTACTCAAAACAGTGCATAACTTAAAATTTATTAACTTTTTCTGGAATTCTCCATTTCATTTTTTCAGGCCATGGTTGACTGTGGGTAACTGGAACTGCAGAAAGTGTAACAGTGGATAAGAGGGAACTACTGTATTACTAACATAATTACATATTTATATCCAGTTAAAATATACATGAAGTGGTTCCATAATGTTTCTCTTCATTTTATTCCCTTAAATTTACCAAATTCCGAAAGCATATTTTAAATTTTGAATCCCAGTTTTACAGAAGTAGCAACCAACTCTGGAACATTTACCACATGAGAAACAATCTTTCAATACTCTACTTTCAATACTCTATTGTTACTTTCATATGAATCAAATCTAGGGTAAAAAAAAGATTCTTTCCCATATTATGTCCTGGAATTTAAAAAATCTAAAACCAACTCCACCTACTAAATCACGATACAGAGCACTCTTTACCTAAAGAGAACCTACTTGTAAAAATGCTGTTTCTGCAGGATTATGGTTGTAGTTCACACAAAAATCAAGTGATTTATAAAAAGAATGCCTAATTGAGGTGTAAGACTGTCTTACCAATTTCTGGGATAAACTGGTAAATACACATGAAAAGCTGGAAATTTTGAAGAAAATATTCAAATTGTGGGAATCTTTAAACAATGTCAAAGAACGAAGCTTCATTGGTTCATTCATTCAACACCTGCTATGTGTCAGGTTCTGAGAAATGGACCTGTCAGTCCCAGTCTTCACAAATTCAAGTTTAGAAGGAAATGACAAGAATAAACAACTCTAGTACCATGCAATAACTGCTATGGAATAGAAAAGTTCAGAGTTATGTAATCAAATAGCAGTAAGCTTGGGTAAAGGCTTTCAGAAAAAGTGAAATGACCTATATGTTGTGACTTGAAGGATGAGAAGGTGGGGTACTGGGCAGTGTTTCAGAACATCCAAAGGCAAGAAACGAGAGGAAGTGGCAAGAGATGAAGCTGAAGAGGCGAGCAAGATCAAGATCACGGAGGGTCTTAAAACATGATGAGTTTGAACTTTATCATGTGAGCAATGAACACCAGTTAATGATTTTAAGCATGGGACTCTGGATTTACTCTAGTAGTGACTAAATGGATTGGAGGAAGACAGTAACAAGAGTGTCAGTTATTCAGTCAGGAAATAAATAGCAGTGGGAATGGAATAGTAGTCAAATATTTAAGAAGCAGAACTTTTTGGATCTTTTTCTAGGTTGGAGATGGAGAACATGATAATAAAAAGTAAGGGATGATATCCAAGTTTCTGGCTTGGGAAACTACTTAGATGACTCACACTAACTGATAAGGAGTATTCTCAAGAAAAACAGAAGTCTGGTGTGAAATACTTGTAAGGTAATGAGGTAAAGATTTCCTTTAAATTTGGGCCTTTGAGAGGTCTGGACTATAAACAAGAAATTAGGGGGCCATCGGTATATAAATGTTAAGTGAAGCTGGAGGGCAAGCAAGCAAGCATGCAGTGAAGCATCTTATGGAACATAAGAATGCCTATGACAGAAACATGAAGGTCGCCAAAAGGAACCTGGAAAGGAGACTGAGAACAATCAGCAAGGGAGGTATCAGGAAGTTTAAAAAAAAGCAAAGAAAATCAGGAGAAAGCAGTGTCTCAGAAGCCAAAGGAAAAATCATGAAATTAAGAGAAGACAATGTGAAATATCGATAAGGATCAAGTAAGATAAAGACTGAAAGGTGCTCACTGGACATAATTATATAAGAATGTCACTAGTGACACTGAGTTTTCAAAAATGACTAGAAACAGATCATTTGGGGAGAGAATTACTTCATTTCATATTTATAACAGGTTGCTCTGTCTTTGATCCTTTTATTAAAATGTTTAGGTACATTTCTCCCTTCCTAGTCTAGAGCACTGTCTTAAGATTAGTGGTTCCCAACAATTTCATGTTAGGATAATGCCTGTGTAACATTAAAAACACTCGAACAACTGGTTTTTTAAATCATCAAATTAAAAACAATTGGATAAAACACTACTATAAAGTCAATAATAAATAAATTATATAAAAATTATCACTGTTTGTTTAAAAAAAGAAATACCTAAGACATTTATGCAGCCAGATACCATGCTTGGTGTGTATGTGGTGATCCCTTGTGATAACTCTGGCCCAGAGATTGAGAAGCCCGATTGACAAAGAAACTTATCAACTTTGAAAACCTGTAATCTTCAAGTTTTCAAAAAAAAAAAAAAAAAAAAAAGACGCAAAATGGCACATCATGATAGATTTTACAATGACCACAAATGGAGTATGACTTAATATTTTAAATATCTCAATCTCAGATGCTATCAACTGTAACTAGACGTCTTTCTTTAGTGAAATCCTAAAATTCCCATTAATGAAACAAAAATATGAATTTTTGCTTTTACTTTACAAGTTTTTGCTATTCCAGAAAAAAGATAACTGGATATAGTCTGCCTGCATATGAAAATCTCACACCCAATGGATAGAAGCCCAGTAATTTTATTGGTTCATTTTATATTAAGGCAAACATAAGCCAACAGACAATAACCACCGATTTTCCATTTTATTCACTGATAGTGGACCCTGAACTGATAATACTCATCCATTCCTTCATTCCCTTAAAAATTACATCTATTGTTCAGGTGGAGAAAGAACAGTGAGGGCATCAGGATTCTCCCAGGTTTTCCATCAGTTCAAACAAATGCTTCCTTATTTATAAAACCCACTGAGGTTGACAATTTAAAGGTGCTATTCAAATATAAAGCAATTTCTCCAACCACAGATAATAATAAATTACAGTTTGTGGTCAGCTATATTTAGACAGCCTAATAATAAATCTATGGATTAGACTATAAAAGAGACCAAAAAAATTGTCTTTCAGAATTCACTAGTTACCATGAGTTAAAATACAAATTTTCCATTAAAAAAATGGCAAAGACATTCTTACTGCTGCTTTACTAAAGTATCGTCTAGTAATTCAAAACAAGATTACAGGTACAACCCCACAAATTCCACAAGGAGAACAGTATGTCAAATGTTTTCCTCAGTTTTATTCTGGATCAAAAGTAACCATTTTAAAGAAGTTCAGGTTATACAGAGAAGTCAATCGTAAAGTCTAATTTTTAACAGCAGTCAGGTGAATAAAAAAAGTGTTCTGATAAAACAAAACACCATGAAATTTAAAAATCATCAGTGTTGACCTAGACAACGCTAAAAAACTGATAATGGGATTTCAGGAAATCTAAAATCTGAAAGATAATTTGCTGACTTCTATCAAATGTCAAACAAATGAAGGTGGTAGTACCTAGTGTTATTTACAGAATTTATCTTTATTTTTGGTGATTATTATAGAATGGAGAACTTTTATGTATTTCTCATTCACCCACTATTCTTCTGTGAAAATTAAATTAACAAATGAAATGGGAAATGACCAGAGAATTTCAGAAATATGAAAATGATAAGACAAATGACTAATTCTAAGAATCGTCTTGATTATCATTCTCATTAACAGCACTCATTAATTACCAACTTTTAGGGCTGGAAGAAATGTTAGAGATCTAATATTTTAACTCTCTTATTCTATAGAGATGACAGTAATGTCAGAGAGATAAAATGACTTCCAACTATGCTGGAGGGCCCAATATAAAGCACACATCTCCTAGTTCTCACAGTCCATGGGTTCTTTCAGCATACTCATACTGAATCTTTATTTTTTCTTGTAAGCAGTATTTTCCTCTCCCATTAGAAAGATCATCTGGCCCTCTCAGTGCCTAGCACAATGCCTGATATATACAGTATGCACTAAACTAAGACAGTTACCTCTCACATCAAAGTTCCTTTAAAGTCAGTTTGACTACTTAAGTAAAAACATGTCTTCAATCTGAACAGTAAAATGTGAACATAACTTGCAAATGTATGTAACTGGGAGTTATTTGACCAAAGGTTACCTTTGCTCTGTAACTGCCACTGTACAATGCCAGACTCAGATAAAATCCTCCTCCCCAACTCATCTCATCCCAGTATTGTTAAATGCAGCCAAGCAAACTGTCCCCACAGCTGTCAGATACCAAAAGGATTTAATAGTCACTTCAACAAAGCCATACAAAGCAGTTCACCAGATACTCAAATGCTTGGCTTAACATCAGAGAATCTGTTTCATGCATGTCAGGCTTGGTCATGTAAATTTCCAGGTAAAAAATTTTTTTTAAATGAATTTAAGATGCTTCTACCCCAAAAGTTTAGGAACTCACTCCTACAGATGAAATAAATGCCACTGCACACCATTTTACTCTTCGTCAACCAATAGTCACTGTACCTATCCCCCACCCTAAAACACTTCAAAAAGGGGGAGTGGCTCGTTATTAAAGGGTTATCACTGATTAAGTTCTAGGCCTTGGAAATCACCCATGTAATTCATATCACAACGTACCTATCGTTAAGGGAATCTGGCTTTAATTAAACACAATCATCACATTTGCCGATGTCCCCCTTACCCACAACGCTAGGGATAAATGCTGTGTCACCGAGAAGAAAGTTATTTTTCTGAAACCAAAAGGAAACTGTCAACGAATGCCGCTAACCTATGCCCTCAGGCTCCTCCATTTCCCATAAAGGCAGCCAGAAATGAGTTTCCCTAAACTCATGTGTTGCCGCTAAGAAGCTTCCGTCTGACCGGAAGCCCCCTGACCGGCATAACCCGTCAAAGAAAGGCTGCACCCGCCTGGTTTCACCTCCAAGGCCCAGGCCTGCTTCTCACCATTTCCAGGTGAGCACCGGGGCCTTCGGGGTGTCCGCTGCCCGGGGCCGGACTGGCCCTGCCCTCCGGAGTCTTCCGTTCACTGTTGCGTTTCAGGCCGCCGGCGTCGCCCCGGCCTCCGGTCTCCCGGCGCCGCCGCTGCCGGCTCCATAGGTACATGGCACCCGCGCCCAGCAGCAGGGGCGCCCCGACTGCCAGCGCCAGCTGCCATCGCGGCAGGCCCCCCGTGCCCGAGCCCGCAGTCGCACTGCCGCCGCCCACCCCACTGCCGGAGCCGGGAACAGCCGCTGCGACCACTGCCGCCTCCACAGGCTTAGAGGCGGCCATGACGAGTGTCCTCCGCCACCGCCTCCCTGGTGGTCGCGGGCGCCACAGTCACCAAGTAGCGTGAGAAGGAAAACCGGAGGGACGCAAGAAAGGAAAGCAGCGAGCAAGCAAGCACGCTAGGTAGCAGGAGCGGACGACAGAAAAGGGCCAGAGGTCACCGGAAGCCCAAAGCATGCCGGGCCAGCCCTGGCCGTCCTTCTCTTCCTTTCTCAACTGAGGGGAGGAGGAGGAGGAGGAAGGGGAAGAAGAGGAGTGTAGTGGAGTGGAGAATCACTTCCGGGTCAAGGTAAACTGGGCGTGAGGTGAACGTTCTGGGCGGCCCTTTCTCTTTCCTTTCGCTCCGCTGCTGTTTGTGACTAACTTCAGTGGTCTTGGCTCCAGTGGTAGCCTATGCCGTTCCCTACGCCTTCAGTAAAGAAGGGCAGAGGGCCCTCTGAAAGCGGAGAGGGGCGCGTATACAGCGGGTTTACAGCGTTATGCGAAGCGGAGCAGAGGAAGAGGCTCGGAAGCGGCCCTAAGAATGGGCGGGAGTGGCGGCAGACTTGTGAAGGTTATTGGCTGGCAGGAGTGATGGGCGGGGCGTGGGCGGAGCTGTACGGTTGATTGGTGGAATTTGGAACCCTCGTTTTCCCGTTACAGCCACGTTGGCGCTCCTTAGAGTCCGGCGGTTGGCTAGCTCTTGCTCTGTTGTCTATCCGCGTGTCTGGGAAAACCAACGGATTGGAAGAACTTTTTCAAATGTGTAATGAAAGAACCCAAAGCTTGAAGATAGCCTGCTGTATCACTGATCTTCTTAGCTCTACCATGGCCAGATTTTAGTTTGGACGACCTTGAGGTTATTGAGGGCAAACGCAGACTGCAGAAATCAGAGTAGGAAACGGGCAAATCTAGGTAGGCTCCAGTCGAAACGGCTTGAACCGGGTGCCTGCGACTCACCATCTGCACCATTTACGAAGGCGATGACGTCTGTGTGTTGTTACGAGATTCTCCAGCTGAGGGGGTAGAAATGCGAAGACCCAGAGTTCCCACCTTTCCTATAAGTATTTGTGTCGTATTGGATTCAGCTGACACCCCAGCCCACACCTCGCTCCCTGGAGCATCCGCGCCCTCCCCAGTGCTCTGATCCTCCCGGTGTCATTCTTACTTTGCACTAGATGTTTTAGCCCTCTTGCCACATTCCCAAGTCGGAATTTCAGTTCAAAGCTTTCATGTATCTCTAGCTTTGTCGAGTCCTTTACCCATGTTCTGCAACAGATCTCTTAAAATACGAAAATTTCCCCTTCAAGAAATTGTTTAAAATTCACAGTATTTTCAAGAAGAAAAGACAAGTACTAATAAAATTAGAATTCAGAACTATGAGCGCTCTCCATTTCAGATATGCTGATCTGGGAACTCTTGTATTAAAAATACATAAGCGATTATTTTGGTTTTGGGTAAACAGGATTTTCAACATCGCAATAGCGCTACGTAAAGATTGAGAAGAGATAATTTATTAAATAGCACCAAAATAGAATAAATTAGGATGGCCTAATTTGAAAGTTTCAAGATCATTACTTTTCTCTTGCTTCACGTGGGTTTCTACTAGTTAATTGCTTTCAGGCAATAGGGTTCCTTAGCAACAGGCTAAAAAGATGAGCTAAAAATAATAGCAATAGAATTGGTTAGATCAAATAGTGATTGTTGCAGGCAATGGCTTCTCTCCCTTCCTGATTCCCACCCCCCAAAAGCAAGTCTTTCCTTGAACATAATTTTTCCCTTGCCTTTTCATAACAGAGTTAGGATTTTTCTTTCCTAAAATTTTAGTTTTCTGCAACCTCACAGAGGATTGTGGAATGCTGGTAATTACAAACTTGGTAGGAACTAAAACATTTAAGGTTTTTTAAAAGAAACTTTTATTTATTTGTTGGAATACCTAAAAAATGTGAAAGTGGCTTTGGAACTACATGATGGATAGAGGCTGGAAGAGTTTTGAGACAAAACTGGAAAAAGCTGAGATTGCTGTGAAGACGCTGTTGATAGATACAAGGACATTAAAGGTAACTCTGGTGAGGTATCAGAAAGAAAAGTAGTGAGCAGGAGACAACACTTCTATGTTACAGAAATACATGAATAATTAATTAACAGAATGTTGCTAGAAATGTGGATATTAAAGGCCATTCCACTGAGATCATAGGTGGAAATGAAGATTGGAAGTTGGAGGGAAGTGATGCTTGTGACACAGTGTGAAAAAACTTCATTGAATTGTGTTCTCATGTTTTACAGAAGGTAGAACTTATGAATGATGAAATTGGATATTTAGCAGAGGAGATTTCTAAGCAAAGAAAGATGTAGCTTGGATAGTCTTTGTTTTACAGAATTATACTTGTCCTACCTCATCTATGAGAAAATAAGCATCCGAGATCAGGATCTATGTCTGATTAATCTTGTAACTTGGATAGTGCCTGACACAATGCCCGCTTAAATGCTGTGTCAGAGCAAAGGAATATGTTTTTTCTCTTTGCATTGGACTATTATGGAAGTTTACATCTTGTCCCTATAATGACCACATTATCATAATTATTTGTTCTCGTGTATACTCCCCATACTTAATTTTGGGTCCTTGAAGGGTGGGGACCATGTTCTAGCCATCTTTGTATTCTAACATCTATTAGGGGGCTGGGCATATAATGAGTGTTTGTTAACATTTATTTCTCTACCCAACATGGTCCCTGAAAAGTGGTCAAGGCTGAATAAAGAGTTCACGAAGAATTTGTTTGACAATTTCCTGACTGTTGCTTTATCTCCATTCCTATTGCCAACATTAATGGTCTCGTGCCACCATTGCTGTCCAATACCACTGTATCAGCTGGGAAACCAACTGAACTGCTGCTACTGCTGCCCTCACCACCCTCATCATAGCTACTAGTGCCTAGTCCCAAGCATGCTGTAGTCACTGCTGCCACCTCAGCCACTGCAGCTGCTTCCACCGGGACCTGCTTTGGTTTGTCCTTCGTATCCCACTCATGATATATAGAAGTCCCTGTTTCTTCCAGGCCCTCATGCTGTTAATTTTTCTCAAATCTTTCTTCTAATGGTTTCTGCCTTATTCAGCTTCCATCAAAGCATCAGTCAAGTGGGTGATACTACTTTGCTTCTCAGGGGGAATGTCATTTTAATGATTCAAGTGGTTGTCTTTTTGCTGTTAGAAGAAGCCTCTGCATTATCTTCAGGGAACAATCGACAATAACCCTAAATCCCTCTCCTTACCTGTGACTGTGAGCTCATATGTATACTTTATGTACTCATTTGCCACCTTTCTGCCCACTCACACAGAGTCCTAAGATCTTTCCATCCTCATCAACTTAGCTCATTGCCACCCACAAGAATTTTTCACTTGCAAATGTAGAAACGTTACTTTGTACTTTATATAAAGATAATACACGTAGGTTATACTAATTGTGCCCTGCACAAGGATGTTGGGGGAAGTGGGGGCTGAGGTCCAGCCTACGCTTCGTACATCACAGTCTTTTGTCAGGCTGGGTCTGCCCAGAGAAATGTATTCCTTTTTCTGATTTGCATGAAGATGCTGGTCCATCCCTAAGTGAAGGGCCTGCAGGGGAGTATCCACCCATTTTCTAATTCATTCCTAAAGATTAGTAGTCCTGGTTATGCAGACCTGGTCCTAGCATTGGTCTAGCATGGAACCGGAGATCCTCTAGGCTATGCTTGCCTATTTTTACCTTTTGTTGTTTTTCCTAACCAGTGGCAAATAGCCTCACTTCCAATAATGAGGAAGAGGCTCAATTTCATTAAAGAAAATTTGGAAAAAAATTTAAAACCATAAAAATAGTTTCTGTACACATGTTCCAGTAATCTGCTGCTGCTTAACAAACTTTCCCAAGTGGTAGTGGTTTAAAACAACTAATTTATTACATCTCACAATTTTGTTACTCAGGAATTTGGGCAAGGCTTGATTGACTTTTCTCTTCTGATGGTGTCAACAGAGTTTACTCTCCTGGCGGATGGGCTGGTCTGGGGGATTCAAGGTGGCTTCAGTCAGGATCTGACACCTTGATGAAGTTAGCTTGAAGATGGACTCATTTGAGACTATCAACAGAGCACCTTCTTGTGGCCTTTCCATCATAGCAGTCAGGGTAATCAGACTTATGTGGCAGCTCAGGGTTTTGGGAGACAGAGTCCTAGGAGTCCCCAGCAGAAGCTGCAAAGCTTTCCAAAACATCACTTCTACCACCTTCTTTGGGTCAGGCATGTTACTAAGGCCAGTACAGATTCATGGGGAAGTGAATTAGGCTCCAACTCTCAAAGGAAGAAGTAGCAAAAAGTTGAATTATTTTTAATCTACCACAATCTTCTACCAAGATTTAATGTATGTTGTATTTTGCCATATTTACTTATGATGCAATTAGAAAAAACATTTTCATTACAGAATCTTGGTAGAAATTATCTGAAAGTCTAAATAAACATCATATCTAACAGTGAAATGTTAATAACTTTCTCTTTGAAGTCAAGAACCAGCCAAGGTTTTCAAGTTTATTAGATGTTAATGAAGATGTTAATAAGACCAAAAAGGGAAATAAAGGGATATTAGAAAGGAAGAAGTGATTTTTTATTATTTATGGATAATATGGTTGTCTCCATAGAAAATCTGTAATCTAGATCTTCCAAAATAGTTCAGCAACATTGTGGATAAAAGGATAACACTATTTTCAAATTGGTCCCTTGTCCTTTCTGAACTATTGGCTATTTTTTGGTTCTCTGGTTCTTAGAGGTCTAATAGATGACCTGTTTCTTCCATCTCCCTTCAGCTTAGACAACTCTATCAGGTCTTAGCTGTTGGTAGTGTGACCCCACAACTTCCACTTGGGGGTGGAGGACATTTGTCACCTATATTTGTTGTAGAGTTGTCCATGAGTGATTTCATTTACAGTTGCTCTTTTGGTTTTCATGTGGGGGTTCAGAGAGATTGAAAAGCTATGCTGTCTTCATTGCTATCTTCCCAGAATACCTATAGCTCAAAAGCATTTGATCCTGTCACTACCCATTTAGAGAACTTTCTTTTTCTTGGTAGCAGTAAGTTTTCATTTTACTTTTATAGTGAAATAATTATCGAAGTTACAAATAAATGTACATGGAGGTCCAGGTACCTTTCATCCTCACCTTTTCCAATATTGACAACTTGCATAGCTGTAGAACAGTATCACAATCAGGAAACTGACATTGATATAACCCAGAGAACATACTCAGATTTCACCAGCAATACATGTACTCATTTGTGTGTACGTTGTAGTTCTGTGAAGTTTTAACACATGTATAGTTTCTTGTAACTACCACTGCAATCAAAATATAGAACTGTTCCATCACCCCAAAGCTCCTTCATGCTAAACTTTATAGCCACACCACCCCCTCCCAAATCCCTAGCCCATGGCCACCACTAATCTGTTCTTAATCTCTGTGATTGTTCTTTAAAGAATGTTATATAAATAAAATCACAGTATACATGCTTTTGAGATTGGACTTTTTCACTCAGCATAATTCTCTTGAGGTCAGTCTTAAATTGCTTTGTGTATCAAATCTGCTCATTTATATGCAGGTTTTTGCATGAACATAGGGTTTAATTTCTCTATGGAAATGTCCAAGAGTCAATTGCTGAATCCTATGGGTATTGTATTTTTAGTTTTTTAAATTTTATTTTAATTAAAAATTTTTTTTACTTTATTATTTTGGTGGGGTTATTAGGGATTTATTTGTTTATATGGAGGTACTGGGGATTGAACCTAGGACCTTGTGCATGCTAAGCATATGCTCTACCACTGAGCTATACCCTCCCCAACCCACATTTTTCATTTTTGAAAGAAACTAGCAAACTATTTTCCAAAGTGACCATTGGTATTTTTCATTCCCACCAGCAATATATGCGCAGTCCAGTTTCTCTGCTTCTTCTCCAGCATTTGATGTTAACAAAATTTTTAAAAATTTTGTCTGTTCTGATAGATGTATAGTGATATCTGATTGTGGTTTTAATTTGCTTTTACCTAATGGCTCATGACGTTGAATACCTTTTCATGTGCTTATTTGCCATCTGTATGTCCTTTTCAATGAAATGTCTTTCATGTCTTCTGCTCATTTTCTAATTGAAATTGTTTTTCTTTTAATGTTGAATTTTGAAAGTTAATTATATAGTCTAGCTACTAGTCCTTGTCAGATAAATGCTTTGCAAATGTTTTCTCTCAGTCTTCAGCTTGTCTTTTCATTTTCTTAACAGTCTCTTCCAGAGAAAAGGTTTCTAATTTGATGAGATCTACCTAATCAATTTTCCCTTTTATGGATTACAGTCCTGGTGTCAAGTCTAAACTCTTTGCCTGGGTCTTGATCTCAAATGTTTTCTCCTTTTTTTTTTTCCCGAAAGCTTTTCAGTTTTACAATTTACATTTAATCCATTTTGAGTTAATTTTTGTGTCAAGTATGAGACATAAGTCAAGGTTATTTTTTAAACTGTGGATGTCCAATTGCTCCAGCATCATTTGTTACTTTTCTACCTCTTCAAAATTTAGTTGAGTATGTATATGTAGGTCTATTTCTGGATTCACTATTCCATTGGTCTATGTGTCTCTCCCTCTACAATACCACACTGTCTTCATTATTGTAGATATATGGTAAGCCATAACATTGTGCAGCATGATTCTCCCAGTTTATTCTTCATTGTGTTTAACTGTTTCATGTCCTTTGCATTTCCGTATAAATTTTGGAATAAGTTTTTCTGGTCTACAAACACCTTGATAGGAATTTTTATGAAGTCATAAATTAATGTGGGGAGAACTGGCATCTTTACTGTATTGTCTTCTAATTCACGAATATGTTAAGCCTTTCCATTTACTTAGTCTTCTTTAATTTCTTTCATCAGCATTTTGTCATTTTCAGTATACAGATTCTGCGTGTGTTTTGTTAGATTTATATCTAAATATTTCATTTTCTTTGAAGCAATCATAAATGGTATTGTTTTTAATTTTGATTTCCAAATGTTCATTGTTAATATGTAGAAATGCAATTAATTTTTGTGTGAGTGTGTTGATCTTGTATGTAATGACCTTCTGAAACTGATTTATAGGTCCTACGAGTATTTTTTTAGATTCCTTGGGGTTTTATACGTAGACATCATTACCTAAAAATCGAGACAGTTTTATTTCTTTTTTATAAATCTACATGCCTCCCCCCCCTCCTATTTTTCTTCCCTATTGCACTGACTAGAACTTCTAATACTATGTTGAATAAGAGTGGCAAGAGTGGGTCTTCTTGCCTTTTTCTGATCTCAGGGGGAAAGCTTTTAGTCTTCCACCGTTAAGTATGATGTGCTCTAGTCATTTAAAAATAATATCTTCTCAGGACTATAAAAGCAATACATGATTATTTACAGAATTTAGGAAACGGGGAAAAGTATAAAAAAGAAAATAAAATTATCTGAAATCCCACCATTCATAGTTGACACTTGGGAGCATAACTAATAAACTATATGTATTAGGGCTCTCCAGAGAAAGAACCGAGAGAGAGAAAGAGAGAGAGAGAGAGAGAGAGAGAGAGAGAGAGAGAAAGTGAGAGATTGAGCCTGAGATATATTTAAGGAATTGGCTCACAGGATTATGGAGGCTGGCAAATCCAAAATCTACAGGGTAGGCTGACAGGCTGGAGACCCAGGAGGCAATATTGCAGTTGAGTCCAAAAGCAGTCTGCTGGCACAATTTCCTCTTGCTTAGGTGAGGTCAGTCTTTTGTTCTATTCAAGCCATCACCTGATTGGATGAGGCCCACACACATAATGGAGCACATCTGCTTTACTCAGAGTTCCACTGATTTAAATGAAAATCTTATCCAAAAAACACTCTTGAAGAAACATCCAGAATAATGTTTAACCAAATATCTGGACACCGTGGCTTAGCCAAACTGATAAATAAAATTAACCATCACACTATATTATATTTTGGTTTTGTCATCAAGTATTTCATTCTGAGAAGTTCTTTGTGTCATTAAGTCCATTTTTTTTTATGGCTGCATGGAATTCCATTGTATGAATATGTCATAATTTATTAGCCTGATCTTCATTTGTACTTTTAAGATGTTTCCACATTATTGTTATTTTAAATAATGTTATGATGAACAAATATCCTTTGTAGGTATCTCTACTTATATACTAATAATACTCAGAAGTGTAATTTCAAGGGATTAGAATATTTTTTAAAGCTTCTTAGCTTTTTATGTCACCATATTTCTTTCCAGAGAGACTATATTCATACTAACAGTATATGGCGTTTGACCCTCAGAAAAGATTGTTCTAAAGCTTCCTTAAAGTTTTTCCTTTTACTACTCTGAAGGCTTCCCATTGTTTATTGACTTAAACTTTAATCTTTCTAATTTCTTTTTCTAAATGTCGTCAGTGTTTTGTCACAATTTTCTTTAAATGTTTGGTGATCCACTCCTGTATTGTACATTGCAAAGATTTGCTCCCATTAGAAGTGAGATTCACAAGAGTCTGATCCCCCCAGTTCTTCTCTGGAGCACTTCTCATGGGGAGGCTTGTGGACTCAGGTGCTGAGGTACCACCCTTAGAATCTGTGACATTGCAGTTAACAACTGGGAGGAAGCCTTTTCTGAAATATATCACGCTGATGAGCTGAATTGATAAGTTTTTTGTTAGTGGTAAAATTTAAGACTGTGTTCATTCTGTTTTAGAATAACAGGTGCTCAGGGATCAAAAAGACCTTGAGAGGTCATATAATTAATAACACTCCTGGAGGCAAAGCTGCACAGATTCCATCTCTGACAGATGAGAATGAATGCTGTGTTTCAAGGTCTCTTGTGGAAGAGATGAGTTATTGTTTTGTAAAAACCTATTCCAACATCTAATAACTTTGACTATCATGAAGGCTACATTAGCCAGAATCCTGCAGAACTTAATGATGCTTAATGCCAAAGTAACTGGATATTTATATAACCACTATTCTTTTATTTTATTTTATTTTTTTAACTTTTTTTTATTGATTTATAATCATTTTACAATGTTGTATCAAATTCCAGTATATAACCACTATTCTAATTGGCAATCCTCCGAAAACACCTTCTTTCCATCATATATTGTTTACATGAACTGTGGTATATTTTTAAAATAGTTTTCATAATATAAGCTACATAGCTTTTTAGAATAAAAAATGATGATGATATACCCTCACGTACATGCTTTAGGACACTTGGTTGAGCAATAAGCTATCCTTGTCTTTGATAATCAACCCGAAAGGGTTGCAAACTTCACAGTGTAAGTTGAAAACAATCATGGAAATGCATGATTACGTTATGATATGTTGCCTACAAAAGAACATTCTGACAATGAGGACATTAAATAGAACACAGCACACAGATTCAAGTATTCAAGCACAGCTTTCTGGCAAGTGAAAACTGTCTAAAAACCATTGATGTATTTTGACTATTAAAGAAAAAGATGTAGTAGCTTAGTTCTTTTGTATATAGCATTTCTTTTCCAGAATGAGATTGTCTTGACCAAGCTTGAAAGCGTTGTGAGGAATAATTCTTCCCTTTAACTGCTTTTTTTTTTTTTATGGAGGTATTAGGGATTGAACCCAGGACCTCGTGCATGCTAAGCATGTAGTCTACCAGTGAGCTATACCCGCCCCCTTTTCCCTTTAACTGTTTTAAGAAAAAAAACTTTACTGAAAAATAAATTACTACAACATATAGAGGCTATGGAGAATGAAATAAAGAGAATGAAATGAAATAACTAAAGGGAAATAAAGAGAGAATGAAATAAATCAAGGGAAAGACATCTTTTCACTATTGCAGTCTTCTGAAGCAGCAAATGTGAAAACAGGGCATTGCAAAGCCATTTCATTTTTACACAGCCCAAAGATCATTTCCACTGCTTACATGGGCATCCTTGATGTCTGATTGCACATTGCAAGTTTCCTACCCTCTAAGAGAATGTTGTTCCTTTTACATTAAGCACAATAAGAAAACGCACACTCAAAATCCCCTAGAAAACTGCAGCTGTCTCAGTCATTTGACATTTTTGGGTAAACACTGGGATTGGCAAGGCAGAGCAGGGTCAATAGGGCAGCTCTCTCTGGTTCCGTGCCCCTGGCAGCATGTCCTCAAGACAGGTGTCCAGGCCCCTGCCAGGGAAAGCTGGCTGCTGGGCTCTCAGGGTGCAGCATGGCTGCCTCTTGAGCCCTGGCTTCCGAGACAGGACAGAAGAGCACTTCCCTCCCAGCTGCTGAGACTTGACACCTGCTGCTGCTGCTCCTTTACTCCCTTAGGTTTGTATAAGAACTTTGGGACAAAGTGGGGAGCCATCTTTCTCTCATACTTTTAAAGAAATGGGCTTAATTAGGAAAAATATGCAGGTGGACTAATTTTATATAATGTAGACCAAATGCTTTTCCTTTGGAGGTAAATGTATATCTTGTTGCTTTGGGAGAATTTTTGACCCAAGATTTGAAGAGTTCCGTTTCCTTCCTGCACTCGGGTCCCAAAGACCACCCCCAGCTTTGGTGGATCACTAAAATGATTCACAGGGCTCAGCATATAATTGTACTCATAGCTAAGATTTGTAACAGTGAAAGGATGCAAAGCAAAATCAGTGAAGTGAAAAGGCACTTAGCTGAGGTCCAGAGGAAATCTGTCTCAAGCTTCCAAGAGTCCTTTCCCAGTGGATTCCCACATGATGTGCTTAATTCCTCCAGCAATGAGTTGTGGCAACATGTGCTAAGTGCTGTCAACCAGGGAAACTCATAAGAGCCTCAGAACCCAAGGCTTTTACTGGATTCTGGTCCTGTAGGCATGCTCTTCCTGGCAGGTACCGAAACTCTAGACCTCCAGAAGAAGAGCAGTTGTTTGGCATAAACCATGGTTGTACAAGCAGTTCAGGCCATTCTTATCAGGCAGGGGAAGTTTTATATCACTGCAGGGAACTGACCGCTAGCCAAGTTCCCAGATACCTTGCAAGGAGGCCTTTCTAAGGATAGGCAGTCTCCGGCTGCTGTGTTAACTCTTTTCTGCAAAATCCTCCCTCTTGGCTAAGACATTTTTAGAGCAAAATTATTATCGGTAAGATCCCGTGCAGCAGGGGTGGAAGCAACCCGCAGTACTGACTTTTGTTGTGCCCTCCAGGCGGCCTGGAGTTAGCCAACTTAAATCCCATGAACGATAAAGGTCAATCTTAAAAAGCCAGGTGGCTTTCTCCTTAAGTTTTTGTCTTAACCTTTTTAACCTGGCTTGAGCCATCAATTCAAGCACAGCACAACACTGACCCGTACCTGCATGCCTTCCAGGACTGAGATGGTCCACGATAGTTAAGGTACACACACAAGAAGTACAATTCCAGAGAGTGCCCTTGGAAACAAAAAGTTTGCAATTGTTAAGTCCCCCCAGTGAGGACATACATTAGGGAATACAGGTTAAGAGGATCTCCAGTGTGGCTTTCCATTGTGTGTCCTTCTGCCCTAGGGCTCGCTGTCCAGTCCAAAGAATTCAGGTGAGTCCTTAGTTTTAGAAGGATTCCCAGAAGGCAGTCAGTTTCAATCAGTTTTGCTTGTCTTTGACATCAGTTCATCTGCCTTTTAAGTGAGGACAACATCCAGAGGTGTTCTTCATGGATGTGTAGGGGCTGGGGACATTTCCTGCTGTGTCATAGTCAGCGATGTTAGGTGTGATCATAGGCTTAGCAGCCAGTTTGAATTCAAGATCTCACAGCATCTCGGGATCGCAACACACATTCAGGAGCAGTTATGAAAAACAGAGCAGTTATGAAAAACGAATCATTAATGGCCACCTTTCCCTGCATCTCCCAGGGGCTGGCTTTTTGCTTTTTTCTGTTATTACAAAATCAGTGTGTCTCATACCATAATCATAACCTCACATTTTTTTTCCCAAATCATTTTTTATTCTCATCTAGACCTTTCATCAGGAAGCATTTGGTATAAAGAGGGTGCTGAGAATTTAGCTAAGCCACTCCGTGGTTTTGCAGCCTCAGCATCCATTTTGTTTGGTCAAGCAGCCAGCAGTGACCTGAAACTGACACTAGTCCCCTCAGGCAAATCCGCGCCCTAGATGGCAGCCCATAGTCACAAGGAAATATAAGGTCCTGATATGACTTCTCCAACAGCACTTGTATTCAGCCATCTCCCTTGTCTCCCAGTGGCTTCCCCTTATGTGCTCCTTAGAGAAAACTGATAAGAACTTTGTGGGACTTGTCAAAACCCTGCTGTTCTGATTTGAATTGACTAATCTGGCCTTAGCCCAGGAATCGCAAAGCACTCTACCCACAGGCTAATAAAAACATGTTCCCCAGGTCCTGCATCTCTCTGTCTGCACACTGCCTTGAACTCCCCATGTGGCCCCTCAAGGCACGTACTTCCTCCAGGACCAGTGAGTAATGAATTTCATTACTTTAATTCCTCTTGTGGTCTGTTGTTGAACGACAGCTCACCATCTGACACCCTGCACTCCACTTACTAAGTATTAATTTAACAAATTCAAACAGAGGAAGAGAAGAATTTACATAGAAAGACATTTTAAATAAACAACAAGAAAGACACATCATGTTCAGGGACTGGTTGAACAAAATCCTGAATTTTCAAGTTTTCAGAATATGTTTACATAACCCCCAGGCCTTTCATCCTACTCATGTATGTAGTAAATAGCCTGGAAAAAATCAATCTCTGTTTGAGGACATCTATATTTACTAATCAAACTGCCTAACTAAAAAGAAAGATGAGTTAAGTAGAATCAGGTTATCAGTCCATTGTTGCAAATTTCACATAACTTAAAAATCCAAACAGGAGTCAACAGCAGTGAGACATCCTTGGGAAGAAGGGGTTGAGAATCCCACCTGCCAGGAGTGGAAGGAGAGGTCCCACTCCCTATATGCTATATATGCTCTCTCCCAGCTTGGAGCTTTTGACAGGAGTCATAAGTTAGGTTTCTTGTGATTAATCATCTCATATGCAATTAGTCCCTGCCTTAGATATACAGAGCCACTAGCAGCTTGGTTTCAGATGGTCCCATCAGAGAGCAAACCCTTCCCCATGGGCATCTGCAAATGACCCATGTGGTCCAGTCAGCATCCATAATGTTTTTTATAGTTTATGGCCCCACAGGGGTGGGGGTGGTCTTAAATTTCCAATAGTTCCAGGGTCTGAATTCTGTTTCTTGAGCCTTTGTCTGCTTTCAGAGGTTGAAGTGGTCCATCACAGACATTATGAGGTTTCATCCTACCATTAGGTCCAGGCAAATAGGATCTCTGAATTCAGGATTCCAAAAAAAAATCCAATGACTTTTCTTCTTTAGTGGCAGCAAAGTCAAGAGACTTCAGGGCCAGACAGTGAGGTTCCAAGTCCTTCTAAGCCCCTTTTATCTTGTCAGACTTAAAGTCCAAATTGACCCACTCAAAAATATGTGCATTAGGCTGGAAAATCATTATCCTCTAAGGGTCAGACATCTGATTTTACAAGAACTTATTAGCAAACCAAAAACTACCTTTTAAGACTCAAATGTATATTTTCCTGTGGGTATTTTCTCTCCTTTCATATTGTCTATCTTTCTCCATAGGCTCCAAAAGGCAAAAATCTTAGCAAAAATAATCAGTTGTGAGATTTCAATACTCAAATATTCAGAGTTTAAATTTTAACCCATCCACCAGCAGCAAAAAAGCAAGGAATTTATATTCTACTAACACCTTTGATTGGGCACTTTCCCCTGATTGGGATAATCCCTCTAGCATGTATGAAATTATAAGCATATAATATTTTATATCAGTTTTCATCATGCATCTAAAAGCAATAGCCATGAAATAAAAAGTCATTTTTTGAAAGTCTCTCTTTTTTTTTTTTTAATTGCAAGTTTACTCAAACCTCCAGCAGTAAACTCAGCACTTTCAGGATTAACATTACAGCTACTGAGGAATCTCAGCTGGAATGCAAGGGACTGCTGTCCAGTGGATAGACTATTGTTTTTTCTCTCTCCTTTATTTCTGATTTATCTAAAGCTTGCTTCAGCCTTGGCACTGACTTAATCTTTTCTTCTCCCACCTGGAGGAGTGAGCAATATAAACACTTAACATTTTGGCTCACCCAAAATGTTTTTTTGGAATGTTTGGACCCTTTTCCCTCCTACCTGGAGGAGAGAACAAAACCCAAAGGCATCATTCAGGCTGCACTTTTTAATCTCTTCACTTAAGCTATCATTGCAAAAAGCAGCCAACTCATCCAATGAGCCAATTCTCCTGGGGTTGGATGTACCATTTTAAAATTCCTTAGGTAATCTTTACCTATCACAATAGACATCATCTCTGCTGCCTTTTCATACCACAGATAACTAGTTTATCATTATGTACCCATCATCCTTTTCCCAAGCACTGCTTTAGCCATATTTCAGTGAGTTGGGGTGGTTTTAGTGACTCCCACTTCTGACACCAACTGCCACACCCAGTTTGGGGAATTACTAGAAATATCCACAGGACTCATCATATAGTTATATTTGTGGATAAGATTTATTACACTGAAAGGATACAAAATAAAAATCAGAAAAGGGAAAGGCATATCTGGTGAAGTCCAAAGGAAACTAGGAATAAGCTTCCAGAATTCCTTTTTCAATGAAATACCATAGGATGTGCTAATTCCACCAGCAATAAATTGTGGTGACATGTGTGAAATGTTGTCTACATGCTCATTCAAGACTTAGTGCCCAGGGTTTTTATTGGGTACTGGTCATGTAGGCACTCTATTATGAACTCAATGTTTCTAATCCTCCAAAATTCATATGTTGAAGCCTAATGTGATAGTATTTGGAGTAGAGCCTTTAGAAGGTAAATAGATTATAAAGATGGGTCTGTCAGGAATAGGATTAGTGCCTCTGGGGTTAATTTTATATGTCAACTTGACTGGCTAGGAGGTGCCCACACTAAACATTATTTCTGCCATATTTGTAAGGATATTTCTAGATGAGGTTAACATTTGAATCAGTGGGCTCAGTAAAGTAAAATGTTCAGTGTAGGTGGGAACCATACAATCAGTTGAGGGCTGGAATAGAACAGAAGGCAAGAGGAAGAATTCACTTCTTTTTTTTTCTCCCCTGTCTCACTGCTTGAGCTGGGATATCTCATCTCATTTTCTTCTGTGCTTGACTAGGATTTACACCATTCCTTCCCCTGGAGGTCATTAGACTCAGACTGAACTACACCACTAGCTTTCTTGGATCTCCAGCTTGCAAATGGCAGATTGTGGAGCTTCTCAGTCTTTATAGTTGCATGAACCAATTCCTCATCATAAATCTCCATTATAAACCTTTTTTCCCCCCTGCACATTTTCCAATATTTGTCTATAAGGCATTAAGGGAAGGGTTCAGAAGCCAAAGAGACAGATATTACTCAAAGAGGTGAAAATAAAGTCTTATTTCTTTCCCCCAAAATACTTTAAAGTAATAAGTAGATATTATTTGCTCTGATTTCTCCATCCCTTGCCCATAGATTTATTTTTGTTTCATAAATTGGAAGAAAAGACACTTCTGTCTTAAAAAAGAAAAGAAAAGAGGTCTATCCACAGTCGGTTTTTGTGGACAGACCTGGTCCTGTTCTTCTAAGAGAAGTTATCTGGTTTCTTTAATAACAGAGACAACCAACAGTGATGGCATAGAGTTAGGTATTTTTCTATCTCATCTGGGTCATTGAGAAGCCAGCCTCCCTCCATTCTTTAATAAAAATATAACAAAGCAACAAGCATGCATCCCATTATATAAAGCAAGAAATAAAAATGTTGCAAGCCATTTTATGTTTTGGTCACTTTCCCTTAGTAACATAAATTGTGGAACAGTGCTTTAGGAACATTGGCTATAATTATTAAGCCCATTTTTACAGCTCAAGGAAGAATTTTCATATGGAAAATGGCCAAGAATTCTTCTGTTTGAAAATGCAAGATTTACCAAAAGTTTCTGGGAAAAAAATTTTCTGGGAATACTAGCAGAATGGTGGGGACAGCCTGGACTTTGCTATGCTCCTTGCTTCAAACTTGGCTTTGCTGCTCAGGAGTAATTTCATCTTGGGCAAATGATGATCTATTCAATCTCAGTTTCCTTATCTATAAAATATGATGAAAATATCTAGGCACAGGATTGTTATAGTGAAAATAGCATATGTAAACTACTTGACTCCATACCTGTCACAAAGTAGGGGCTCAATAAATGTAATATTCTTCTTACCTTGAAAAAAAATGCCCACTAAAAGACAGCTTTATTTATAATAACCCCAACTGGGAACAACCCAGATAGCTCCAAATGACCATCAATAGTAGACTGAACTTTTAGAAGTTGAATTATCATAAAATGTAATGCTATGCAGCATGAACTACTGTCACTATAAAAGCATGGGTAAATCTCACCAGTGCAATGGTAAATGACACAAAATTATACACACTATCTAATTCCATTAAAATAAAGTTCAAAAACAGGCAAAATTAATCTATAGTGACAGAGGTCAGAAGCCTTAGCCTTTTGGAGGAAGGTTAGGCTGGAAGAGGGAAGGAGGGGGGCAGCTGGGATCCGGGACATGTTTCATGTTTTCACCTGCATAGCTGTGGTCATAGAGAGGTGTATGTATGAAAAATTCATCAGACTATACACTTAAGATTTGTACATTTTACATGTACCTGTACATTATTTACATTTGTACATGTATAAATAATATGTCAATTAAAAAAAACTACTCCCTTTGCCCCAGGACCTGGATTTTACATCAATATCAAATTTATTTATTAGGAGAGTATCTCGCTCTAGATATGACATGCCAGTAGCTGGCTATCTTGCAGGCTGCAGTCTGTTCCTTGTAACTGGCCCCGTTTCAGAGTTGGCCTGGAGCTGACAGGCATATTATGAGGGTCATGCTCCATCATCATTGACAGCTGGAGATGCCATCACATGCCATCAGCAGCAAAGCACAGGGAAAACCAGGCAGTGGACTGTGCTTCCCACCCTTAGGCTGCGAGGCACAAGCCCCAGCAATGGAAGGATTAAAAAGCCTCTCAATTTAAAAAGACAGGGGGAGGGGAGGGGAATGTGGGCTGTACAGTTTATAAATAGACATTACCAGAGGCTGCCTGATGGTGAAGTGGTTATTTAGTAAATCTTTCTCCTTTAAGGTTTCCGTTATCAGAGACCATCTGAAAACACCAGCCTCGTTTTGTCTTTGGGGGTAGATACTGGGTTTCATCAAGTCAGCCCTGTTGGGTAATATTTCTGTCTGCCAGATTTAGGGACAGGCCTCCGATACTTTGAGTCACCTTTACATGGAGCACAAAGATGATGATGATGATGATGTGTCTTTTGCCAAATGGATGAGCAGCTTCTGGGGTCACAGCTGGATAGAGGAGGAAGAGAGAGGACTCCGGGACCGCCACGGATCACAAGACGCCAGTTACAGGAAAACCTCCCTGCCCTGCCCAGTGAGTTTTTATCATGGAACCAGGGGAGAGCTGGCCTAGGGGAGGGGGATTTCTATTTGATCTTTCTGAAGAGTCCTTTGGTATAAAGTTTTCTTTGGTTGAAAATCAGTACTTCAAAACCTTTTTTTATACTCATAAAATTCCCTTTTATCATATTATCTTGTCCTCCAAGGGAACTGATTTTCATCTATTAAGTAATGATTCTTTCATTTTTAGCAACTAAGCTATATTTAACTGCTATCCAGGGCTCCTGATAAGCCTGAGATAATCCTATTGAGTGGTAATGTAATTCGAGCCAAAGGGAAAAAACTTGATGTTATAGTCTGTATAGCACTGGGGTGGATCAGTGTGCGATTTCCAATAATCCTTTTGAAATACTGCAGAAGCTCCACTATTTGGTGGCCTCCAAGGAACTGGGGATTCTACATAATAAATCACTATCTTTGGTTTTCTGGTGGGAGAGAAAGCTAAAATTCTCCCATCCTCAGCACTATTTCCCCATGGCTAGGCAGAGCATCCGGTGTCGAGGGAGGCAGATGTGAGCGGGCAAGCTCCTAAGAGGGGACTGGGTGGGCCTGACCAGGTGTAGACTTGACAGCAGGGACAGGCAGGGTTCTTTCTGCTCAACTGAGGTGCCAGAAGGCTCCACGGTAGACATGTATGTCCTCTACTTCACAGTTATACAGGAATATTATAGCTTTTCTTTTTCACGTCACTTAGAATTCCAGCTACCAGAGAATATTTCCCCAACCCCCTGCTTCTGCTAACTCCAGAACCAAATAAGTTTTGGAGCAATGTTATTTTATTTTTCCTCCAGAGTTCCCAGAAGCATAATGCATATGAAGTATATTAAAATGTACAGAGGAAAAAAAGAGAGGAGGGGAGAAACAAAAAAAATAAAATGTAAGGCAATCTCTTTTGCTTTCAATGATCAGGGAGTTTGAGGACTAAGATCTCTTTGAGACATAAATATTTGAAAATAGATCTCTTACAAATGCATGCTCAGGGACAAAGGGCACGTTTGAGCTTTAGATTCTTTAAGTGAAAAAGGAGAGAGTTTGCACTGAATGATCTCTAAGAACCCTTCTAGCTCTAACTTTCTACCATTCTTTTATAAAATAAACACCTGCTTATCAAGCTCTCATTTTAACCTCTGAAGTCTCACATTAAGTGAGGTATTCATAATGTGTGAACCACGGGTGTGATGACTATTTGCCAGACAGTGAGAACCAGAAAGAAACAAAGAGAAAAAAAAATGAGATTCACTATTTATCACAACAGCCCTTTGGAGAAAATATGAAATACGAATATACAGAAAATATGAAAACAAGGAAAGAAATGACTTACAGTTTCTTGAATAACTTTTAGCATCTACTAGACTTTAAAAACAGGGATAATCCACCCTATTAAGAGAAGCCACTTACAGTTTGCAATGTTGTTTGCCTTAAACTGTCAGGGAATCTCAGAATTTGTTTTGTGTAACGTTTCTAGATGGGCAGATATATCTTTTCCTGCTCATACTGGCTTTGGGCATTTCCTTGAATTAACCTGTTTAGATTCTTTAAGTCAACAATGAATTCCATAATTATCAGACTAACATGCAGAAAGCATATTTGAGGAGACAAAGCGTGGGGTACACATCACAACCTGCCTGAGTAGAGAAAGCACAGATCCCAGAGCACAGATCAGGGACCTGAGGCAATGTGGCCAGAATCCTGGCAAATAGGATGTCTGAGTCTTCATCTCTGTGCACACAATGCCCTGCATTTGTGAAGTCAATCTGTAGTTGGCTACTGAACTTTTCTCAACTCTAAAACGTGCTCAAATTTTTCTTGCTTTAGAGATTTGAGAATAATTGGGTTTTCAATTTTTGTGTTTGCTTTGAGCACAATGAAAATAATTTTTAAAAAAGCTTACTCCTACCTTATCTTTTTTCTTCTCTCCCCACCACTCCAATCTAAGGCTCTTCCTTCTTGCAACCTATTAGTAAACTACATCCATCAGTATTATGGGTGTAGGAAGAGAAGAAATTTCCCCTTTTTTCCTATTTCAATGTGATTTCTAATGTGGCTCTTCAGCCTTATGATTCTTGCAGAACCAGAGTGATGGAGCATTAATTCATTCAACATATTTATCAAACACCTACTATGTGCCCAGCATTGTGCAAGGCATGATAGGATTACAGAGTCAAAGAAGACATACGTGGTCTCTGTGCTTGTGGAACTTCCAGTCTAGTGGCAAATACAAATGTGGCAGAAAGAAAAAGGTAGACAAGGGGTAACGCTTGGTCTTTCTCGGAGAACACGACTTTTGACAAGACTCATTATAATGTGATTGCTGATTCAATGCAAATTACAAAATCTAAATTTACTGTCCTGAGGTCCTTGGTGAAAAGGAAAAAAGTAAGTAATACGAAGTTTCTCTCCACACTGAACTGATCTACCTTCTCCCTCCCTCCTCACCTGTATACAAACCTGAAGTAAAACAGTCCCCATATTCCTTATTTATTCTATCCATTGAAAGTGAATTTGCAATACTTTAGTCTATTCAACTTTCTAGTCATCTTCTCCTTCAGCTTAACATGGTTCTTCTAATGTTGTTCTGTACAGACCTAGGAAGGAAGGATTACGCTAAATGAAAGACCTCTTCAAGGAGGAACTGAGTTCCCTGGCCTAGGGCTTTGCTAACTCCAAATGGTCTTTCTCAATGCCTCTTCAGTGCTCAAGGTAGGCACAGTGTGTGTTGGCCTACATGGTATCATCCGAGGGGATACAAAATAAGCCTCTACCTGTCTGCACTCAAGGGATAACTTTATCTTTTAAAAAATAATCACCTTTAACCAATTTTATGTTCTCTCTTCATATTCCCAATTGAAAGCAGCAGAAGATACATTTCATTTTAATTTTTATCCCTGGTTGATCGGAGGGTGGCTACACACTCTTATCATTGTCGTATCTCACCACAGCGGTGGTCCTCCTGTAGCTGCCCCCACAGGGATGGGGTGGGAAATGGCCCCCTTAGAGGATTTCTCAGACACCTGAAAAGAAAGGGATGCCCTGAAGTTTCATGACTAACAGTGGTTTCTGGTTTTTCAGATTAAGTTTGGATTTAATTTCAATAGAAGACAATGCCTAATTCAAAGAAATGAAACTAGTGATAGAATTTCAGGCATCAGTGACAATTATACAGAGAAGCTTTGATCATAATGTTCTGTGGGCTTTTCTCTCTTCCACTAGATGCTGAGATAGAGGAGTTGCTGGGAAGGCAGCAGAGTGGAGGGGTTAAGAGTGAGGGCTCTGGCCGTAGCCTCCTGGCATCTACCACTGGCAGCATAACTCTGAGCAAGTTCCTTAACCTGTCTGCCTCAGACTTCCTATGTGTAAATAGGATTGATGATGACAGAATATATCTCATAAGGATGTTGTGAAGATTCAGTGAGTAATGAGTACAATGTGCTTAGGACAGTGCCTAGTCCTAATAAGAACCTATTCTTCTTATATGTCAGAGTTTAAAATGTCTTTCAGTTTCCCTAAAGGATATTCAGTGGATGGTATTGACCTACCATTTTACCAGTTGAACACTTGAATCTTTTTTTTTTACCCCTGATGCTGTTTTCATATATTGCTAGTTGGGTACAACCCTCTGGGATCTGTTGATAGGCAACTAGACTACATTATAAAATATTCCTCACATAAATTCTTTTAGACTAATTCCTGAAGACCTACAAATTATTATTATTACTTTCATAATAGAATTCTGTTATAAGTAGTACAGGCAGTTTCACACAGAAATAGAATGAAGTTGTTGCTGCTGTTGAAGTTTAGGAGTATTCATCCAAGAAAGAGACGTCTTATGCTTAGGCACGGCACTTTACCTCTCCAGGAAAGTCACTAGTCACGTGAATCTTAGGCGAGTCATTTAGACAAAGTAAAATTCATTTTCCTCATCTGTAAAAGGGGAAGAATGACTTGCTTGTAGGAGTCTTTCTGAGGCTAGAGACCAAGGACGCAGTACCCGGAGTACATGATAAGTGCCCTGAGATCAGCACAGGTCTTACTAATCTCAGCAGCTGGATCTTCCTCCCCATTGTTTCTCATCTTGCTGTTAAATGGGTAGTTCAGGTGCTTGCATTTACTCAGAGGGCAGGAGGGGTACAACTGAAGGGTGATTGTAATTAAAGCCAGAATAAAGAACATCAAGTAGGTAATCTCCTGAAGTGAAGATAATAGTACATAACTTTTTTTTTTTTTAAAAGATGAGAACCTATGTGGGGTCAGAGAGTGCATAGGTCTTTTCTTTGACAAAAATGGTTTTCTGGGACCACACTGGGAAACAGCAATGCTTTTAAAGCACAATGTTTTAGTGAGAGTCAGGGTGTTGGGTGGTTATTACTTTGGAAGTCAACGTCAGCTGCAGGCTTTGTAGCCTGGGAGCTGAGGAGACTAGCTGGGAGCTCGGGGGAGCTCGCTCGGGGCAGGGTGTGGGGGGGGGAGTAGGTGGGGGAGGGGTGGGGATAGGTGGGGGAGGGGGTGGGGGTGGGGGGGGCGGTTCCCATCCCAAATGCCAGAGCCTGCCTCATAGCATGGGAGATCCATTGATAGGGTTGGTCCATGGCAATGGAGGTGACAAGTCCATACCTTGTAAAAATAAGCTATTTAGGGCATTGATTCAAGTCTTTATCAGGGAAATAGAATTAGAAGGGCATATAAAATTTCCAAAAGTCGAGCTTGCTTAGGAAGTAAATATTTTTAAAAGTGGGAGCTTTTCCCTGTAACCAATTAGAATGCTCTCTTAGGCTTGTTTCTCACAAGGTCTCACACCAAAACAAACAAACTGGAAATTTCACCTGACATCAGGTGTATGAGTGTATACCTTATTTATGTTTCGATGGAAACCCTTGCCACTCTTTTCAGGCCTCTCAATGAAGGAGGACATTTGTACAAACACCTGCATTTCACTCCCAGGCTCAACTCTTTAAATTTTATTTTTAAAAGTTTAGTGCTATAGGAACATGTAACATGAGATCTACCCTCTTAGCAGATTTTTAAGTGTACAATACAATGTTGTTATCTATCGGTACAATGTTGTATAAATACAGACCTCCACAACTTAACTCATCTTGCATAATTGAAACTATACCCGTTGATTGGCAACTCCCCATTTCTGCCTCCTCCCAGCCCTTGGCAAGCTCTATTCTATTCCTTGCTTTTATGACCTTGACTACTTCAGATGCCTCCTGTAAATGGAAACATGCAGTATTGGTCCTACTGTGTCCCAGCCTCAAAATTTTTAAGTTTTTTTCCTGATAATATAATGCATGATTGCTGTAGACAAATATGGAAAATATGAAAAAGGAAAAGGACGAAAACAACCCCACATCACAGAGAAAGCCCTTGGTCACAGTTGTGTGTGTTTTAGGGCTGATATCACTTTAAGATGATGATCTCCCCAGACTTCCAGCCCCTCCCTGCCTCCCCATTCCGGCCCCCTCCTCTCCGGCCCACTCCCCACCGGGCTTCTCTTCCTTCCAGGCCAGCAAGCTTCCTCTGTGGCAGGGCTTCTGCACATATGGTGCTCCTCCTCAGGCAGACGAGCATCTCTGTTCCCTAATTAACCCTGCTCATCCTTCAGATTGTAGCTTAATTGTCACCCCTTCACGAAAGTCTCTTCTGATCCTCCCAGCCACCCCAGCACCCACCCAGACGGGCATAGTTTTACTCTGCCCTACCCTCTCATTGCACCTTGAACTTTCCCTGTATAGCATTTGGCCAAGGGTGTAGGCCCATGTCCCGTTTGTTTGGTGTTTATCTCACTTGCAGACATAAAGAGGGGGACCCTGGGTCTGTTTTGCTCCCCAGCTGAACCACAGCACCAAGTACCATGTCTGAGCTACAGCAAGTAGAACAGTACACACAGGCTTACGTCATGCATCTTAGCAGCGTTATACAGCTTCAACCATCTTTCTGATTATTGTGTGAGAGTAAGTTTCTAGACATGTGTATTAGTTTGCTTGGGCTGCCATAACAAAACACCGCAGCCTGGGGGGCTTAAACAACACGCATTTATTTTCTCACATTTCTGGAGGGTAGAAATCCAGAATCAAGGTGTCGGCAAATTTGGTTTCTCCTGAGACCACTCTCCTTGCCTGGAAGATGGCACCTTCTCACTGTGTCCTCACATGATCTTTCCTCTGTGTGAGGATATCCTTGGTGTCTGTTTGTGTATCCAAATTTCCTCTTTTATGAGGACACCAGTCAGACTGGATTAGGGCCCATCCTCATGGCCTCATTTTAACTTAAGCTTTAAATACAGTCACATTCTGAGCTACTCATGGAGGGCTTTGACATATGAATTTGGGGGGGGAGGGGTGACACAATTTAGCCCATAACAACGTGCAGTGGATGAACCCAAGAAAGGGACTATTTTAAGCCTTTTGACACATGTTGACACATTTGACACATATTTCCTGGAAAGCTGTATACATTTATAGTCCTACCAGCAAGGAATGGCAGTGTCCATCCCCCGGTATTCCTGCCAGGATTAGTATCATTTAAAAAAAAATTTTTTTTTCCTAACCTGAAAGGCAAAATTGTATGTTATTGCATTTTAACAAAATCTTTGACTACTACTAAGCATAAATAATTTTTACCATTTTGTATTTCTTTTTCTTTCATTCTTTATACATTTATTCATTCAATATATACGTAAGGAGCTCAGGCTATAAATGAGGCCTAGTGTCGCATACTGGGATTCTAGCAGAGAATGAAAGACAGCCCTTGGCGTGAGAAGACATATAGTCTAATGGAGAAGAGAGATGTATAACAAAATTAACCAAGTTACTGATTATAGTTGTGATAAGTATCATAAAGTATGAGATGCTAGGAGAGCCTCTACAATGGTTCAGGGGCCTGAACCAATCAGGGTGGTAGGAAAGGCCTTCTGGGGAAATGCAGCTTCCACAGGGAGTGAAGAGTGAGTAGCCAGTAACGAGGTGATGGGTTGGGGTGGTGGGTGAGGTCACAGCCAGAGAGGACCACCAGTGGAAGTGCCTGTGCCCAGCAGGAGCAGGTGAGCTGGAGGACCCAACGGAAGTCCAGTGAGGCTGTGTCACTGAAGGGCTGGGGTGGTGCTAGATGAGGTGCAAAAGGAAAATTGTTTAGGTCTGAGTCTGTCGTTGTTTTAACTATGCTGGCTGCTGTGGGAAACATGAAATAAAGTGAGTAAGAGTGAGTACAGATAGTCACTACTCGAAGGCTGCTGCTATAATCTGGGTGAAAGGTAATGATGCCTCGGACTAGGTAGTAACAGTGATGCTGGGAAAAAAACAGATGGTTTTGGGGGACACTTGAGAGATGGAATCTGCTGACTTGGCAGTTGGATGTGGAGGATGGCTTCTGAGCTACCGGTCTGAGAAACCAGGCAAATGGTGGTGCCATCTTCTGAGTTAGGGGACACTTAAGAAGCAGGATTGGGGAGGAGAGATAACGGGTTCAAATTTGAACAAGTCAGGTTGGGTGTCCATGGGATACTGAGAGGAGAAGCTGAGTGGGCAGAAGCTGAGAGGAGAGGTCTGGGCTAACAACACAAAAGAGGAAACTAGGTAATAGATAGAAATTGGCCAGGCTCACCAAGAAGAAAAGAGAGAGGACACAAATAAACAAAATAAGAAATGAAAATGGAGAAATTACAACCAACACCACAGAAATACACAAAAATCATAAGATAGAAATTGAAGCCCAGGGATGAGATGCTTAGGGAGAAACTGTAAGGTGAGCAAGGAAAGGAAGGCAAGGAAGACTAATTTAGATCTCTTGGGAGCTCCAGCAGTTATGAGCACGTGGAAGGGAAAAGTGAGCAAAAATGTCTAAAACACCATGGCGGAAAGATCAGAGGGAAGCCAAGAGGGTGCGGTGATAGAAGGCACGAGAACGACTGTTTCCAGAAAGGCCCCGTGGGCACCTGGGTTGAAAGCTCCTAAATGGTTAAAGGCCAAAAAGTGCATACAATTTGGCATGGAGACCAATATCCTGACCAACAGCAGTGTGAGTGAGAAAACTAGACTGGAGTGGGTTGGGGAGTGAGAGAAATTGAGAGAGCAAGTATCACAATTCTTTCAAGAAGTTTGGCTTCTCAAAGAATGAAATAATGCCATTTGTAGCTACGTGGAGGGACCTAGAGATGATCATACTAAGTGAAGTAAGGCAGACAGAGAAATATAAGTACCACATGATATCACTTGTATGTGGAATCTAAAACACATGATACAAATGAGCTTATTTACAAAACAGAGACTCTTAGATATAGAAAACAAACATGGTTTTCAAAGGGGAAAGTAGGGGAGGGATAAATTAGGAATTTGGGATTAGCAGATACAAACTACAATACATAACATAGATAAACCACAAGGTCCTACTGTATAGCACAGGGAACTATATTCAATATCTTGTAGTAACCTATAGTGGAGAAGAATCTGAAAAAAAGAGACATATATGTACATGTATAAGTGAATCACTTTGCTGTACACCTGAAACTAACACAACATTGTAAATCAACTATACTTCGATTAAAAAAAAGAAGTCTGGCTTCTCTAAACTATCTTTTAATCATTTTTCAGTTGTGACTTTAACATTGATATCATTGTTTTATATGGCACCTATGTTTGTCTGTAGTATGTGAGATATACTTATTTATTTTCAGGATAATTTTTAAACATTAGTAACATGTAGCAAACTTTAAAACTTTAAATTTTATTTTAAACTTTAAATTTTAAAGTTTATGTTGTTTTTTATGCATATTAGCTTTATATTTATATAGTTAAATTATTTTTTTTCCTTATGACTTCTTCCATTGTTCTTTTGCTCAGAAATTCCTTCTCTATACAGAAATCACACAAATATTCACCTTTGTATTATTTCTTAAATATTTAGGGCTTCATTAAAATTTTCTTTTGATCATTTTAGAATTTATTTTTATATATCACTTGAAGGCTTGGAGCATGTCATTATACCACCCTGGTGACGGAGGAGCAGCAACAAAGCTAGTCTCGGAATGCTTTATTTAACGTTTTAATAAATCAACTCCACTGGTTCATTGCAGGAAAAAGGTCCTACTGATCAAGAAGATAAAATTTCAGTTCAACATGAGACTTGTTTGGTTAGTAATTTATGGACATTCTGTCTCCGTGCTAATATTGTGCAGTCTTATTATATTGTAAAATATAAACATTTTATTCTGTACTCCCAGTTTCCTGTGCTTCCCAGAATCATGTCATCTGACAGCCATCCTAGGAGGCATTCTTATGAGGACCAGGGAGTCCGAAGCCGTACCCATGTGCAGGATTACAGAAAATGCTCAGGGGATGGGTCATTCAAGGAGTCACTGGAATCAAAAGGAAGATCCCATTCCAAAATTCAGGCATTTTCAGAGTCCTCTGAAGAGCAACTGTGCTTCAGAACCAAACGCTCTGTCTCTTTGGTAAGTAACAGAATTATTGAATATTTAAGCCATTTTAGAAAAGAAAAGCCAAAGGGTTCATCCTCCCCCAGTTTGAGAACAAATCTAACTTCTTCATTTACAGCTTGGTGTTGAGATCTTTGAAAAAATGGCACTCAGTTTTAGATAGCCCAGATGTACATAAATGCTTTAAATTATTATTACTGAAGACATCTGGTGTAGGAGGAATTCCTGAAGGACCATCTGTGGAATATTTTGTTACCAAGGTCCTTTAGTTCTTTGAGACTGCTTTCATCACCCTTATTATATATAAATAATTGTGACTTATTCTCCTTTAACTATTTGAAGAAGATAAAAGCTCCTGCTGCTCTTGTCCTTTCATATTTAATCTGGTAGGAAACAGTCCGTGATGATGCTGTGTTCCCCTGTGCTTCTACAAAGCACACAGAAGGAACTCTCTGGACACTCGCGAGTAAGATCCAGGAGCAGGGGCAGTCCAGGTGTTCAGTGGCCTCGAGGGAGTCTAAGTAAAGCACCAGGGAGACACAGGCATAAAACGGGGAAGAATAGGAACTCCACTGATGATGCCAAACTTGACATATAAAGCAATAAGCCGGAGACCGATTAATTTGGGGATAGTGTTTCAAATCTGCAACATGCTCACTGAGTGACCTTGAGCAAAATACTTCTTTGTGGTGGGCCTTTGGTTTTTGTTTTATTTTGCCAGACAAGAATAATGGTATGTTTCTGCCATGTGATAGGCAGAGCAAATAAGTAAACTCAGATGTATTGTCACCTAGTTCCTGAGCTGCGCTCTGTGAATGGACAGGGGAGGACACTCCGGAGCTCCCTATCTCATTGTCCGCCTGAGCACGATGCTTTCTGCCTAGCAGTGATGGCTGCTGGGACTGTCGCCATTCATCTTTGCCTCACACGTGGCATCTCCCTTTTGCCACAGTGACTGGGTGTCTATCATCCCCCTTCAGTAAGCTGCTCTCTCTTCCAGATCCTAAGCGGAATAAGGAAGAATAGTGAGCAGCTGCTACTTACTGTCTCTAAACCTTATTAAGAGTTCTTGTTTTATCTTTTCTTTATATTGTTTTTTTTTTTAAAATATGTTTTCAGACTTAGAGCAATGCTGCAAGAATAGTACAAAGACTACACAGTTCATCTAGGTTCCCTCCAAACATGAACAGATAGCATTTATCTATTCCCTCTCTCTCCTTCCCATCCCCAAACCAGGGCATGAGAGCATTCTCTTACAGAAACACAGTAGGATAATTAACCTCTGGAAATTAACGTCGGCACGATACCTTTATATCTAATCTACCGACCTTATTCATATCTCACTGCTTGTCCCAATAATGTTTTTTATAGCACGATTCTGGATCATGTGCTGCAACCAATTTTCACGTCCCTCTAGGCTGTTTTATTCTGAAGCAGGGCCTCGATCTTTCCTCTTTCATGACGCCAGCATCTGGAGAGTACAAGCCAGCTATTTTTTAGAAAGAAGCTTAGCTTGAGTGCATCTGATATTTCCTCATGATTAGGTTCACATTATGAACTTTTGGCAAGAATAAAGCAGACGTGAAAGAATTCCTGTTTTAAAGTTACATGTTAAAATAATTCACTATTTTAATTCAGGAGGCTCACTTGCTCTAAATGAAATTCTTTCTGAAACAAGGGAGGATATAAATATATTTTGAAAAAAAATTCAGTCTGAACAGTTCTTTGTTGATTCTGATGGCCTTGGAAGGAATTCATATCACATATTTACATAAGTGTGTAAATGTGAAATCAGTTTTCTTATTTAAAGAGAGATTCATCTCATTATCCCTAAAGTATGAAAATGTTTATTTCATTCATTTTGTAAGTTCTTCCTCTCAAGTGCCAAGATAACCGAGGCAGCATTTTCAAATTTTTTTTTGACACAAGAACTCTTTTCTCAGTTATATACAGTCGGCCCTTGGTGTCCTCACAGCTCCACACCCCCAGAACTCAAGCATCCACGGATTTTAGTCTCCGTGGGCGCTCCTGGAATCAATTCCCTCGCAGATTCTGAGGGACAACTGTGTGATAGCTAGAAACCTGCTAGGAATTTACAAAAATCATTTAAAAGTTTTTCGTATTATGAAAGTATATATAATAATTTAAAATAAATATTTTATTTTATATGTTTTTAAAGAGTATATTTTAAAGTTTATCTCAATGCAGAAAAAATTCAGAACATACACACTTTAAAACTTTTTCCTATTTAACAATCATCACACTTTTCTAAAGCTAACTACATTAAAAAGTGTGACTTGTCAGTAAAATTTTAAAATAATATGTATTAACTTTTATTTGGAGGCCAAATGTATGCTAATATGTAGATTTAAATTTTATATATTTTAGCACCAAGAAGAGCCAGAAACTGCTTTTATGACCTGATCATGACCAACAACATTAAGTTTTTTCATTTTTATATTAAAAAACTCAACTGCTTATTTTGATAATTTTCACATGTTGTTTCTAAGTGATGAGATAAGGAAAAAAATATGTCAGGCCATTATTAGCACTTCTCAGATAGTCTTTATTCTCAATAAGAGGAAAGCCAAATTGCAAATAATCATAACTATATTTTCTCTTTTTATGTTGTTCTTATAAGGATTAGAGACATTCATGACTGCTAAATATGAATTATGATCAGATTGATGGATTTAATACAACCGCTGGAGCTAATGAAAATAATCTGGAGGCACATTTACAGAGCTAGAACTGTTTTTAAGCTCCTCTTATATCTCAGCTTCATCATTTGTTTTGCTTTCTGATTTTGCCTAATGGACCATTACAGATAGAAATGAAATAATCTAGGTATGAAAACAGTGTAACGCTGTGGAGTAGCTGATACCACTGCAGTAACCAGACATCCCCACAACTCGCCCTGCAGGACTGAGTCATGAGCCTGCTCATTTGACGGCCAAGCACCCCTGCATATGTTCACTTCACAAGCACTCAGGGGTTCTCCAGTGTTTCCAGTTCAAATGGAGGAAGGGGAGAGTAATGATTTTATTTATTAACTAAAAAGTTTGAAGTGTAATAGATACCATCACCACATTTACCAATGCCATTCTTTTCTAAGTAATTCCTTTTTTAAAAAATACGTGTTCTTTTTTCCTTTGAGGGGGGTAATCAGGTTTATTTGTTTATTTTTATAAGAGGTACTGGGGATTGAACCCAAGACCTCATGAATGCTAAGGACCTGGTGCATGCTAAGCATATGTTCTACCACTTGAGCTACACCCTCTCCCCTTGTAAGTGATTCCTTTGAAAGGTAGTCTCTGACCATGGAAACCAGAGATGCCCCCCCACCTCACACCTCCTCCCTACTCCCCATAGTTTCCTATCATATCACCCTGTTTATAGTTACCAGTGCACTTCTCACTACCTGTTATTTTCCTGTTTCCTTTTAGGCTTGTTGGTTGATGTCTGTCTCCCTCCACCTAGGTGTGGTGTCTAGGAAGGAGGGTCTCCCTAGTTAGTGCCGTATCTCCCAATCCTAGAACAGCAGTGTGTGTTCAGTCCATCACTGAGTGTAGACCCCTGGGCAGCCTGTTGGGGAATGTTAACATGTTTGGATGTTGTTCCTTGACCCTTCATTCCTGACACAGTCCTCACATTCAAACTTCATGCAAACCCTGCTGTTAATATAATTTAAGGGAGTGAACATGAGGAGGTTAGAATCATTCCATATATGATTTACTTGCCATGTTCCTTTTCAAAAAGCGCCAGAAGAATATTAACTTTACTGTACCAGGAGATCACATCCTTCAGTATGTTAGATGCAGAGGCAGAGCTGCGTGCAGGTTGAGTTTCCTCCATCAACCACCCAAGCACCCCATTCCTTTATGTACCACGGAACCTTTAGCAACACCCTTAGGCTTCCGCTCATTTCTTACTAGAAACTAAGATGTGGAAGTCTGCTAAATGATTAGGGCTTTCTTCATTCTGATAATTGGGAACAATGTGGAATGTTGTTAGCTGTCGGCACATTTCTACCCCTTTCTGACCCTTCTCTTTCAGGGACCTGAGAGCAGAAAGGAGAGAAATGGGAGAGAATGCTGGAGACTGGAGATGATGAGGTCTCGCAAGAAAGTGGAGGAAAGAAGGAGCTCTAGGAAGGAAGAACGCGAAGAAGCACACACGCCCGCCCTGCCTGAGAAAGGGCCCGAGTAGTCCTTTGCTGCCACACCATGACTACAGATGCTGCTGGGTTTCTGAGCCCCAGTCACCAGGCCCAGGAGTGGCGGCTGTCAGAGAGTGTCTGCAGATGCTGAGTGACTCGAGGGGGTGGTTGGTTCAGCTCCTCCCCAAAACAGCTTACATCATACTCTGACTGCTTTTGAGAGCGTGATCTGCTCTGTTGCCCTTCTATGGGAATAAAAAGAATAAAAGGTATTTTAATAGAATAAAGTAATTCTTGAAAATGTAAAGATAGATATTTAAAGAGCCACCCACACATGTTCACCAACCCTTCCTTCACGTCAGCCTGGCAAATAATCTGAAATAAAAGTCATTGGTGTGACTCTAAGTTTACTTCTTTGTATAGAAGTAATTATGTAAGCAGTTCTAGTGGCCATCATTTAATGAGAACTGGTAATTAACATGCCAAGTACTGTGCTGAGAGTTTGAATGCATTACCTCAAATAATCCTCAACACTCTGAGGTGGGACTTACTCTTCTTTTCATCTGCTAGCTGAGGAAACCGGAGTTTAGGAAACTCACTGGTGAGGTGGCAGAGTTCCTGCCCGAGCCCAATTCGCTCTGACTCATGTTCCCAACCTGAGGCAGGACCTTCATTTCCCTTTAACGGTGGGTCTTGACTTAGTAGGTGTGTGATGTTCTTGTGAATGAGAAAAGCAGAGCTTGGCAATGGGTTATAATTTTGATTCCATGGGTGGAGGCTGATTCTCTGAGATCAGCTTTCTGTTCTGGGTTTTAACTTTATGAGACCATGTTCTATTTATTTAGTTATTATTATTTTTTATTGTGGTATAATTGACATGTAGCATTATATTAGTTTCAAGTGTCTAATGTAATGTAATGATTCAATATTTGTATTTATTGTGAAATGATCACCACAGTAATCTAGTTAGCATCCATCACCACATATTGTTACAAACTTTTGTTCTTGTGATGAGAACTTTTCAGATTTAATCTCTTAGCAACTTTCAAATATACAACATTGTCAACTATAGTCACTCTGCTGTACATTACATCCCAAGACTTATTTAAAACATAAGGCATGCCTCACACATTCGCCCGTCATCCTGGCACAGGGGCTGTGCTAATCTCCATATCCAGAGAAGTTCCAGTTTTAGTATATGTTCTGCCAAAGCAGGATCTTCTTTTTATTTTTCAGCTTTATTGAGGTGTAATTGACAAATAAAATTGAATATATTTAAATTGTTCAGCAGGATGACATACTTTGTGAAATGATCACCACAGTCAGGTTAATTAATGCACTGAGGCCATATTCTATATTTTCCCCTAAAGAAAAAGATACTAGAATTCTCTCTGTTTATCCTTTGTCTCTGTCTTGGATCTTTAAATGCCCAAAGGCAGCTAGAATCTCCATTTTGTAAAGAAGAGTATCTCTCAAAACTGCTACTCATAAATAATACTGCAACTGAGTGCTGATTAATGTAAGACATCAACTAACTTTGACATAGGCAATAAAAAGAAGGAAAAGAAGAAATAAAAAAAAGAAGAGAAAACAGTGAAAGAAAACTAAAATAGTGATGATCTTTGACTTGCATACTTTCAATTTTCATACAACTTGTACCTTTACCATTTTGAATTGACACTTTCATGCAGCCTTTTAATTATGTTTTTTCACACATGCAAAAGATGACTTCAAGCTATTACATGGTGTGTTTGCCTGTTACTTGCCATCATCAAGAGGGAGGATGGAATCTGAGCTACCATCGATGTCTGCATTATGCTGTAGTTGTGGGGAGAATAATTGTTTCCCCACCCTTGCTTTGGGCATTTTTCAGTCTTGCCAATCCAGTTTCAGATTTGGGATGGTCTGCTCATTTGCTGTGGCCTCTACAGAAAGGTCTGGGGAGAGATGGTCCACCCAGGGGAGGGGGAGATACCTGAATGGAGTTCCTGGGGTGGCAGTAGCTGGCTGGCTGAGATAGTAGCACCTGCTAGTCCAGCCTGGATACCTGTGAAGGTTCTTTCCCTTTCTGGATTCAAGGATGGCAGTACCTGGAAAAATGAGGACTAGGAAGTTTATAACTTGTCAAACTGGAGGAAAATCTATTTTCAGCATGCTTTCAGGACCATAGTACATGGAAGAGGGGGTACTCTCTGAATATGAAGTTGCCAGCTTATTGCCTTTTTTACTATCACAAAACAATACTTCTCATAATAAAGATACAGATAAAGAAAAAGAATAAAAATTAAAAACTCTTATTGTACCTACTCACAGATAAACATAGTATCTGTCCTTCCAGAATATTATGTGTGTACACACACACACACACACATCCCTCAAAAACTTTTTTTCAGACACAAGCTCAGTTAACAATATATCATTAATATCTTTTTATTGGCCAAAAGTTAAGGAAATATTTTATTGATATACTAAGAGTTAACAAAAAGTTGAGACTAAAATTCTCTGAAACCATTTGCTCATGTCTCCCCCTGTAAAATAAATGAACATTAGTCTAAAAAAAATCTGCTACCTATTGCTACTGTTAGTTTTCCAAAAATACTAGAACATCTTTTCAGATAAATAAAAGTCAAGTGCATAATTTTAATTGTTCCTTTCAGAGGCTTAAAATATGCTCAAGTCTCTTCTATTTTAAAAATCTTCCCTCATAATATACTGATAGGTACTACTCTTGACCATCAATAGTTACCACCTGAGCATCTCCCCTTCCACAGAAAACTTCCTCAAGAGTATCTACATTCCCTCTCAATTTTCAGTCTGTGACAGTGTGATTTCTATCCTGTGGAAACTGATCTCTTCAAAGTCACTTGTGCCCTCCTTCCTGTCAAATTCCATGAAATCATCGCTCTGCTTCCTTTGCTTGAGGTTCTGGTAGCTTCTGACAATGCTGAGCACTCTTTCCGTGCTGGGGCTTTCCCTTTGGCTGTTGTGATCTATATTCTTCTGGGGTTCCTTGTACTTCCCTGATCACTCCTGGTTGGTCTGTGTTGAGGGATCCTTATGCCTGAAATACTAGTTTTACTCCGGGCTCTTCCTAGGCATGTCTCTCACTCCCCTTATTCTCCCAGGGCAATCTCAAATGTTCCCATGGCATCAGCTACCTATGTGGGGATGATCCCAAATCTACCCCTGTGACGCAGACCCCGCTCCTGAGCACCACACTCACGCACACACCTGGCCCTTAGACATAGACCTAGTTGCAGGTTTCACAGGCATCCCAGACTCACCCTTTAAAAGTGAGCTATTATATCTTGCCCTGTCTGCCCTCAGTCTGTCTCTCCTCCTGTGCTCCCTGTCTCAGCGAACGGTAGCATCATCTACCAGCTGTCAAGCAGGAACTGGTTAGGTTTGAAACCATCTTATATTCTTCTTATTCTCCATTCAAATAATCATCAATTTCTGCCTATTTTGCCTCTAAATATCACTTGAGCCTACCAGATTCTATTCTTATTGCCACCCCCCCCCCATCAGGCCCTTTATATCTTGCTGTGATTCCCACAAAATGATAATATTTTGGACATGTTTGGTTAAATAAAATATATTATTAAAATTCATTAACTGGCTTAATACTAGTTACAGCACTTTGAAGTTTATTATACCTGATTTTTTCCCTTCCTTCCTTCCTTTCCTTTCCAAATAAAAATACCTCTGTCTGCTCATATTTTCTTCTGTGCTATGGTTATGGTATAAGTCATGCAGGTTTTTATCATGTGATGATTCACGGTGACTGTCTTCCTATCTAGACTGTGAACTCTTAGTAGCAGGAATCATATCTTAATAATCTTTGCATTCCCAGAACCCCATAGGTGCCTATCACATAGTAGTGACACAACATAGTTTGAGAGTGTGACTCTAAATGACTGGAGTCCTATAACTTTAATTCTGCCTATTTTAGGCAAGACACTGTAATGTATTACTCTCTTGAAATGAAAAAATGAATTAGTAGATGGTATTCCCGGCCCCTAAAATGGAAACTTTTTTTTACTTATAAATCAGTATCTGACACACTTTCAAATAATGCATATGCATGTAAAATAGAAAGTGGCAGTCCTCCGGAAAAGCTCAGCGTCAGACTTAAGACATTAACACAATTCAGCGTTACTGTCATGGCACTCTGGTTACTCTACTCTAGGGGGCAGACTTGAGCCGACATTTGGGCGATATTGCTGAACACAGAGAAGCCTGTGTTCCGGCCAATGACAAAATCACTATCATTGCTCAGACAGAAAGGAGAGAACTGCAGCATTTCCTATCACAACTCTTGCAGGCTGGATTAAACTAATTAAATTTTGGGTAATGTTTATGACTTATTAATGTATTTAAAGGTACACGAGGGAGGACGACAAATGTTACCTCCGTGGGGCACAAAAAAGAAAAAGAGAACTTACACTATTTGTGCCAATGGTTTACATTTGCACAATGGGAAATTTTAGGTAGCCCTCATTTCTCCTTTCGTCTCCTTTCTCCTTCCTATTTTCTTTCCTCTTCCTCCCTTCCCCTTCTCTTCCCTTCCTCAGGGCTAAGGGTTAGACCTGTCTTTGTTCGAGTGCACGTATAGGTATGTGTCAGAATGTGTATGCGTGTGTTTGTGTGTACTGATAAGCATGTCTTTGGTCTAAGTTGGGTACAGCTGGAAGATTGGTTACATTCAGTGGAACTCAGTCAATAGTAAATATATTGAGGTTAGTGGGAGCCAGGTTTCTCACTGTTGAGAAAGGAGGTATAAATATTGAAAAGCAGAGGACAGAGCATCAAATAAGCCCTGTTGTGCTGGATTGAAACTGGAAGTTTTAAATATATACAAATAGATATGTTATGTCTGTGTATATATATGTATAAGTACATATATATACATAAATTTCTCTTTCAATTTATACATAGTTTACATATTGCTTATTTTTGAACTATTTGAGGTGCCTTATTTCCCCTGGATAATTTCCTAAAAATCATGACACTCCTTTACATAACCATAGTATAGCCGACACTAGGAAATTAACATTGACTAAATATTACCATATTTATGATAATGTAAAACATTGCCACATATAATAGTGATGTTTTACGCGCGTGCACACACACACACAGACACAGACACACACACACTCTGTCCACTAACAGAGCCTAGAAGCAATGACATCCCGACAACAGTGAGAACATCCAGCTCTCCTCTTGGTTTCTAAACACCATTTTCCATGATAAGGAACCAGGGATACTTGGAAAACTGGTTGAATCCAGGGCTAGGGCAGGAAAAACACCAGTTGATCTTGGAACATCTTCTTATACCAGAAAGTAAAGAAATGCACAAAGAATGATGGGTACATTTCAAAAGGACACATGAGTTAAGTTTAAGGGACTACTACTTCCCAAGTCTGGGAAGATGTGGGAATCAAAATGAATAATTTTACAATGTTACCTATTATAAAATAAGAATTCATTAATCCATACAGATTAAATAAATAGATGTAGTGGGGCTGCCAGGATAACAGCATCAACAACCATTTATTTAAATAAAATAAAAGAAATAAAATAATAAATGGGGGACAAGGAAAAGCTTACCTTATCGTAGAATGCCAACTAATACATGTAGACATAGTTTCAAAGTATTTTTCCACGAAATACTTATTAATTACTTAAGTAAGAAGTGCAGAATATGTACAATTATTTTTACAATAAAAACCTGGCAGACATTGTCTTATTAAGGGATAAAATTAGCATCACCAATAATGGGACAAATCATCGTGTGCCTTCTGATATGATGCACTGAGAAAAGCACAATACCTCTGTGGAATTGCTGCCAAAAATGCATAAATCCTTAAGAGGCACCAGAAACAAACCCCAAATGAAACATGGCATACAAAGTAAGTGAGTTGTACTCTTCACAAAAATCTAGGTCATAAGAAATGTAACAAACGCACACATGATCTCGTATGGGATCCTGACCTATAAAGGGCATTATTGGAACAATTGATGATATTGTACTGAGATTATGCAGGGGAGTGTATTTATTTTTAGGAAATACACATGGAAGTATCAATGGGTAATAGAATGTCATATCAGCTAACTCTCAAATGGTTCAGGAGAAAAATATATATATATATATATATATATATATATATATATATATATATATATATATATGTGTGTGTGTGTGTGTTTATCTACATTTATCTACACGAGAGAGATCAAGTGTGAGCTCAGATGTGGTAGTAAAAACAATTGGAGGATCTGCATAAAGGATGTTCAGGAATTCTTTGCACTGATCTTGCAATCTTTCTGTAGTTTTAAAATTAGATAAAAATTACAAGTTGAAAATTACATAATGAATATATACTCATTATAAAATTAAATCTAAAGAGCATTCTAATATATAGCTAAGAGTAAAAGTCATCCCCAGTACCAATCTCCTCAGATAACATTTTTATACATTTATAAACACACTTAAAACAAAATACCTGGTATTCTGTTATTTTTCCTACTTAACAATATATTGTAAACATGTTTTCCATATGATTACATGTATATCAACCTCATTTATTTTTTTAAAGGGGTAATTTTATTTATTTATTTATTTTTTTAGGGGAAGAGGTAATTAGGTTTATTTATTTAATTATTTTGGTAGTAGGGGTACTGGGGATTGAACCTAGGACCTCGTGCACGCTAAGGTAAACACACACTGTACCATGGAGCTATACCCTTCCCCACTCATTTTTTTACATTTGAATTTCTGCTCTTATTTCTATTGTTTCCTTCTTTCTACTTTCTTTAGGTTTAGTTTGCTATTCTGTTACTACATTCTTAAGGTGAGTGCTTCAATAACTGATTTTTCAGCCATTCTTGTATTTTTTAATATGTATTTAAGATGATCAATTTCCTTCGAGGCACAGTTTTCCCTGCATCCAAAAGTTTAAATGTGCTATCAGTCAGCTGAAGCATTTTCTTGTTTCCATTGTGATTGTATTTTTGACCCATGGGCTATACCTAAGTTCATTTTTCAAATTTCCCAAATCATGGATATATTGTCTTTACTTTTAGTTACTGATTTAGTTAGATTTATTCCATTGTGGTTGGAAAACATATTTTATATAATTATGAATTCTTTGTAATTTGTTGAGACTTACTTCATAGCCTAGCTTAGGGTCAAGTGTATTTGAAAAGAATGTATATTATAAAGTTGTTTCATATAGTTGTATGTTCTATTAACGTCAATTAAGTCAAATTTATTAATTATATGTTTTAAATTTTCTGTATTTTTAGAATTTTTTTTGTCTATTTGCTTTATGAGTCACACAGAGAAATTATTAAAGTATCCCATATGATTGTGAATTTGTTTCTCTATCCTGGTAGTGCTGTCAATTTTTGCTTTGTATACTTTGAAGCTGTGTATTGGATGCATATAACAGAACTGTTGTATCTTCCTGGTGTGATAAATCTTTTATCATTATGAAATATTTCTATTTCTATTAATGTTTTTAGTAGTAAATTTTCTTTTTTTAGTATTAATATAACTGAGTGGAGGGAGTTAAAAGGTACAAACTTTTGGTTATAAAATGAATTAGTCACAGGGATGTAATGTATGGAATGGTGACTATAGTTAATAATGCAGTATTGAATATTTTGGAAGTTGTCTAGAGAGCAGATCTTAAAAGATCACAAGAAAAAAATTTTGTAATTATGTGTGGTGATGGATGTTAATTGGACTTAATGTGATGATTAACTTGCAATATATACAAATATTAAATCGTTATGTTGTACACCCGAAACTAATATGTTATATGCCAATTATACCTCAGTAAGAGAGAATGTAACTACACTGGCTTTCTTTTGCTTTAGTGTTCATCGTATGATATTTGTTTTAGATGCTTTTTTGTGAACAGCATATAGTTGTATATGCATTTGTGGGTATATGTTTTGCCACTCTGACAATCTGTCTTTTATTTGGTGTATTTGGTTTATTTACACTTAATGTAATTGTTGATATTTTTGCTGTTTAAAATCTACCACATTGCTATGAGCTTTCTATTTGTCCCACATCTTCCAAGTCTCCTTTTCTCTCTTTTATTGACTTCTTTTAAATTTAGTATTTCTACTACTCCATTTCCCGCTTCTATTAGCCTGCTAGTTGCACCCGATGCCTCTGGTGCCTTGTGTCACATCCCCTCAGTCTACTTCAGATTTCTGCCGCAACTGCGGTTAACAACTCCTTGTGGATGCACTCTTACCTAAGGTGAACACATCTCACCTCAAGCGCTCGATGTGGACCTTTTAATTTTTGGCCCCGGGCGGGGAGGGTATATCTCAATGGTAGAGTGCATGCTTAGCATGCATGAGGTCCTGGGTTCAATTCCCAGTACCTCCGCTAAAAATAAATAAACCTGATTACCCACTCCTGCCAAAATAAAATAATTAAATAACACAATAATAAATAAATAAAATGAAACATTAAAAAAATTTTCATTTTTGGCCCAAGGGACTTCTCTGTTGTTTTTTTTTTAATTAAAGTATGGTCAGTTTACAATGTTGTGTCAATTTCTGGTGTACCCTGGAGACTTTTCTGATGCCAAAAGAGAGCAAGTACAGTCTGGAAGAGCAAGGGAGTTAATGCCCTCAGGGCACCTCTCGACCAACAGAAGCCAGGTGCTGGTGAGTAAATGCTCCAGCCTCCTGTGGGAAGCAAGCTGTAGGATTCTCAGGTGGTTCCTTTGTATGCTAGTGCCTGTTAGCCGCAGTGGGGACGTTGGTAACACACCCTCTTAATGGCTCTTACTCCTTCCTTGTCCTGTTCTCTCTGCCCCCTCACTCCCACTTCCTGGGATAGACTGGCAAGTGAACTACCTGCATTCAAGTTCTTACCCTAGGCTCCTTTTTTTTTTCTCTTTTGGTGGGGTGGAGAGGGACACAAACTAAGACGTGTTATTGGAAATAGTGGTGGAAAACTGATGACTAGGATGAGCCTCTAGACTCAGACCACCTACTGGTGAGATGACAACAAGGATTCTACTACTGTGGAAAAGGGGCAGGGATAATCTCTGGCATGCTCTCACATCATGATTATCTCCTTTTATGCACTGGGATGAGGTGTAAGTGGAACTGGAAACACTGGATTATGCAGTAGGGCCAGCATTTGAACCGTATCAGGAGACGAGGTTATAGGAACTATAGGGTTGACGGGCTTTTGTTAATTGCCTCAAAAGCCTTGACGAAGAGAATGATAGGCTCAGTTCAACCAGCTATAAACTCTATTCAAGCTGTGAAAGACAGGGGGCCTCAAAGGCAGTGTTTAAAGGAATCGTCACCGTTTGTAGGGATTAGGAGATGGTGATGAAAACCAAGCCCAACATTTAATTGAAAACATAGCGGAGCTGCACAGGAGACTGAATAAGTAGCCTTGAAATGTCTCCGATGCTAAAGGCAGAGCCCTGACCAAGAAAGGGACTCTGAGACCTGCTATGGAGAGATTTGGGTGAATATGCCTGAGAATCTTGAACTCCCAGATTTCCCTAAACCCTTGAGGTTGGAAGAAGCAGTTGCCCTTTCTTTGTAATGGGAAAATCATCTCTTTTTGCCTGGTAACCATGAAAGACTTCCTGAGGTGGCTGCTTCACAGGGTGATGTCCAGCCTTCTCAAGATTTGCACCACTATACCTCACTGCCTGTACACTGATAGACTAGGTGAGAAATACAGTTCCATCACCAAGATGAACTATCTTGCTTCCCAAAAGAATTATGGGACCCAGCTAATATTATCCAGCAGGAACCAGAAGAATCTGTACTTCAGAGTACACGGGGTGATGTGTAAGACCAGATAGGGAAAGTTTATTGACATGGTAGCACTCTCCTATGATTTAGAATTTAATGACCTGGCAAGAACACTTGGATTCTGTCTTAGTAGCCTGCTGGAATGATTCCATGAAGCTTGGGCATGATAAAGATTTATAACAAACAAGGTGGTAATTTCAGAACTGTCTTGGCAGAGTATTGAGGAAGGAATCTGAGGGCTCAGAAACTTGGGAATATTAAGGTGGATTTATTATATGAGACCCAAGAACACATTCTTTGATCATCTTATCCTGGTGGGCCCAGAGGATACTCCATTCATTAATGTAATAAGAAATGCACTAGTCAGTTGTGGGGGTGTGACTGTTGGTACCCTTGAGAAGTGGTGACCATCCACTATAGGCCAGGGTCGATGGTAGGAGATACTGCCACAGTGCTGGGTTCCCTAAAAGCAATGATAAGATTTCAGAAGATGAGAGTGCAGATGAGACACTAGCCTCAGAAACAAGGTGGATTTAATGACTACAATGAGAAATAAGGTGAGAGCAACCATTGTGCCTTGACTGATAGGGATCTGTGGTGATGGCTAATAGACCAATGTGGCCTCCTGACTGGTTGGTAAGCTTGGAGTTCCCAGTTAAGTTAGAATAATTGAGGCTAATTATTGTTTGGAAAGACTACCTGAAGGTTGTCCGTCCACCCTGTCCTGTTTGTCCACGCCACTAGCTGAGTGGCATTTTTTCATCCCATGGGAGAATTCAGAGGTATTGACTGGTGTTCTGTGGGAGAAGTATAAGAGCTGGAGACAACTCATGCTGTTTCCAGTAGACTTTTTGTTAAGGTTAAGGGGAATGGCTATCAAATTGCAGTCAGAGCTGTCTGGCAGGGGATGGCAGTGTCATATGAGATTCTTGTAACAGTTTGGGAAAGTTGCACCTAGACACTTCCCTTAGGGAAAAGTCTCCAGGGACAGTTCTGAAAGATGAAGGATGATTAATGTTCCCCCTCCTCTGCTGTCCCAGGGTTTACAGTGTTCACCCCTTGGGCACCAGGGTTGTTGCTCTCCTTTTGCCTCTATAAAGTCAGTGTGTCCACTCCAGTAGCAATCACCTCACTTCTGCCCTAGTCACCCCTATTTGCACCCACACCTTTTGTCCAGTGAGTCAAGTGCAAGATGGACAAGTTCATTTTTCTAAATCTTACAGAGATTCCTCATGTTCCCCACTTGGACCTACACGGGCTACTGTAGGACAACTCAGTGAGCAGAGTACTCAACCACGTATCCATTATCCTTATGATCTAGGACCACGTCATCCAACAAGAGAATGTAGGTGGCTGAACCAGACTTAGTTTTGAATCCTCTAGGTCCCCTTTGGGCCAGGTTGTGACCTGGAGGATGTACCAACCCAGCTGGCCTAGTGCTGCCATGAAGAGAAAGACTGAAACACCAGGCCCAAGAATGGTCAATGTAGAATTCCAAATTTTACACCTACTTCTGCATAACCCTTCACTTCTTTCATCCAGAACATTATCCAGAAAGCAGCTGAAAGGAGATTCTCTCTTTCTGGACAGAGCTGTATTCAGTGACCAAACTGCTTAATAAGTTTTGTGGACCAGGAGGAGGTGAGGGAGATAGCCAAAAATCTTTCTTTTTTTAATTAAAATTTTTATTTTGAGATAATTATATATGCACATACAGCTGTAAGAAATAATACAGAGAGACCTCATGTACTCTTTAACCAGTTTTCCCCAATTGTAACATTTTGCAAGATTTTAGTACAATATTGCAGCAATATCCCACTGCTTCAGTCAAACTATGGGGAACACTTCCCACACCACAAGGAGTGTTGCTCTTTCATAGCTCCACTCATTTGCCTTCCACCCTACCACGTCCTTAACCCCTGGCAATCATTAATCTGTTTTCCTTTCCCATGATTTTGTCATTTCAAGTATGTTACATAAATAGAATCACAAAGTACATAAGAAAAATATTTAGTTTTTCACAGTAAGTATAATGTTAGCTGTGGCTTTTTGTAGGTGGTCTTGTGAAAGTTCTCTCCTCTATTTCTACTTTTTGGAGTGTTTTCATGATGCTGAACTTTGTCAAATGCTTGTTCTACATTGATTAATATGTTTGTGTATTTTTTCTTTAGTCTGTTAATGTCATCGATTACACTGATTGATTTTTAAGTGTTAAACAAACCTTGCATCCCTGGGGGAAAAATCCTACTTGGTCATGATGTATAATAATTTTTATATATTGCTGAATTTGTTAATATTTTGTTAAGAATTTTTGTATCTATGTTCATGAGGGATATTGATTTGTAGTTTTCTTCTTTGTGCTGTTATTTCTTTGGTTTTCCATCAGAGTAACACTCTCTTCATAAAGTCAGTTGGAAAGTGTTCTTTCCTATATTCTGGAAGAGATTATGAAGGATTGGTGTTAATTGTTCTATAAGCATTTGCTAGAGTTCTCTAGTGAAAGCATCTGGGCCTGGAAATTTCTTTTTTGGGAGTATTTGAATTATGAATTCCATTTCCTTAATAGTTACAGGGCTACTCACATTATTTAGTTCATATTGGGCGAGTTGTGGTAATTTGTGTTTTTCAAGGAATTGGTCCATTTCTTTTAAGTCAAATTTATGTGTGTCGAGTTGTTTGGAGTATTCCCTTATTTTGTTTTTGATGCCTGCAAGGTCTATAGTGAGAGCTTCTGTTTTCTTCCTGACAGTGGTAATTTGTGTCTTCTCTCTTTATTTTCTTTGTCAGTCATGCCAGCAGTTTGCTCAGTATACTGATCTTTTCAAAGAACTAGCCCTTTGTTTTCACCTTATTATAGCCTGGTACAGGTGGAAATTTAGGATTCAATTTGGCCTTCGCTGACATAGGTGTAGGGGAAGCCACAGTTTTTTCTGGGGTGTTTGACTGGAGTATAGCCATTATTGTCTAAACTTTTATTTGTCTTCCTAGGCTACTCCTTCCTGGCTCTTTGGCTAACAACAAAAGTCAACAGGCTTTTGCTGGGCTCCAAGTCTGGGTCAAAGAGACAAGAAGAAAACCCAGAGAATTCAGTATCATGTCCTTCCTTGGGTCCCTAGATTCCTAGACCGTTTGCTTTCTTCTTTCAGCCTTTCAAAGTCTTCTCATATTTGTTTATATATAAGGTTAGGATTTGTGGTTGTACTAGCAGAAGAAATAGGGAAAATGATGTCTACTCCATCTTCTTGAAAGAGGTCCCCAGAAATCATTTATTTTTAGTAGATGTTTGAGGAAGCTATTCCAATGGTTAATAATATCGGACACTTGTTAATGAGAATGAGTTGACCTTGAGAAGGTTGACCTTGACTATCAGCCTATTGTTAAGTGACTTTTTGGATAAAATGTGTACTGTCATCAGATTATAAATGTTCCAGAAAGCCAAACTCATGATTAATTTCAAGGGCCAACCCTCCTTTATGGATTTCCTTGACTGCCAGAGGATTGAGGGCTGTGAATCCATTCACTTCTTTTTTTTTTTTAACTTGGTGAGTGGGATTCAATTTTTGAAGGGCTCGTGGAGGTGATATGACACTGCAGTCAGGGTTGCAGAGACTGAGGTGTCTGACTAGTCCACTGTGGCAGACAGACTGTAAGGTGGCTCCCCATGATCAGCACGTCCTGGCTTTTAGGAATTGCAGGAGCCTGAGACTAGACTATCGGAGGTAGGGGCAGCTGCTAGCTGACAGCCAGAAAGAAACTGGGATGCAGCCCTACAGCTGCAAAGAAATGAATCCTGACAACAACCTGAGGGAGCATGGAAGCAGGTGCTCCCTACCTGAGCCTCCAGATGAGGATGCAGCCTGACAGACACAATGGTTGCAGCCTTGTGAGACCCTGAGCAGAGGATCCATTTAGGCTATGCCTGCACTTCTTAGAACTGGAACAGTAATAAACATGTGGTGTTTCAAGCTACTAAATTTGTGGTAATCTGTTATATAGCAATAGTAATACATATACCAACCAAGAGGACATCATCCATGAAGTGAAATCTTTGGACTTCAGAAGGTAGAGGCACTCAGAAATAAATTCTGACCCATTCACTCCTGGAAAATGACAGGTAAGTTTATATACTCATGATTCAAACATATATACTGGAGACCTCGGGGTCTGGGATAGGCTTCTCTGTGTCTCTGTTACCTCATCTGAAAATGGAGATGATTTTAAAATCTACTTCATAAGGTGATTGTAAGAATTAAATATGATAATGCAGGTAAAGCAGTTTAGCATAGATCCTGGCACAGTTCATGGTGTGTGGCCCAATGAGTGTAGCTCTTGCCATCTTAATGTGTCAGTGAGGCACATTTCTGTCAGCATCCTCAAATTACAATGATGATTGATTTGTAGACAACCCCCCAACTAATCAAGCTTTCAAAGCATCGTTTGGTGCTGCCCTGTCTAAATTCTCACAGAACAAAGGAACATTTCTCGTTTTCCTAGAACTACCACCACCCAATAAAAACCCCAAACCAACCAAGTCTTCCAAATCACTCCTGTAACCAACTTGGGCTTCTCTACAGAAAGAACCATCTTTCTGGTTAATAAGGACTTCAGTGAAAGATTCATTAAGGTTTTTCCTCTAACAAAAGGAACAGGCTCTTGAATTTCATTATTCGCTCCCTGGCTAAAGAGGAGAGAGTGAAGTTCTGAGGCGTGGCCTGAACGCCCTTTTGGGGCGTGGGCATCCCGGAGCCTCAGTCCCTTTCACTCGGCAATGCTGGGGATTTAAGCCTGCGCGGGGCGCGCCTTAATTTCATCCCAAGAACAGACTGAAGTCATCTGGTTTAAACAAACAAGCCCGACTGCCTAAAAGAACGGGCATAACAGGGGCCAGAGCACCGGCAGGCCCTGGGTGCGAAGGATCCCCCTCTCGGCCCTGGGCCCCTCCCGGGCCGCGGCGGCCGCCGAGTGCCACATCAGCGCCCGCACTGCACTTCCAGGTTCCTCTTGAGGATGCAGCGAGCGGGCCCGGCGGGCGGGGGCGGGCCCGTGGCCACGGGAGTGGCGGGCCGGCCGGCCAATAGGCGGCAAGCAAAGAGCCCCGGAGACCAATCAGCTGGAGCTTCTGCTAGCCGCGGCCGCCGAGGCTCGTGCCCCTCGGGGGAACCAGATGAGGCACATCTGGACAGCTGCGCTGAGGAGCTGTGCGGCCCCTTCTCGGGCCCGACGTCAGCTGAGCACGTCCCCCACGTCCTCTCCTTTCAGCCGCTTATTATTTATTCATTTACCCAAAGAAGCCACCAGGGATCCAAGTTTAAAACTCTCCCCCTCTAATGAGACAAGGGGCCAGATCCCATCCAACACACAGTTTAATTTTATGGGGCTCTGGGATCAAAAGGACAGAAACATCAACAACAAAAGCCCAGCCGCTGTCTGATTTAAAACTGGCAAAGTGGGGAAAAAAGTGTGAATAAGACCGAGTTGGGTAAGTTTTGGATACGTGCTGGATATCCTATTTCTCCCGCTGTGAGCTCTACCCTTTTTGCTGTTCTCGCTGCCTTCTCTTCATCAGGGAGAGAAAAATATCTCTTGCTGCCACAAACTGCACAGACCCTCGTTTCTTTTTCTTTTGCTTTGCTAACCTTTTATTTTTATTTAATTTGGTCATCTGTATGCTATTTTAAAATTTCCTGGGAACATAAATTTAACTGTTATCCTGTTATAAGCTTCTCCTAACTTCAAAGTGGAATCTACTGACCAATTTATTTTTCTGTTTTCTTTCTGTGAGAACAGAGCATTCATTTGTAAAGCCGGAATCTTTATCCATCCCCCACTTCCTAACTGTTTTGACAGAAGATAGAGAAAGTTATCTGGCTTATTTAGAATTAACAAAACTTTTGCTTCCTTTAATGGGATGTTTAATATTAAATTATTTAAATCCTGAATTGATATAGGTAATTATTGTTTCATTTACATGTGAAGGTAGCTCAATGTATTTTCTATATCCTCCTATCCATAGTGGTGGCCCACAGTTCCTTTATGATTGTTAAAAATCACATTAAACATGTGACAGACTGCTGGTGTGTACATCAGTAACCTCATAATTCTCCCCAAGTAATTGTGTGTATATTAACCCCATAATTCTCTCCAAGTAATATTCTGAGTTATTGTTAGGTGTTTATGCACATAAATCTGGCATATATTTCAGGATTTAGAAATGGAGATGATGGCAGATATTGAGCTGGGTGAGTGGCCTGAGGCCCATTCCATTACAAACATGTGTAGAGGTCTCTGTTTAAGCAGTGTTTTGGATTGGAGACTTTATCGTATGTTATTTACTGTCATGGTGATATGACCAGAACTGATCTTTAATTTCTGGCTTGGAAAGCAGTAGGTGCTCTAATTGCAGGTTGCAGAGAATGTTTTTGATTCAGAAAGGCAGCGCATACTGTGAGTGGAAGAGTTGAAGTGGCTTTCAGGGTTGCAGAGTTAGAGAGAACAGCATTGTAGAGAAACCATATAAAGAGCTAGCTGGCCTGCTTCCATTCAAAACCCTGCTGTTTGACCTGGAGCAAGTTACTGGGCCCATACGTACTGCAGTTTCCCGCTCCGTATGTGGAGATAATAGCACCTATCTCATGGGATTGCCTTGAAAACTAAGTTAAACATTAGAGTAGTTCTGGCACAGAGTTAGTATTTGCTGTTGGACCCACTCTTCATTGCCTTCCTTCTCAGCTTCCCTTGCTGCACATTGATTTCCCCAGCTGCCATTCTGATCTCTACACTTAGCAACTAGTGTTCACTGAGTGCAGACCACTTGTTAGCAAGGCACTGTATAAGGCTGTAAAGGAGCGAGAGTCTTGAGAAGGGAGTGAGGGAGAATTTATCAAGTACCTTAGAAAGATCTAGAAGATTCTGAGGGCACAGAGGATGGAAAGCAGACTTCTGATTGTGGGTGGCTTCATGGAAAGGTTGGCATTTCTGGGAAGGGAGTTTACCAGACAGTTTTGGTCGAGGGAAAATGGATTATAGAACTGAAGGTGGCAGGCATTCTAGGAGGAAAGGAAAGTGTGGGCAAAACACTGAGGCTGGAAAGTGTAAATCTATCCTCAGGGTTGTGATGCAGGATAATGTGTCAGAGGTTAGTGGGTGGAAAAGTTGGAAAGAGGGGAGAGGTAGGAGGGGGTGGCATGGAGAGCCTGTTGGGGAAGGAGAAGCTTGGGAGGTAAGATTGGTGGGGGACAGTGAGCCGAACTGGCAGCAGTTTTAGAGTGGAGTTGTTTCTGGAACAATCCATCTCTGGAGTCCGTCTCTACTCCTCTCCCAGCATTCCCTCCCCACCTGCTCCACTGCTTCCCATCACCAGTCAGGACCTGTAGGCTGGGTGGGCAGGACTGACCAGTGAGTCTGGGCCCTGCTTTATAAGACTCACTCTGTAAGGGCTGTCTCAGAGCTCTGCTGAGGTGGTCTCGCATTCTGGACTATTACCCAGGCTTCTTTTCAGAAACAGGCCATACCCTGAAGTCTCTGACATGTGATTATTGTGCCCCTCCCCAACCGTGTTCACACAGTGTGTGCCAATAGCTCTTCTTCATTTGGCTGAGAGAATCATCTATTCACATGTTAATACTTGTAACTTCATTATGTACAATTATTGAGATAGATAAGTTCTGTAATATGCACCTAAGTGGAAAGTCAGTTTGAATATGTCTTGCTTTCTTTTCCTCGAGGGCATTGTGTTGTGTCAGAGAGAACCTGAGTCTGGCTCTGGCGCTGCCCCTGACCACCTGTGTGACCTCGGGCAAGACATTGAGCCATTATGGCCTTCTCTGTGCCATCATCTGTAAAATGATCTCTAAGGTCCCTTCTCTCTTGAGTGATCTTTATTCTTCCTGCTGCATCCCCGGGACAGGCTGTTGCTTCCAGATGGCTATGCGATACATCAGTGGCTAACGTTTTCTGACCACTTAATACATGGCAGACATTGTTCTGGTTGCTGTACGTGCCTTAGCTCATGTAAGCCTCTGAGCGACCCTGTGAAGTTTGGTACCTTTTAGCTGTGGAGACTGAAGCACAGGCAGATTAAGAAACTTGCCCAAGGTCAGTGTACAGATGGCAGATGAAGACCCGGACAGTGACACTCCAGAGCCCAAGCCTCAACCACTAGTCTGCACTGCCTTAGAGGTAGTACAGCGGGGCTGCTCCTCTGGTTTGTGGTAGTGGTAGCCAAGAAGTCCATGGAAGGAGGATCACTGGAGGGGGAGGGAAGGTTTGGAGGAGTGGAGTCAGTAACATTTCCTGGGAGAGGCCAACATGAGTCTCATTTATGGGATGTGCCACAGGTGTAGACAGGAAACATTTCACTCATTTATTAGATTATTATCTAAACATGGGGATATCAATAGGCATTAAGTGAGAAAATCAATGTAAACCTTTAACATAGTGTCTGCATCATAGCAAAGTCTACACTTGTAAGTAATTCATTATTTTTTACTGTAGTAAAATAAACATAACATAAAATTTGGCATTATAACCATTGCTCAGTGACATCAAGTACATTCACATTGCTGTGCAACCTTCACAGCTATCTATCTCCTGAACTTTTTTTTATCAAACTGAAACTGTGTACTCATTCAACAATAACTCTCTATTTCCTTCTGGCAACTACCATTCTACTTTCTGTCTCCATGAATCTGACTACTCTAGGTATCTCATATAAGTGGAGATATACAATATTCTTTTATGACTGGCTTATTTCACTTAGCATTCTACTTCAAGGTTCAAACATATTGTAGTATGTGTCATAATTTCACTCCTTTTTAAGGCTGAATACTGTTCCATTGTATGTGTATATCACATTTTGTTTATCTGTTGGTGGACATTTGGGTTATTTCTATCTGTGATGGTAATTTTTTTTTTTGCAGAATTTGTAGTTTATTATATGTAAGATACATCTTCATATAGAAAGCCTCTAAACACAAAAGACAAAGGAGCTTTAAAAAAAAAAGGCTAGGTTTTATATTTTAAAAACTCATTAGATACCAAATTCAAGGCAGAGTTTATAGTTACATTGTAAAATATTATCTTTTTTGAATAAAACTAATATTGACTTAAATGATGAATTTTAAAATGCAATTACTTATTGGTGATTAAAAATACTTAAGCAAAGTAGTATTTTAAGCCAGACAGAGTAAAGGGAATTCTTCTTTAATATATGCATTTTAATTCCAGTAATATTCTTAAATTTCTGTTAAAATGTAATCAATATTAAAGTTAGTAAAATACTTGTTTTGACTGATGCCTGGATTATTTTACCACTTAACCTGGTTACACAGTGACTTTTTTTTTTCTGTCAGATGTAACTGACAATCAGTTTAGTCTTTAAGATAAATGAAGTAGATGATAACTCACATTGTAGCATCCTGTGGAAAATATTCAAACTACATTTAAAATGCTTTTTAAAAATGGAGATGTCTCATCATTATTCCAGAAGAAATTGTTTCTGTAAAACTATAGGTTGGCTATGGCAATAGTAACTAAACTACATTCAGAAAAATCTCTGAAAAGAAAAACACACCAAACAACCCAATCCAAAGATGGGTAAAAGACCTGAACAAGCAATTCTCCAAGGAAGACATACAAATGATCAATAAGCACATGAAAAAATGCTCAATATCACTAATTATCAGAGAAATGCAAATCAAAACTACAATGAGGTATCACCTCACACCAGTCAGAATGGCCATCATTCAAAAATCCACGAATGACAAATGCTGGAGAGGCTGTGGAGAAAGGGGAACCCTCCTACACTGCTGGTGGGAATGCAGTTTGGTGCAGCCACTGTGGAAAACAGTATGGAGATTCCTCAAAAGACTAGGAATAGACTTACCATATGACCCAGGAATCCTGCTCCTGGGCTTATATCCAGAAGGAACCCTACTTCAGGATGACACCTGCACCCCAATGTTCATAGCAGCACTATTTACAATAGCCAAGACATGGAAACAGCCTAAATGTCCATCAACGGATGACTGGATAAAGAAGAAGTGGTATATTTATACAATGGAATACTATTCAACCATAAAAACCAACAACATAATGCCATTTGCAGCAACATGGATGCTCCTAGAGAATGTCATTCTAAGTGAAGTAAGCCAGAAAGAGAAAGAAAAATACCATATGAGATCGCTCATATGTGGAATCTAAAAAACAAAAACAAAAAAACAAAGCATAAATACTAAACAGAAATAGACTTATAGACATAGAATACAAACTTGTGGTTGCCAAGGGGGTGGAGGGTGGGAAGGGATAGACAGGATTTTAAAACTGTAGAATAGATAAACAAGATTATACTGTATAGCACAGGGAAATATACACAAGATCTTATGGTAGCTCACAGAGAAAAAAATGTGACAATGAATATCTATATGTTCATGTATAACTGGAAAATTGTACTCTACACTGGAATTTGACACAACATTGTAAAATGATTATAAATCAATAAAAAATGTTAAAAAAAGAAAAACACAGCCTAGTTATAATATGCAATATAAAGGTTATTTTCTTATTTTAAAAATCTTCCCATTTTGGAGAAATCCTAAACTTTCCATAGTTCCCTTATTAGGCAGTGCCACATAAAGTTATTTAGTTAACATTATTATGATCATGGCTTACGATTAAATTCAATTTGACAAATACCTATATATAGCAGCCCTCGCATGGATGTCGGTTATGACGATAATTGCAGTTCCATCAAAGAATACTTGCTTATTAAATTTGGTACAAAGCATGAACATTCAGGACAGATTGGCACAACACATGCAGTTCGAGAACTCTCTTCGCTCAAGCCAGTCATCATAGTCCAGTCCTGCTTTCCAAATCCTTCTTTGTATCATAACTGATGTTTAAAATGCTTCTTAAAACATCTTCCAGAATGAGAAAGGTAGGCTTTCAAAACCAGTCATCAGAATGCATGGTGGAAATGAGGCAGGATAGCTGAACCAGTGCCAGCTGGGAACATGGGGGGGATGGGAGGGAGGGGGAGCTGGCCCAGGCTCATAGTGCTCGTGGCTAGTGAGGGATCTTGTTGCTGCTGTCCCAGACAGCTTAGCCTATGGGGCAGAGATTCCCTAGGCCCCAGGGTGGGAGTGTTATTCCCAAAGGCATTTTGGGTAGCAGGAGGGGGCAGCTGCCAGAAGCCCAACAAGGGGGAAAGGTCCAAAGAGGCAGCTATTGTTAGGTTCACAGCGTCTGCAGGCAGCTCCCTGGGCAGGTTGACTTTACCAGCACCTCTCTTAGCCAGATCAAAATCTGGGTTGAGCTTGCTTGTGAGGTGACTGAGGCTCTTGCAGAGGCCAGTCCTCAAGCAAATTGGTATTGCTGAATCCTTTAGTAACTGCTTTGAGGGGCAGGCTTGAAGTGGGGAGTATGAGGTAGAACTGGTGTTGTACTTGTGATTCTGGTGGGGTGGTGGAGGAGAGCTTGGGAGAAGCTACTGCGGGGAGGGTGGGTGCGCAGGGGTGCCAGGAGCTCTGGCAGCCCCGGGACAGGCTGGGAGGTTGGCTCCGGGGGATTGTGGGTGTGGCTGTGTACCTCAGCTGGCAAGCTACTTGCAAGCCCGTTCTGTGCAGGAGCTCCTAAAGGGAAAGGAGACAGCGGGGCCACCCTCAGTCGAAACTGGGGAGAGATGGAGTGGAAGGTGCTCAGAAGGTCTGCAGACTGCAAACTCCCTTTCATCAGCTCCTGAGTGTGTCTTCTTGGTATGTCATTTTTGGTGGTTTTTGCGCTCAAATCTCTGGGCACAAAACTGACACGGGAAGTCCTTACAGCCTGTGTGGATCACCAGGTGGCACCACACGTCTTTCAGGGTGTAGAAGCATCTTTCACAGTGGTCGCACTGGTGCTTCTTTTCCTTGGTTCCACTAGGGGGCGTCTCCTCTGCGTGGGCTTTGAGGTGGTCCAGCAGCACCTCTGTGCTCCCCAGCTCCAGGGCACAAACCCTGCAGGTGAGGTCACCGCTGCTGGCTGCAGGGAGGGCCAGGTGGCTCTTGTAGCCCAGCATAGTGTTGTACTTCTTCCCACACTCCTCACACCCAAAGGCCATTTTGTTGGAGTCATGTGTTTGGGGGTGGTTTTTCAGGTGGTCTTTCCGCTTAAAAGTCTTCTCACAGTGAGCACACTGGTGGGACTTCTGGGATGAGTGGGTAGCCTCATTAATTTGTATCTGGAAATGAAGGTTTTGCCAGAGTCTGGCTGCAAGCACTTGTAGGGTCACTCCCTGGAGTGGGAATAATTGTGGATAGTGAATTTCTTCAGGGTGAGGAATGTCTTGCCAGATAATTGGAGGGGTACGTGGCCATGGGCTTTGTCTCTCACACCTTCCTTTTCGGATGCGCTGACCAAAAACTGTGCCGTTTAAGTACAAATAGAAGGATGGTGCTGAGCACATCAGCAGAGCCACAGCAGCTGAAATCCAGACCACAGAGGAGGCAGCGTTATGGTCCTGGACCTGGTTCTACCCAGACACGGGTCTCTCAGTTACCACTAGCTTTGCTTGCTGCTTCCCACAGCCCAACTTCCGTGCAGTCTCAGGCTGAGAGGAGAAAGTCCGAGGCACTGATGAGGTTCCGGGAGCCAAAAGGCAATCTGCATCACTAGAGCTGGGGCATGTCCTGGATCATCCGGCTGTCCATTGTTAGCTATGTCCTGAGGTTCGGTTTGCTCATTTGTGGTGTCTGCCTGATGCATGTCAATGGGCTAACGGGGACAACCTGCTTCTCGGGACCAGGAAACGTCAGCTCTGAGGCGTCAGGGAGTCCTCTCAGAAGTCTGAGGCTTCAAACAAGATTAACTCCTCTGATTCCTCTGCAAATACTGTTCTAGTCTGAGGCACAGAGAAGTTTCAGATGTGACATGAAACAGAGGCCACATCAGAGGTGATATCAATCAAAAGCCAATGATGATTATGTTGTCAGTCAGGCTGGAACCACCTTAGGGACAGGAACACAGTAACTCCATGATAGATGATGAAATGTCCACACCTAGACGCGCTGTGTTGTAAAACCTGCGGGGTCCGGAGCCCCTCCCTGGAGCTCAGGCGCGGCAGCTCGGGCGCGCCGCCTCCGCGGGCATGACGGTGACCCTAGGAAGCGCCCTGCGCGCCAAGGCCTGTGGTCCTCGGGGCTGGGAGGAGAGCAATGCCATCTGTCCGTCCTTCTGTCCTCCAGAGAGTCTGTGATGGTTAATTTTTTGTGTCAATTTATCTAGGCCATGGTATGCAGATATTTGGTCAAACATTATTCTATATTTCTGTGAAGGTATTTTTAAAATGAAATTAACACTGAAATTAGTAGACTTTGAGTAAAGCAGATTATCATAATGTAGGTGGGTCTCATCCAATCATTTGAAGGCCTTAATAGAAGACTGATCTCCCTTGAAGAGGAGGGAATTCTGCCGGCAGGCTGCATTAAGACATGAACTGCAGCATCAGCCCTTCCCTGGGTTTCCAGCCTGTTGGCTTATACTGAAGATTTTGGACTTGCCAGCTTCCACAATCGCACGAGCCAATTACTGCAATAAATATCTCTCACTTTCTTTATATCTATCAACTTACATATATATCTATATCCTCTTGGGTCTGTTTCTCAGGAGAACCCCAACTAATATGTTATCTTTTGGTTAATGAGAATAATGCTGTGATGAACATTAGTGTAGAAATGTCTGTTGGGGTTCCTGCTTTCATTTCTTTTGGGTGTAAATCTGGAAGTGAATTTGCAGGATCACACAGTAATTCAATATTTCATTATTTGAGGAACCGCCATACTGTTTTCCACAGCAGCTGCACCATTTTACAGTCCCATCAGCAATACACAAAGGTTCCTGATTTCTCCATTTGTTATTCTGTTCTTTTAATTATTGTTTTTTAGTAACAGTCATCTTCATGGATATGAAGTATTATTTTATTGTGGTTTTGAGTTGCATTTCTCTAATGATTAGTGACATTGAGCATCTTTTCATGTGCTTATTGGCCATTTGTATATCTTTTTTTTTTTTGTCTAGTTAAGTTCTTTGTTCATTTTTAAGTCAGGTTTTGTTTCGCTGTTGAGTTGTGGGCATTCTTTATATATTCATGATGTTAACTATTCATCAAGTGTATGATTTGTAGATATTTTCTCCCATTCCCTAGGCTGCCTTTTCTCTCTGTTGTTGTCTTTTGATATAGTTCAATTAGTATATTTTTCCTTTTGTTGCCTGTGGTTTTGGTGTCATATCCAAGAAAGTATTGCCAAATCAAATGTGATGGTTTTCATTTGTTTTCTTCTAAGAGCTTTATAGTTTTAGTTTTGATGTTTAGGTCTTTGATACATTTTGTATTAATTTTTGTATTTGATGGAGGTAAGGGTCTGACTTTCTTCTTTTGCATGTGGATATCTAAGCTATTCTCTTATCAATCATCATAATGCTTATCTCCATGTAAACATCATTAACATAGCGATAGCTGTAGTATCAAAATATTGATTCATTCTTGACTTATTCTTTAAATTATGTCTAAAGTGCTAATTTTTTCTCATAGAAAGATTTATACTTTCTATAACTTTTAATGTTTCCAAGGAGGAAAGATTATTCCTGTGGTTAAAAGGCATTGGTTGTTGAGAGCTATCCTTTGTTTGCTTGCTTGCTTGCTTGTTTCTTTATTGTTCTGCCTTTTTTTTTTAAACTCAGCCATATACACACACAGATATACATACACATATACATGAATAATACACACATCTCAACTTGTCATTTAAGACATGAAGATTTTTGTAGCATATTTTGTCATGGAGAACAGTAGGTGAAATTCAAATGGAAGGAAGTTCTTTTTTTGAAGAAAAAGACTAAAACACTTAATGTAACAGTGGCATTGGACTAAGCTTGTCAAACCAGGCTGTTTGCACTGTTCCTCTCTCTGGACTGTTGGCTTCTCCCTGTGAACCATCTGACTGTTTCCAGTCTTCTCTGGCTTTCAGAGCTCCTGTGAAGAACTCTGACACTCAGCTGCCTCAGTGAAACCTTGGAAGAGAATGAGTTTTTCTCCCATGCACCTGCCACCCCTCCCAGTAGCCTGGGCCCTTCTGGTGCTATCAACTCTCCTAAACAGGAAAAAGGTACGGAGGCAAATGTCTCTTTTCTTTGCTGCCGAGTGCGAAGTTACGTCCTTTGTGGCTTGGTTATCTCTCTTATAAAAAAGTGACTAGCATTTTCCACGGCAAGGAAGTGAGTGGTATGTCAGCACTTTCCTCTAGGGTGCCTGAAATTCTATGGCTTCTAAAAATATATACATTATTTTATTGAATTCCCTTTAATAGATGAGAAAGTTGATTTTTTTGTAAAGTAATATTATATACCTAAGGAAATTGATGTTCAGAAAGGTAAATTTTGCTGTTTATCTAGTAAGTGAGGAATATGAAACTTCATCCGATTTTACTGCCCTTTTCATTAAACGTCTCTGCTGCCTCCAAAAGACAGCGCACTGCCCAGTCTAGAACTGGTACATAATTCCAGCTGTGCAACCAAATCACTGTGGAGCTATTAAAAACTACACGACCCCCTCCTTGTCCTGCCCCTGGGGATTCTTTTTCAACAGGTGCAGAATGAGGCCAGGCATCTGTGAAAAGTTCCACGTAGAAATCTGATGCTTGGTCCAGGTCGAGAACCAGGTAGAAGGAGTTTTTCCAGCCAGAGATAATAACCCTTACTCAGGTAGGGTAAATACCCAGGTGGGCTGATGTTCTTTCCCAGTGCTCTGAACTGGCCCAAGCAAGTACAGTCGGAGGAAAGCTCGTTATAAGGTCATAATTAAAAAAGCATGTGTGGTGGTGGGTGTTAACTAGCCTTGTGGTAATCATTTCGCAATATAGACGTATACTGAAAATCATTATGTTGTGCACCTGAATCTAATATGATGTTCTACGTCAACTGTATCTCAATAAAACAACAACAACAAATTAACTGGATGGGATGTTTACAGTGGTTCCCTTTTTATCTTGTGGCCACATTTCCATGCAAACTCACTTCTTTAAGCTGAAAGGTGAACTCCTTCTTACCAAATTATGTAGAGCTCCCATTAACTTCACTTTTCTCAGAGCCAGAGTCCCCTCAGGGCTGTAGTTATTTCTTGGTAGTAACTTAGGTGTTTAAGAGTCATTTGAGTTCCCTCCTAATGACCTGAAAGTATAATTAGTCCATTTTCTGACTTGAGTCAACAACGAGGCGGCCAAATAGACCCTTATGTAGAGAAGCTGTGTCTATCTCTGGCTCATGGTCTACCACGAATTACATTTTCAGCCAAAAGCATTATATTTTATTTGTCATATTTTTAAAAGCAGAAAAAGGAAACCAAAGTGAAATATAAGGAATTTCTAAACTTTGGGTAAATATTTCTTCAAAAAAAGATATATTAGTTCCTAAAATATTCCTCTAAAGTTAAAATAATTGATTAAAATATAAAAATATTGGGATTAATGACTATTCTCATAGAATTCAAAAGACATACCTCATATCCAAGTAGCCCTATTTTAAATCACTACCCTCACATTTTATTTTATTTTAATTTATTTTTATTTTTGATTGAAATAGTTACAATGTGTCAATTTCTGGTGTACAGCATAATGTCCTAGTCATGCATATACATACATATATTCTTTTTTTATATTCTCTTTCATTAAAGGTTATTACAAGATATTGAATATAGTTCCCTGTGCTATACAGAAGGAACTTGTTTTTTTAAAAATCTATTTTTTTATATAGGGGCTAACATTTACAAATCTCAAATCTCAAATTTATCCCTTTCCACCTCCTTCCCCCTCTGGTAACCATAAGATTATTTACTATGTCTGCAAGTCTGTTTCTGTTTTGTAGGTGAGTTCAGAGTCTCCCCCTTGTTTTTTTTAGATTCCACATATGAGTGATATCATATGGTATTTTTCTTTCTTTTTATGACTTACTTGACTTAGAATAATGATCTCTAGGTCCATCCATGTTGCTGTAAATGGCATTATTTTATACTATTTTATGACTGAGTAGTATTCCACTGTATAAATATACCACAACTTCCTTATCCAGTCATTTGTTGATGGACATTTAGCTTGCTTCCATGTCTTGGCTATTGTATATAGTGCTGCTATGAACATTGGGGTGCATGTATCTTCTCAAATTAGAATTCCCTCCGGATCACTACCCCTACACTTTAAATTTAAAAAAGCATAAAGTTCTGAATTTCACTTTGATATGTATAGGTATGGATTTAAAAAATTTTTTTTTACCCTCTTGTTTTTTCCTGATGTGTTCTTTCAATTAGGGCCCAAGTCTTTCTTTAGCTCAGAGAGTTTTTCTCCAACTATTTGGTTCTTGCCTCCCTTCTCTCTCCCAGCAAGGCATAATTCAGACTGATGATTATGGAAAACTGTTAAAAGAAGAGAGGAAAAGCCAAAAGAGAGTCAGATATTGTAGTAAGGAGCACACTTAGGACAATTTTAGAGTCTTTGTATATTTAAAAAATAATGAAAATTTAGTAACATTAAAGATGTTAGTGAACAGAGAGGATGCGGGGTGGGACGGGATAAACTGGGAGTTCAAGATTTGCAGATACTGACTGGTATATATGAAATAGATAAACAAGTTTATACTGTATAGCACAGGGAAATATATTCGATATCTTGTATCTTGGTGAAAAAGAATATGAAAACAAATATATGTATATTCATGTATGACGGAAACATTGTGCTGTACACCAGAAATTGACACCACATTGTAAATTGACTATACTTCAATTAAAAAAAAAAAGATGTTAGTGAAGAAGGGAAAAATCATGAAAAGTACACACACCAAAATCATGTCATGGCTGAACCGTGGGGATGAAGACTTGAGGAACAGAGAATAACGATGGGGAGGGGGAAAGAAGGTGTGTTGAGGAAGAACTAGGGGAATTGGGGTTAGAGACCTCGCAGCACCTTACCTTTAAGCTGGCATAAAGGAGAACCGATGCCCTAGCTTCTCCATCTCTGGTGCTATTTCTCCGCTTTCTGCTCTGCCCTTGGTTTGTGTGCACTTAAGTCATGAAAACAGGCTGTGGAAGAGCAGGGTGACCTTGTTTTTGCTGCTTGTGACTTCTCAGACAAGCTGTTTCCACTTGTGGGAGCAGAGGGATGAATCAACACCTCATGCCCAGGGGGCGAGTTGGGAACCTCCATTTGGACACTAAGTCTCATTTTTCTTATCAGAAAATCAAGTCTGCCTTGCCCTTTTTCTAAGAGTGGATTCATGAAGTAATGTATGTGATGGGGCTTTGTCAAGTGTGATGTGCTCCACAGAGGTGAGGCGTTATATAACTATGACCATGCTTTAAAGCTCTTTCTCCATAGAAAGATACAGAAACAACTAATGGCTAAGTAAGTGACTGTTTATTAGGTTTCAGCTTCTTCTCAGGGTTCTTCTCATTTTATCTTCATGGACACTTTATTGGGTAGAGGCTATTATTATTCTCATTTTGTAGATGAGGTAACTGAGGCCCAGAGAGGTTAAGTCACTCTTCCAAGGTCACACAGTGGTGAAATCAGGATTTAAGCCCAGGATAACCTCATTCCACATTTATACCACGTGTAATACTGCCCTCAGGAGTGAAGCAACTGTTAGTTGCCACTTTTCAGAGGGTTGGCAAGTAGTCGAGTCTAGTGCAGGTCAGCAGAGGCAGAGGTCTTGCTGTGTGTACCATACTCCTTATCCTGACCTGCCAGATTCCTCTTATTATCCTTTAATCCCAGGAGGGTGAAACACTTTGTGTCCTCTGTGCCTGATCTGCCCTCGTTCCAGCATTTCTCACCACTGACCTGAATCCCTGCCACGGTGTGTCAGACTGTCTGTGATAAAGAACCAGTTTGCTTTTGGTTTTACTTTTCCCCTTCAGTCCAACGCAGCCTGATAAGTTTTGTAAAAGTGTAAAAACTCCTGCTTGGATGTTACTGCAATGTCAAATTACTTTAAAATGTTTTCAAGTTTCTAAACATTTACTGTCAATTTCTATGCTAACTTGTTGCAGATGGTGAACAGTTCTCTGACTAGCACTGGTCCCCATACCGTGGCTTCATAGCATTGTCCTAGGTTTCTCTTTGCTTTCACTGTTGCCTCCTGTAAGCCATGTACCACAAAGCAACTAGGGTGATTCTTTAAAATACACATGAAGTCCCATCATTCCCCTGCTCAAACCCTCCAGTGGCTTCCCATTGCATTTAAAATAAGGCCCATATTCACCATGGCCTAAGGGTAGGCTGGTTCTGCCTACATCCATCGCCTCCATCTCCACCTTGCCCACTCTTTCTCTTGCTTGTGAAATGTAGTCAGACTTTGGATAATAAAGTAGGTTCAGGTAGAGGACACGTAATGATTGGGAATGGGGAATACACTTTGTTTTATTCTTTCATCTACAAGCTCAGACATGGACTAGTGCTTCCATCACTTTTCTTCAGGAGCAAGGACTTTGCCCCTAGTTTCAAAATGAGTAAGGTGGCCAAGTCCCAGAGAAGGCTTGTGAGCATCTCTGCTTGTATAGTGTAACCTACTGTTCCTCTGATAGACTCAGCCTCAAAATGTCCAAATTCTGTTCACACCTGATACCTGCTTTTTAGGCTGTTTGTTTCCTTCCCCAGAAAATAGTATGGTTGTGAGTCAAGATGGTACAGGGGTCATTCCAATTTCTCTTGAAATTGGAGAATGGAAGACTGATCATGTGATTGTTATTACTGTTGGTGAAAATTCATTGGTGGGGAGCATGACTTAATTATTTAATGAGCTGAGGAAAACCAAACATCCTGGCAAAACAGTTTCCAGGCTGAATTGGCTTTGGCCTTGGGCACATGCCATCCAAAAGGCCTCTGTTGGGAGGCAGCCAAGATTCTCTCCCCATCTCGCCATTGCTTTCCAGCCTTTGAATGGAGCACTTCCGTTGCAATGAATGAGAAGGAAGCAGCTCCAAAATTGTTCATGTAGCCACAGAGAGTCATGGTTTATAAAAAGCATGCTTGTACAGCTGGAAGATGTGTTGGAGGGTGATATCTGATGTCAACATCATTTCAGGCTGAACTTTCAATATTCTCCTTGACTTTTTTTTTTTTTTTTTAAATGGCAGTACTGGGGATTGAACCCAGGCCCTCATGCATGCTAAGCATGCACTCTATCATTGAGCTATACCCTCCCCACTAACAGTCTCCTTAACTTTGTAACCCACTGCCTAATCTAATGATTTCCCAACTTTCAGAAGAGGATTTTATGGTCTTTTGTTAATGAATTGTCCTGGTAATGAAAACAATTCTCAAATTTTAGTGGCAAGCAATTTATATTCAGTAGATTTGGGGATGTGATGTAGGAATGGGCTTTTTATCAAGCATCCTGGGAGACTCTGAGGTACATGGTTCAAGAACCTTATTTTGAAAAACACTGGTTAAAGTAGTATCTTTTCTGTGTAATAATATTGGTACTGAGTGCTAAGTTTACTGAATTTTAAAGATGTTCTGTTTTTGCCCAAGATAAATGTTGTGGGAAAATAGGTTCTTGGCTAGTGCAGGAAAGAATTCAAGAGCAAGGCATAGTGAAGTGAAAGTAAGTTTACTTAGAGAGATATACACTCCATAGACAGAGGCAGTCTGTCTCACTCCAAAGGGAAAGCGGCTTAGGAGACACATACTCCATAGGCAGAATGTGGGCCATCTCAGAAAGGTGAGAGGGAGAGAAGCCAAGAGGTGTGGGGTGTTTAGTTTAAAGTAAAAATAGATACACACTCCGTAGACAGAGTGCGGGCTCTCTCAGAAGGCAAGAGAGAGAGCCACCACGAGGTGTGGAGTTGTTAGGTTTTCTGGGCTTGGTGATTTCTTATACTAATGAGTAGGAGGATTATTCCAACTACTTTGGGGAAGGGGCAGGGATTTCCAGGAAATGCCTTCCTCGCCCACTTTCTGGCCTTTTAGGGTCAGCCTAGGAACTGTCATGGTGCCTGTGAATGTGCCATGAGGCTCAAGGTCTACTGGGAGTCATGTCTTCTGCCACCTTGGTTCTAACCAGTTTGTCCTGTTCTCAATGTCTGTGTCATTCCTTCAATGGTTTTGCCCTGCCCCTTTCCCTCCTATTTCAGAGTAACAGGGCCAGATTTATTCTTTTGCCTGAAATAACCAAAAATATATGAAACAATATATGGTTTTTGAAACACTGGCCATCGGAAAATGGAGGGCCATGATCTGTAGGAGACAAAAGAAGTGAGCACTAGGCGCGCTCCAGCTGGCTGCCTAAGAGAATTTCCAGGCTGACGCAGGGAGTGACCCAGGTGTAACTCGCACTCCCTGAGTTAAAGAGGTGGTGCTAAGAGCCCCGGGAAACCAAGGTAACTAGAGTTCATAGGACAGAGCTCCAGAAATAGAGGTGGGGGGCAGGGAGGGAGAGAGAGAGAAAGAGAGAGAGAAAGAGAGAGAGTGAGGAACTGTAGGAGTCTGCAGGGAGGGGGCAGGGATGGCGGAGTGGAACAGGAAGTGGTGGAGAACAGTCTCTGCACCCACAGAGGTCAGGGGATATTGCCTGTTTCTGCCAGCCAGTCTGGAAAACTCATAATTCACGGAATATTGGGTAGCACAGTTGGGAAGGTCTTGCCTCAGTAGTGGGGAATAATTAGCCCTGCACTGAGTGTGACTCCAGACGTACCTACAAATCATAAAAAAGCAGCACCTGAAAGGATCAAGCTGCTTCCAAGTCACTTACTCATCCTGCAAGAGAGAGCAAGAATATTTATAGATATAAAAAATATCCAACACCCAACAAGGTAAAATTCTCAATGTCTAGCACCCCAAAATTGTAACATAGTTGTATTTAAAGTGGAAATAAATCCCTGACTGTCCTGGTGGGGGACTTCCATACACATTTTTGTACCATTAAAAAGTCAAACAGTCAAGGCTTTCAGTGTAACATTTTGTACATAACAAGCCAGAGTCTGCCAGACCATGGTCTGTGTTGGTATTTACCTTGGCTTCTAAGCTAGCAGCTCCTTTTTGATGTCTGTTATTGTTTTTTTGAACACTTTTCCTGTGTTTGATAATGCCAGCCTGCCCTTTGAATTACGGAAAGGCAAACTCAGCTGAGAGTAGTATTTCAAGTGCATCATGCATCCTAAGAGTTGGAGCTGGGAGTAGGAGTAATAGGTGGGGGGTGAGTTGAGGCTGATTTTCTGAGGCTGATGGATGACTCAAAATCAAATGCCTTAGAAAGAGTAAGGGCCAGTCTTAGTAATTAAGATCTGCTGACAGGTCTAAGGGGTGGGCTAGGCCAGGGTCTAGAACCAGAAGCCTTTAAAACTCAACAGGATTGTACAGGAAGTGAAGTCACCAAGGTCGTGCTGGTTCCAGCCAAGGCTGAAGAGTTGGAGTTGACTTCACTGCTCCAGGTTTGAGGTTGGGTCAGAGAGGTTGCTCTAGGGTCCTGCATGAGCTTAATGCTCTGGAGGTCTATAACTGAGCTCCAGGCTTTAAGCCTGGGCTATCTATTCTCCTCTGAGCGTTAGGCAGTTTTCACTTTGATCACCGGGTGTGTTTCTCTGATTCACTACTGACCTGAAGTTCAGTCCAACACCCTGTCTTCTGGCTTTCTCTGCTTAGATACTTTACTGCTTGTACAAACCTGTTTTCTTCAGTTTGACTGATGCTAAGCATCTTGACCTCCTTTCCCATTCTGCCTGTGGCAGATATGTGGCTTTTCTTCAGACAGCTTACAAATCTCTTGGATGCTAGAAAACTATATGTTTCTTAAAACGTATCCTAGATCATGCCTTAGAAAAGCTTGTATGTGAAGATGATGGTAAGATATCACTAATATCATTTGACAGAAATTTTACTTTCTTTGAAGGATTGGGACTAAAGGATCAGTCTTTGAAAAAATTGGAAGTCAGTTTGTCTTTTAAAGGAGGGGTCTGAGAGTCACTTTTTCACCTAGAAAGGAGCCTTTTGATCAGAGGTCTTCAAAAACTTTACTTTTATTCCCAATGTTGACTGTACTATGGATTCGGTAACTACAGGTGGGACGCAGGGATGCATACTGGTCAGTATTCTCATGGATAACATGATGGTTCTCATGGCAAAAGCAATTCTCTTGCAGTATATAATAACAAAACAACAACAACAACAACAACAATAACAGCAGCAGCAGCTCTAGATGGTAGATGGAATAAGTTTATCACTTTAATTTCCTTCAAATCAGTATTGATTGGAGGAGATTCTGTTCCTCTCTGGTGTTTTCCAATGAGAGAGATACATATGGACGAAATTAAGAAAGCATGCGTGAGGCTTTCTGCCTGTATCTGATGGACTCAGGACCACATTTTGTACTCCCGCATGTGTCTGGGGTCGTCACACTACTAGGAAGATGCAATGAAAGACAAAGATTATGATTTCTGGAGAGAAATGCACAGAAAAACTTGATAGAATTGAACTGTTGTTAATTGTGGTAAGCAAGGTTGGTTTTGCTTTTGGCATAATTTTAAATTATTTATTGTTGATGATAGTAATTAGTAAAAGAGGATAGGGTGAGTGGATGAAAGACTTCTCAGCCCTGAAGAGCAAGCAGTTACATTCTGATGGGCTTTCAGATGGGAGTTGATTTTTCCATAAGAGGAGCATCAGCTTGACAGCGTGAAACCCTTGAACGGGGCAGGAACTTTCTACTTTGCCTCAGTATCAGTCTCAGTCTCGCTTTCATCTCCCTGCTTTTGCCTCTGTCCTTGGCTCTCATTCCACTTTTCAAACCCATGATTGCTGTTCTGTCAGCAGTTTTCTCCAGATTTCACAGAGTTCAGAAGACATTGCACAGGATTCAGAAGAGGCTATGGTGAGATATTTTCTCTTCTCTTTTCTGTGGATCTTATTTTTTGGATTGCGAATAGAATTTATATGCCACTCTTGAGGTCCTTCTTCAAGATTTTCCTGAAATGAAGAGAACCCAATTTTTTCCCCTATTTCTCTCTCTCTCTCTATATATATATATGTATACACACACATAGATATATATTTTAAATTGACGTATAGTCGATTTACAGTGTTGTGTTAGTTTCAGGTATATAGCAAAGGGATTCAGTTATACAGATACATATATATATATATATTCCTTTTCAGATTATTTTCCATTATAGTCTATTACAAGATACTGAATATAGTTCCCTATGCTATACAGTAGGTCCTTGTTGTTTATCTATTTTATATATAGTAGTTCAAATCTGCAAATCCCAAACTCCCAATTTATCCCCTCTCCTCCTCCCCCCTTTGGTAGCCATAGTTTTATTTTCTATCTCTGTGAGTCTGTTTCTGTTTTGTAAATACATTCATTTGTGTCGTTTTTAAGATTCCACCTATATAAAAGGCATGGGAGTGACCTAAATTTCCTGTCTTGAAAGGAGTTTATAAAAGTTAGGAAGGGAAAGAGGTCCACTGAGGGGAGGTTTAGATTTTGAGGTATCTTGACACTGGCATGAAATTAGTTTTTGTGAAAACGAAAGATTGGGGCTCTCATCGAAAAGCACCCACTCCTACCCTCAGACAGCATGGTCCCATGTTTTGTAGAAAACAGTGTTGTCACTCACACTGAGCATAGTGAAGGCTTTGAATTTTCCTTTTGGTGCATTATCAGTCACTGATGGTGCTGAGTCATGAAGAACGTGGCCAGATTTGGGGATGGAGTCTTGTGCATGAGGGACTTCATAAGGCCTGAAAAGTGAATTTTCAGGAGCAGCTGCAGGCTCAAAGGGTTATCACCTCTCTTTCATTGTTTGGCACATCACCACTTTACTTCTCCAAATGGTATTTAGAAATAGCTTCTCCTTTACCATCCCCAAACCAGAATTCATCCTTTTGTCTTTTTCTTATCGGTGCAATTTGAGAAGCAATTCATTCAGGGCATTTCTGAACCCATGTTGAATAAAAGAGCAAGAATAAAGATGAATGAAATTTTTTTCTTGTGTTTTAAGTCCATTGGAGAAATGATGAGCAAGTTAGCTTCCATCAGCTGAGCATCTTCCTCTTACAGAAAGGGCCATGAGACTAGTGATTGGAGAAAGGAGTGGCTTACACGGCATCTTCTGCAGAAAGACTCTGGTTTAAATGAACTTCTCCCCGGCCTTCCTTTGGGCTCACCTCCACCTCTAGTCCACCTCATAATTAACTATGTTTCTAAAATTAATTTATTAGAGGGACAGTTTGATTCACAGGATGAGTGGATTTTGATTGGGGGTGGTGGAGGATGGAATGGGAAGGGCCTGCTGATTATTCCACTGCGGGCCTGAGCGACATGAAAAGGAAGGCCAGTTAAAAAGCAGAAAGAGAAAAAAGAAGGAACTGAGCCAGTCTTCTCAAAACTTTTGTTGGAAATCTGCTTGAAGACTAACTTACTCCCCTTAGCCATGGGATTGGGTCCTATTTTTTTGTAACTAGTTCTTCTAACATCCAACCATTTCCAAGTTGGTGACCCAAGAAGTCTCTTCCATCTTGATAGGGCAGAGAGATCTCTTCTCTAACCAACACTATAGAAAATCTTCTGCCACCAAGTACTCAGATTTCCTCCTGGGACCACCCCTGTAAGTTTGATCTTTCCAGATCAATCCTGTTGGTTAGGTGAATTGGGGCCAAGTCAATCCTAAATAAGTAAATACCAATTACAGGGGCAGAAAGCTTTTGAATCTCCCAGGGGAACAGACATGCTTGTGGAAATCCAGGTCAGGATGATATCAGATGGCGAAGATTACTCTTCTCCTCTCCAAGTTATACCAGCATGGAGTGACCCTTTATAGTCTCACTGAGCTTTCCAAGGGCCCAGGATGAATGATGCCAAAGAGCATCTAATTCCAGCATGGTTTCCCTCCAGGTCTCTCAACCACCAGAAGACAAATGCTTTATCTGCAGGGTCAGCTTCATGGTTGTGCAACCTCTGTGGTTACACAAGGCCCAGTTTTAGAAGGGAAGGCCCCCCTTGGTTTAACATTCTACTGTCGCTGTTGTGAACTTCCCAACAACTTACAAACAAGGAACCCCACACTTTCATTTTGCCCTGAGCAATATGAATCATGTAGCTGGTCCTGCCTCTGTGCTGTCAGGGCCACTCAGGTGTAACAAGAGCGAGGAAATAAAATCAAGGGCCTGTTTTATCACCTTCCTCTGAGTTTATGTCTCCAGATGAGCACCTCATGAAACTGCCGCCCATGCTTTGATTTTAATTGATTTAGTGTTTAACCTCCTTTAATAGGAGGTTCTCAGAGGCCTCTTTCCCCCTTTTAGAACAATTTCCATACTGATTTAGAACCCTGAGTTAAAAGAGTGGTTCAGGTCTTGGCAAATGTGGTACTTCTGTCCTTTGAAAAGAAGCATTTTCTAAATCTCCTTGGCTGCTATTGTTTTATGGTACCCAGATAGCACCACCTCAATTTCATGGGTGCTTTTTATGCACTGTCCAGTATGCCTTATTTTTTAAGCAAGAACTAAGAGATATTCCTATAGGTGGTGGGTCCAAATTCTGAAACCAGCAGCAAGGATTGTGATTATTCATTCCTGAGTTTCCTTTTTTAAAAATAATTCTTATTTATTGATGTGTAGTTGATTTACAATGTTAGTTTCATGTGCACAGCAAAGTGATTCAGTCATACCTATAGATAGATATATATAGATATATATATATATTTCAGATTCCTTTCCATTACAGCTCATTACAAGAAACTGAATATAGTTCTCTGTGCTATACAGTAGGTCCTTGGGTTTTCTTAATCTTCATAAGCACAGCTGTGCACAGGTGAGGGGTGCACACAGTAGCGTTTACCTACTCCAGTTGGGTGGCACTGGGCGTCTGAGTTGGTTGGCTGGGGAGAAGCAGGTGAGCCTCTTCTCTGTGGGAGCCTCCTGCTTTCACTTACACACTGGACCTCGAAGCCATCTGGTTGAACAATTTCATAGAAATGATTAATTAGGAGACAGACTCTGTGAAAGTGGGAATAAAAGAATGTTAAGTCCTCCTTGGAGACACACCTGCTGACAGTGGCTCTATAGTGCATCTTTGATTGCAAAAGACAGTGTCCTCTGGTAAGCTGCAATCATGCCCCGCAGGTTGACACTCAGACTTGTATGTCTGATGACATTAATTGCACAGTGGTTCTGCAAGTTGTGTGGAAATGGAGGTGACTGGTCTCAACCAGGGAGAGACGTGAGTGGGAGGGAGGAAAGAGATTTCTCTGAGGTTGTTGCAATGCTGCTGGTGGTTAAATATGCTTCTTTCTTGAGTGCTAAGCAGCATCTGCCAGGACTGTCAGATGCTGAGCAGCATATCTTTGATACTCACGAACCCTGATGGAGTAGGTAAAGGTAAAATTGTGTTAAATTTTAAGATTGTGTTTTCCTACTAGTTGCTTTCTGTGTGCATGTGGGTGTGGGTATGTGTGTAAATGGATGGAAAGGTGTTAGGTTGCAGCCTATTGATTTTTTTTTTTTATTCTGTTGGCAAATTTTCAACATTAACTAAGGAATGAAAGCTTCGTTTAACCTTCTTATTTCTTAACACTCTTGCTTCAATTTTAAGGTGCTTGATCTACTGAGACCAAGAATGATGAATGACTAGAGAGGGAGAATTGGTTTGAAGTAGGAGAGAGGTTACTTCACCATTTCTAGAGTAACTTTTGGCATAGAAAGTGCAAGAAGTTTTCATTCGCATAGACCTAGTCTGACTCTACTGTGTAATTGTGACATTGTGCAAATCTTAATCTTTCTGAACTTCAGTTTCCTTGTTTGTAAAATTGGGATAATAACACCTGCTTCCCAGGGTGGTAAAGGATTTAATGAAATAATGTTAACAAAGAGTTTAGTGTAGTATCTGCCTCCCGGTAGAAGCTCAGTAGAAGCTGGTTACATTTAGTTTATCAACTCTCTCTCTAGAACCCTCTCCTAGCATTGGAGTCATGGCCTGCCATTCTCGACTCCCCTAATCATGAGTGTTTCCCCAGCCTGCTTATTGTAGGTTGTGGTTAATTGAGACAAAGCTAAGGCTAGCCTAGTTCTAATGATTCTGTGGACATTTCATTTCATTTCATTTTATGCAGTTAGATAGGCAGAATAGATGTGGGTAAGATATATGTCGTAAATGCTGAATTCTACTTTACTTGATTTGTAACATTTCCCCGCTCTGGGATCTTTTAAGAATTTGGCAGCTAAAGCATAAGTCCCGCCATCCACTCTTTCCATCCAGCCATCCATCCATTTATGCATCCAGCCATCCAACCAATGCTTATGTACTGAATCACTCACTATATGCCAAGCACAGTTCTTAGAGCCAGAGATAAAGCAGTAAAGAAAAATAGAAAAAGAAATCCACATTCATGGATCTTTTATGCTAGTGAGGGGAGATGCAATAAACAAAGTAAGTTGGTGAAGTTTGCAGTATATTAGAAAGGGATTTATTCTGGGGAAAGTAAAGCAAGAAAAGGGGATGGGGTGTTGAGACAGCTTGCAGTTTTCAATAGGTTGATCAGGGAGGGCCTCACTGAGAAAGTTTTGGAGCAAAGGCTTAGAGGAGATAAGAGGGAAGAGCATTTCAAGCAGGAGGAGCAGCAAGTGCCAAGGTTGGAAGGCAGAGGCAGGCCTGGTGTGCGAAGAGAAGGGAGGCCAGTGTGGCTGGTGGAGAGGATGTGGAGAGGGGGCTGGAGAAGTGACGGGGGCTAAATCACACAGGCTCTGAGTCTCTTGTGAAGACTTGGACCCAACCTACATTTCAGCAGGATAACACTGGCTCCTGTGTTGAGAATAATCCAAAAGGGTAAAAGTGGAAGCAGAGAGTCCAGTGAGACCATTGTAATAACCCAGGCCTGGACCAGAGTGGTCACAGGGGAGGTGGTGAGAAGTGGACAGGTCCTGAGCACATTTTGGAGGCAGAGCCAATAGGATTTTTCTAATGGATAGGCTGTGGGAAGTGAGAAAAAGGAAAGAGCCAAGGATGACTTTGAATCTTTTGGTGTGAGTGAAGATGAAGTTGTCACTGAGCAGGGAAAACCAGAACAGATCTGGCTGGGGATGTTGGCAGTTCTGTTTTGGACAGCTTTGAATTTGGGATGTGTGTTAGACATCTGAGTGGAGATGCTGAGCGGGAAGTTGGATAAAGGAGCCTAGAGTTCAAGGGGGAAGTTTAGCCTAAGATGAAAATCTGGGAGGAGTGGACATGTGGTATACTATTTACTGCTGTGAAACAGGATGGGACCTCCCCATACTGAAGGTAGAGCAAAAAGAAAAGAGTTCTAAAAACTGAGCCATTGGACATTCTAATTTTAAGAATCTGCAAGATTAGGAGAAAGCAGAAAAGAAGGAAGGACCAATGAAGAGGAAGAATAAGGGAAGAATATTTTCCAGGGAGGTGGCAGTGATCATCTCTGTGAAATTCTGCTAGTGACTCAAGGAAGATGAGGACAAAATTGGCTACTGAATTTAGCAACATGAGGATCTTTGGTGACCTTGACAAGAGAACTAGAATCAAGTAGGACTGGTAAAGAAGGGACAGATTGAGGCGGACAACGGTGAAGTTAGAGACCATCAAATTGCTGCCAATCTTTCCCCACTCTGTATCCAGAAGAACCAAGCCCCTCAACTTCCCAATTTGCTTATTCGTCTTTATTTTATGTTGCCAACTCTATTAATTTTTGTAGACAATCTGAAATTCTCTTGGAATGGGCTGGCAAGCAGGCGAGGTGGGGTGCTCTCCCGGATAGGTTTGTCTCCAGCCTCTTTTGGGGTACAGGGCTTGTTATTACTTCCCCTCATGTCTGGTGGTAGAAATGTGGCTGCATGCCTGGTCCTGAGTCGGGGTGCGTCCAGGCTAAGCTGTGCACACTGCCTTACACGGGAGGCACAGGGCCTTCCAGGAGGATGCGTCTAGATCACTCGGGGCTTGATCGTCGCGGCAGGTTGGAGCTTGTTCTCATTGCCTCTTGGTGAGGCCCTGGGAGAAACCTGTTTTCATACATGTCTTGTTAAAGGTGCTGAGAAGAGCAAATAGAACTCTTAATTTGGGATAAACTAGAGGGATTTCAGAGGAGAGCTACAAAGTGAGCAACATGATTGGGGAAAGGACAAAAAAAAATCAAGTGGTGTGAGAACGCCTCTCAGCTGAGGCAGTTGTCCTTCAGGGCTGTGAAGATTCCTGTAGGCCCGCAAAGGCTGACCTGCATTTTACAAGTAACTGTGGAATTTAGCAGGTGTTTCAAGGAGGCTCTTTCCTGGGCCAGGGCCAGAAAATGACTCAGCTGCTTTGGAAATAGTTGGCTTTTGTTGAGGCACCAAGGGAGCTCCCCTTCAGGGTGCTGGACACAATTCCCAGTAAGCAGGAATATCTGCTAACTCCTCCACCTCCCTCCTGTTGATTCACTGAGGCCACACCATTTCTGGCTCATGAAAACAGGAACGAATCATTTGGGAACATGATTTTGGAGTTTTCCTTTAGGGCTGTGTTAAGATGCTAGCAGATGCCAGATACAGGATTAACTAGTGGTGCCCCTTTTTGCTGTCCCTGCTGGGTTCTGGAGAGTGATTCTTCCTGCTCTGCTGTTCTGTCTTGGAATGGGTTGACAAGCAGGCCAGGTGGGGTGCTCTCCCAGGTAGGTTCTGTCCTGCTCTGTCGTTTGGTCTTATCCATTGAGCATCTCCCTGCAATGCCTCTTTAAAGAACAGATTTTATTTTTTTGAGGAGTTTTAGGTTCACAGCAAAATTGAGAAGAAAGTACAGAGAGTTCCCATACATGCTCTCTTTCCATACTTGTATGGCCTTCCCTGCTATCTACCCCTCACTGCAGAGAGGTATGTTTTGATAAATCTACACTGACATATTATCACTCAGAGTTCATAGTTTATGTTACAGATCACTCCTGGTGGTGTACATTCTGTGGATTTTGGCAACTGTATAATGACATGTGTCTACCATTTTAGAATCATATGAGTAGTTTACTGCCCTAGAAATCTCCAGTGCTCTGCTGATTCAGCCCGCCCACTTTCCTAAGCCCTGGCAACCACTGATCTTTTCACCGTCTCTGTGATTTTGTCTTTTCTAATATGTCACATAATTGGAATCGTACAGTATGTAGTATTTTCAGATTGACTTCTTTCACTTAGTAATATGCATTTAAATTTCTTCCATGTCTCTTTGTGGCTTGATAGCACATTTCTTTTTATCACTGAATAATGTTCCATTATACGGATGTGTTACACTTTATCCATTCATCTACTGCAGGACATCTTGATTGTTTCCAAGTTTTGACAATTATGAATAAAGCTATTATAAACATCCATGTGCAAGTGTTTTTGTGGACAAATTTTCAACTCATTTTGGGTAAATACCAAGGGACATGATTGCTGGATCTTATAGTAAGAGTCTGATTAGTTTTTAAAGAAGCTGCCAGATGGTTTTGCAGAGTATCAATGCCATATTGCTTTCCTATCAGCAATGAATAGGAGTTCCTGTTGCCCTACGTCATGACCAGCACTTGGTATGTCAGCATTCCAGATATTAGCCATTCTAGTAGGTGTGTGGTGGTACCTTACTGTTACTTTAATTCACAGTTCCTTAATGTCATGACATTGGGCTTCTTTTCATATGCTTATTTGCCATCTGTATACCATCTTTGGTGAGGTGTCTGTTTAGGTCTTTGACCTACTTTTTTATTTGGTTGTTTATTTTGTTTTGTTTTCCTTTCTTTTTTGTTGAGATAAAATTGACATATAACATTTTATTAGTTTTAGGTGTACAACATAATGATCTGATAAATGTATGTGCTGAGAAATGATTATCACAGTAAGTTTAGTTAACATCAATCACCACACAGTCACACATTTTTTGTATGTATGCTGAGAGCTTTTAAGATCCACTCTCTTAGCAACTTTCAAATACACAATGTAGTATTATTAACTATAGTCACCACGCCGAACATTACATTCCCAGGTCTTATTTATAACCGGAAATTTGTACCTTTTGGTCACCTTTACTCATTTTATCCCACTTCTTACACCAGCCTAGGGCAACTGCTGATCTGCTGTCTGTATCTATGAGTTTGGGGTTTTTAAAATTCAACATATAATCAAGATCATATAGTATTTGTCTGTCTTTCTCTGACTTGTTTCTCTTAGCATGATACCCTCAAGGTCCACCCATGTTGTTGCATATGGCAGAATTTTCTTCTTTTTATGATTGAATAATATTCTGCTATATATATATGTATACCACATTTTAAAATTCACTTATCCATCATTGGACACTTCGGTTGTTTCCATGTCTTCACTGTTGCAAATAATGCTGCAGTGTACGTGTGGGTGCAGATATCTTTTTGAGGTAGTGATTTTTGTTTCCTTTGGAGAAATACCCAGAAGTGAAATGACTGCATCACATGGTAGTTTTATTTTTAATTTTTAAAGAAACCTCCATACTGTTTCCTACCTACAGTGGCTGTACCAATTTATATTCCTCTCAACAGTGCACAAGGATTTCCGTACTTTACATCTTTACTAACACTTGTTATTTCTTGTCTTTTTGATAATAGCCATTCTAACAGATGTGAGGTGTTATCTCATTGTAGTTTTGATTTACAGTCCTCTGATGATTAGAGATGTTGAGTACCTTTTCATATACCTGTTGGCCTTTTTTATGTCTTCCTTGGGAAAAAAAAAAACTGTTCTGTTCCTCTGCCCATTTTTAATTGGACTGCTAATTTTTTGTTATTGAATTGTGTAAGTTTTTAATATATTTTGGATGTTAACTCCTTATCAGATGTATGATTTGCAAATATTTTCTCCCATTCCATAGGTTGCCTTTTTATTCTGTTGATGATTTCATAGCTGTACAGAAATTTTTTAGTTTGATGTAGTGCCACTTACTTTTATATATTAATCTTGTATCTCAATATCTTGCTATAATTGCTAATTAGTTCTAGTTTTTGTTGATTCTTTTAAGTTTTCTGCATAGAGGATCATGACATCTGAGAACAAAGACAGTTTTATTTCTTCCTTCCCAATGTATACCTTTTATTCCCATGTCTTGTCTTCTTGCGTTAACCAAGACTTCCAGTAAGTACAGTGTTGAAAAGGAGACGGAATATCTTTGCTTTTCCTGATCTTAGCAAGAAAGTTTCTGGTTTCTCACTATCAAATAAGATGTTAGCTATAGATTTTGGTAGATAGTCTTTATCAAGTTGAGGAAACTTCCTTCTACTCCTAGGTTGCTGAGAGATTATTATTATTATTATTATTATCATCATCATCATGAATGGGAGTTGGATTTTGTCAAATGCTATTTCTGCATATCTATTGATATGATCATGCAGTTTTTCTTTACCCTATTGTTGTGATGGACTACAGTAATTGATTATCAAATGTTGAACTAGCTTTGCACACCTGCGATAAATCCTACTTGCTTGTGATGTACAATTATTTTTATACATTGTTGAAGTTGATGTGCTAACATTTTGCTGAGAAGTTTTGTATCTCTGTTTATAAGATATATTGATCTGTATTTTTGCTTTTCTGTGATGTCTTTGTCACATTTTGGTGTTAAGATAATGTCGGCCTTAAAAAATAACTTAGGAAGTATTCCCTTGGCTTCTGTCTGAAGAGATTATTGATAATTGGTATAATTTCTTCCTTAAATGTTTCATAGAATTCATCAGTGAACCCATCTGGGCCTGATGTTTTCTATTTTGGAAGGTGATTAATTTTCTATTCAACATTTAAAATAGATTTAGAGATATTCAGATTGTCCGTATCTTTTTATATGAGTTTGGTAGACTGAGTCTTCCAAGGAATTGGTCTGTTTCATTTAGGTATCCTAGAATTTGTAAGTATAGAGTTGTTCGTATTGTTCCTTTCCTTTTCAAGTTCATGAGATCTGTAATGGTGTCCCTTCTTTCATATCTTTTTTTTTTTTTTTTTTTACTGAGGTAAAGTCAGTTTACAATGTTGTGTCGACTTCTGGTGTACAGCACAATTCTTCAGTCATATGTGAATATGCATATATTCATTTTCATATTATTTTTCACCATAAGCTACTACAAGATATTGAATATATTTCCCTGTGCTATACAGTATAAACTTGTTTATCTATTTTATATATACCAGTCAGTATTTGCAAATCTCGAACTCCCAGTTTATCCTCTCCCACCCCTCTCCCCTCATATCTAATATTAATAATTTGTGTCTTCTCTCTTTTTTCCTTAGTTAGCCTGGCTAGAGGCTTATTGATTTTACTGATCTTTTAAAAAAAAACAAAAAACAAACAGCTTTTGGTCTTGTTGATTTTTCTCTATTGGTTTTCTGTTTTTAATTTTATTATTTTTTCTCCTAATTCTTATTATTTCTTTTTTTCTGTTTACTTTTTTTTTGTTTTTTTAAAACATTTTTTATTGATTTATAATCATTTTACAATGTTGTATCAAATTCCAGTGTTCAGCACAATTTTTCAGTCATTCATGGACATATACACACTCATTGGCACGTTTTTTTCTCTGTGAGTTATCATAACATTTTGTGTATATTTCCCTGTGCTATACAGTGTAATCTTGTTTATCTATTCTACAATTTTGAAATCCCAGTCTATCCCTTCCCACCCTCCATCCCCCTGGTAACCACAAGTCTGTATTCTGTCTGTGAGTCTATTTCTGTCCTTTATTTACGCTTTGTTTTTGTTTGTTTGTTTGTTTTTGTTTTTGTTTTTTAGATTCCACATATGAGCGATCTCATATGGTATTTTTCTTTCTCTTTCTGGCTTACTTCACTTAGAATGACATTCTCCAGGAGCATCCATGTTGCTGCAAATGGCATTATGTTGTCGGTTTTTATGGCTGAGTAGTATTCCATTGTATAAATATACCACTTCTTCTTTATCCAGTCACCTGTTGATGGACATTTAGGCTGTTTCCATGTTTTGGCTATTGTAAATAGTGCTGCTATGAACATTGGGGTGCAGGTGTCATCCTGAAGTAGATTTCCTTCTGGATACAAGCCCAGGAGTGGGATTCCTGGGTCATATGGTAAGTCTATTCCTAGTCTTTTGAGGAATCTCCACACTGTTTTCCATAGTGGCTGCACCAAACTGCATTCCCACCAGCAGTGTAGGAGGGTTCCCCTTTCCCCACAGCCTCTCCAGCATTTGTCATTTGTGGATTTTTGAATGATGGCCATTCTGACTGGTGTGAGGCGATAACTCATTGTAGTTTTGATTTGCATTTCTCTGATAATTAGTGATATTGAGCATTTTTTCATGTGCTTTTTGATCATTTGTATGTCTTCCTTGGAGAATTGCTTGTTTAGGTCTTCTGCCCATTTTTGGATTGGGTTGTTTATTTTTTTCTTATTGAGTCGTATGAGCTGCTTATATATTCTGGAGATCAAGCCTTTGTCGGTTTCACTTGCAAAAATTTTCTCCCATTCCGTAGGTTTTCTTCTTGTTTTACTTCTGGTTTCCTTTGCTGTGCAGAAGCTTGTAAGTTTCATTAGGTCCCATTTGTTTATTCTTGCTTTTATTTCTTCTAGGAGAAAATTTTTTAAATGTATGTCAGATAATGTTTTGCCTATGTTTTCCTCTAGGAGGTTTATTGTATCTTGTCTTATGTTTAAGTCTTTAATCCATTTTGAGTTGATTTTTGTATATGGTGTAAGGGAGTGTTCTAGCTTCATTGTTTTACATGCTGCTGTCCAGTTTTCCCAACACCACTTGCTGAAGAGACTGTCTTTATTCCATTGTATATTCTTGCCTCTTTTGTCGAAGATGAGTTGACCAAAAGTTTGTGGGTTCATTTCTGGGCTCTCTATTCTGTTCCTTTGGTCTATATGTCTGTTTTGGTACCAATACCATGCTGTCTTGATGACTGTAGCTCTATAGTATTGTCTGAAGTCTGGGAGAGTTATTCCTCCAGCCTCTTTCTTTCTCTTCAGTAATGCTTTGGCAATTCTAGGTCTTTGATGGTTCCATATGAATTTTATTATGATTTTTTCTAGTTCTGTGAAATATGTCCTGGGTAATTGGATAGGGATTGCATTAAATCTGTAGATTGCCTTGGGCAGTGTGACCATTTTAACAATATTGATTCTTCCAATCCAAGAGCATGGAATATCTTTCCATTTTTTAAAGTCTTCTTTAATTTCCTTCATCAATGGTTTATAGTTTTCTGTGTATAATTCTTTCACCTCCTTGGTTAGATTTATTCCCAGATATTTTATTACTTTGGGTGCTATTTTAAAGGGGATTGTTTCTTTACTTTCTTCTTCTGTTGATTTATCGTTAGTGTAAAGAAATGCAACTGATTTTTGAACGTTAATTTTGTAACCTGCTACCTTGCTGAATTCTTCAATCAGCTCTAGTAGCTTTTGTGTGGACCTTTTAGGGTTTTCTATATATAGTAACATGTCATCAGCATATAATGACACTTTTACCTCTTCCTTTCCAATTTGGATCCCTTTTATTTCTTTCTCTTGCCTGACTGCTGTGGCTAGGACTTCCAGGACTATGTTGAATAGGAGTGGTGATAGTGGGCATCCTTGTCTTGTCCCAGATTTTAGTGGGAAGCTTTTGAGTTTTCCACCGTTGAGTACTATGCTGGCTGTAGGTTTGTCATATATAGCTTTTATTATGTTGAGATATGTTCCCTCTATACCCACTTTAGTGAGAGTTTTTATCATAAATGGGTGTTGAATTTTATCAAATGCTTTTTCTGCATCGATTGAGATGATCATGTGGTTTTTGTCCTCTTCTGTTTACTTTAGATTTAATTTGCTCTTCTTTTTCTAGTTTCTTAGGTGGAAGCTTAGATTATTCATTTTAGATCTTTATTCTTTTTAAATATATGTGTTCAATGTTATAAGTTTTCCACTTAACACTACTTTTGCTGCATCTCACACATTTTGATAAATTGTGTTTTCATTTTCATTTAACTCAAAATATTAAAAAAAAAAAACTCTTGAGACTTTTCCTTTGTCCCATGTGTTATTTAGAAGAATGTAGTTTAATCTCCATGTATTTGGGAATTTTCAGCTATCTTTCTCTTACTGATTTCTAGTTAAATTTTATTGTGGTCTGAGAGGATATGTTGCATGATTTCAATTCTTTTAACTTCACTGAGGTTTGTTTTATGGCCCAGAATGTGATCTGTCTTGACTGTTCCATTTGAGCTTGAGCAGAATGGGTATTCTGCTGTTTTTGGATGAAGTAGTTTATTGATGTCAATTATATCCAGTTGATTGATGGTGCTGTTGCATTCAACTATGTCCTTATTTATTTTCTGCCTGCTGGATCTGGCTGTTTCTGGTAGGGATGTTAAAGTCTCCAATTAAAACAATGGATTTATCTATTTCTTTTTGCAGTTCTATCAGTTTTTGCCTCATGTATTTTGATGTTCTGTTGTTAGGTGCATACACATTAAACATTTTTATGTCTCCTTAGAGAACTGACTTTTATCATTATGTAGTGCTCCTTCTTATTCCTGATAATTTTCCTTGCCCTAAAGACTGCTCATCCAAAATTCATATGGCTACTCCTGCTCTCTTTTGATTAGTGTTAACATAATAAAACTTTCTCCATCTCTTTGCTTTTAATCTATATGTATCTTTATATTTAAAGTGAGTTTCTTGTAAACAACATATAGTTGGGTATTTTAAAAATTTTGATCCACTTTGACAATCATTGTCCTTTAATTGATGCATTTTGACCATTGGTGTTTAAAGTGATTGTTTATATAGTTGGATTAATATCTACCATACTTGTTACTGTTTTTTATTCATTGCCCTTGTTCACTATTCCTATTTTTGTCTTTTTGTCCTTTTCTATCTTTTGTAGTTTTACCTGCAATGCCTTTTTACATAGCCACCTGTATTCCTCTCTCACCCTGCCCCCAAGACACACACACAGCAAAGGAACTTTCAACTCTCTGCAGTCTGATGTGAGCTGTTGTGGGGCCTCTGGTTCTAGTCTTTTTCCTGCATCTCTTGGAGAAGCAAGCAGACACAGTCTGCCAACCTGGCTTTCTTCCTTTTAGGTAACAGCAACCTCTGCCTTCATCATTTCCTGTTTCTTAGAGAGTGGGAGCAGAGTATCTCATCACTAAGAAAAATCTCTCACTTTTTCTCTCTTGATCTAGGAGGAGGAGGGATAAGGGGAAGTAAAAAGTTGAGTTCCTCATGGTTGCACTGCCGGGCTGGGATCTGGAGGTAACCTTTGCAGTATCAGGGTGGGATTCACGTCAAGGAGACTTCCTAATTCTTCTTTGGCCCATGGGGGATGAGTGGGTGAACATTTTATTAGCCTTCAGGAAGGAAGATATTTGCTTTCCAGTCATTTCCCAATGTTGAAGAACCCCTTTAGAAGCTGGGGATAAAGTTTAGAGAGTGGAGCTCTGTGAAGGCCTGATGTCTTTTTTTCCCCCCCCTTATTTTGTGTTGAAGTGTAGTTGATTTACAATGTTAGTTTCAGGTGTACAGCAAAGTAATTCAGTTATACATATAAATCTATATATATTTTTTCAGATTTTTTTCTGTTATAGGTTATTACAAGAAACCCAATATAGTTGCCTGTGCTATACAGTAGGCCCTTGCTGTTTATTTATTTTATATACAGTAATGTGTATCTATTAATCCCAAACTCCTAATCTATCCCTCCTCCTCCACCACCTTCCCCTTTGGTAACCACGATTTGTTTTCTTTATCTGGGGGTCTACTATTTCTGGTTTGTAAATAAACTGTTTTTGTTTTTGGATTCTACATACAAGTGACACTGGGTGTCATTTAATTTGGGATTTAGAAAAGCTTAAATTTCTCTGGCATGTGCTCAGCTCCACACTGGCAATGTTAGACAGATGGAATACAAGTGATCTCTATGTCTCTGGCTGAGGTTGGGTGTGTACAGAGCTGAGGAGGCATGTTAGAAAGTTTGGCATATTTTGGGAACTATAAGCCACCATTTTGTTCGGTTGTAGCAGAGTCCTAGTGGACAGCAGCAAATGAAATAAGGATCCATTAAAATATGTCTGGAGGAGGAAGGGGACACTCCCATGCTAGCCTGCAATGGTCAGACTATGCTTTTGAAAAAAGAATGTCTGTGAGATTCAAAATAATACTTTATATGAGCCCTGGGATGTCTCACCTGGAGGATAGAGAGATTTAGATGGCAGTGTGGCTCGACTAGACTTGTTTGGTAGGGTTTCTGGTAGTGAGACAGCACAGCTGGGTCAGGGATGCTGTGTTCTGAATCTTCCTTCTTTCACTCAAAAGAGAACGTGATCTTGGGAAAGTTACATGCCATCTCCAAACCAGTGTCCTCATTTATGAAGATGGTTCTCACAATGCCTACTTCACCAGGGTTGATGTGAGAATTAAATCACATGATTTTTGATGTGTGAAAAAACTTAACATAGTAAATATCTGACAAGTTTAGTTTCTCTTTCCTTTCTTTTTCTCTTTCCCTTTCCCCCATCTTTCTGCCCTTCCTACCCTCTCTTTTCCATGAATTGACTTTTTTATTAAGTAAGTAATACATGTCAGGCCTGCAAGGATCTATATTGTCCACTATGGTAGCCACTAGTCACATGCGGTCATGGCGCACTTGACATGTGGCTAGTCCCTGTTGAGATGTACTGTGAGTGTGATTTACAGAAGTTAAAGACTTAGTACAGAAAAAAAAAAAAGTGAGCTATCACATTAGTAATTTTTCCTATAGGTCACATGTTTAAGTTATAATATTTTGGATATATTTGATTAAACAGAATGTTTATCACACACAGAAAAGTTCAGAGGAAGTATATAACAAGCACCCATGTAGCATGTGTCTACCACCCAGATTTAATAATTGTCATTTGCCACAAAAAAATTCTTAACTGAGGAGGGTAAAGCTCAGCAGCAGAGTGCATGCTTAGAATGCACAAGGTTCTGGGTTCAATCCCCAGCACCTCTGTTAAAAAAAATCTATATCTATCTACTTCTATAAATGAATGAATAAATAAATAAACTAATCCCTCCCCCAAAAGTTCTTAAAATTAACTTCACCAGTTTCTTCTTACTTTTAAAAATGTGACCACTGGAAATTTAAAATTACCTACGTGGAAATTTAAAATTACCTACATTTTATTTCTATGGGACAACACTGTGTTGACTGTTGGGGACCCAATGGTGAAAAGAAAAACTGATGTTGCAGAACTTACAGTCCAGTGGGGAAAGGTAGAAAACCACCACCACAACAAAAACAACAAGAGGAAATCAAAAATAAATGAAAAAACAACAAATATAAAATGCCAAATTGTAATAAATACGGTGAAAAAAATTTCTATGGGGAGAAAAACCTAATTTAGCTTGACTGGTCACGGGGGCCTCTCTGAGGGAGAGGTCTTCATGCTGGGCCTCCAGGGAGGCCTTGCTACATGGAATTTCCAGGCAAAGGTGGGAACAGAACATTCCAGCCAGACGAAGCAGACTGCTAGTCAATATTTATTGAGTCTACCAAAGCCCCAGGGAGGCTCCGTGACTGCTGGGAGCTTGTGGTCTGGGGAGAAGACAGAAGAGGCAGGTACCTCAGTGTGCAGGGTTGGGACAACTGCTAGCTCTGGGAGCGTTTTTCCTCCTCTCCTCTCGCAGCCTCAGTCCACCACGGACCACAGCCTTGGCTGTGCAGGTCCCCAAGGTCACGGGCTCTTCCTTCATGGTGAGGAACACTCACATTAGCCTCTTTTTCCCTGTTCCCACTGCCCTGTTTTGACTCAGACTCACCATCTCAGAAACTAGTGTCTGCAACAGTCTCTTAACCAGTTTCCTTGCCTCCAGCCTCTTGCTCCCTTTAATATCTTCTGGGCATGGCCATCAAATTAATCCTACTGAAATACCATTTAGATATGTAACTGCCTTGCTTCAGAGCTTTTACTGGCTTCCTGATACTGGCAGAGGAGCAGTGTGCCAGGAGTTGGGCACACACTCTCTCTCTCTTTCCTTTCATGGATAATGACAGTTCCCCTGAGAATTGGGCGGCCAGCAGGAATGGCAGTGTCTTCAGATGGTGTCAAGTAAGTTTTGAAGCCTCACCTCTAGACATCTTCCTGTCATCCTGCCCTGCCTCGCCCTCTGGAGTTCTGTTTGTCCTTCACCTGCTGTGTTGCACTGTCTCCCAGGGAAGGGCAGGAGCATACTAGTGAGAGCATGGGTTCCAGAGTCAGCCAGACCAGGTTCACATCCCACCTCTGCCACTTAACTAGCTGTGAGAACCCTGTCAAAAAGCTATTTTTCTTTTCTAAGCTTTGGTTTCTTCCTGTTAATACCAGGAGACTAACAATAATTTATACTCCTTGGGGATCCATGGGTAAGATCAGACACTGTTTGTAAAAACATTTCACAGGTGCCTAGTCCATAGAACATCCTTCATCCATGCACATTGCTTAAATGAACAGTAAGTCATATATGTGCTGACTAACCGTGATGTCGCCTTCCTTTCTGTATCCCTAGTGCTAGTTAGCAGCCTCTTTATACCGGGTGATGGGCTGTGGTCTGAATTCTGTGCAGCTGTGATGCTGGCTGGAAACACTGACTGGGGACACTGAATGGTGGTGTCAGGGAGCTGGATGGAACCTCAAGAGACCATCCAGTGTAGGACCCCTGAGGTTCCTCTGGTGTGTCCAAGTAAATCCAAAACACTTATTTGAAAAATATATACATATATATATATATATATATATATATATATATATATATATATATATATATATATATATGCTTTTTGGAGCACTGTCTATGTGCGGTATCACTGAACAAGAGACTTCGTTTTTCTTTTGTTTTCTCTCTTTGGAAAATGTATGTGTGTAGCTGTAAATGTAGATACAGGTAGTATGTAGCAGATTACAAGGGAAGAATATAATATCTAGCCAGAAGTAGTGCACCACAGATATTTGTAAAGTGAGAATAAATGAAATCTAATTAAAAAAGTGAGTTTTCAACAACTCCTTTACGGCAATCAAAATGCCTATAAATTACCCCGTCTAAATTACTGTAGAATCTGACCACAGGAAAAGACACAAAACATGAACAGAAATTCAGAAGATATCTTGTATATTAGGTCCTCAGTCTGTGTTTGTTAAATCCATCAAAAAGAGCAACAAGCTTAATGTAGTGCCTGTCACACTTGACCACCTTTAAGACAGCCCTCACTGTGAGCCCCAAGACTTTCCTCTCTGATTCCACTTACTCAGAACAAGTTTTGTGAAGAACCAGTGATTCAGTGGCCCTGATGTTGGAATCCTGGGAATCGTGAAAAGGTTGGAAGGAGCACTGGGATCATACTCGGCCAATGGTTCCAACCTTATTAAATGTGAGGTTGACCCATTTTGGACATCAGAGGATTTCTAGGATCCCTCCCCACTGCATCCCACAATTTGATGGGGGCTATTCTTTTAGTATCTGCTGATTGCAAAAAAAAAGACATAGCCACCGATTTGGGTGGCCTCTTACAATGGAAGCTTGGCCCAGGAATCCTCAGCTTACTTGATGAGACTATCAACATTTTAGATCAAATTTCTCACTGTACGAATGAGGCCCAGGGCACTTTGGATTAAGAAATAGCCAGGGTGTAATTCAGAAAAGCATAAGATGTTTCAGTAGAGATTTGGAAATATTCAGAAGTTGCAACCCAGTCATCCTGAGACCTCTTACTCAGAGAAACATGTAACTCTTGGCTAATGGATGGCATTCTTAGGAAGACAGAAATAAACTTGGGTTTTTTTCCTCCTATTTTCATGGGGCACTTCAGTGTCAATTTCTTCACTAGCTTCATGGGTATTGCTTGATAAATCTCCACACTGAGCTGCTGCAATGTTCTTTACCCCATGGACGCGCCTTCATGGTTGCCAGAGAAAACACACGATAGCCAGTGAAATTTGAATTTCAAATGATGCATACTTATGCTGAGAACTTGTTCATCTGGAATTCAAATTTCACTGGTAGGCTGTACTTTGTTGTTGTTGTTGCTTAAAGTGGCAAGTCTTCCTACCCTGGTCCCGCCACAAAGTGGTACCAAGTGCTGAAGGGCAGGGACTGAAATCCTGGGTGACCTTCTTGCACAGCTGTCAGCACTGGCGACTGACAGATTTTCTGGGAACCTTTCAGCTTTCTGTCAAAGGCAGACCTACATATGGTTTCCTCAGGGCACCTTGCTCTTCTTCGCAGACTCATCAAACTCAGACCCTGGCAGCCCAGGTAGCAATCGCTCATTCTTGTTTATTCCCTTCATTCATTTTCATTTACCTTGAGGTTTTTCATGAACTTGTGTATCTGATCATCTGTGAGGTAAGGGCAGAAGCAAAGGTGGAGGTGTTTTGTTTTGTTTTGTGTTGTGTTGTTTTGGCTAAAGTAATGGATTTGAGGGCCAAATCAGGAACAGGGAGGAGGCAGGAGGGAAGGAGACCTCAATTCAATCAGACCTCTCATTTTCTTGTACAGGAGTCAGAGCATTTCCCATGGAGCCTAGTGAGCCTGAAAACTCTCCCCTTTTTCTTGTCTGAATTTGAATTTAAGGGAGGCTGGAGTTTAGATGCCTACCTCTGTCTCATTTTCCTCCTTACACAATTTCTCTTTCTCCCTACAAGGTAGATGCAAAAGAAAAGCTAGCATTGGACTAATTTTTTTCATTAATTTATCTCTTAAATGGGGCACCTGAGGATTTTTCTTCACTCCACTTGTAAAATCAATGGATTTATTGCAAAGAGCATGCAAAATACTATGACGAAGCCAAAGAAACAGCTCATTTGAATGAATGTTTGCATTGACATTCTGTCATGTAAGGGTAGACCTGTGTAAAAGGATGATTTTTCACAACAGATTCTAAAGATCAGAGAGATTTTGCTTTCTAGGAGGTTGGAGAGAAGGCACTGCACATCAGGCTACTTGTTGGATGGGATTGCATTTCCTACCCAGAAATGGAACTTGGAAGGTTCGTTTTACAGTGTTCTGTGAGGGTGAATGCCCTTTACCTCACCCTCAAAGTGGGACCTCACATATTTGGTTGTTGGGGGTGAATATTTGGGATCAGATGATATAAAGAAACTTAAAAAATGAAGCAGTTAGTGGTAGGTTCTAACAATTCACAGAAGAAAATAAGGCCAGAAGACAGTAGTAGCATGTGAGTTGGCTTAAGAGTAGGTATCACTTTAATTCATTTATCAAACATTTTTTAATGCAAGCTTTGTGCTTGGATGAGTAAGGAAGTCCTGGGTGGTGAGAAGAGATTGGGAGTAAATGTACAAGAAAAGTGCTATGGTAAAGGCATGTGCAGGTGCAGTGAAGCCAGAGAGGGTGTAGTCAAAGAAGTTCAAGATCGAGGGAAGAGTCACCTCCAAGGCCAGGCCCTTTCGGCTTTAGCTTCTTCCTGTGAACCTCGGATTTCTCAGGATAGCCTTGATTTCCCATATGCTGTACTGTCACCAAGATCCTGTGACCAAACCAGACCAAACCAAAACAAAGCACAACAAAAAAAATGGGTCTCTCATTTCTTTTGATGTGGCTCCTCTATTTCTTTTTAATCCTTCTCAACTTTCTTTTTTTCTCATTTTTCAGTTTTACTAGGTAGAATTGTTACAGTTTGACTACACATATACAATATATTTCAGGTAAATCCATATACACAATATACTGCACATATTTTTGAAATTTATATGTATGTACTGTTAATTATTTCTAAGAATGTTTAGAACTTTAGCTTTTTAAACTTCATAATTATCAAAGGAATAAAGCCAATTGCAAAATAAGAATTAATTCAAAAAGATACATACACCTTGCTATTAACAGCAACATTATTTATAATTGCCAAGATATGGAAGCATCCTAAGTGCACATCAATAGATGAATGGATAAAGAAGATGCAGCATATACATGTAATGGCATACAACTCACTCATAAGAAAGAAGGATATTTTGCTATTTGCAGCCTTTCATTCACTTTTTCCACTTCAAAAACTGGAATTTTATAACTGGCATAAACATTTCCACGGCATCAAGAAGAACAAAATACCTAGAGATAAACTTAACCAAGGAGGTTACCTATATTCTGAAAACTAAAACATTGATGAAGGAAATTGAAGATGATACAAAGAAATGGAAAGGTATGCTGTACTTTTGGATTGGAAGAATCAACATGATCAAAATGGCTGTACTACCCAAAGCAATCTACAGATCCAGTGCAACCCCTGTCAAAGTACTCACAATGTTTTTCACAGAACTGGAACAAACAATTCCAAAATTTATATGGAACCATAAAAGACCCTTAACTGCCAAAGCAATCTTTTCTAGGTCTTTTTTTTTTTTCTCCTCTTTCTTCTTTTTGTTCTCTTTCCTTACAGTTTGATGACTAGAGAAATTCCTTAAACATTTGTTTTAAAGCTGGTTAGGTGGTGCTGAATTCTTTTAGCTTTTGTTTATCTGTGAAGCTTTTGATTTTTCCATCAAATCTGAATGAGAGCCTTGCTGGATAGAGTATCCTTGGTTGTAGGTTTTTCCCTTTCATCACTTTAAATATATCTTGCCACTCTCTTCTGGCCATAAGGTTATCAGCTGAAAAATGGGAGTTCCCTTGTATGTTTTTTGTTGCTTTTCTCTTGCTAATTTTAATATTTTCTCCTTGTCCTTAATTTTTGTCAATTTGATGACTATGTGCCTTGATATGTTCCTCTTTGGGCTGATTCTGTGTGGAACTCTCTGTGCTTCCGGGACTTGAGTCACTGTTTCCTTTCCCAAGTTGGGGAAGTTTGTGGTTATTATCTCTAAAAAGTTTCTCAGATTCTTTCTCTCTTCTCTTTCTGGAACCCTTATAATGTGAATATTAGTGCTTTTCATGTTGTCCCAGGTTCTCTATTCTCATTTCTTTTCATTCTTTTTTTTTTTTTTTCTGTTCTGTGGTAGTGATTTCCACTAATCTGTCTTCTAGCTCATTGATCTGTTCTTCTGCCTCATTTAGTCTATTCTTGGTTCCTTTTAGTATGTTATTTATTTCAGTGATTTTATTCTTTAACTCAATTTGGATATTTTTTATATTTCCCAACTCTTTGCTAAAAACTTCACTCTGTGCATCTATACGCCTCTTGATTTGTCTGAACATCTTGGCCATCATTACTTTAAACTCTTTTTCAGATAAATTACTTATCTCCTCATCACTTATTTCTTTGTCTGGGATTTTATCTTTTGCCTTGGCCTGGAGATACTCCTCTGCCACTCATATTGTTTACCTTTCTCTTTGTATTTTTAGGTAGCTTAGTTACGTGTCTCGACCTTGGAGAGGTGGCCCTTTGTGGGAGACATCCTGTGTGTCCCAGCAGTACACTCCTCTCTTGTCACCCAAGGGCTAGGGTCCAGCTGGTCCCAGTGTAGAGTCTGGCCTGTGTTTAGGGATTCCTTCCACAGGCTTTGGGATTGTTGTTTTCTTATTTCTAGTACCTGCCCCTGGTGGATGAGGCTGGACTAGAGGCTTATGCAGGGTTCCTAGCGGAAGGAGCCGGTGCTTGCCTGCTGCTGGGTGAAGCTTGGTCCTGAACCTCTGGTGGGTAGGGCCATGTCTAGAGGCCTTTGTGGCTTAGGAGTCTGCTGATGGGTGGGATTGTGTTCCCACCCTGTATGTTGTTTGGTCTGAAGCTTCTCTATAGGCTGTTGGGTGAGGCTAGGTCTTGGTGCTAATGATCCAATCAAGATGTCAACCTCCAGGAAAGCTCATGTAGATGAACACGTCGGGAATGTCTGCCACCAACTTTTATGTCACCTGGGTGAGCCGCAGCCATCCCTGTGTCCCCAGGAGACCCTCCAAATCCAGCAGGCAGGCCTGGCCCAGGTTCGTATGAAATCACTGCCTCTGCCTTTGGACCTGGTGCACTTGAGATTCTATGTATGCTTCCCAAGAGAATGAAGTCTCTGTTTCCCCCAGTCCCGTGGGGCTCCTGGAGCTAAGCCCCCGTGGCCTTCAAAACCAGATGTCCTGGGGAGTCCTCCTCCTCCCAATGCCAGAACCCCAGGCAGGGGAGCCTGACATGGGGCTTAGAGCTCTCACTCCTGTGGGAGGGCTTCTGCGACTTAATTATTCTTCAACTTGTGGGTCGCCCACCCAGGGGGTATGGACCCAATTATATCACAAGCACGCTCCTCCTACCATCCTGCTGTAGTTGCCTCTTTATGTTTCCATTTGAAGACAATCTTCTTTGCTAGGTTCCAGCCCTTTATTTGTTGGTTGTCTAGCAGTCAGCTGTGGTTTTGTTGTAGTCGCGAAGAGAGGCGAGCTTGTGGTCCTTCCACTCCTCTATCTTGACTGGAAAAAATCAAGGCGAGTTACTTTAAAAGGAATAATTGTCTGTTATATTTGATTTGTGTTGGTTTTGTAGTTTTTTGCTTATATTTAATTTGTAAATTGGTTTTATTTTTATAGTAGTCCAAATATATATTTTTACTATTTAAGAATGTTTACAATCAAAACAATTGAAGTCAACAAACTAGCTCTAAAAAATTTGTTTTTCCTTTTAAAATGTCTGCACATTACTCAAGTTTGAGAAACACTGCTTTATCCCATTCTGGCTTTCCTAGGGCTATTAGCTAATCCCACCTTCAGTGTAATTTGTCTGGTTAAGGAGTGACCTTCTGCTAAGGGTATTTGGAGTCTAATGGTGTGTATCTAAATACCAGTGCCCTGAAACTCTCAAGGAAAAAGAGCTTTATTGGGGAGAGGGTGTTTCACGGCCTCCTACCCTACCTGACATCATCTTAAACCACAAAATGGAGGCACTGCCTCCTTGTGTATCTTTCACTGGTGCCTTGTGAAGTCTGGTAAATGGAGAACCTTAGACCAGACCTACACATTACCAAAACAAATCTTTGGAAAGATAAGCAGCAAAACAAAAACCATCTAAAGCAGCCTTCTTCAACTTAAATGTGCTGATGAGTTATCTAAGGATATTGTTATGTAGATAACAATAATAATTGTTGAAGATAATTAAATGTGGATAATTTAAGTGCAGATTCTGACTTAGTAGGTAGGGGTGAGGCCTGAGAAGCTGCATTTCTAACATCCCCAGATGATGCTGTGTGCCCATTGAAAACTATTTTGTTGTTATGTCACAGTAATTTTACTTGATTTTTCCTTGGATAATACATATAAAGCTATCAATACAGTGTTTGTTATAGGGCCAACATTTAATACATGTTAATGATTCTTGTTATAGTTGTTGCAGTTGGCCTTGGAGGCATAGAGAAAGGTAGAAATAATGTGCTATAGGATAGGGGTTTAGAAATGGGTAGACTTGAACAAGATCCCAGTTTTGCCATTTACCAATTACCATTTACCAATTATTTGACTTGGACAAGTTAGCTAGCCTTTCAAGTCTCTGACCTGTCAAATGTAAAATGGGGGGAAAATACTACCTCATGGAATTGAGAGGATTCTACATAGCTTATAGAGTGGTGGGTGCTCAAAAAATATCATTTTTTTTTTCTCTTGTCTTCCTTGGTCATAGGCTTGGCATTGAATCTTGGTTCTGTCACAACAATTAGTGTTGCAGTGGGTGAGGCCGACTCAGCTTAGGTACCAGGCATAAGAGAGGGCTTTCAACTCGAGCTACCAAGAATCATCTGGGGAGCTTACAAACTGTCCCCCTAAAGGAAAACACACAACATGAGAGTTGTGAGTTTAAGTGTTGCTCAGGGTCTTACTGAGGACAATAGCCAGGGAAACAGCCTCTCAGTAGCTCTGAGGAACTCCTCCAAAGAGGTAGGGGAGGAGCCAGTATATATGAATTTTTTTTTTGGCTGGGAAAAACATGTAGTCAAGCATTCATCTTGGTAAAAGATTACTGCTTGTCACAAAGAACAGAAATCTCAGGTTGATGTTTTTAGTGCTTTTCTATGTGTGGCAAGATGCAAGAATCTCAAATCATTGCAATTCTTCCTGAGATAATCATCTTAACTATCTCAGGGTTCATTTATCCAAAGCACTGGAATGCCTCATCCTGTTTTTCAGTCCAAATTCCCCTCAGGGTGCACTTTTGGTGGGTGACTGCCATGGTTGTGATTTAACCCTTGTATAACTGGATGGTGAGTGACATTCTTTTCTTCTCCCTCTCCTCCTCCTCCTTATTCTTTGTTCACAAAAAGAAAGAAAGAAAGAAAGAAAGAAAGAAAGAAAGAAAGAAAGAAAGAAAGAAAGAAAGAAAGAAAGAAAGAAAGAAAGAAAGAAAGAAAAGAAAAGAAAGAAAGAAAGAAAGGAAGGAAGGAAGAAAGAAAGATAAATTCCCAGGCCTCACTTGCAAAGATTCTGATTTAACTGGTCTGGGTAGGGACAAGGAAGGTAGGATCGGAAACAGTAAGGATTTTTATGGCTCCTCAGTTGTTTTGCAGGGGCAGCCAGACTGAGACCCACTGCCCTGGTGGGCAGCTAAACCTCAATCACTGTCCTTGGCTTCTAGCATTCCTCCCCTTTGCACAGTCCACCACAACTTTCCCACCCCCAGCTCCAGCCTTTCTGATTGTTTCTTCTCACTCATCTCAGCATGAGGAGACCTGTGACGCTGCTCCCAGTGCTGCCCTTTCTGGGCACATCAGGATGAGCACTCCTGGAGCCCATTCCAGCCAGGCAGGGCAGCACAGACCATGCTGGTAGAGAGCCTCCCAGTCTCACTTTTCATACCCGAGACACACAGACGTTGTTTTGGGTTCCTGCCCAAGGAGGAATGAGATACCCCTCTGGAGAGATTTGAGGCATTTAAAACAAATACATCTTCTTGTAGTAACTTATGGTGAAAAAGAATATCAAAATGAATATATGCATGTTCATGTATGACTAAAGTATTCTGCTGTTCACCAGAAATTGACATAACATTGTAAACTGACCATGTTTCAATAAAAAAGTGTATATATATATGTATGTGTGTGTATATATATATGTATGTGTGTATATACATACACATTAAACAAATACAACCTATAACATTTATGTGGTATTCACTGTGTGGCAAGAACTTGACTTATATTCTGTCAGCTTCTCCTCAGCTTCATAAGGTGGTTCTATTAATACCATCATTCCCATTTTGTAGAAGAAGAAATTGAGGCAAAGTTAAATAACATGCCTCAGGTTAAGCACATAGTGTAGAGGTGGACTTTGGGGACAAGCAGTCTGATTGCAGAATCTGGGTTCTTAATTACCTAGGTGGAATTAAAAAATGCTGATGCCTGGGCAGCTTACCCAGACTAACTGGAGCAGAATCTCTTGGAATTGGGGTCCAGGCATGAGTTATTTTTTATGAGCTCTTCAGAGGAGCCAGGACTGAGAAGTGGACGACACTAAGCCCTTGAGTCTCCCTCAGTGACTTGGAGCCTGAGAGTCTGAAGATGGCTCCTTCTATACCTGTTCTCTTCTTCCCACTGTCAGTGATTTTCAAAGTTTTTATTTTTATGATTGTCAGAGGCCCTCCTTCCAACTGGCACTTCTAAGGGGGTCTGGTAAGATGAAGAATGGTCCCCAAAAGATGGCCATGATCCAACCTCCAGAAACTGAGAATGTGTTACCTTACAGGTGTAGAAGAGGCAAAACTTGACCTTCACAGAGTTTAGGTTTTCAACTGGGACTTTTAAATGAAAGGAAAGATTAACAGGAGGAAAAATTAATGTGTTTTTGTTTTTGTTTTTAACACATGCAGTGCATATTATGCCAAAGAAACCTCAGTGAAAAGTAAGTCAAAGCAGCAGCTTAGAATTCTGGTTTATATAGCATCTTCATCAAAGAATGATACATTTGAAGAGAAATGGAAGGACAAAGAAAACAGGGTAAGCGTCCAAGGGCAGCAAACGCGGAGGTTAAACATATGGAAGGGAACTAATGGGGAAAGGTTGCTTGCAGATTCCTCGTGCCACCTCTGGGCTAATAAGAATCTGTCTCCAGTGAAAGAAGAATGTACATCCTGCCTTTAGATAGAAACAGAGAAGGTACAGAGAGCTTTTCCTGTATTTCCTGCTTTTTAATTGCCTGCAGCTCAAAATAATTTTTATGTCAAAGAGGCATGTTTTGGGAGTGACATAATCTGGTTTCCTTTAGTTCCCAGTTGGAAGTGATTTTTAGAAAGTGTCACATATTAAAAGCTGAGTTGGTGGCTGTGGAGAGATTTGAGTTAGAAGCTGCGAGATAGGAGCTCAGCAAAAGGGGAGGAAAACATAATTGGAACAAGCAGAAAAGGATGAATTTAAGTACATGTCCCCTATCTGATTGAATCAGCCTCTTAATCTGGGACTAGGTCAAGCTAGTTCAACAGTTGGGTCTCATTCCAGGTGTTGTTGTGGATGGGTTTCCGCCTACGTTAAGCTACTATGTGGTACTTATAATCAAGGATTTGATAAGAGGCATTTCTATGGAAACAGAAGAAAAACAAAGTTAATAGGTTGGAGCAGACTCTAAATCAGGTTTTGAATTCAGATGGCACTCAGCCAAGAAGATTTGTAGATATTGGGCTCAAAGGATCTGTAGCAGTGCGAAAGTCTCTGGCAATGTTATCAGATGTTCCAGTGAACGTTCTGAGTGGCCCTCACAGCAACAGGCACAAGAGTTGTCCATACGTGAGCTGTCGTGGGTTTCCTGTTTATGTCAGGGTCCAGCTTCAGCTTACAAGGCTTTGGGGAAAAGGGCAGTTTTATTTCTCAGTGATTCCAAGTCAGAAGAGTGGGAGAAAAATTGGAAATGTTAGTTTGGAGAGTTGTAGTCAGATACTGGAGGAAGCTGGAAGGATTCGGGATCCCCTCCAGTTCACAGATAAATAACAAATATTTAATTGAAACAAAACAAAGATAATCACAGTGAGACTAATTCGTTTACAAAATTAGCCTAGTCTCATTAAACTTGGTCTGATTTTTTTACATAAATGCAACAAGAATGGTGATTGATCATGTAAGCTCTTTTAAATCTGTTTTGCTAGAATTTTCATTAAAAAATGTGAGATTATTCTGGAAGCCACACCTAAGACTCACTTGTAATGCCTATACATTGAGTAAATTCCTCTTTTTCTTGAGATCTCCAAAATCATGAGACTCTAGGTCTGCCAGGAAGTGACCTTCCACACTCATCAGTAAAGCTGGCAACCCTATAAACCAGAGACCAGATTGTCTTTTTGAAGGGAGGCTTTATTGGCTCCATAAAGTCAACCTTAGTTCCTTAAAACTGTTGGGTCATATCTGAGTCCATGCACATTATTCTCAAATGTAACATTCCAGTCAATCTTGGTAATAAAACCAGTATTTCCCACTGTGTCCTGTTATAAGGAAAACAGATTCTCACTGGATTTATGCAAATAACTAGATTGCATGAAAATAATACTCAGTAAGAGCTTCTGCATTCTTAAGGGATCAGGTAGGGAGAAAATTCTGTTTACAAAGTTATAATTTACCAAATTGCTGTGAGTTATAGACGGCTCAATAGAAAATAGAAAAAATTCTTTCTTAAATCTGGAAAAATGTAACCTTAACAAACCAGCAATGTTTCAAAGAAAAAGTCATAAAAATTATAGTCATTCTCATCAGTTGAGATCTGATGAGAGTTTGTTATAATATAATAATTGACAATGAAATTTGGTTATTTCTGTGACATACAACATTTTAAGGTGATAACTGGAATTATGACTGATAACATCATACTAGGGCATGTCAAATTTATATGATTTCTGACTATTTATAACAGTAACATATACCCGTACAAATATAACTTAGAGAAGGTTTAGCATTACTTCTTATTCCCATGTAATTTAACAAACCAAATAAGCATAATTAATTTAACATTTCTCTTTGTATAAGCAGAGAGAACAAATCCTTTGAAAATTTCTAGGTGCCTCTGGAAAATCCCAAAGTTGTTTCCAAATAAAATAGACTTCATTTAGAATTTGATTTTGAGAAACTTGTAAAAAATGTCAAAAGGTTTCAAACACTTGATTTAATCAGATCACAGATCACTATGAAGTAATAGTTATCTATCCAACCAAAGTGACAATGAAAAGATTTCAAAGGCAAATACAGGAAGTTACATGTTGTAAAACAAAAACAAAAACAAAAACAAAAACAAAAACCTTAGGTCTTTTAATATTGAGAAGACTCAGTTTTTCTTCAGTGATTGAAAACCTGATAAAGACAGCACGAAGCACAGGAAATATTTTGATAAGACAGATTTTTTCTAGGCAGATTTCCTAAAAGGTAAGAAATTATTATTAAGGGCAGACCAATAATCCAAAGAGACTTTGTCCTCTTAACAGAGAAAGAAAATTAAATTTTAGTTTTACTTAAGCAGACTTTTGATATTAAATCTTATAATAAACTCATTCAATTTTAGCCAACTTGACTACACAGGATTTTCTTTCTCCCTCTTTCTATTCCAAACTTCCTACATCTATCTAGTTTTTATCCTTTATTTTCTCTCTCTTGCTCTTCTTTATTATTCTGAAACAAAGGCCTGGTTACAGAGTAAAGAACAATAAAACAGCCTTGTTTTATATTCTTGGGACCTTGCTAAAACCAGTTTCTAGATTCCAATATGACACTTGTTTAAAATGAAGGCTCTCTAAAATATCCTTTTAGATATAAAAGTCCAAATCTTTAAAGGTGTACCTATTGTAATGTGACTGTAACTAAATGAATAAGCCTTTAAAGGGCTTAAAACCAATAAATCTTCTATGGCTTAACCATGGACACAAGAAGTGTCCCCAAAGAGGGTACAAAAGATGCAGTTCCCTCTCGAGATCCAAAGTTTCTTCCCAAAGATTCTCTAAGAAAGTGAAGACCTTTGTTATGATAGAGTGAAGAAGCTGTGAGTTCTCACAGAGCGAGATGCCTGAAATTGCCTTAATCTGTGTTACCCAAGGGGTTACACTGAAAATTTCCCAGCACAAATAGGACAAGTAAGGGAGAGATGACGAAGGCCCTTTTATGGCTTCCTTATGACAAACACCACAAAAGACAGAGACCAGGAAAATAATGACTATTCTTCAGAGGCTGTGGGTACCCCAAACCAAATCCACAGAGTCACAATTCAAAGAATGAATGTTTACAGATATTTCTTTGGAAAAACATTTGGAAGGAAAGGGATAGGGAAATTTTTACCTTCTCATCCAGGCATTCCAGAGAAATCTGAGAGAGCTGACTTTGATAAGAATTCTTTTCATCGCTGGCTTTTTGTCCCAGGGTGCCATGTGTAGGGTCCAGAGAGAGCAGGGCATCCCAACTGACCCCATATGTGTCACCAGAAACGAGGCTAGGCAAAACTTTACTCCTATTAGGTTTTCAGCTGGGACTCTGTGACAAAAGACAGATTAACAAGAGAAAAACAGTTTGTTAACTCATATATTGCATATCATGTGGGAGAAACCTCAGTGAAAAGTAATTCAGAGTAGCAGCTTAGAACTGCCGGCTTATAGAGCATCTTAAATGAAGAACAATAAACGTGTAGAGATGTTACGGAAACGACAGGCCAGCCAAGAAACAAGCACCACTCGGAGGGTTGGAGTACTCAGATGTAGTATGCCGGTGGGCTCAGAGGGGCTTCTGCTCTGAAGCTCTGAGCACCTCCAAGATGTGCACGTGAGGTTTTATACAGTAAAGTACAAGCTTGGGGTATTCAGCCAATAGGCATGGAACAGCTTTAGCAGCATCATTATCACAAAAGTGGAGTCGGGGAGGCAGCAAACCAACATTCCAAAGCCAGATATATCTCTTTGAAAACCCAGCTGGCTAGCAAAAAAACATGAACAGCAAACCAACACTAATTAACTTAGATTTACAAGTTAGTCCAGCAGAACTCAGATCAGTATTCCGATACTTAGATTTGTGTGTTATCTTGTTAGCCCAGCCAAGCTTTTCTTTCACATTCTTAGACTTGTGAGTTATCTTGTTAGACCAGCCCAGCTTTTCCTTCACAGGGAAATGACAGGACAAAGAGAGGTAGTTCAGGCTTCCGAGGGTGGCATACTGTGGGGAGAACACGTAGGAGGGAACTAGTGGCTAAGGTTTGTTGGCAGATTCCCCTGGTGCCATCTCTGGGCTGATAAGAATCTGTCTCCAGTAGAAGGAGACAGAAACTGAGAGGATGGAGAGAGCTTCCCCTGAGTTTGCTGCTTCTTAATCACCTTCAGCTCAAAATATTTTTTCTGTTGGAGTGACATATTTGGCTTTCTTTCACATGGTAAAAGAGATTTGAAGATTTGATTAAAGTTAAGGATTTGGCGATGAGGAGATTACACTGGATTATCCGGGCCAACCCAATGTAATTGTAAGGGTCCTTATAAGAGGGAGGCAGGATAATCAAAGTCAATTGCAACAATAAGTACTTTATCTTTCTGGAAAAAGTGCACCTAATCTTGTTTAGACTTATTTTGATATAATAGTTAACAGCTAAACTCGTTAACATTTCTCTTTTCCCAAAGAGAAAAGGAAGACTTCTTTTTATGTCAAAGGGATTTGACCCAGGGTCTTCTAAACCAGGACTTCTTAGTTGGGGAAGGGGATATGATTTTGCCCCTCAGGGGACCTTTATCAATATTTGTAGATATCTTTGATTGTCACAACAGGAGAAAAGTGCTGGCAGAATCTAGTAGGCAGAGGCCAGAGATGTTGCTAAACATTTTAGAAAGCTCAGGTCAGCCTCACATAACATGAATTATCAGGTCCAAAATGTCAATAGTGCCCCTGTTGAGAAATTCTGCTCTGGACCTGTGTTTCCAGTTTTTAATGTGCATGTGAGTCACCTGGGGATCTGGCAAAAATGAGGATTCTGATTCCACCTCATGTCCCCACAGTAGAACTGGGCTACCGAGGGTTCTCTGTAGATAGGCATCTAGGTGTCACTAGAGCTCTTGACAATAGCAACTCCTCTAGAAGGTGTGATGAAAATGAATGTGTCAACACTGTAGTTTCAGGTGGTCACTGAACTTTCTATGTTGCTTAGGAGTCTGGGCCACTGGGTGCCTGCACCTCTGCTCTGAACCAGAGTGACGTAGCTTCCCCTTCTGGGCAGGGAGTAGGGAATGGAATACTGAGTTTGGAAGTCACGTTTTTGTGGAAACAGTTTATCTAGACTGATGAAAATTCTGCATCTTCCCTGGGCCCTCCAAGGGATTCAAGTTGGCTCTGAGGCAGGGTTAACAGAGTGAGATTTGTATGTCACCAGAATGAGTTTTTGAAGAACTTGGAGGAGTCTCCCTTTCTGGACATCTTTAAAAATTCCTGTATTCTGGAAGGGTTTAAGGGTTCTGATGCGTATCTCTGTTTTCTCTTTCTTTCTCTCTTTCTTTCTCTTTCTTTCTCTCTTTCTTTCTCTCTTTCTTTCTCTCTTTCTTTCCTTCTTTCCTTCTTTCTTTCTTCCTTCCTTCCTTCCTTCCTTCCTTCCTTCCTTCCTTCCTTTCTTTCTCCCTTTCTTTCTTTCTTTCTCTTTCTTTCTTTCTTCCTTCCTTCCTTCCTTCCTTCCTTCCTTCCTTCCTTCCTTCCTTTCTTTCTTTCTTTCTTTCTTTCTTTCTTTCTTTCTTTCTTTCTTTCTTTCTTTCTTTCTTTCTTTCTTTCTTTCTTTCTTTCCTTTCTTTTTTCTTTCTTTCTATTTCTTTCTCTCTTTCTCCTCAAAATATTCAGTTACTTCTTATTGTTCATGGAATAAAGTTTAAACTTCTTAACCTGGCATTTAAGGTCCTTTATTATTTGGCTATAAAGACTCTCCTAGTTTTTTTTTTTTTTTAAGAAAAAAAAATTTTAAGGGGAGGGTGTAGCTCAGTGGTAGAGTGCACGCTTAGCATGTGTGAGTTCCAGGGTTCAATCCCCAGTACCCCCATTAAAATAAATAAATAAAATTAATTATTTCTCCCAAAATAAATAAAAATTAAAAGAAAAAGACAATATTTTTAAAAAATCTGAAAAGTAGCAAACTAGGAATAGAGAGAGAACTTCCTCAATTTGATACAGAATATCTACACAAAACCTGCAGTTAACATTGTGCTTAATGGTGAAGAACTAAATGCTTTCTCTCCAAGATTGGGAACAAGGCAAGGTTGTCCCTTTTCACCACTCCCATTCAAAACCATACTGGAAGTTCTCGGTAATGCAGCCATGTAAGGAAAGGAAATACAAAGCATACAGATTGGGAAGGAAGAAATAAAACTGTCTTTGTTAGCAGATGCTATGATTGTCTATGTAGAAAGTCCCAAAGAATGAACCAAAAAACTCCTGGAATTAGTAAGTGATTATAGTTGCAAGATATAAGGTTAATATATGGAAGCCAAGTGCTCTCCTATATATCAGCAATGAACAATTGGAGTTTGAAATTAAAAACGTAATACTGTTTGCATTAGCACCAAAAAGAGAAAAGAAAAGAAATATAAGTTTAAGAAAATATGTACAAGATTTAGATGAAGAAAACTACAAACCTCTAATGAAAGAAATCAAAGAAGATCCACATAAATGGGGAGATATTCCATGCTTATGGATTGGACAAATCAACGTGGTTACCTTGTCAGTTCTTCCCCACTTGATCTGTAGATTCAATGAAATCCAAATAAAAATCCCAGCAATTTTTTGTGGATAGTGACAAACTGATTCTAAAGTTTACATGGAAAGGCAAAAGACCCAGAATAGCCAATAGAATATTGAAGAACAAAATCAGAGAACTGACACTACCTGACTTCAGGAATTACTGTAAAGCTACAGTTATCAAGACAGTGTAGTATTGGTGGAAAAAAAAAAGATATAGATCACTGAAACAGAAAGGAAAGCCCATAAATAGCCTCACACCCATGTAGTCAACTGATCTTTGACAAAGAGGTAAAAGCAATTCTATATATAGAGAAGACAATCTTTTGAATAAATGGCACTAGAACAACTGTATATCCACAAGCAAAGACAAAACAAAACAAGAATCTAGACACAGTCCTTCTATTTTTCACAAAAGTTAACTCAAAATGGATCAAGGACTTATATGTAAAAAACAAACTATAAAACTTCTAGAAGATAACATAAGAGAAAATCAAGGTGACCTTGGGTGTGATGAGTTTTTAGATATAGCATCAAGTACACGAGCCATGAAAGAAAAAAATGTGTTAGACTACATGATAATTAAACATTTCCAATCTGTGAAAGACACTTTGAAGAGAATGAAAAGATAAGCCACAGACTGGGAGAAAATATTTGTAATTCCTATGTCTGGTAAAGGACAGATATCCAAAATATACAAAGAACGCTCAGGAGTCAATGATAGGAAACATACTGTACACCGAAATTGACACAACATTGTAAACTGACTATACTTCAATAAGAAAGAATGCAAATTAAAAAAGAAAAAAAAAGTCAACAATAAAAAAACAAAAAACCCAATTTAAAAGTAAGCAAAAGATCTTAACAGACACTTCACCAAAGAAGATATGCAGATAAATTATCTTATGTCTTCATGGGTCCGCAGATTAAAACAACAATGAGGTACTATCACATACCTATTAGAATGGCCAAAATCCAGAATACTGACAACACCAAATGCTAGAGAGGATAAGGATCCAAAACACTGTCTCATTTGTTGCTGGAGGAGAGTGCCATATGGGACAGCCATTTTGGAAGAGAGTTTGGCAGATTCTCACAAAACTAATTATACTCTTACCCTATGACTTAGGAATGTACTGTAGCTATTTATTCAAAAAAGTTGGGAACTGATGTCTATACAAAAACCTGCACATGACTGTTTATAACACTGTGTAATATAATCACCCCAAATGGAAGCAACCAAGATGTCCTTCAATAGGTGAATGAATAAAAACCAAAATGAAACGATACATTCATACAATGGAATATTATTCTGCAATAAAAAGAAATGAATTATCAAGCTACAAAAAAAAATGGAGGAAATTTAAGTGCACATTGCTAAGTGAAAGGATTCAATCTGAAAAGCCTACATACTGTGTAATTCCAGTTATATGACATTCTGGAAAAGGCAAAACTCTAGAAATAGTAGAAAGATCAGTAGTTGCCAGAGGCTCGGGGCAGGGAGGAAGGGATGAATAGGTGGGAGCAAAGGAGATTTTTGTGGCATATTCTGTATGACACTGTGGCAATGATGGATATATGACATTATGCATTTGTCAAAACCCACAGAACTGTAAAACACAACAAGTGAACCCTAATGTAAATTATGGACTTTAGTTAATAACAATGTGTCATGATTGGTTCATCAGTTGTAACAAATGCACCACACTAATGCGAGATGTTAGTAATTAGGAAACTGTGAGGGTGGGAGAAAGAAAACACACAGAACTCTGGAATTCCTGCTCAATTTTCTGTAAGCCTAAAACTTCTCTAAAAAGTGATCTATTAATTTAAAAACATAATGAAAAGCACAAAAAGTAATATGGCAAACACTTGTGTTCCTACTATGCAGAACTGATGTTTTTGTATTATTTGCTTCAAGTTTTTCTTTCTTTTAAATAAAAGAAATAAAATATTTAGGTTAAGCCCTCCTTGGCTTCCCTCAGTTCTAGTCCCCTCCCCCTCCCCAAAGGAAACTACTATAACTAGTGCGTATCCTCACTTTTATATTTTTATATTCATAGATGTGCATGAGCAATGAGTTGTATTATTTTTCAGGTGTTTAAAAACAATACATGAGTTGCATCAAACTATAACAGTGTTTTGCAACTTGCATTTTCCACTCAACCTAATGCTTTAAAAATCTATCCATGTTGCTAAATATAGATCTAATGCTTTTATCTTAAAGAAGTCTTTTTAAACTGTAATATCATATTCTGTCATGTATATGTTACTTGATGTTATTTTTCTATTTCTCTACTGATGGATATTCAGGTTATTTCTAATTTTATGTTACTGCTACCAGTGCAGCCATAAATTTTGTTTTTTTTTTTGGACATATGCTAGAGAACGTGTCTGTGAGTTTTTCCAGGGTACATAAAACAAATGGGATTGCTGGATTGTGACTGGCAATTCAGTTTACGCTTCTAGTAGTATACGAGTGTTCCTATTTCCTCAGTCTCCAATTCTTGATATAATAGATCTTTAAAATTTTGTCACTCTAATAGATGAAAAATACCTCTGCTTTAAATTTAGTTTTCTTTGATTTCTAGTGAAATTGAACATTTTTTTTCATATGATTACTGGACATTAAGGTTTTGCCTTGTGTTGAATTGTCTGTTCTTATTCTTCACTCATGTTAGGAGGGGTGTCGGGGAGCAGGTTTTTTCCCTAATTGATTCCTAGTTAAAAATGACATTCTGGGAAGGGAAGATATAGCTCAGTGGTAGAGTGCATGCTTAGTATGCACAAGGTCATGGGTTTGATCCCCAGTACCTTCATTAAATAAATAATAAATAAATAAATAAGCCTAATTACCCCCCCCCAAAATCAAAAAAACTTTTAAAAAATGACATTCTGGCTACTCAGCCTTCATCAGTTACATTTATTGCAAATATCTTCTCTGTCTTGTGTCTTTTACCTTTATTTATGGTACCTTGTGGTAGAGGTACTATAGAACCTGGGCTAGATACGAATCCTAGTTCCATTACTCATCACCTGTGTGGCCATGGACATCTTAGTTCCTCTCTAACCTTGCTCTCTATTTCTTCATCTGCAAAATTGGAGGGACAATAGTATCTACTTCAGAGGGTTCCTGTGAAGATTAAATGAATTAAAATGCAAAGCACTTACTTGAAAGGAGACTGGTAAACAGAAAGCAATCAATAAATGTGCTTTTGACATATAGAAGTTTCAAGTTTTTTGTTGCTATACAAAATAGATGTAATTTTTTTTTTTGCTTTTATACATAATAGAATTTCATTTCCAAGTCACATAAAATAGTCATGAAAGTACAGTACTCAGGGATGGAATTGCAGATCCACAAAGTTGTCAGGAATAATCCTCTTCCAGGTTCACTGCTCCTTCTCTTCAATATGGGCCTTATCCTCATAATCTAAAATAGTTGCTAAAGCTCCAGCCATCAGAATCATGTTTCAGGCTGCAGGAAAGAAGGAAGGGCAGAAGTGTTTGTTCTTTTCAGTTAGCTTCATTGAAGTATAATTTACATGCTCTAAAGTTTATCCCAAAATTTTAAGTGTGTAATTTGATGAGTTTTGACAAATGTATACACTTGTGTAATTATCTTAGATGTAATACACATCTAAGTGCATGTTTAGTGTTATAAAAAGTTAAAAAGTGGTGCACTGCTTTCCAATGGGGCTGCACATTTTGTGCTCCCACCTGCAGTGTATGAGGTCCAGTTGGTCCATATTCTTTCCAGTATGTGGTATTGTCAGTCTTTTAAAATTTAGCCATTCTAGTGGATGTGTATTGGTATTTGTTACTTTAATTAGCATTTCCTAAATGGCTAATGATATTAAACAGCTTTTCCTGTGCTTCTTTACTAATCATACATGAAAGTTTTAATTTTTGACATCACATTTATCTGTCCTTTCATTATTTTGGTTTTTTTTGTTGTTGTTTTTGTTGGTTTTTTTTTTTTTTTTTGTATCTTGTTTTAAAAAGTCCTCTCCTATCCTAGGCTCAAAAACATATTTTGGAATATTTTCTTCTAAAAAGTTTTAAAAATTGATTTTTCACAATTAGCTCTTTAATCCACCTGGAATTTATTTTTGAATCTTGTGTGAAGTAGGGACCTAGTTTAATTTTTATCTGTAACTAGGGATTCATCTGTGGAAAAAAAAAACAGAAAAGAAAAAAGCAAAACCATTAACCTTCCTGCTGATTGGTATCTTGTACTGTCATTTCTGCCACTTATCCACTTCTCTTATGTTCAGCTGTATTTTCTGTTATCTCTTACTTCTATGGTAGGAGTGACTTCAACATCTCCTGTATGCTTATACCACCGTGAGTTTATTCTGTCTTCCTTATTTCTGAAGTGCACTTTCCTTTTAGCTCCACCTTTCAAAATTCCACTCATTCTTCATGGTCTAGCTCAAGTGGCCCTTACAGTCTTTCAGGAGCCTGTCATATGCCTCTCTCCTCCCCTGAATTAAAGGAGAGGCCTCAGCACACCTCGGACTTTACTATAAGTCTTAGCTCATCTCTGGTGCTACAATCATAGGTGTTTGTCTTCTTTAGCCTGACACACTGTAAGCCCTATGTGTTGCTATGATTGACAGAATAATGTTTCCACTCCCATGTACTAGTTCCTGGAACTTGTGATTACCTTACATGGCAGAAGGTTTTGCCTAGGTGATTAAATCAACAACCTTGAGTTGGAGAGATTGTCCTGGCAGTCCGAGTCTAATCATGTGTGTCCTTAAAATCGAGCAACATTTACCAGCTGAGTTAAAGCAGCAATAGAAAATGGATACACTTGCTCACCACAGAGTCCTCTATAATTTGAAGCAGATCCTTAGATAAATGTGAAGTCCTCAGTCTTTGTTCATCAACCTGAATTGTGAAGCAACATGAAGCCTGGAACTGTAGAATGACTTCTTTAGGTTCTTACCACAGGGGTGGGGAGGTAACTAGCTTTATTTGCTTATTTATTTTTATTGGAGGTACTGGATTGAACCCAAGACCTCATGCATGCGAGGCATGCACTCTACCACTGAGCTATACCCTGCCCCAATTGCATCTAGACCTTTGTCACATTAAGTCTTTGCAGACTACTCAGCCTGGCTTTTCTTTTTGTTGGCAGCTCTGTGCATTCTGACATTGACTACAGTAGTGATAAATAAGTACTCAGGCTACGTGCAGAGCTTCACCTCATTTACGTGAGCTGACAGCTCAGTGGCAGAGTCCCAGAGAGAGAAGCCCTTTCCCGACAGTTTGACCTGCTCAGCGGTGCTTGATGAAGACTGTTTGATGAGGCTATTCACCAACCTTATCCCAGGGAAAATCAGTATGGGATTTGGAATCAGACATGTAAGGAACTTGGAATCCTAGCTTTGTTCTTTACTGTGACTTTTAGAGTAGGTTAGTAAATCTCTTGGAGTCTCAGTTTCCTCATACCTATGGTGGAAATTATACTCCCTCAAGTTGTCTTACAGAATGAATAAGGAGATACATGAGAAGTTATTAGCACATAGTAGGTGTTCAGTGAGTGCTGGCTTCCTATCCATCTCAGGTGCAACACCAGTAACAGAAACAATACAGCCTTCTGTTTATTTTGAAGAGTTGGCTGGAGGCAGGTAATGCAACACGACATTTGTTCTTACTTTCTATTTGTTGGTTTTGTGTTTCAAGACATAGGACTTTGGATTGCCTTACCCTGTCTCATATTTTCAGGTTTAGAGTTCTGTTTGTCATTCTGGGTTATTGGTTAAGAATAGCCCATGTGACATGGATGGCTTTTGTTAATCAAAAATTGAGAGGAGTATGGAAATAAGAGCCAGGGGTATAGAAGAGATCAAAATAAAATAAAATAATATTTTAATAATACCTGATCAAAAGAATAAAATAAATAGAATGGCAGCACTCTGGGATGGTTATTATTTCCTGACAGAGCCAGATCATCCTTCTGGCCTTGAGAGCTGCTGTTGGACCACCCATGTTTGCTCAATATGAAGCCTGATGTGAGCAAACACATCAGGCTTATGACATTGATAGGAGACAAATAGCCTCTGGGGTATGGTGATGGGGAGGCCATCTTTAAATCTTAGTGTCTTAGCGCCACTTTGCTTGTCTTCACATACTCTAAGCCTTTGGTTCTCAATACTCAAGAATACACAAAAATCAACTGGTGAGTGCTAGTTAAAAATGCAGACTTCTGCACCTCTTGCTGCTGATGGATTCTGTAGATCTGAAGCGGAGCCCAGGAATCTGCATTTAATTAGCCACTATAGCTATTTCTGATCCTGGTTGCCATCCAGGTCAGTGTTTCAGGGAGGTGGGGTCCCAGGCAGGAGCTCATCATTTATCAGCTATTTACTGAGTGCTAACTAGGTGTGAAGCCTTATAGGGGACATGGCCCTTGCTCACTAAGAGTTTATTTACATTGAGAGGGGGAAATAAGACTTGTATACAGACAGGATAACAGCTGCTGGCTCTCCAGATTAGAGTCAGACTGTTGCTTTTTCCTTGTTTGCATTTCACTTTGTGCAAGCCTCACTTTGGTTTCGAATGATTTATTCCAACTTTTGTATTCACTCATCTCTCCATCAGATTGTATATTCCTTGAGCACATGTGAGCTTCATTGTTGACCTACAGCAGTTTTGTTCCATCATCTTTTCTTATTCCTATAACTTTGATTTTGGCCATGACTCCAACCTTAGCACCGGTGGCAGTCTCTTCCTTGAGGGACTGTTTTAGAAAATGGTTTGTCTTTATAGGACTTATTGGTCATACTTTATGATGTTACTGCTGCCATAACCAATTCCCTTTGTCATCTGTCCATCTTGATGGCCTGGAAGAGATAGAGCAAAGATCAGATATGCTCCATTGTCTTTGGTTCTCACAGCACATGGGACATGTCTGTGGCGATGTGGGTTGGGTGTCAAGGTGAATCTCATTGAGAAATATGCTATGGCACAACATTTGGACAGGTAAGTAGGATGTTCAAAGGGTGTGGTCCTTAGATCTACAAATATTCAGGCATTGTGACATATTCTGAAGGCTTATCTGCTCACCTTCATGCTGGGAAGACATGAACATGTTGATTTAGTCTCTAAGAAGGAAGACTGGGCAGTTTTAAATTTCGACCAATCAGTATCTGCTTTTCCTTCTTTAGATCAGAACCATTGTAAATTCTTGGGAGAAAAGAATTGAGAAGTTGGACTTGACATTGAGGAAAGTGTGAAGGTAAGGATAATTTAACTAAGAAATGTCTTTCAAAACAGTTGAAATTTGGCAGAGTACTGGTATGGAGTGATGGAAAATCAAAAGTAATTTAAAGCCACATATGCTTGTATACACTTTGCTTTGAGAATTAAGGTAAATAGTAAAGTGAAGCCCAGGAAATAGTTCAAATTGGTTTAATGATTAGAATATACAAATGACTTGAAATATGAGTCACTAATTAAGAGTTAGGAATATTTTATTTTGGTGGTGGCTCAAGATGAATTTTTAGTTTAAATTTTTCTGCATGGTATTCATTTTATAGTGAAGTGAAGTGTTTGGTTGAGATTGCACCAAGAAAATTATAGAATCTCTTTGGGCTATTTTGAGTTCTCTCCTCTTTCTGTGCACAGACCTGGTCTGTAGTTTAAGTGGCTTTGGTTAATAGGAATTAACACCTAACACCTGATTTAGATCTTGAGCTTTGCCCAATATTATCCTTAAGTGCTAGAGTTTAAAATGTTTTGGGTGGTGAGTGAGTATGTGTGTATGGCAGGGGGTGGTCAGCAAAGAGGAGCCAATGAGGGTGTCAGAAGTTGTTTCTTGTCTTAGCACTGGGGGTGGTGATATTTGGCATCATTAGGAGCAGAGGGGTTTTTTGGATGGGGAGGAGTATAAATTTGTAGGATGAATGGCAGCTGGACGCCAGTAGATTGAATCTTGAAGCCCATCATTTTAGGTCTGCCTGAACACTTTCCCCACGAGATTACCAAAGTGATGAGATTGAGTAGGGAGGGGATGTTGAAGGAGGACCTTTCAGTTCGCTATCCTGGTGATTTTCCCTCGGGTTCCTGCTGGCTGTTTGTCAGATATGTTCTGCTCTGTGGTAGGGGAAAGCCCTGTGTTCTCCTTCCAAGTGCAATGTGCCTGCTTTTTGGATTGAGATCTAATTAAATTCTGGACTACTTGGTGTTTACAAGCAGTGAGTTGCTCCTGCAGGAAATAGTAAATCAGGGAACAAAAGATGGATAGAAAATGGTATTCTAGGAGTTAAGAGTGAAGTGACCTTTGAGAATCTGAGGGATTGTTTTTTTCTTTCCAATGAAAGTGAAATAAAGAGAATGTCATTTTTATTGCCAGAAGCAACTGGGTCTATTGGGTCCTGCCAGGCAAATATAGCAAAGCTGCTTTGACTTCATTTTTTTTTTTTTTTTGCATCTTTTAAACAGAGAAAGATTGGAAACATCAGATTGCTGCAGATTAAAAGGCAAAAGATACAGAAGTTCTATAACTGATGGAGGAACAAGGAGTCATTTCTTTCCCCACTCTGATCATCTCAAAATCTTTCAACTATTCCCCATTGCTTGCTATCACATCCTAATGGCTGTGCTGAAATATATTGTTCCATTCTGCCCTTGGGGTAGCAGGAACCTGTTAGCTGGTCATTAATGTGGGTCAGGAGGATTATTTGACCTAGAGATACACATTCAGAGATTTTCATGTTATCTCCAATGTAGGCAATATGTTTTATATGTGTGTTCAAAGTATTTATTAGGAAAGTCTAAACATTTAATAGCAACTACAGTTTTGTAACTCTGTTTTGGAATTTTCATCCTTTTTTCATATATTAGGAGCCTCAAAAAACAAAACAAAACAAAACAAAACAAAACAAAACCCCGATGGCCCAGGCCCCTAATCTCTGAGAGGCCCCAGCTGCCTGCGACATAGGCTCTCACAATACAGTAATGGACATAGAGGCCAAAGGAGAAGGCAGACTTCTAGTGACTAGATCACACAGAGAATTCATTAAAGTGAGAACTGGGTACCTTGAGAAGGTATAAGATGGGCCATCTCCTGCCTGGGCCATGAGGGAGGATTTCCCCGGGCAGATAAAACTGAAGAGGCTAGGGGAAGTCAGCCAAGTTTGGGGCAGGAGAAGGTTGACATAAGCAGCAGAAGCAGTAGGTCTTAATAACCAATTAGTTTTTAGGGACACAGGTGGACTCTAGGATGGTTGTCATATTTTGAGTTTGGGCGAGTGGGTGAATGGTGAGTGGGTTACCAAGATAGGTAAGTAGGGGAGAAACTGTTTTCTGGTAACGGGTCGGGGAGGGGTAGGATGATTAATTCAATTTTCTGGTATGTTGAGTAAGCGTGGCCTTTGAAACATCAGAGTAGAGATGTTGTATAAATATGTGATCCTGTAGTATAAGGAGGGCTTAGTTACTCTTGTTAACTTAGAGCTTCACAGTGTATAAGGCACTATCCAGGTTCAGGGGGAATAGAAGAATAGATTCATGGTCTCTGCTTTCAAGGAGCTTATTCTCTAATTGTAGTCAAGGAGTTAAATAACCACAGAAGATTCTAGTAACCCTCCAAGACAAGAGTGGAGGAGAAATGTTACAGGCAGCCCTTGAATGATTGTTAAGTGAATTGTGTAAGTGCTTCTTGCTTTTCTGCAGTTGGTAACCAAGTAGAATTGCTCATCTGGTTTTACTTTCATAGTTTGAGATGGGTTGAGGATAACATGAGTTTGTTTCTTAGTACAGGGGGTTATTTGCTTTGGAATAACTCATCTTAATTTTATGTGGTAGAAAATTTATTTGTCTTATTTTACAGAGGCGGAAACTGAGGCACTGAGAGGTTAAATAACTTGCTCAAAGTCATGTAGCAGGTTAATGGTAAAGTTGGGATTCTGATCTAATCAGTTGGAATCCAAAGTCCTCTTTCCTCAGTTTTTTCAAAATCCTGTTCTCTTTACTAAATGTATCCCCTATCATTTAAGTTATTTGAAAGATTTATTTTTAGTGGCTGCAAAATTTAATCATTCTCCTAATTTTAGACATATACATTGTTTCTGATTTGGCACCTGTATTTCTGGTTATATCTTTAGGATAAATTCTTGGAAGTGGATTTCCTGTACCAAAGAATATAAAATCCTTCAGGCTCCTTAAGAACACATCTTTTCCCAGAAAAAATTCTTTTCCAGGAAAGTTCAAACAATTTACAGTCTAGATGTGCTTTTCAATCCCACGTAGGAGTATTTTTCAACCAGTGGTTGCCTAAGCCAAGACAAATAAGAGGACTGAGTAACACTATGATAAAGATGGTGGTCAGGGTAGTGAATTACAGATGCTGTTAGGAGCAGGAAAGAACTCCAGGTGTCATCTAGGCCACTCCCTTTTGTTAATTAAGAGCCAAGGCTCAGAGAGGTTAAGGGACATGGTTCAAACCATACCACTAATTAGTGTCAGAGTAGATGCTGCATTTAGCACTATGTAATAAGTTAGTCAGAGTCTCTTGGATGGTTTGGATGGTTCAGGTGTGTGCTGAAGTGTCCATTTGGAGTCTCAACTGCAGATTTAAGACACTCTGAGTCAGCTTCATAGTTCCTCCTTGAAACTTCACAGTTGTGACAAAGGGATGTGGAATTAATCCAAAGGGGTCTGCCTGGTACTGAGAAGTCCAGTACCCACCCAAGGATATAAAGAACTCTTCTGGGCCAGGGTGTATCCTGAAATCCCCTTGCATGAGTTCTCCTGCATCTGGCCTACTGTTAGATACATAGGGATGATTCTGAACTCTCTCTTTGTTATTCTGTAGGTGGTGTAATATGTTTGAACAAAGAGATGCTCACATAATTCAAGACTGGTTTTCTATAGCACTGACCAAAAAAAGGAGGATATTTCTGTTTCTTATTGCTCTATCATGTAGCAATGGTGTAAACAGAATTTATAATTTGATTTGTCTTGGTATCCACCTGGAAAGGATGGGTTAGGCTGTTAAACCTCAACATTTCAGTGACTTAATACAATAAAGGGTTGTTTTTTGTAAAAATTAGATGCAGGCTGGTTGACTATCTTCTATGCTGCAGATATGCCGTGCCAAGTTTGTTAAGGCAGGGAAAAGAGAGTGAAGGGGATCATGTAGGCTCTTAACAGACTTAGCCTGGAAGTGACAAATGCCATGGTCCATTGGCCAGAACTAGAAACATGGTTCTGATTCAAATGGAGAAGAGGCTGGGGAAAGTGTGTGGACGAATACACAGGTATTTGATGTGCACTAATGGTCTCTTCCACACACATGATGCTTGATACTTTGAGGTTACCTACTTTACTTTATTTTTTTATTTAAAAAAATTTTTTTAACATTTTTTATTAAGAGATTACCTACTTTAAAAAATTGTAGGCAATTTTCTATCATTTCAAGTTTTAAACATAAAGGTAGAACTTTTCTAGTACTTTCAAACATGCTTAAAGTGTAACTGTTGGTTGAGTACATACTGTGATTTTAAGAAATCTTTTGAGATCCCTGTTAAAAGAATGAAACTTTTTTTCTTAATAGTTGTGAGATTCAGGCAAGTCATTTACCTTCTCTAAACCTATATCCCTATTGAAAGTGTGATTTAACCTCTCATTCATGGCTATGTTGTGAAAATTAGGTTAGAGATCGCATGTAAAACATTTGCCACAATGCCTAGACAAAAGTCAGAGCTGGACAGATGTGAATTTTTCTTCTTGTTGGCACTGCTGATATTGTAGTGGACCTCCTGCTGTCGATATGGGGTCCTCTGAATCAGTGGTGTATCCATAATCACCAGAAGACAACGTGCTTTATAGGAATAAACAATGTTTTGGCAAAGTGCTAGAAATGGAATGTCTTTATCTTCTATGTGTTCTTGTTTTGGTAGTCATGGGGAGTTTCAAAGGCCATGCTGTCCCTGGCACCTTCTTCTGTCTCATTGGTATTTGGTGGACTGTACGATGCATTCTGAAATACACTTTCAAAAAGCACAAGAGGACTTCCTTCCTGGATTCCAAAGCATTATTCCATCGAATAGAAATTTTGGAGGGGATCATAATAGTTGGAATGGCTCTAACTGGTAAGTGAACCATTTCTGTGTTCTGTTTTCTTTCTTGGGTATTTTCACATGCAAAAAGAAGATTCAATCTCAAAACCAGAAATTGCCAAAATGAATTTTTTATTCAAAAATATCTCTGAATACATATTCTAATTATAATTTCTATCTAATGTAATTTATTAGAAGGCAATGCTTCGTATTTATACAAAGGCCTATTCCTTAATGAATTAGTCACAGCAACTAACTTGCCTGCCCACTCAAGGTGAATTTTCTTTATAGAATTAGGTGGAGCTTTTGAAACAATTTTGTCGATTATTCTGATGCCTGAAAGAGTAAACTGTATCAGAAACCATTTATTAAAACGACACCAAAATAATCAAGTGATTATGGGAGGGCTTCAAAAATAAATTGTTGCAATGATAAATTGCTGATGGGCTGAACAGAGGGTTCAGAGTGAACCCTTATCTTCTGCACTCATCCTTTTTGTGTGAGTACTAGCTTAGAGAGATTTGACCAGATGACTTCTAAGGCCTTTCCATTGGCTGTAAGATTCTGTAAAAATGTTCTGTGTTTTTAGAGTTCCTTTTCAGCCTCTCCTTTATGAAAGGCAAAACTTCCTAATTTCCCTTTGGATTTCTTCATGCTTTGTTCACGGTGATAGGTCTTTGCCACGCACAACCATCAAATTACAGACCAACCATTTCCAAAGAGAGGAATTTCCTTGCCAAATTCTACAGATTTACAAATAAAGCATCTTTAAGAAAGCTTAACTGTTTGTGTAACTGACTAGACTATATGCTTTATCTGTCTGTGCTTTCTCAGTTATCCTTCATTGGGAAGAAGCTGAACTCTAGCATTTTTATCCTGAATCGTGCACAACTCTCAACCCAAAGATGTAGTGTGCAAGAGGGAAGTAATCAGCCTCTAAAGGACTAATCTCACAAATCTGAATCCCAAATTATTCAGGATTTATCTAGTGATTAGATTAAAACAGTAACTAATATCATCAGTGGAACTGATCATGGAACTAAGTAGAACTAAGTTCATTAGCTTTGAAGATCTGAAATAGCTGTTGGACTAAATTGGTTATCTTTGACTAAAAGTGATTATCCGAACCATTATTTGAAGCTCCAGAACAAGCCTAAAGAATCGGTGCTCAGCTGTTAGGGAGCAGCCCAGAAAGAAGACTCAATGTCATGAAAGGACACTCTATTGGACTAAGCAGGAGGCTGGTCCTTCTGCATCTCCCTGTTTTCTCAGTAAAGTTATGGAGAAGGCTGCTAACACTGTGATATGTTCCTCTGCAGGCATGCTTGGAGAACAGTTTATTCCTGGAGGACCCTATCTGACCTTATATGACTATAAAGAGGGCCAGTGGGTCCAACTCATGGGCTGGCATCATTGTACCATGTACTTCTTCTTTGGGCTAATGGGTGTGTCAAAGATCCTATGTTCCACCATCAGGTCACTTCCTGTCTCCTTAACCAAGTTAATGCTTTCAATTGCCTTACTTGTGGAGGGTAAGTATGAGTGAGTATTTTTCATACACCTTTCACTATTATTGGACATTTGTCTAGCCCTTTATAATAATATTCCCTTAGTGTCCTGGGGCAGCCTTGATCCAAAGGGCCATCTGTTTGGACCATAGTGAGCTATTGAGATGTCCTAGACAGGATGCCAAAGATTTTCCCTCCCTACTGACTCATTTAGTACAACTAGACAAGCACAATCATTCAGTGTGCTTTATTCACATTTCATATCCTTCTTAAATAACCACCTACCATGGTTATTTATCTCTGGTTTATCCTGGAGATTATCATTATTCCATTTTTAACAAGTAAAACTGAGCTCAGAGTAGTGAAGCATGAACACCCTCAAACGAGGAGACCACTCACAGCAGAGTAGCTTCCACACCTACAAACTATCCTTTACTAATATTAATATAGTAAAACTCCAACATGACATGATAAGTAGGGTCCAAAAAATTCAGTCACATGAAAATGAGGTCATACCATTTTTTGTTCAGTTGGCCTCTCTGTTACTGTATAGGGAAATCATGAAAACAAGTATTCAATGATTTGTTTTTATGTATTTCATATATAAGGAATAGATTGATGCTAGGACTAAAAAAGCCCCAAATTGCCAGGAGGCAGTTATTTCCTGATGTTCACCTTGCCTCTCACATCTAAAGATAAGAGCTTTTGCGAAACACTCTTTGAGAACAAGAGCTGGATAAACATTGGGCACCAACAACCAATAGCATGACTCATTATCTCAGGGTGTTACTCTATTTTGAATGAACATCTTTCCCATCTCATCTAAATGGAAAGGGTGGAGATGAAGCTGGAATCTCTCCATGGGATTAAAAAATGTAGTTAGTTACTACTTCTTGGGAGCTTCCAGAGTAACTTACCATACCCATCAAAGTCCACTTTTATGATTTGTGCATTTATTTACTGCCTACAGGGGACTGAATTCCAGAGGCCAGACTTGGTCTCATTCTTCTGTGTATTGACCCTAATTCTCACTCCCCTGCCTCCATCATGATGAATAATAATTCATCCTCTTGCATAGAAGATGCCTTGAAATATGATTAGTTGGGAATGTCATAATGTGTTGGAGGAGAGAATAAAAGTTGGGGAAGGGAAAAAGAGATTTCAGATTCCAACCTAAAGAGATGGTGATTGCAAGAGGTTTCCATTATTGTGGGAAGCAGTGAGCACCTGATATTCGGGACAAACTTGTGTCTGTAAAGTTCTGTGGTGCATGCGCCTGCAGAGAGAGGGAGAGAGAGAGAGGGAGAGAGAGAGAGGGAGAGAGAGAGAGAGACAGAGGGAGAGAGAGAGAGGGAGAGAGAGAGAGAGGGAGAGAGAGATGGAGGGAGGAAGAGAGAGAAACAGTAGATATGCCTTGGTTTCACTGAAAAAGCCATTTTTTTTTTCTCCCTCTATCAGCTTTTGTCTTGTACAACCACACTCATGGCCGGGAAATTCTGGACATCTTTGTGCACCAGCTTCTGGTCTTGATCGTCTTTTTGGCAGGCCTGGTTGCCTTCATAGAGCTCTTCATACATGCTAATATAACCATAGAGCTTCTGCGGATTAGTCTGATCCTCCTCCAGGGCAGCTGGTTCTTTCAGGTGAGTTTGAGGGCTCCAGTTAATGTTCTTGGTGATTCCACCTGTAAGCTTCTCTCTTTAATTGGTGGGCATTTTTCTCTAGACCCCAAAAACTTCCTTTTGATGTGCTGCTTATTACAGTGAGAATGTGGGCCTTTGAGAGGTGATGTTTCTTTGAGTGGCTCAGCAGCCCAGTGGGAGCGTTGACAGAGCAGCAGGGAAGGTGGGGGGTAGGTGTGCCTGTCTTCGTCACACACCCGAGTATCCATTATGTAGGAACTCGGAGCTGGTGCTTTTAGCTGGAAGCAGTTCCTGATGCCCAAGCAGCTTAAAGCCTAATGGGTGCAGCAACATGGATGGACCTAGAGATCATCACACTGAGTGAAGTAAGTCAGGCAAAGAAAGACAAATATTGTGTGATATCATTTATATGTGGAATCTAAAAAAAAAAAAAAAAAGATACAAAGGAACTTATTTACAAAACAGATAGACTCATAGATATAGAAAACAAACTTATGGTTGCCAAAGGGGAAAGGAGGAAGAGGATAAATTTGGAATTTGGGATTAACAGACATATACTACTATATATGAAATAAATAAACCATGAGACCTACTGTATTACACAGGGAACTGTATTCAGTATCTTATAGTAACTTATAATGGAAAAGAATCTTGTATCTCAATCAGTGAATATATATTTTATAGGCTGATAAATTATAATCCGACATTCATATGTATATATTAAGAAAGTCCTGGATGAAAGGTGAATGTAGTTTAATCAGGGGAGTTTTCTTAGAGGAGATTTTAGTCCCCAGAGAGTAGGGGTTTGGGGTGACGAGGTTATTTCAGGGATTTTAGTTAAGCGTGGTAAGAATGCATTGGTAGGTGCAGGAGAGAAACGTCATGGTCAAAACGGAATAGGAAAGATGTCATATTCAAGCGTGTAGGGGAGGAGGAAGGCTTTTGCAGCAGAGGCTAGTAAAGAGTGGCTAGATTTAGTTATTGTGAAGGAAAAATGATACAGAAAAAAATAACGAGTATCTTATAATGTGATAAAATTGATCACTAGTAAATTTAACCAGCTTGTACGCAGAAGTTATTTTGTGAGATTATCATCTGCTTGGGAAGCTAAGTAGAAAGGGATGTAAAACACAATTGTGCATTCCATATGTCCTGATTGGAATATTTTACTATGTGTATGTATTGCCTATTCAAAAATGAAAATAAAATTTTAAAAATTTAAAAGAGGTAACTTCTGGTCAGGATGACACGGTGAGTTTATGCTTCAGTATATCTTCTCTGCTCCAGACAGATAACAATGACAGATAAAGCATCAAAAATACCTAGGAAATAAAAGAGAAATGTAAATAAAAAATAAAGTAAAAAAAAAAACCTAGCTGCAATTAAACAACACAGACAAAAACAGGGCAAGCCACGCTGAGGACCAGATACAGAGTAGAAATGCACAGCCAGGGTAGAGCTGGGCTGCAGGTCCAGAGCAGACTGTGATGATTGGGTGTTTGGCTCCAGAACTAAAAGGAAATTAAAGGTTCCTCTTGATGTGGGGGATGAAGCCAGGCTCTTGGAACTCTTTAATTATGTTGTTTATATAACCTCGATTCCTAATTGCTTGTCATCCAGTTGATCTTTCACTTTCTATTAGAAGTCTGCTAAAATTTTATATTGTTGTTGTGGATTTGTCAGTTTCTCCTTATTTTTGGTTTTTGCTTTAATGTTATGAGACTGTATTCTACTTATCTTTTTCTAGGTTTTTGAGTTGAAGTTTCATTTTTTTCTTCTCAATCTTCTTGTGTTTAAATAAGTACACATAAGGTTATAGATTTCCCTCCACACATTACTGCAGATTCCTCCCACGAGACTTGATGTGCTATAGGTTTCACTCTTGGGCAGTTATGAATGTTACATTCTCCATGTGCTTTCCTCTTTAATTTATGAGTTATTTAGGACTGTGCTTTTAAGTTTCCAAAAATATTCTTTTTCTTTTTATTGTCTGTTTTCAATTGCATTGCTTTGTAGCCAGAGAATGTGTTCTCTTTGAAATGTGTTGAGACTTTCTGTGGAATGGAGCCCAATGTCAGTGAGAGTAAATGTTCCATGTGTTTGGAAAGAAAGTGTATTCTGTCTTTGTTGGGTTCAGGATTCTCTGTATATATCCACCAAATCAAATTTGTTAAAGAGTTAAATATTCAAGTGAAGAGATTAGAAAGTAAGAACAAAAGGGAGGAAACCCGAAGAGAGTTGAAGAAAGGGGTAATAAAGATAAGAGCAGAATAGCGAATCAGTGTTCCATTAATAATTAGTGATTAATTAAATATCCAAGGGAGGAAGCGGTGGGTTATCATAACTAAGAACAGGCTGGCTTGATGTTGTCCCTTTAGGCAGAGAAATAATGTTTTCATATTTCCCCAAGAGTTCTTCTAAGGGAGAGCTATGAGATTAAAGTCCTTGGGCATCAGTGAGATTATTTTAAAAATTTTCCAATTGTCCGTATGTCTAGACTAATATCTTTTTTCCATCTGGTGACCAGGATAAATAACGTTTGGAGACTTAAAGAAAAATGAACGTTTAATACCAATGCAAACACACACACTGGCAGGAAATGAAGGTTTAGCCATAGTGCCTCTCCCCGTGACCCCTTCGATTCCTCTGAAACAACCATGTCTGGGGACTTAGGCGGATTTATTATGCTTCCACGTTTTTTTTTTGCTATGTGTAGTGTCTGAATGTTTATGCCCAAAACTCTATGTTAGGCAAATAATATTACATTGTGATTTGCTTTTCACCATATTTCTTCTCTTGCTATTTCTCCATACACTGTTAATACTAGTGCATAAACAGTATATAAACAGATTAGAGAAAGAGCGTAGTTAGATTCTTGGAACCATAAGTATGGAGACGTGAACCAAATGAGGCAAATGCTCACATTGGACACATTTTTTACAACTCATATATGAATGATTAGGTAATAGACAAACCTAGAGGGAATTAATTCCCATCCCAACCTGTATCAGTGATTTCTTTCCTGAACCACATTATAGCCAAATATGTTTTCTCAAAAGCCTAACCACATCATGCAATTTAAAAAAGAAAAAAAAAATCCCTTAAGCCCACTGATTCCATGAATCGTGTTTTCTCTGAGGCTTTGCATGGGAGAATATTTCTGAAGCTCACCTTTGCACTCTGTCGTTCCCAAGTTCCTGCCCTTTGTTGTCAGAGCTGCAAGGCACAGTCAGAGAACAAGGAAGACTCCCTTGCTGCTGCATCTCATAATTTTGGGCAATTGCTTCTGTAGCATCTCCCAGCTCCACTCATTGCCCCAGCAGCTCCCAGAACCCCCAGATCCCCGGGCCCGAACTGAAACTCAACCTTGCCTTACCTTTAAGAAAGATAAACGTTCATTCAAAAATGACAAAAAGACCCAACTATGCAGCAGTGGTCTGAAGACCCAAGTAAGCAGCAGTGGTCTGAGGTCTGATATGGTAGATCAAACACTTGCTTAGGCTTATGGTGTTGACATAAGTGATGAGAGAGGAAGATATAAAACACTAGGAAATGCAGACTAACCTGTAGTGGGCCCCTGACGTGTTACCTGTTAGAGAAGATAATTATTTACATTTTAAATGGGATACTAGTGAAGCTTAAACGAGTCAAAAACAGATGTTCAGAAGTGGCGTATGAGATACAACAACAAAAAAAGTTCTTTTTCAGGCCTTTTATTTTTTCTTGGAATTTTACATGAGGAAGCAAATTAGAATAGCAGATGAAAGAGTAGTGACTGATTTTTATATTGACAGGAGGATTTAATGGATGGTGGCATTATCTGGCCTTATTTTTCAGCTTTCCTAATTTACTTGGTTTTAGCCTGAAATGACTTTGGAACGTTTCTATGGCTTTCCGTATAAGCACATCCGTTAACTCTGTTCACAGGCTTCACAGCGGCCTTTGGTCAAATCTTTAGCTTTTATAAAATACCAGGTTCTGAGGGTCTTAATGCGATTAGCAGGGGCACAAGGAGGGGTGCTCAAATTTCTCTTTTCCTGGAGTAAGACAGTAAACATTTGGACTGGTAGAACTGTTGATGACTGATGGAGGTGACTTAGGACAGATGTTTATTTTAGAAGCTCCAAAAAACCATTGTGACTATGGCATGGAGGGAAAAGCCTCTGAGCCTCCAGGTCCGGCAGACCCGGATCTGAATTCTAGTTCTACCATATTAATCACGTGCCCCTAGACTAGCTATTCTGTGCGTTTAGGGTTCCTCAACTGAAAAATAACGTCTCATGAGATTGTTGCTAGGATGAAACATTACAACCTGAAAGTACATCATGCCCCAAGGAGATATTGTTAATTCCATAGGAAGAGGGTTAAGAAAGCTCCCAGGAGAAGGTAGACTTGAGTTGGGATTTGAAAGCTGATTGAGAGTCACCAGTGTGTCCAGGCTTGAGCTTTAGGACAGGTGATACCTGTGTTAGTGTCCTAGGGCTGCGACGACAAATTCCCACAAACAAGAAGACTTCAAACAATGGAAATTTATGCTTTCACTGTTATGGAGGCTAGAAGTTTAAAAGTCAAGGTGTCAGCATGTTGGTTTTTTCTTGGGACCCCAAAGGGAGAATTTGTTCCGTGCTGCTCTCCTAGCTGGTTGCCAGCAATCGTTGACTTTCTTGCCTTGTTGGCAGCATAACCCCAATCTCCTGCCTCCATAGTCACACCTGTGTGTTTCTTTGTATCTGTGTCATCACATGGCCTTCTTATAAAGGCACCAGTCTTTGGATTTAGGGCCAGTTCTGATGTCTGACCTCATCTTAACTTGATGACATTTGCAAAGACCCTGATTCCCATTAAGGCCACATTCACAGGTATCAGGGGTTAGGACTTCAATGTGCCCTTTTGGAGGGCACAATTTAGCCTGCAGCGACTGCTGACCCTTCCCTCTGGGAGCTGGAGGAAATCACTCTCCAAGCAGGGGTAGACGGGTTGTGTGGATGGCATTGAAGGAGCAAGCATGGGACATAGGTGGGAACTGGGGAGCTAGTCCACAGTTGATTAAACTCCATCTCCCAGAAAGATTTTTTCTTTACACAGAATTTCTCTTACCCTCCATGCGTTGCTGTGAGAGTGGTCCTGACATCCCAGCTGAAACTGAGAGTTGAGCATATGCCTTGAGTTTCCTTCTTGTCATTTCCAAACAATGAGCTCAGAGGATCTAAAAATTCTTGCTTTCTTCCAGGGCCTTCAGGGACCTGGGCTCTAGTCACTCTGGTCCCCACAGTGAGCTTTCCTCACAGAACATAAAGGGATATTGCAAAACACTGATATGTCCAAACACCCAGCAAACTGGCTGGGTGACATTTTCCACATGAATATTGTAGGCTCAGATCTCTAATTTGATGAGTGACGTATGTTTTCAAGTGGTGTTAATGCCTCAGCCCTTTAGAACATATCCGTGTCCTAATATGGAGTACCCAGCCCTTGGCAGGTGAGGTACAGCAGCAATGATGCAGGTATCTTTGCAATTGTTTGAGAATGGAGAGGCAGGCTGGTGCGTTAATAGTTTTCTTATTTCCAAAACAGAGACAACAAAGGTACTCTGTCTCCTGGGATGTGGACGAGGGCAGAAAGAAGTTATTATGGAATACCTTGCTAATTTCAACTCATGTGATATTTTGGAAACATTTATGAATGTGACATTGGTTGATAAATAAAATGTACAGCACCAGCACAAAAATAAGAACCTCTGTCTGGCTTGCTCCACTTGGCCAGACGAGGACTAATCTGAATGATGAATCGATAGAGAGTGCGTGTTCCTGGTCACATTTGCCACTGAGGAACACAGGTCTGGTGTTGCTGGATATTTCTATTTTTACAAAAAAGCTGAGGCTGCAGACTTTTGTGTGATGTTCCCTAATTTTTTAAATGTTGGAAACAAATTTAAATTACTTAAAAAAATGCACAGGCCAAGCAAAGCATGTCTGTGATTTAGATGTGGCTCAAGGGCCGCCAGTCTGTAATCTGTGTTTTAAGGGCAAAACAGTACCGTGTTTTCCTGGGACCAACTTCCGTCTCATTACTGATTGTTCAAATTGTATCAAAATGGCTCAAGCTGACCCTGTTATCCAAGCTGCTGTCCTTCATATTGTCCCACGGAGAAAGGCTAACTGATGAAGGAGAGTGTGGGGTAGAAGAAGGAACACAGAGAGGTTTTAGTGCTGGACACTTGTAGTTTGGAACCCTGTCTGTCATTCATCCATTTTGTAATTTTGGGGAAGTTACTGAGGTCTCTGAGTTCCAGTTTTACCCTCTGTAACATGAGGATAATGATATCTTCTCCTTGGGGTTATTGTGAGGATGAGAATTATTGTGAAGTTAATGTTCGTCAGTGAGGTTAAAGATATACAGTGGTATATCTACCAGTTGGTACAAATGGTAGTTCTCCTTCCAACTAAAGGGAATCCTTTAAAATGGGAAATGGGAACAAGTGATTAAGGTACAAATCTTAGTTTTCCCTGATTTATTTAAATTACTTGAAATTTCCAACAGAATGGAATTAAGGTTTCACTCAATAGTATAGACTAAGCGCTTTTTTTTTCTGTTAAGATTTCATTTGTTAGATGTATGATCAGGGGCAAATCACTAAACCACCCAATTTTCTTATCTGGTTAATAAGGATAATAATATATTAAATTGGGATAATAATACATTATTGAAGGGCTAGTGTAAGGAAACTTCCTAAGCACTGTAACTGCACGTAGTTTGCTAATGTATGGTAGACATTTGTACAATTATCCATGTAATTATCTCGGTCTTGTATTTCATTAGATCTCGAGACCTGACATCTGTTCATCCGTCTGTCTGTCTGTCATCCATCTATCTTAATTTTTTATTAGAATAAAATTCACATAGAATTAACCATTTATTTTTCTTCCAGTTTTATTGAGAAATAATTGACATACAGCACTGTATAGATTTAAGGTGTGCAGCATAATGATCTGACTTACATACATCACGACTTACATACAACGCAGTGTTTAACGAACATCCATCATCTCATGTAGAAACATAATTAAAGAAATAAAAAAATTTTTTTCCTTGTGGTAAAAACTCTTAGGATTTACTTTCTTAACAACTTTCATATATAACATACAGCAGTGTTAATTTTATCAATTGTATTGCACATTATATTACTTATTTATCTTACAACTGGAAGTTTGTACCTTTTGACTGCCTTCATCCAGTTCCTCCTCCTCCCACCTCCCACCTCTGGTCACTACCAGTCTGATCTCTTTTTATGTGGGTTTACTTGTTTGTTTGTTTTTGAACTATAACTGACCTATGACACTATATTAGTTCCTGGTGTACAACATAATGATTTGATATTTCTGTACATTTCAAAATCATCTTCATGATAAACTAGTTGTCATCATTCACCATACAAAGATATTACATAATTATTGACTATAATCCCCACTCTGTACATTTCATACCAAAGACTCATTTATTTTGTAACTGGAAGTTTGTACCTCTTAATCTCCCTCACCTCTCTCTCTGATCTCCCAACCCCTTTCCTTTCTGGTAACATTAATTTGCAGATACTAAATACTATATATAAAATAGATAAACAGCAGGTTTCTTCTGTATAGCACAGGGAACTATATTCAATATCTTATAGTAACCTATAATGAAAAAGAATATGAAAACAAATATATATATATATGTATATGTATGACTGAACTAATACCCTGTATGCCAGAAATTGACACAATATTGTAAACTGACTATATTCAATAAAAAATAAAATAAAAAGTATATAGCTCAGAGGCATTTAGTACATTCACAGTATTGTGCAACTATTACCTCTGCTTAGTTCTAAGATATTTTCATCACCCCAGAAGGAAACCCTGGACCCATTAAACAGTCCCTCCCTCTCCCTCTCTTCCCAGCCCCTGGTAGCCACTAATCTGCTTTCTGGCCCTATGGATTTACCTATTCTAGATGTTTCATGTTAACAGAATCATATAATATGTTACCTTTTATGTCTGGCATCTTTTCCTAACATAGTGTTTTCAAGATTCATCTGTGTTGCATTATTTATTTGTATGTCATTTTTTATGGCTGAGTAATATTCTGTTGTACGGATATACCACATTTTGCTTACTCATCATCAGTTGACAGACATTTGGATTTGTTTTCAGCTTTTGGCTATTGTGAATAATGCTGCTATGAACATTTGTGTACAAGTTTTTGTTTGAATACCAGTTTTCAGTTATTTGGGGTATATATAGTACCTATAATGAAATCGTCAGGTCATGTGATAATTCTACATTGAACTTTTTGAAAAACTATCAGATTGTTTTCCACATGGCTGTACCATCTTACATCCCCACAAGCAATGTGTAAGAGTTCCAGTTTCTCTATATCCTTACCAACACTTGTTACTTATTATTATTATTATTACCCTAGTGGGTATGAAGTGGTATTTCATAGGGTTTTGATCTGCATTTCTCTAATAATTAATGATATTCATAATCTTTTCTTGAGCTTATCGACTGTTTGTTTACCTTCTTTTGGGAAATGAGTCTTCTAGTCCTTTGCCCATTAAAATTTTTTTTGTCTTTTTGCTGTGTTTTAGGAGTTCTTTATGTATTCTAGATATCAATTCCTTATCAGATATATGATTTGCAAGGATTTCCTCCCATGCTGTGGGTTTTCCCCTTTTCTTGATAGTGTTCTTTAATGCACAGAAGGTTTTAATTTTGATGTGCTTTTGGTGTCATGTAAAAGAAATCAGCATCAATCCCAGGCCATGAAGCTTTTCCCTTACATTTTCTTCTAAGAGTTATGGTTTTAGTTCTCATGTTTAGGCCTTTGATCCATTTTCAGCTAATTTTTATATGTGGTGTAATGTAAGGGTCCAAATTCATGTTTTTCATGTGGATTTCCAGTTGTTCGAGCACCATTTGTTGAAGAGACTGATTTCTCCCATCAAATGCCTTGGCATTCTTGTCAAAAGCCAATTTACTAGAGGGTATTTATCTCAATTCAATTTCATTGATCTGTAGTTCTATCATTGTGTTAATACTAAAATGTTTTGATTACTGAATTTTTTGTAGTGAGTTTTGAAATCAGTAAGTGTGAGTCTTCCAACTTTTCTTTTTCAAGATTGTTTTGGCTACTCTGGATATCTTGCAATTCCATATAAATTTTAGGATCAGCCTTCCATTTCTGCAAAAACGGTTATTGGTATTTTGATAAGGATCACATTGAATCTGTAGATTGTTTTATGTGTTATTGCCATCTTAACAATATTAAATATTCCCATCCATGAACATGAAATATACTTCTGTTTATTTAGATCTTCTTCAATCTCTTTCAACGGTGTTCTGTAGTTTTCAAAGTATAAGCCTTGAACCTCCTTGATTAAATTTATTCCTAAGTATTTTGTTCTTTTAAATGCTATTTTAAGTGGAATTGTTTTGCTAACTTAATGTTTTTGGATTGTTCATTACATGTTTATAGAAATACAGCTGACTTTTGTGTGTTGTTTTTGTATTCTGCAAGTATGCTAAATTCATTTATTAGCTCTAACAGTTTTTTGTGGATTCTTTAGGATTTTATATACATATATATGTATATATGTATATATATGTGTATATATGTATATATATGTGTGTGTATATATATATATACATATAAGCATGTCATTTGTGAATATAGATAGTTTTACTTCTTCCTTTGCAATCTGGATAAACTTTATTTTTCTTTTTTATTTTTGGTATATATACATATATATATTATTGTATAGTCAGTTTACAATGTTGTATCAATTTCTGGTATACAGCATAATGCTTCAGTCATGCATGAACATACATATATTTGTTTTCATATTCTTTTTCACCATAAGTTACTACAAGATATTGAATATAGTTTCCTGTGCTATACAGTATGAACTTGTTGTTTATCTATTTTATATATATATTTCTTGACTAATTGCTCTGGCTAGAGTTTCTAGTACAATGTTGAATAGAATTGGTAAAATAAGACACCCTTGTCTTGTTCCTGATCTTAAGAGAAACATTCAGTCTTTTATCATTGAACATAATGTTACCCATTCACATTTATTTATTTTAAAATCTTTTTTTAAACTCTAATTTGAAATAACTGAGTGAAACTATACCACTTAGAAACCTAACACATTCTCTGAAAGTTCACCAATCCCCAGAGATGATTACTATTCATATTTTGAAATTGATTTTTAAACGTCCTTAATATTTTTTTTCAAAAATGCAATCTGGTAGATACTGTCTATATTTCTAAAACAAGCAGCAGATATCTTATCTGTAGCATCTCAGATAATGGGAGTTAGCTTAGTTACCATTAATCTTGGAACAAAGCATTTTGAAATGCACCATCTTCAGGAATATGACTGGTACTTTTTAATGTGTGCTTTTTGTTTTAAATTACAGATTGGTTTTGTCCTTTATCCCCTCAATGGAGGTCCTGCATGGGATTTAGTGGATCATGACAATATTATGTTTCTCACCATATGCGTCTGTTGGCATTATGCATTCACCATTATCATCATTGGAGCAATTTATGCCTTTGTCACCTGGTAAGTTAGTGATTTTTGTTCATGAAAGTTCTATTTTTCAGTATATAATCATCAAGACTTGATAGTACTGAACTTTAAACTCAAAGGGGTATTTCATTCCTTAGCATTCCACAAAACAGGGTAATGTGGCAGAAAATTATCTGCAAACACAAACATTCCCAATAAAAAGAATACATACTGATTTATTGTTAGAGTATTTAAACAGTGTCTCTACTATGCTTCTAACCTATGTATCACCCTTCAACACACTCTTCTGTGCCTCCAAGTCTTTGCATTTGCTGTTTTCTTTTCCAGATGGTTTTCACCACACCCGCAGCGAGCTCTCTGTTTGCTCCTGTGTACATCATGTATAGCACTTCCTAGGTGTGGTGTCATTTTTGACCAACATGTATATCTCATATTAAATTTGAATACCTGATTAATTTGGCATTTACTCTAATATTTATAAAAGTGAGATTCCGTTGAATGATACATGTGTTTCACGTTGGGTGAGGAGCAATATAACAGATTGATAAGAACCCATATTCCTAGGTCTGCTGCTTGTCAGCTATATGACTTTGGGCAAATTATTTAACCACATTAAGTATCAGTTTTGTTGTTAGCAAAATGGAGATAATAATAGTACCTTAATGTTTAAACTGCCTAGGACTTAATAAGAGCTCAGTGAAGATTCTTCTTCTTCTTGTACTTTTCTTTTCTTTTTCTTTTTGGTTCCTGTGATAGATTTCTTTTTGAAGTACAACTGACATACAACATTATACTAATTTTAGGTGTACAACATAATGATTCAATTTTGTATACATTGCCAAATGACCACCATAGTAAGTCTAGTTACCACACAAAGTAACAAATAATTTTTCTTGTAATGAGAACTTTCAAGATTTACTTTCTTAGCAACTTACAAATTTGTAATACAATATTACTGATTATTGTCACCATGCTGTATATAACATCCCCATGACTTACTTATTTTATAACTGGAAGTGTGTAACTTCTTGATCCTCTTCACCCATTTTGCCTACTTCCCCTGACTCTGGTGACCACCAGTCTCTTCCCTGTATCTATGTGTTTTATTTCGTTTTCATTTTGTCTGTTCATTTGTTTTTTAGATTCTGCATATGAGTGAAATCATATGGTATTTGTCTTTCTCTGTCTAACTTATATCACTTTGCATAATACTTGAGGGTATTACGCAAAGTGATATGTTAGACAGAGAAAGACAAATACCTATTTCATTTTTTATGGCCGAGTAGTATTCCATTACATATATTTAAACACAAATGTTTTTTATGGCTGAGTAGTATTCCATTACATATATATAAATATAAGCAAAACATCTCTTTTATTCATTTATCCATTGTTAGACATTTAGATTGTTTCCATATCTTGGTTATTATAAACATGCTGCAATGAACCTAGGGGTGTCTATATCTTTTTGAATGTGTGTTCATTTTCTTCAGATAAATACCCAGAAGTGGAATTACTGGATTTTTGATAGTTCTATTTTTAATTTTTTGAGGAACCTCCATGATGTTTTCCATAGTGTTGGAAATTCACATTTCCAACAACAGTGCGTGAGGGTTCTCTTTTCTTCATATCCTCACCAGTACTTGTTATTTCTTGTCCTTTCAACAGTAGCCATTCTGTAGGTGTAAAGTGATATCTTATTAGGGTTTTGGTTTGCATTTCCCTAATGATTAGTGATATCAAGCATCTTTTTATGTGCCTTTTAGTTATTGGTATATTTTCTTTGGAAAAATGTCTATTCAAATTCTCTGCCTATTTTTAAACTGGAATGTTTTTGTTGTTGTTGTTGTTGGGCTGTAAGAGTTCTTTATATGTTTTGGATATTAATCTTTTATCAGATATGAGTTAGGAATATCTTCTCCCATTCACTAAGTTTCCTTTTTATTTTTTTGATGGTTTCCTTCACTGTGCAGTAGCTTTCTAGTTTGATGTAGTCCCATTTGTTTCCTTTTGTTGACATTGCCTTTGGACTCAGATCCAAAAATATCACTAAGAGCCATGTCAAGGAGCTTACCACCTATGTTTTCTTATAGGATTTTTATGAATCTGGATGTAAGCCCTGTTGGTTTTCAAAGCCAGATGTTTGGGGGGGCTTACCAGTGCAGGTCCCAAGGGTCAGGGTGCCAGATGTAGGGCACAAAATTCTTGCTCCTCTGGGAGAAGCTCTTCATCTACAAGATCCCTTCTGATTGTGGGGCTCCACACCAGGGGTAGGGTTTTTGGCAAGACTGTCTCTTCCTCTTTTACCTATCTTGATGTAGACCTTTTGTCCTTTGTTTTGGAGGAGCTGTTTAGCTAGTTCTTAGGTCTTTTTCATAGGGAATGGTTCCATATGTAGCTGTAGATTTGTTGTGTCCATGGGGGGAGGCGAATTCAGGATCTTCCTGTGCTGCTGTCTGAACCACCTCCCCCACCCATCTTTGTTCATTTTATTCTTCTTCTTCTTGTTCTCCTCCTCCTTTTGTATCAAAAAATGCATAAAGTATAGACCCTATGTGGAGAGACAATTTAAATACAATACGCTAAATGGAAATATTATAAGAAGAGAACACTGTCACAGCCCAGACCACCTCCTCACAGTTGAGAATTAAGCTGCAGCTTGAAGGATGAATAGGAATAGAAAAGAGTGCGCATGGTTCCTTATTATTTCCATCAGCATGGTAGTTAATGGCGAAGTACAGTTAGCCTGGCTGGTCCCAACTACTAGTCATGCAGGCTCCAGCACCTAATCCTTCAGGGTTTGGCATTGATTGAAATGTTCTCTATCTTCAGTCTTCATGTTGGTGTCCGTGAGCTATGTGTGGTTACTGAGCACATTAATTTTAGTTAATTTTAATATCCATATATGCATAGTGACTACCATATTGGACAGTACACATCTAGCAGTTTCTCTAGATCTCTAAATTGCAGGAGCTCCTTCTAGGCTCAGTGGGGTCTCAGCCTCTGCCCAGATTTGCTTTCTACTGCTCTCTCTAGACGTTTGCCCCAGGACACCTCTCCCGCTTTGTGCTTCTTTGAGCTTCACGGCTGAAGTAGCTTTGGTGCCATGTCTCTGAGTGAGGAAGCCATTTCCTCGTCTAGCTCCCAAGTGTCTCTGGTAGGCCTCGGGGCGGCCCACTTTGATCTGTAGTTACCTCCCTCTAGAGGTCTAAGTGCTACAGGTGCTGGGAAATTCTACCTTCTCACTCACTGGTTTCTATTAGTCCCTTCCCCTGAAGCATGAGCGTGAGCTGGTTGTCAGGGCTGGCTCTGCCATTGAGTGAAACTTGGCTTCTTCCTCTTTTGTTCTAGGCTGACTTCTGGGCCTCATCTCTTTAGGGGCTGGGCAGCCTCCAAGAACAATGGCAGCATTCAAGGAACCTCGCTACCTCCTGTCAGCTCCCTTCCAGAGCCAGAAGAAGACTACTGTCTCTTCCTGTTTCAAAAACCTTCAGACCCTTAATGAATCTCCTGCCCACTTCCAGTTTTCTAGAAACCAGACACTCCATGTTTAGTTCTGCCAAACCCCCATCCTTCCTCAGCACCTTTAACGTTTTGACCATGTCGTTGCCTGTACCTGACGTATCCGAATTACGTGATCATCTCTTCTCTGAACACTTCTGTGATTATTCTAGCCTTTGCTTAGCTCCCTTCATGAGTTTTTGCAGTCTCCACCACACATTTTAACAGTCGTGATCTATCTTGTGATGTTTACAGTTAGCTCAGGTTATGCTTATCTGCTAACTAGATTGTGTCACTTGGAGGAAAAGACCTTTTTCACATTCCTCACGGTCCTTGGCATACTGTCAAACATATATTAGGTACCCAATAAACATTTATTTGCTGTTTTGATAGATCTGTTACAGAGCTACTCAGATATAGGCTTTATTTGTTTAGAAATCATGTTTTGTATGCTTTTCGGGCTTGCTCTCATTTTGCTTTCAAAATATAAGATGCAAGAGCTCATGTTGGTGATATATTTTGATAGAAACTTAAGCAATACCTTAAAAAAATGAAGATTTGGTACTGACTTTCAGTGAGGTCACAGGCAGGATAATTCAATCCTGTAATCATGAAGAGCTCTGAAACCCTGTTTGCCAGGGTTTGAATGTGAAGTGGTTTCTAACTCAGTCACAGGTGATGGGTTTTGAGGACATTATATCAGAACTTGTTTGACAGGGCACAGAGATCACTATGGCAACAAAACTGGGTTATGGAACTACTGCCCCTGAAATCTCTGACAAATGAAACTACGCCTCCCAGCTTTCCAGAATAATGGTTCCAAGATTGCTTCATCTAGTTCCATGCCTGCAGTTCTCATTATGACAGCTCATAGGACAGACCTAGCTGTTTGGAAATCTTATTATGTGTCTTAGTGTATTTCATATTTAAACACCACTGTTGTGTAGAACTGTTCTAAAAGCCCCACTCTATAGATAGAGAAATAGTGCCCATTTTCAGGTTGGTTTTCCAAGCAATGATTCATGTGAGCCGTTCTGAAGAACAAAACAGTTTGATTTCCAGATAGACTCTGGAAGGAGACCCAGCCTCTCAGCTCAGCTCTCATATTAATCGAAGAGAACACCTAGGAGCAAAAGACCAGATACATCCTGACCTTAGTTCCCTGGACTTGCGTCATTCTGGGAACTAGCAATTGTTTGCACTTCCTCTTTATTACTCCATCCCTCAGTCTGTCCCCAGTTGCCATTTCTGCGTGTGTCAATATCGAGGGCTTCAGGGTGCGGACAGAGCCTGCATATGCCGTAGCTCCATGGCTCGTAGCAACAGCAGATACAACCCAGCAAGGGGGAGTGGGAAACAGGAGGAGCCAGTAGGGTCTGTGTTGGTGATTAATTTGCGATTAAGTAGCCAATCCTTTGTGTTATATTCCACAAGGTCATCAGGAATGAATCTAATGGATGAATTAACTAGTTAATCCCTTTCATTTAGCACATATTCAGGCTGTGCAATGTGGAATTAACTGTGTGTATTTAAAAAATGACATGCTGTCCTAGTTATCAGTGTATTTAGGACTATTAGCCTTTGGTGAGAATGGTGCCTTGAAGAGTTGAGGACATTGAGAGCAACATTAGTGGTCCAATGAGCGGCTTTTCTTGGCTCTTGATGAGTCAATGGATGATATGGATCCTGCTTAGCTGTTGTTGTCTGTGGGAGGAATTAGTGCTGAGTTTGAAGTGATTGAAGAATTACCTCTGAATAGATGAGTGATCTGAACTCCTGGCCGATTACGCCTTAGGCCCTTAACTCATCAAATGTGTGGTGAGCCATGACTATGTTCCAGACATTGTCCTAGATTCTGGCTATGGTGAGGGCAGTAGGATGAAGTCTCTGCTCTCATGAAGCCTATACCCTAGTGGGATTCAAAGCACAAGTAAAAGCTTTGCATATTGAGAGGGGCAGGCCAGACCTTCACTGGAAGAAGAGAGTCAGAAACTAAGTGTAAAGATGCAGATTGGCTGGTGACATTTTTTCATACAACGAGAATGCTTTTGATGATTTGGTTTATCCGTTTGCTTGCATATTTCTATGTATTTCTTGAAGTCAACTGTGTCTTATCAATATGGTCACAGCACGATGTCGTTACAAATAATCATGCACAGGAAATCTTTGCCTAATTCTTATTACATCAGAGATGTGGAGAGCCTGCTAAGTTTTGGCTGCTAAGAAGCTTCATATCTTCTAATGTCGAAAATTATCATTGCCATTTCTCCCAAACCTACAAATTCTCTTTTTTTAGGTTTGTTTATTTATTTATTTATAATGGACGTACTGGGGATTGAACTCAGGACCTTGTGAAGGCTAAGCATGTGCTCTACCACTGAGATAGACCCTCCCCCCAGCCTCCAAACCTACAGATTCTCTTAATCTATGAAAACAGTCACAAGAGTGGAGGTCATTTCTCTCAACTTCTTAATTCATCATGGACCATCGCACACAGCTGAGCAGCCTGTGGCCAGCACAAAAAGCACCCCTCTGGAGTGGGGGCTGCAGCCCAGCCCAGACTGGACAGCAGGCTTACATGGACAGATGCCTTCATGCACATCCCTTACAGGAGAGGGCTCCTTTTTGTAATATACAGCTGAGCTTGGTTTCCTCTGGGCTTGCTGAAGCCCAGAGATTCTCTTATTTGTTTTAGAAATGATTAAAGTTATACATTATGAATATGATGTAGACAGTCATGTTATACACGTAAGAGCTATATTGTATCTTTTTGCTTATACACTGCTGTAATCCACAAAACATTTCCAGGTAACTCCAAAGCCAAATAAAAGTGATTTTATTTTGGGGAGGTGTCTCTTCCATTTGCACAGGTAATTTAGAGTTTGTTGTATTATAGATACATATTGTTTTGGGTCTTTGCAACAGCATAATACGAGATGCCTTTCATTCTCCTCAGGTTGGTTAAATCTCGACTTAAGAGGTCCTGCCCCTCAGAAATTGGACTCCTGAAAAATGCAGAACAAGAACAAGAGTCAGAAGAAGAGATGTGATTTTGATGGTTGTCTAGTCTTTCTGGATGGAATTTTTCTTTTTTCCAATCACTTTTAATCATGATTTTTGTTATTTCACCTTTTGTTTGGAGGACAACTGATTACAAATAATTCTTGGTGTACTGTTTGTATTTCCAATGTTGTTGAAGTATTTGAATTTAAATGTTTTATTTTTAGGGTTGAAAATACTTTGGATGATAAATTCACTTTGTGCATCAGCCCTGGTGCAGTGGCTCTTCCCAGGTCATCTCAAGTTGGATGCCCTCATTACGAAAAATACTTGTTTTATTTGCCTTATAGATGTATCTGCTCAAGTTTCCTGGGCTTGCTACTATTTGTAACTCTTAAAAATGGATTTACACTCGTCTGTATTGTTGCCGCAATGAGAAATTAATGAATGTACAGGTCTTGGTTCAAACACCTCAGATATCTATTTTGTTATTCAACTGTGCTCTGCCTTTGCGTCAGAAAGAAGCTTTGTGATACTGAAGTCCCTGTTTGTGAGCCGTCTCTTTCTGTGGCACTGCTTTCTCTCCTGGGAAAAGTGAACCGGTTGTCATCCTGAGTCGTGCACTCATTCAGAGATGTGTGGGCTGATCCATGGCTGCAAAAGGACACACGGTGGCAGAGCCCTGAGAATTTGGGAAAGGAGAGTAAGGATGTTATCCATGGAGTAAAAAGTCATCACACAGCATAGTATGGCCACCATGCCATCCCCTCTGCTGAAATAATGGAAGGGTTAAAATAAGGAAACACCCTTTAGGGAATTTCTGGGTGAAAATTCAGAGCCTTTACCTTACCTCGTCTGCTGTGGACTAAGTAGTCCCAGTTGAAGAGTCAAGTCTTGTTTCTAATTCTGGCTCTCTCATTAACCAGCCTCTGGGGATTCACCATTTACCCTGTCCCTCTTTCTGAAGTTAGGGGATTGAGTTGGAGGAATCATGGGGCCCTCTCTGGCTGTTACGTTTTAGGAATCTAGAATCTCTGAGATGAAACTGAAGCTAATTTAGTAGGATGTTAGTCAGAAAGGCCAGTCCTTGCTGTGATGGAAGAGATAAGGAGGGCTGTGGGAGCTTGTGATGGTTGACTTGCACATGGAGGAAAAGAGGCAGTCTAGAGGGTAGTAGGTAGCTGGAGGTGATGCATGGGCAATTAAAACCTGAAGCTCCCTGGCATTCCAGAAGCACTGACAAATCCAGGAGTGTGGTCTTATCACGTGCCATTGAAAAGGAGGGTGAGTGGATTCTTTAGACCAAAGAACTGGGCCCATTCCTGTTTTGGTGTCAGGATTGGAAAGAACTGATAGAAAGGTTAATCTTGAACCATGCAGTAGACCTTAGTGTCTTTCTTAGTGTGTTTCTGAACTGTGAGATGCTCACATGCCACGGTCCCCAGGTGATCATGGCAGTCTGCTCATGTGTGTGCTATGTCTTAGGGTTTTTTCCTAGTCTAGCAAGTTTCTGTGATTTTGACATGTTTGTATTTCAAAAGGGAGAGCTGTCAGCGGCAGGTACATGAAAATGGCATTGCAGATATCTCGGCCTGAGCAGGAACTCTAAGAATAATTAGTTTGAACCAGATTAAGGACAGAATTTTGAAAACTGTGTAAATGCAAATATTCTGGCAGCCTTTATGACAGAGCAGAAACATCCATTCCTCCAGTCTCTCCACAGAGAGAATACAAGTGAGAGGCACCCTTGTAAGTTCTCAGAGGAGGAACTTTGGTTCAGGTCCAAGTCTACAGTTTGGGGCTGGCTGCCTCTAGTCCCTGCAGTAAGCAATATGTTGAACACCATTATTAGAACTTTATAGTAGCCTTCACCAAGGAAGGGGCAGGAGGAGGGCACCCTCCCTTACTTTCGTTCGTATTTTATCTCAACTCTTCTAACAACCTAGGGTCTCAAATCCTGAGCTTTTGCCAGACCACTTCATGGATATCCCATGCTTTATTTCTCATACCAAAGTAAAGAAACTCTTTAAATAACTCAGCGTGATATAAACATTGGCTGTTGCTGTGGTTCTAGCTCCTCGGTGATTTCTGTAATCTCTCAAACCCTTTGCTTGAGAAACTGCAGCCTCTAATTGCACTGACTTCCAGCTCACTGTTGAAAGGGGAGATCAGGTTATGACCATCTTGGTGTCCTCCTCATCATTAAGTCATCAGGGTGGGGTGAGGGGTCATTTATAGAGTTGTATTGATTGTATCTTGGATGTGGATTAATAAGGTGGTGCAGGAGTCCCTGGGGACTACAGGAACATTTTGAAAAGCTGAGAAGTGAGAATCCTCCCCAATACAAGGAATCAATAGATAAAAAAGTATGAAGGAGAAGTTTGTGCACATGGGGAAGAGATCCGGAAATTCTATATGCTGTCTAATGTGAACTCTGGATGGAGAAAACTGAGAGCCTGCAGGGCATACATGAAATAGTAGAAAAGAATTGACCCTAAATAAATGGCGATTAAGGAAGATTTTTGCCTTAAGCTTGGAGGAGTGCTTCAAGAGATGTGCAGTGAAGAGAGTGACTGGGTTTCTGATCTAAGCCAGTAAAAATGAAAAAAGTAAGCCATTTTTATACTTGTAAGTTCAGTGTATGAAATTATCACTCTATTTTTAAGTCTGGCCAATTTTAGCACTCAATTTTAAGGAGACTTTAATGTTTGCATACAGTTTTACACTTAGATATCTAGATTTCCCTTTAAACATCTGAAACTGTATTTATGAATTTTTATATCCTTCTTAAGAACTTGAATTAACTGAGAAATCATCTCAACTTATTAAGTTATTATTAACAAAATTGAATTTATTAAACTTACAAATGTGGTGAAACTTAAGTTTCCTTAAATGTTCCAATACTGTGTAAACTTATAGTTCAACCTAAACTCACAAGTGTAAATTTGTTAGGCTATTGCACATTTAGAAATTGAACTTATAAGACTAATCTGCATAGATAAATTATTTTTAAAATTATAAATACCTAAAATGCTACACATGCACAATTCCTTAACACACAAATTTGATTTGTGTGTTATGATTTTGATGCTCTTAAACATTTCTGTTCTTAACTTCAAAGTCTTTCCATGGTAAAATAGGCTTACTGTTAATTAAGGAAATGATTCATTTATGACAGGCAATGTCAGGGAACATCCAGCTTGCTTGTTGAAATATTGGAATCTGATATTGAATGGGACAGGATTCTTTTTTTAATTCTTATTTTTTTATTGAAATGTAGTTGATTTACAATGCTAGTTTCAGGTGTGTGGCACAGCAATTCAGTTATACATACATATATATATATTCAGTTTCTTTTCCATTACAGCTCATTACAAGAAATTGAATACAGTTCCCTGTGCTATACAGTAGGTCCTTGTTGTTTATCTATTTTATGTACAGTAATGTGTATCTGTCAATCCCAAACTCCCAATCTATCCCTCCTTCCCTCTTCCCACCCCTCCCCCCACCCACCAGTAGCCACAGTTTGTTTTCTATGTCTGTGAGTCTATTTCTGGTTTGTAAATAAAATTTGGGACAGGATTCTTGACAGTGAACCTCATGGCACCTGCTGAATCCTGTTATAGTCACTACATCAGACACTCCACACAGGCTGACTCTCAGTCTTCCATAGCACAGAGAAAGTGCCTTTCCCAGCTGAAGTCATACTTAAAATTATCTGTCTTTTCTGCCTACTCCTGAAAATCTGCAACCCCCACCCAGGCTGTCATGTCATTTAATGGGATTTCATTATTCTTTAGCTCTGAAGATACTGAATATATTTCCTTCTAAGTGTACAGACTTCTGAACTTGATGTAATCCTGCACTTATCCCCCTCCATGTATTTCCTATCTGGTGAGACTATCCAATTTTTACAGATATCAAGGTGATAATCCTACTACATTCTAGGTCACTCTCTTTTAAAGCTAATTCAGTAGCTCTGAGACTGGCTATCAGTGTCTCTCAGCCTTTAGCCCCTTGAAGCAGGGGCAGCACATCCTCGTTCAGTGCTGGTACGGGCCGTGGGAGGAATCACTATGACTAATGTGAAATGTTAAAAAGGAGGCGAGAAAGTTCCTCTCATCTGGTTCCTCTCATGAACTTGAGCTGTTCTGCCTGTTTTCAAATGTCCTAAAGGGAGGATTAAAGCTTTTTAGAAGCTGGGCATGGTGCCCAATATAATAGATTTGTGTCTGAAGCCAAAACACACACAGGCTGTAAAACGCAGGAATAAGCTCGGCCAAGTAATCAGAGGGCTTAGCGACCGAGGATGGGGCAACTGTCTTGTCTGCTCGGAAACCGACTCAGGTTTACTTGGTCTCACTATGAAAGTTTACATTGATTAGCATCATACTTGAATACAGTAAAGTCGCTCTGAGTGTAATTCAGTGTGTCTCATATTATCCAATTCAGCTCTTGTGCGAATCAGGCTGACTTGTTCTCTGTTCCCTAAAACTTGTTTCTTTTAATTTCCATAGCTTCATCTTATTAATCACCCTCCCTTTCCTCCTCCTCCTTGCAGCTTAACTTCTGGAGATTCTTTAAGGCCCAGTTCAAAGTGTTCTTTTCCCACTGTGCTCAACCCACTCTCATCTGTCTATAAATTCTTATAGCACGGAGCCCAGAGCAACATTGGATCATATGCTGTTCAGTCCTCTAATTGTGTCTCCTCATAAACTCTCCCTTCTTACCATATTATAATCCCCGAAAGACAACCATACTACTTTTATCTCTATTATAGCACCTAAGGAATCTTTCTCAATCTTTAGCATTGAAAGGGGAGCTATAGGAGTAGAAATAAGAGAGAAAAATCAAGGGAAGATATTATTCAGAGAAAAATAGGTCCAAAAGATTATCTCTAGGTAAGCTTTCTGAGACCAGAGAGTTAGTGACTTGTCCAATCATGCTGCCAGTTAGTGGCCAAGCCCATGATGGGATATAAATCTCCTGATGCCAGAAGAGAGGGCTCTTTCCACTTCAGAGGCTACATGACTGCACAGTGAATGGCTCTGTTCCTTCCTAGAGGCACCCGCCTTATTCCTAAGACCATCTGTCCCCCAGCCCTGCTCCCCACACAGAAGTCCCATTCAGAGGAAGAGACTTTGGCTTCTGTTGGAATATCTCTGGTGATTTGAGTCTGATCAGAAACTATCTTAGTCAGTTTGGGCTACTATAATAGAGCACAATGGACGTTTTAGATAGATATAATAATAGATATATTTGTGATATGATATATAGATAGATTCAGGTATAATAGATATAATAGGTGACTTAAACAACAAATGCTTATTCTCACAGTTCTGGAGTCTGGGAAGTCCAAGCTTAAGGTGCCAGCAGCTCTGGTGTCTGGTAAAGGCCCACTTCCTGGTGGGAGGGACAGGTTGTCTCCCTCCAGCTTCTTTTTTATAAGGGCATTAATCTCATCACGAGGGCTCCGCCCTGATGACCTGATTGCCTCCCAAAGGCCTCACTTCCAAATACCATCACACTAAAGATTAGAGCTTCAACACATGAATTTAGAGGGGACACAAACATTCAGTCCAGAGCAGAGACCCAGAAGAGGAATCACCAGGACAGGGATGACCGGGACACTCCATTCTTGCCAGTGTAGGATACCTTCCCCATTCCCCTTCCCCCAAGAAATGTGTGGAAATTTACCTCATATCCAATGTGCTTACATTGTGGGTGAACGGCTGAGTACTGAAGATACTGCAGCAAAATAGGCTTAACAGCAGGAAAAACAACAGCAGTGCTGCTACCCTCTAGTGGCAGAGCATGGAAACACAACTCATAAGCCAAAGTACCAGTTTCACATCCTAAAAGAAGTTTCCTTAACGCAAATAACTAGTCAGACCACAAGCATTGTTAGAGGTAGAGTTTGGGTTATTATTTTTTTAATCTTAGACTTTAATTTATTAGTATTCTAATCCATTGTTACGGGTTGGGTTGTGTCTGCCCAAATTCATATGTTAAAGTCCTTCACCTCCAGCACCTCAGAATGTGACCTTATTTGGAATCAGGTTGCTGTAGGTATAATTATTTTAGTTGAGATGAGGTCATACTGGAGTGGGGTGGGCCCCACTCCAATATGACTGGTGTTCTTATAAAAGGAGGAAATTTGGAGAAAGACATAAATGTAGGGAGAAGGCCATGTGAACAGGAAGGCATAGACTGGGGTGATGTGTGTACAAGTCAAGGAAAGCCAAAGATGCCGGTGAACCCCCAGAAGCTGGGAGAGAGGACTGGAACAGACTCCTCCCTAGCACCTTGAGAGGGAGGGAGCGTGACCCTGCTAACAACTTGATCTCGGGCTCCCAAGCCTCCAGCACTGTGAGACAATAACTTTCTGTTAAGTCATTCAGTTTGAGGAACTTTCTTACAGCCACCATGGAAAACTAATACATCTGTTACTCTAACCTAAGTTTAAAGTTTAATCTTTTAGACTTCAAAATAAGGCATGCATTTGAGCTGAAAAATAGTAAGCCAGAGGTTATACGGCAAATGCCAGGGAGGACAATATTATCGCTCCTAAGTTTATTACCGACCATTAAATGTGTTATCCTTATTAAGAAAACTGCTGACAATTTGGCTTGGTTATACATTTATGCTCTTTTATGGTTCCACTCAGGTTGGCGTGTTTCCTTCACTGGTCTTTTTGTCCAGCCTTCCTCAGGCAGGTAGAGTGACATTGGAGAGTGAATCATCTATCAACTAGTGACTCCTGCATTATCTTTGGTGTGCTCTAACATTTTATGTGCCTGCTCTCTAACTAGGTCACAAACTCCTCGAGTATCATATACTCCTATTAAGCTTTCTGGGGATTATGGGTCTTATCTGGAAAATGCATGGTGCTTGTTGCAAAATACCCCCTGTATGAGCCAAGGTTCCCCAGAAGCAGAGTCAATATATATGATAGATTTTAAAGAACTGACTCATTGTGGAAGTTGGCAAGTCCAAAATCTGCAAGATAGACTACTAAGCTTTTAACAATTAGGCTGCCTGGGAAGGCAGGCTGGGAAGAGTCAATACCACAGTTTGAGTATGAAAGCAGTCTGCTGGCAGAATTTCCTCTTCAGTGGAGGTCAGTCTTTTTCTATTAAGGCCCTCAACTGCTTGGATGAGGGTCATCACTTTACTCAAAGTCTGCAGATTGAAACATTAATCTTATCTAAAAAAAAAACCTTCACAGAAACATCCAGAATAATGTTTGACCAATAACTGGTACCATGGCCTAGCTTAGTTGACACATAAAATTCCACATCATAGCTCCCAGTGAATTCGGTCTCCTTGAATTCCATCCTTCTCATAGTTCCATCCATCATTGAAACTGGATGGACCTTGTGATAATATTTGACCAATAGAATGTGGTAAATGTGACACTGAGCAAATTATGATCTTAGACTTTAAGAGGTCTTGCAAACTTACCCTGTTTCTGTCTTGGAACCCAGCCTGAATGCAAAGGGAAGGCTATTCTGTGGGGAAATCTTCAAGAAGGAGGAGATCCTGATGGAGAAAAGAGCATGAGGGAGAGAGAAGTCCAGCCAACTTGGCCTTTCTAGTCAACCTTAGCTGAGATCCCAGATATGTGAGAAGGCCATCCTGGATCCTTGAAGCTCCTGTCAAGTTTCCGGATGACTTGGCTCATTGATCATGTGAAGTGAAGCCATCACTGCTGAGTCCTGCCCAAATTACCTGATTACGAGCAAATAAATGGTGGTTGTGTCTTAAATCGCTAAGTTTTGGAGTGGCCTCTTATGCAACACTAGTGTGCCATGATTTCTGTAAAACAATTACACTAAATGGAGAGAGTTGGGATCTAGAATAGTATCTGAAGGTGTAAATCATAGTGCTATTTTATACAGGACATTGACGATATCAACTCATCTTGCCTCAGATAAGCTTAAGATTTCATACTACTATTTTCAGGAGGGCTGGTGTTTACATGAGACTGGTGGTTCTTGGCTGAAGCTCTTGTCTAGTTGCTATAAATTTTGGATTTGTCTCTCCCTTAAACTGGGGTTTCTAGAAGGAAAATTAAACTATTTCCCACAGTATGGTTCCTACCCTAAGCATCATTGAACCTATCTCTCTTTCAATCTTGACCACATACCTGTGCCCATCTGCTCAGATTTGGGGGATATAAAAGAGAAAAATTAAAAGGGGAGAAAAATGGGTAAGGAAATTTAAAAGCAACAAGTCAGAAGAGATGAAGAGAGGAGGTGAGGTTCTCAGGAGCAAGATGCAGAGGTAAATTTAAAACTATAAAAGAATTTGAGGGCTCATCTTCTAGGGTTCAGCATCAGAGTTCAGCATATTTTAGTTTATAGGCAACAAACTTCTACCAGTATTGAGTCACCTCTCTACATGAAGCAATCAGTCCTTGAGATCTTATTTGGAACATCTTGCTCTGGGGAGCATAGGAGCCACCTGAAGAGCAAAGGCATGCAGAACAAAGAAAGGTGAGTAAGCTGGTGAATTTCTCTTGGCCCAGAAAAGCTTTTTTTTTTTTTTTTTTTTTTTTTTTTTTTTTTGCTTTGGTTTTTAATTGATAACTTTCTCCCTGCCCTCCAATGACCACCAGGTAGAAACAGAGGGTGGTAGGGTTATACAGATACACGAATAGGTGATTCAAGGGTTTCTCCATTAGCAGCAGCTCAGAGTTTTCCCTAATTAAGGGGTAGCAAATGCCGCTGGGAGGTTTTCCAATGGAGAAACTCGGAAACTCATCTCTAAGGTATAACAGGTGGGGGAGTTGAGATTGGCCTTTGTCACAGATGACACGGGAGGTAAGGTAAGCAGGCTTCTGTGTACTTAACTCTCTGTTGGTGGTCACAGCCCAGATGGTAGGGAAATGAAAGGGATTTTAGAACGTTTGGATGCTCCTGGGGATAAACTCATTGAAAATCTGGTTAAATAAATGAATCAAGATACAACAGAATGGTAGTTTCACAGATGACAAAAATAGAGGCTCCTTGGGAATTTTAGCACACTTATCTGACTATGTGGCGATCTTTAAAGCCATGAGATCTCCCATAAGCATTAACAAATCTTGTCCTGTTACATGAGGAAGCCCTGTAATCTCCTGCCATTTGCTGGCCAACTGCAAACTTGACTCACTCCCTTTGGGAGAATTACCCTAAACGGTGGTTACCCAACATCAGTGAACATCAAGTTGGAGGACTAGTAAAAACACAGATTGCTGGGCCCCACTCTCAGAGTTTCAGATTCAGTAGATTTCCTGTTTTCTTTAATGGATTATAATCTTTTATAAGGATCATTTATTTTGACACTCAAAATGCTCCCCATTTGACAATGGAGGGTCTCTTCATGCTGGATTCAGAAACCACTTGATATGTACCCATCACCCTTTGAACACTTTTTTCCTTTCTGGCACAAAATATTCTAGGCTCCTCTTGGACTTTGCCTGCCCCAGTCTTGGAAATGGCCATTTTCCCAAGGAGCCATGTTCCTTTTAGTGGAGATTTGTTTTTCGGAATCAGTACCTGGGCTTTAGGTGTGCTAACTGCTAACTGGATGTAACTGCTTCCAGGCTCTGGGAGCACCTGGGGAAAAAGCTAGAGCCATTGTGCCTCCCAGGATTCCTGTCCGTCCATCTAGTGTGGGACGGAAAATGTCTGAGCACCACCAAAGTCAGCTTCCCGGTCACCAGAGCACAACTCCTTCCAAACCTCTGGAACCCTACGCGAGACGGACGCCATCAGCGAACGGCAAGCACGGGCCTCACGGCCAGTGCCTGCGGTCGCGCTCTTCAGCTAAGACCATCCTGCAGATGCTCATGTTTTCAAAGCATCTTCCTCAGAACACTATCTCTGAGAGATTCTTCTCAGGAAGAGGATTCTGTGGTCAAATAATGCTGGGAACGTCACAGTTCACAAGGTCTACCAGCATGTGAAAGGCTCTGAGAAATCCTGGAGTTGAAGAAAACAGTTACCTTTATGTAATCTAGTGTCACCAAAATTTCCTTCACCACAGAGCTCCTGTTTAGAGAAATGAAGGCCCAAGCCTCATTTTGTCATGCAGTGGGCAAAAGTGTCTGTTCCACGGGGCTACTGTACATACTTACAAAGGAGATAAAGAGACGTAAAAAGTGCATAGCACAGGACTTGGTATTCTTTTTCTTACATTTATTATTTATTAAAAATGGTTCCCTTTGTTATTAAAGAAATAATAGATATATTTATTCTTATAATAATTGAAAAATAATAAATGCATAACGTGAAAGCTTCAAATCATAAAGGGGGGTAAAATGAAAAATACATTTCTCCACAGATCCCATAGTTTCTCAAAAGGAATTTTTAATGTGCACATTCTCTGTGCATATACATGTAGACATCTCAGAAACAGATATTTTTAAATGTATTCACAGTAAATGAGATAATGGATTCACTTTCATTTACTTTGTGCCTCTGCAACATTGCCGCTAAGTTTTTCCATTCTGGGGACACCAATATGTTTTTCTGAAACCCCTGGGTGAGGTAAAGGTTAGAACTTAATGTGCATGTTCCCTGAGCTTTACTTTGGTGAAGTGAGGGTTATAGAGAGTAGGGAAAAATATATAGTTGTTTGGGGGTTGAAAAAAGTAGGCTTAAATGTGTCCTCTTTTGTAAAACCTCTCCTCATCCACGAGGAACAGAACACTAATTGAGAAAGTAAATATTCTTTCTTTCTTCTTTCTCTTCCTTCCTTCCTTCCCTCCATCTTTCTTTCTTTCTTTTCTTTTTTCTTTCTCTCTTACCCTCTCTCTATCTCTCTCTCTCTTCCTTCCTTCGATGGAGAAGGGACAGAGAAGAACACGGGTCCCTGGGCAGGAGAGAGTCAGAACTGCAGCTACAGAGACACCAGCTGACAGTGACTCAGATGATGGATTCGTTTTCGAGAGGTGTTGTAACAAAGTGCTACAGCTGAGTGGCCTAAACAACAGAAATCTCTCTCACTGTTCTGGAGACCAAGTCCAAAATCAAGCCATTGGCAGCGTCCACTCCTTCTAGGGGCTAGGAGGGAAGGATCTGTTCCCATTCTTTTTTCTTAGCTTGTAGACGGCTGTCTTCTCCCTGTGTCTCTTCCCATCCTCCTCTTCCCTCTGTGTGTACATGTGCCCAAATTTCCTTTTACTATAAGAATACCAGTCATGTTGGATTAGGGACCACTCTGGTGACCTCGTTTTGACTTGATTATTTCTGTAATGACTGTCTCCACATAAGATCCTGTTCTGGGGTACCAGGGGTTAGGACTTCAACATACGAATTTTTAGGGAGACACAATTCAGCCCATAACGGATGGATTTTCATAACTGACCCTATGCCAGTAATGCTCACTCACCACTGTAGCTGTCAAAGTGAGGGCTCCTTACTGGACTCAGGTGTGGGTGTCACTGTTTGACCTCTCGTTGGAGCACCTGCTGGTCTACCTCTGCTAGAGCATCCTAACAAAACACAGGCAGCTGAGCCAGAGGTGACCACCAGGTTCACCATCTCCTTAATTTCTTCTCTGTTTTTTAAATTTTTTTGTTCACTTCCTCACTTGCTTGTCAGGACGCTTACACTTTGACCCTGGGAGCTATTCCCTCCCTTTCTCCTTTATTGCCCTGAGTTATCTTCCTTTCCCCGTAACTCCAATCACTTTTTTCACGTTCTCGTTCAGTAAAGAACGAGGAAATTGCAAGCAGAGTATGTGCCTTTTATTAGGTGATCTGAACTGCCTCCTGCCTTATTAACTTCCTGAATCCTAAAAAATAAGGACATCTGCCTGATAGAATCCTGAAAGAAGGAATTCTTTTTATTTTTTCAAATAGTTTCTGATTTAAATTCTTGGCTCAGGAAGAAAAGAAGCTGGTTGTTTTTCAACCCAGGAGTGGATTTGCGGTTTGGATTCCCTATGGCTTCCTGCCGTGCGTGTGACCTTAAGGCACTGGTGGCCATTGTGTGTGGGCTGCTGACCGCCATCGTTTTGGGACTGGCCATCTGGAGGACTGTGATCAGGATCCAGAGAGGTAATGTCGTCCTGCCAGTTTTAACTCAGAGCAAGAGAAGGCGCTGAGCCTCTGTCCCTGCCATCTGACACACCAGTACTGGCAAGTGACATGTCTAGGCTGCGGCTGCCCACGTTTTATGCAATATAGAAGATGAGGGTCAATTGATGGCTAGCATATGGTTGTGTGTACATGAATGTGTGTGTGTGTGTGTGTGTGAGTGTGAGAGAGCAGGGTGACAAATGACATGGCTGAATTGGCCTCTTCGTGCTCTTTTAACTCCTGACTAAATGAATAGCAGAGTAATAATTAAAATCATTAGTAACATCTGTTCATGTTTGTTTAGCTAAATCCAAGAAAGGAAATTAGTTATGGACATACACACACACACACACACACACACACACAAGTCCATGTACACATAGAACCAAACATGCTCAGAATGAAATTTCATTTCAAGAAGGTAGTTTAGGAATGTTTTCACTAGGATTGTAAATGAAACAATCTTATATTTTGCACACAAAGTTCCAACTTTTCAGCTGTAGAAAACGACTTGAAAGTTAAGATCATTTAGAAAACAATTTTCCTGGTTATTCAACAAGTATTTGCCAGTCACTTGCTGTCTGCTAGAGCTGACCCTGGGAAAGGGGGCATGAGGGCGGACGAATGGTGTGCAACATTGATATTACAGGAAAGTCCCCAGAAACTCATAACAGAGAGTTTCCACAACGTAATACTGGCTCCCTTGTTCCCTGAGGGGTTGGACATAAAGGACTTCAAAGCCTGGTGTGCCGAGCAATCCCTTTTGTAAAACACAGAGACAGTTCTAGTGAAACTGAGTAAATAAGGGTAAATAATGCCCATCAAGAAAGGGCAGGAGAGGTAACTGTGGAGGACAGAAGGTTGGGGGAACCAGCAGGAGCACGATGCAAGGCTGGGAAGATTCACTGTTGAAGACAAAAGAAGTCAAATATATTGGCTGCTGATGGAGTGGTAGCTGAGAATGGATCTGGGTATTTTTTTCCCTAAAGAAATACATGTAGAGAATACTGTATTAATAGGATTTAGAGAACTAGCAAAAGAAAATTTATCAGAACAAAAACAATGAAAATTAAAGTTGGGGAGAATGTGTTTTTGTTTATTTAAGGTTTGTAAAATAGTTTGAGGTTTAAAAAAAAACTATGAACTTCAAGTTTTACCCTGTTGAGGCTGCTAAATGTATAAGGCCTTATTTAAAGGTTATACTTTAAATATTTAAAGAAATATTCCTGTCTTCCCCCTCTCTTGCCTCTTTCTTTTCCTTAATGACATCTACTTTAAAGGGAAATTTGTGGTGACTTGTAAAGAACACAGGTACAATAGAACCATTGAAACAAGGATCAAAGTACAAAAACATTATAAGGAAGAGGACAAAGTAGGGGATAGAAAGTATAGCACAGGAAACCACATCCAATATCTTGTAATAACTTTTAATGAAAAAGAATACGAAAATGAATATATGTATAGATATATGCATGACTGGGACATTGTGCTGTACACCAGAAACTGACACATTGTAAATGACTATACTTCAATTTAAAAAAAGCATATGAAAGTCAAAGGCTAGAAGGAGTTGCTAAAAATAAATACAAAACATACCCTGTGCTTCCTGAGGACTAAGACCCAAAATGCCATGATAAAAAATAACGAAGAACCCATGGTTAACCATAACAGCATACCAGCTCCACAGAAAAGACAAACACTTCCTTGTTCTAAGTAAATTTTTTTCTGGTGGCTCTTTACATAAGGGAACATCCCTCGGTTTGGGGGTAAACCCAGCAGAAAAGGAGGGGGTTATTGCTGTCATTTAGAGAGAAAGTGAGTATTGAGTGCTGTTACTGTTTTGCCTTACACATTGTTTCAGATTTTGTCTTAGTTGGTAAATTCTGGTCCATCCCACTCCACTCTCGTCTGCCCCTTTCCATCCCATCTCATCCCATCTCATGTGTCTGCTGGAAAAAAAAAAAAAGCACAACTTGAGAGCTGTGTGTTAAGTTTAATTTGGGGCAAAATGAGGAGTACAGCCCAGGAGACAGCATCTCAGACAGCTCTAAGGCAGTGGGGAAAGCCAGTATATATATGACTTAAGTGAAGGGAGGGACGTGCAGTCAAGCACACATTTAGGCAGAGGCTCGCTGCTAGTCATGAGGAGCAGATATCACCATTAACAATTTCAGTGCTTTTCTAGATATGAGGAGATACAAGAATTTGGGCTCATAAAAATCTCCTGAAAATGTTACAGAAGGCAAGTTTTTGTTCTTGACACACCATGAGGCCAAGCAGACTGAAATGTCAGAGTTTGGAGCGGAGAAATGTTTATTGCAGGGCCGAGCAAGGAGGACGGGGTGGCTCATGCCCAAGAAAACCCCAAACTCCCCGAAGTGTTTCAGCAAAGCATATTTAAAGGCCAGGTAAGGAAGGGAAGTCACAGGGTAGTGATCAGCTGTGCAAAATTCTCAGCTTGGTTGATGTTGAGGTAACAGGGAAGTCAACACTATCAATCCATAGGCGCCAGAAGGTCTGGAGCTACTTGCTCTCTATCATCAAGTAGTTAACTTATTCCCTTTGGTAGTGGTTTTTAGCATCTGAAAAACTCAGGAAATATACATGAGATACTATTAGAAGAGAGGACATACAGCAGAGGTTATGGGGGAGAGGTCTGTCCCAGGAAGGCCCCACAGGGTCCTGCTCGGTTACAAAAATATCTATCTGAGGGCCTATTCTGCCAGTTTTCCCCAGAGCACGGAGTGCCTCATCCCTGATCTCCACCCTGGACTCCTGTCAGGATGTGTTGAAAGTCAGTGACTGCAGTGGCTTCTGACTTAATCCTTAAAGAGGCAGATGGCAGGTGCCAATTTTTAGTTGGCACATGTAAGTATTGAATAGTCTTGCTTTGCTTTCTTTGTCTGGGTATGGAGATGAATTGCTTTTAAATTTATTTGTTAAGGAGAGGGTCATGGATATCTCTGAGAAACTGATGAAAGCTATAAAAATATACATGAACACATACACATACAATTTGGGGTAAGTTAATTTTATCACATTCAAAATTTATTTTCAGTATAAATAATATGTTTATATTATTTATGATTAATATGTTTATATAAAAATTATGTCTTTCTCTTTTTTTATGAAAAAGTAATGGCCTCCCTGTAAAAAAATAGAAAAAATTTTAAATTCTGCTCTAAGTAACTTTCAATTTGAATCAAAGCTGCTATTGGTTGAGTATAGAATGAACATTAATGTGGCTGTATGCTATTTGTGTATTTCATTATTATAAAATGTACAATTGAGGGGTTTTTTGTTTTGTTTTTATCGTATCCTAGGTACTATGCTAAAAACTTCACGCGTCTTATCTCATTTAATCCTGACAACCACCTTTGAGGTAGTTACTATTATACCCATGTTATAGATACTTGGCTTTCATTTTACTCAATCGCAGTACTCCCTCAAGAGCCAACATGATATAAATCAAACTCATCTGACTCTTTCTGGAGGACAGGTGGTATTTTGGGGTTGAAAAAAAGTCCAGAGAAGTGTTTTCAGGATGGAAGAAGTTGGGTTTTAGGCAGCTGTAGCGTTATTTAGTCTTAATCCTGCTATTGTAAATCTCTCTTCCGCTCCTTTATCAATTTCCTGTCTTATGCCCTCTTATAATCACTTGCTAAATCAAGAAAAATAATTCCTATGAAAGGGAAGTGTTTTTGTTTCTGTTTTTGGAAGAGATTTTGTTGTGTAATTGGCTGAGGGGCGTGAATTATTTTAACATCAGAATTACTGGTGTTTAAGTTGCTGGTCTAATTTTTAAAGTCATTTTCTTAACTAAAGAGGCTAGAACATTGGCTTATGGGATTTTTCCTTGATTTCCAGGTATTAAATATTTTTAGTTGGAATTCTGAATACAACCCCATGTTGGGGGACACAGCTGGGCTGGTGACGCAGGTTGGTAAAAAGAATTTACCAAAGGCAAGGGAAAGTTTAAGAACAAAGGAATGTTTAATAGGTTTGCTGCTACAGGCAACAGCAGGCCACATAGGCAAGAGTTTCATGCGTGTCCACCAAGTGTGAACGTACAGGGTCTTTTATTGAGGAAGGGGCTTTGAACCCAAAGGAATAGGGGAACAGACTTCTGACTGGCTATAAATGAGGTAAGGGGCTTTGACATGTGGAGGATAGTGGATTTATGACTCCAGTAAGATGGAGACATGGACTAACACAAGCAAGGCAGTGGAATTTATGATTCTGATAAGGAGGAGACATGGGTTGAGACAAGTCAGCCTGAGCTATGGGGAGGCTAGTTATTTCAGGGCTGTCGATTTGCTAAGGCAAACACCTGCCAGGAGTTTATCTCCCAAAGAGGAGCAGGCAGTTGCCTAAGGGCTGGAAGGCTGGGGATCACAGGGCCTCCACACGCACCAGTTGGCACTACACCCCATCCGTGGTCCTTGGTAATGTTGCTGGTGGATGTAACCAGTGTCCAGGTTCTTGTCCCGCCCCAGAAAGAATTCAGAGATGGGACATGTAGGTTAAGAAAGTGAAGTGGGGATATATTAAGGAATAGTTGTTACACTCTCAAGGGGAGAGCGAGCAGGCTCAGGTGAGCAGCTGCCCTGAGTTTCTTTGGTAAGCTGGTTATATAGGCTGTAAACATGAATAGGTGGAATTTTCATTGTGGAGGGAAGGGTTTGGGGTCGTGCTCCCTGATTTTCACCCTAACTCCACCTTCCCCAAGGAAGGAGGGATTTTTGTCCTTATTTAGTCTGGATCAGAAGTGTCATGGCATCAGTGTATGACGGGTACTTCTAATCTGCAGGGCTAGTTTTATTGAAATGAGGGCATAATGAGCAGAAGGTTACATTCAGACACTATAGATTCCTAACGTTTTCCACATTTCTTGGTTGGCCTCCAGGCTACTCATCACCCCCAAAAGTGTGACCACTTAGCCCAGAGGTTCCTGCTTTTCTTTTTCTATCTAAGGACCTGGTGCTTACATGGTGTGTGGTTTCCTGCTTTTGGCCCATGCTCCTCCTTTCTGCCCAAATCCTGCCATTTGGCCTGCGTTCCCCCTTCTCTGCTCATATCTAGTTATCTGCCTGCTCTAACAGTAACATATGTTACTGAAGAACATTTGTGTGAAACATGGTGATGAAGAGTGTGTACGTGAGAGTTGGGGAAAAAAACTACATGAGTAAGAGAGGAGAAAGCTATGAAGCCTCATTCAAATCCCAATGCTTCTGCTACTTACTGAGTAAACTTGACCGAATTACTCAAAATTTTTGTGCTTCAGTTTTCCTATTGTGGGAGTAATACTAAACCCTGCCTTATCAGGCTATTATGAGAATTAAATAGTTAATACATTTACAGGTTTAGGATGATTTCTGGTACTCTGCAACCACTCAATAAATGTTTGCTAGTATTTTTAATTTAAGAATTTTTAGGTAATTTAGCACACAGTTTGCTCCACTCCCTGATTTACACCCCAAAAGGATAGCACTGACCTAGAATGGACCTTTGGATCGAAACTCAACTTATCAAATTGAAGGTCTACAATAGGTTTAATCATTAAGTTCAGCTGACTAGCTCAAAACAGAAAAAGAAACAGTTCTAAGAACTGTCATATCTTCCTGCATCTATTTTTCAATGTTTTTACTTTACTAGACCATTGGGGAAACTTTTATTAAAACAGTTAACTGGTTTATCAGAATATGTAAACAGGTAGTTAATACTGAACAACCTTTACCTTAAGTAAAGACTATGTATTTCATTGAAAATTTTTAGGTAATTTTCTTCCCACAAGGGAATAAACTTACATAAACACTGTCCTCTCATTTAAGAGTGAACTTTATCTTCACCCAAATATGTCAAATTCCTGGCCTGGGACAAATGACAGTTGCCTGGATTTTTAAAGCCCTGGAGACTCTGAGCCAGACATGTCTTTGAGTAAGGAAAGGTATTTTTATTCTCCCACTCAATCAAACTAGAATTTTCAAAATAGATTCTAATTTTGTCTAGTTTGGGAGAAGAAATGCAATTCATGTTTTCCATTTGGAATTTTTAATATTTTATGCTACTTTTTCAAGCAACAGGAAGTGTGAGTGTCATATACGTCCTGCATTTAATGTTCCATGATGTATAGGAAAGATGTTAAAATAGGGCTAGTATTTATGGAAATATTACTTGTTACAATTTAAAAGAATGTGAGGAAATATTATTATCATCACATTGGTGTTGTAAAAGAAAAATACTGCTATTAAATGTGTTCCAGCATACGGATCCTCAGGTAAAATGACGCTGATGCTCACTCTCCTGTTACCCCTGTGGTGAAGGTGGCCACAGCGAGAAGGACCAGGAGCCCCTGATCACTAACCAAGAGACCTGAATTCTAGTCCCCACTCAGCTACCAAGCAATTATTCATCTGCAAAGTGTTACTCTTTACGGAGAATGTACTCTCTACATATTCTTTATGTAGAATGAGGAAGCTGGGCTAATGAACAGCTGTTCTCAGTTTGGTGAGTCCATAATTCTAAGAAAGTAGTTCTAGGATATAAACAAGCCACTTAATCTTTCTGGGTGTGACTTTCTTTTTTGAAAATTTATTTATTTTTTAAATTCAAGTATAGTCAGTTTACAATGTTGTATCAATAATCGGTGTGCAGCATAATGCTTCAGTCATACATATACATATATATATTTGTTTTCATGTTCTTTTTCATTATAGGTTACTACAAGATATTGAATATAGTTTCCTGTGCTATACAGAAAAACTTGTTGTTTATATATTTAATATATAGTAGTTAGTATGTACAAATCTTGAACTCCCAATTTACCCCTTCCCAACCCCTTCCCCCCTGGTAACCATGAGTTTGTTTTCTATGTCTCTGAGTCTGTTTCTGTTTTGTAAATAAGTTCATTTGTGTCTTTTTTTTCCTTTTAAGATGCCACATATAAGTGATATCATGTGGTATTTTTCTTTCTCTTTCTGGCTTACTTCACTTAGAATGACGATCTCCAGGTCCATTCATGTTGCTGCAAAAGGCACTATTTTATTCTTTTTTTATGGCTGAGTAGTATTCCATTGTATAAATATGCTAAAATTTCTTTATCCAGTCATCTGTGGGTGTGATTTTCTTTACTTAAAACACAGTGGCTTAAAAATACTAATACTACTTTTGCTATATTTTGTGGGTAATTCAGGTATTTCAGAGGATAGGGCCCTGAACTGGGGAGCACAAGGTGTTAAAATGTGATTATAACTGAGAAGTGGACAGTCGAGCCTGGGCTTGATGTTCTCAAACAAAATGTAAGTGGCAAATAAGCCAGACAGCAAATATTTGTCAGGTACTTTCTATGCATCTGGCATTGTGCTAGGACCTGGAGATAGGAGCTGTAGCCCTTCTCTAAAGGAAGTCAGAATACTCAGTAAGTATAAGATGTGATTCTTGAGTAATGGCAAAAAGGCAGACTTGCGTAGACATGGATAGATGTCTTTCCTGTTTATAAACATAAACATATATAAACAAATTATGAATAAAATGTAAAAATAATTCAAAAATATAGCAGGCTTTCTGTCTTGAAGGGAAATTCCAGGTGTTATAAACAAAGAGAAAATCAATACCCTAAAGGTGGGCAGACATTGGCATAAGCCCTAGAGTCTGGGGGCTGTGGCTTCAAGGCACACATGGTCATAGGAAGCATGACTTCCATCCTGTGTGAAGTGGAAAAGCTGGACCAGAACCACAGGGATAAACCCTGAAGCCTTAAAAAGTTGCTTCAACCATGAAAAGGAGATTAGAAAAGTTCTGCTCACTAACCCAGAGAAGCATTAAATAGCTCTATCATCTGTTCAGGGACAAGAGTAGGAAAAGAAAAAAAAAAGTCATTACGAGTAATTGAAACCCCAGGCTACAGAATCTGCACTTGTCTTACCTTCAGTGCAGAAAGCCCCAGTGAGACATTATCCTGAAACTAGGTTGACAACTACTGATGGTACCCCAAGATCAGAACAGAAGTCATCACGACATTTTCTTTGGAAATATTGTCACAAATAGAATCCATAAAACTCTCATGGAAGAACAATAAATAAGATAAAGGTGAATTTACAGTCCAAAATTACAAATGAACCACGATGGAGAGACATGAAATGCAGCCAACAGGATTAACCCTTCCTGAACTGTATATAACAAAACCATCTGAAAGAGAATATAAAATATTTTAAAAATGGTTTAAAAGTTAAAAATACAGAAGGAAAATCACAATAAAAGAAAAAGTACTTTTAAAAAGATAGAATTTGAAAAAGAACCAAATAGTACTTCTTTAATGAAAAATAAAGTGATAATAATAAAAAAAATTAATGAGTAGATTTAAAAGGTTAGAAATTATTAAAGAGAGAACTAGGGAGATGGAAGAAAATCTGAAGAAATTACCTATACTGCAATAGAGCAATATAAAGAATTGTTAACTAAGAAATAAGACTAGGAAACTTGATGTATATAAGGCTAAATTTCAACAGGATCCCCCAGAAATTCCAGATAACAGAGAATATGGGAGAGACAAAATTGGAACAAGTAAGAATTTTCTTTGAAGAGTGACTGAATTTGAAGCAAGGAAAACAAAAACAAATCCATATCGCGGTAAAACTGCAGAGCATCAGGTAAAAAAAAACCTTAAAAAATGAATAACAATTAGACACAACCAGCTGATTCTGGTAAAGAAAGACTCTGTGGCTGGGGTTGCTGCAGCCACGATTGCCCAGTGAGGACCTGAGCCGAACAGTCATCGTCAGAATGTTGAGCAAAGACTGAAACTGAAATCTTTCCCAGGCGAATGGCCCAGACTATTGTGAAAGATCAGTTAAAAGGAGACAGACAGGTCGAAACCCCCTGAAGATAAAATCTGATGTGTTAGCTCTTCGATTTTGACAGATCCTTAAGAAGATAACAGAGACTCAAATGTTGCTGGGTGCAGTGATGATAGAAGCTGTCTTTTCCCTTGCTGAAGCCAAGTTCACAGTAGGAGACTTCAGCATCACAGTTATCCAACATGTAAATAAAGCCCAAGTGAAGATTAGAGCAAAGAAAGAAAATGTAGCATTGTTACTTTGCCTGTATTTGAACATTACCATGAAGGACTTGGCAGTTATGAACTGACTGGTTTAGCCAGAGGTGGCACACAGTTGGATAAATTGAAGAGGAATTATGCCAAAGAAGTGGATCTACTGGTGGAACTATCTTTGCAACAGACATCCTTTATTACTATGGATGAAGCTATTAAGATAACCAGCAGGTGTGTAAATGCCATTGACCATGTCATCATTCCCCGGACTGAACATACCCTTGCTTATATCATCACAAAGCTGGATGGGAGAGAGTGAGAAGAGTTCTACAGGTTAAAGAAAATACAAGAGAAGGAAAAGATTCTCAAGGAAAAGTCTGAGAAGGGCTTGGAGCAACGGAGGGCAGCTGGAGAGTGATGGAGCCTGCTAATCTTCTGGCTGAAGAGAAGGATGAGGATCTACTATTTGAATAAGCTTTCCAACTGTGGTTCTTTCAGAAGCCCTAACACAGCACCATTTTAATTCACAGTATGTAGGTTTGGTATGTGTGGCTTAAGAATTTCACTGGTTGTAAAATTTCCCTGAATATCTGTTTATGGGTTTATCTTTGCAGAATCATTATTCAGCAACTAGTGAGATTTGGAGAACCTGCCCAGGAACTTGTAGAATTTATTCTGCAGAAGTGTCACTCTACTCCATTTATATGTGTGTTACAAGTGATCTTCTTACTAAGCATATTAAGAAATTCCCCTTAGAACTGACTGTATTTCAATTAAAAAAAAAAAAAAGAGAAATTCCCCTTAGGAAACAGCAGTGGTCCCAGGCCTTATTCCTACCCAGTTGCTCACCCTGGCAGTGTTATCTGAGATTGCTGCAGCTATCCTTGTGTTAGTTACTATGGTACTTCTCAAGCTTTATGAAAACCTTCACTTATTTCTTCCTGGAATGACAGGTCCCTGTCCTGTCTGTCTTGGGAACAGTTCTGCCAATTCAAATGTGACTATCGCATAAACAGTAAAGTGATTTAAAAATGAAAAAAATGAATAACAATTAGACAAGAAAAATTAATCAGCAACAACAAATTATAGAAAACAGTGGGATAATATTCTCAAAGTGACGCCAACCCAGAATCCCATACCTTATGAGACTGACAATCAAGGGTAAGGGTAAAATAAAAGCATTTTCAGGTAAACTTTGGGGAATCTATCATTCACAGACCCTAACTGAAAGAATGATGAAATCATCTGCTTCAGAAAGCAAGAAATTGAACCTAGAAGGAACAAATCCATCATGGCAAGCGAAGAAACTGACAACTTTTTGCTAGATCTAAATAACCATTGATTGTTTTCTATATCTTAAAAGACTAGTATTACAGGGGATTTAAAAACTAGGTGGTTACTAAAATACAGCTGGCCCTCCATATCTGCAGGTTTGCATCCACAGATAAAGGGAGGTCTGAACATACTATGTCACTTTATATATATAAAGTAACTTTGAGCGTTCGTGGATTTTGTGTTCATGAGGGTCCTGAAACCAGTCAATCCCCTGCTGATACTGAGGAACATCTGTACTAGAAAACAATGAAATAGAGAAAATAAATAATACCACTGAAAGCAGAAAAGTGAGCGGGGATGGGTGGAAAAATAAGATAAAAATAACAAACACAATAAATTTAGGTACTTTAAACTCACCTGTTTAAGCAAAGATATTGTCATAGATGTCATTGAAGCCAACCAACATGTAGCTTGTGCTGTTTATGAGACAGTGAACATTTAAAGACACATAAAAGGTGAATAGAAAATGATGATAAAATCAACCCTAGGCAAATACTGTCCAACCCAAAAGAAAGCTGGGTTAGCAATATTAATATCAGAAAAAATAGACTCTAAGACAAAAAATATTATGAAGAATAAAAGTTTTACTACTCAGAGACAGAAGAAGTAATCCAACACAGGAAGGATCAATGATTCTGTGCCTATATGCATCACATAAACACAGACTCAAAATATATAAAGCAAAATGGCAAAATTATACAGATAAATACACAAATTTACAATTGGGGAACTTGAGTCTAATGCTTTCCTGTGAGAAACTGATAGATCAAGCAGAGAAAATCAATAAGGATTCAGAAACTTGAAAAACGTATCTAACGAACTGGATACTATTAGTGGATTTGTATATTTGAATTGCCACAATCAATGGTGAATATATATTATTTTCAGAAGAAAGTCTTGGTGAGTCCCAAAGAACCAGTTCCAGAGATGATGTTCTCTGACTACAATACGATACAATAAGAATGCACTGAATAAAAAGCCAAGAAAATTCCAGTACATGTAGAAAAAAAAAACATTTTAAATAATTCAAAAAAAAAATTACAAAATACTTAAAAAGTCAAAAGATGAAAGTAAAAAAAAAAAAAAAAGAAAAATGAGGCAATAGCTGAGAATTTAAAAAAATTTTAAAAAGCCAGTGGAAGCTCTCTATATCACGACTTCTGGGCATAGCTAAAAATATAGTTAGAATGAGATTTATGATGTTAGGTATATATTAAAAAGCCCAACAGAATGAAAATTAGTGATCTAAGCATTCTAACTTAAAAAGTTAAAAAAAGAGCCAGTTTGAAGGAAGTATGTTTTGCAGTCATGAACATAAATGTTTGGCAGTAATGAAAATAAGACTAAATCAATTGCGATATAAATCCAGGAAACAAGAGCAGAGGTCAACAAAACCAAAGGCTAGTTTTTTGAGAAGATGAATTTAAATAGATAAATTCACGGCGAGATACGTCAAGACAAAAAAAGGCATGTTGAAACCATATGCATAAAAATAAAGGGGCCACGACACAGAGAAGTGTGAGGCCAGGCGGCCACGCCCACCCAGGTCCTCCCAGGCCAGCCCACGCTCTTCCATCCGGGTCCTCAGACCCCTGCTCGGCTTCCCAGGTCTGTGCCTGCGTCTCCCCAGTCATCCTCAAAGGGGTCGGCCGCACTGCCTGTGCCTCCCTGACCGCGACGGGTGGCTGTTCACAGGCCTGTTCAGAGGCGGTGTGAAAAGAGCTGGGGGGTGTGGGCTGGGGCGTCGGCGTGCGTGAGCGCAAGGTCCCCCAAGTGCGGGCCAAGACGGAGAGGGAAGCTGCAGCCCGGATCTGCTCGCCACATTCTGACGTGGGGCTCCAAGGGATCCACAATTTCTGAATTCAGACCTGGACTTCCAGGTCCTGACGAAGGTATGTTTATCGTGGCATTAAAATCGAGTTTTACGTTTACTTTTTTGTTTTTCTTTTTTGGGGGGCGGGGGAGGGGGGTCCCTGATTTTTTTAAAAAGTATTTTCATTTATTGGAGGTACAGGGGGTTGAACCCAGGACCTTCTGCATGCTAAGCACTGCTCTACCCCCTCCAACCTGCTTACTTTATTATATACATGGTATGTAGGTCTTCATTGTACTTTGTCTCAGTCCCCGCATATGGCTGTGTTGTTGGTTAAAATACAAATTAATATAACCCCTGTGGGGCAAAATGACAAGTGTGTGCTCTCTGGCTCAGAAATTACATTTCTGGAAATTTATACTAGAGATGAATTTGTACATTTGCAAAATACACAATGCAATTTTGAAGCAACAATTGAAAACAACACAAGTGTCATCAATAAGAGGTTAGTTTGTTAAATTAGGGCACAGTCATGCAACGGAATATAATGCAGCTGTAAAAGAAGATGTGAAAGTTCTCTATGAACGATTTTGAAAGGATTTTGGATATTCATTATGTGCAAGGGTAAGCTACAGAAAAGAGGGAGAAAATAAGACTAGATTCACATTTGCTTGCAGAAGAAAGATTAGAGAAAATGAATAGAAATTATTATTTGTGTATAGAAAGGAATTCAAAGGATTTCAGCTCTTTTTGCAAAGTTTTATTGCTCATTAAAAAAATCTGAAGCAAATCTGAGATAAAGTTACTATTAAAATTGGATTTTGGGTAGTTGGAGATGTTTTATTGTTTTCTGTACTTTGTGCATTTGAAGTCTTATAATTTAAAAATATTTGCATATTTCTTTGGTTACATAGAAAAGTCTGTCACATAGCAATTACAATTAAATTTCTCTTGCTAGATTGTAAGCTCTTTGAAATCAGGATCCATATCTTATATTTCTTAACTGTTAGACTATTTTTAGAGCAGTTTAGGTTTACAGAAAAATTAGCAGAAAGTACAGAGTTCTTAGTTACTCCCTCTCTCATCACTCCTCCCCCTCCAGTTTCTCTCACCATTAATATTTTGCATTAGTGTGTTGCTTTTGTTACGAGGATGAACCAATGTTGATACATTTTTATTAATTAAATAGTTGATCGGATTCAGTCTTATTCACTGTTACAGTATCATGCAGACTAGTTCAGTGCCCTAAAAATCCACTGTGCGTCACATAGTCATTCCTCCCTTCTCCAACCCCTGATGTTTTTACAATCTCTATAGATTTGCCTTTTCCAGAATAACATCTGGAATCATATAGGATTTAACCTTTTCTGACTGGCTCATTTCGCTTAGTTAAATGTATTTAAGATTCATCTATATCTTTGGGGGGCATCATAGTAACATTTCTTTTTATGACAATAATATTCCATTGTATGGATACACTACAGGGTTGTTTTTTTTTTTTTTTAATCCATTCCCCTATTGAAGGACATCTTGTTTGCTTCTAGGTTTTGGTGATTGTATATATAGCTGCTATAAACATTCACATTCAGCATTTTGTTTTCATTTATTTGGGTAGTTACTTGGGAGCACAATTGCTGAATTGCATGGTAGAACTGTGTGTTGCTTTGTAAGAAACTGCCTGTGCCATTTTGCATTCCCATCAGCAAAGAATGAGAGTTCCTGTTGCTCCACATCCTGGCCAGCATTTGGTGTTGACAATGTTTTGGATTTTAGTATGGAATTAGAATCAGAAAATATGTTATCTCATTGTTGATTACATTTGCAATTCTCTAGTGGCATGTGATGTTGAACATCTTTTCATATGCTTATTTACCATTTGTATATCTTCTTTGGAGAGATGTCTGTTCGTATGCTTTGCCCACTTTTTAATTGGGCTGGTGTTTTCTTATTGTTGGGTCTTTAAGAGTTCTTTGTGTATTTTGGATACCAGTCCTTTGTCAGATATGTGATTTAGAAATATTTTCTCCCTATTTACATTTGAGAGAATGGGCCATAGAAGGTATCTTTTGAACTACCTCACAGACCTGTCCATATTTTCTAAGGGGAAGAAAGCAATAATTGTCTACATGTTTTTTCTAGAAAGATTTTCTCTCATTCTGTGGCTTCTCTTTACATTCTCTTAACAACGTCTTTTGCAGAGCAGAAGTTTTTCATTTTAATGAAGTCCAAACTATCAGTTCCTTCATGAATTGTGCTTTTGGTGTTCTATCTAAAAAGTTATCATCAAACCCAAGGTCACCTAGATTTTCTCCTGTGTTATCTTCTAGAAGTTTGATAGTTTTGCATTTTACATTTAGATCTATGACCCACTTTGAGTTTTTTTGTGAAAGCTGTAAGTCTGAATCTGGACTTTCTTTTTTTACATGTAGTTGTCTAATTTTTCCAGCAACGTTTATTGAAAAGACAGTCCTTTCTCCATTGAACTGCCCTTGCTCATTTGTCAAAGATCAATTGACCATATCTGTGTGGTGTGTTTATAGACTGTTCTGTTCTATTGATCTATTTGTTTCTTCTTTTGCCAATAGCATACTGTGTTGATTACTATAGCTTTTAGGGTGTCTTGAAATCACATATTGTCAGAACTTCAGCTTTGTTCTTCTTTAATTGTGTTGGCTATTCTGGAACTTTTGCATGTCCATATAAACTTTACAATCATTTTGTTGTTGTCCACAAAATCATTTGCTGGAATTTTGATTGGAATTGCATTGAATCTATAGATCAAGTTGTGAAAAATTGATAATCTAAACAATAGTTAGTCTTCCTATCTGTGAGCATGGAATATCTCTCCATTTATGTAGAGCTTCTTTGATTTCTTTTATTGGAAGTTTGTAATTTTCTTCATATAGATTATATACATATCTGTTAGATTTATACTTATGTATGTCTTTCTTTTTCTTTTCTTTTTTTTTCGTGTGTGCTCATGTAAATGGTACTGTGTTTTAAGATATAAATCCAGTAGCTCATTGCTAGTATATAGGGAAGCAGTGTACTTTTGCATATTGATCATGTATGTCAAAATCATGCTATATTTACTTACTAGTTCCAAGAGGTTTTTGAGTTGTTGCTGTTTTTGTGTTTGTTTTTATTTTTTGGTGTGTGTGTGTGTGAAAATCTTTGGGATTTTCTGCGTAGACAATCATGAATGAAGACTTTAATTTTTTTCCCTCCCAAACTGAGTATCTTTTTGTTTTTCGTACCTTATTGCATAAGTTGATGCAGTATAATGTTGAGTAGGAGTGGTGAGAAGAGACATTTTTGCCATGTTCTCAATCTTAGAGGAAAGCATCTAAGTTCTCAACATTAATATGAGGTTGGCTGTAAGTTTTATGTAGATATTCTGTAACAAGTTGATGTGGTTTCTCTATATCCCTTCTTTGCTAAGGGGCTTTTTTTTTTAATCATGAATTTGGGTTGGATTTTGTTAAAGGCTTTTTCTGTGTCTATTGATATGATCATGTGGTTTTTTCTTCATTAGCCTGTTGATCTAATGAATTACATTAGTTGATTTTCCAGTGTTGAAACAGACTTGCATAACTGGGATAAGTCCCAATTCATCATGGTGTATAATTCTTTGTATACACTGTTGGATTCAAGTTGATAAATTTTGCATGTATTTTGAGGATTTTTGCATTTATATTCATGAGAGATATTGATATATAATTTTCCTTTCTTGTAATGGCTTTGTCTGATTTTGGTATTAGAGTAATGCCAGCCTCATAAAATGAGCTAGGAAGTGCTACTTCTGCTTCTGTTTTCTGGAAGAGGGTACAAGATTGATATCATTTCTTTCTTAAATGTTTGATAGAATTCACCAACGAACCCATCTGGACCTAGTGCTTTCTGTTTTGAAAGGTTATTAATTATTGAGTTGGTTTCTTTATCAATATAAACCTATTCAGATGACATTTTTCTCCTTGTATGAGTTTGGTAGATTGTGTCCTTAAAGAAATTGGTCCATTTCATACAGGTGATCAAATTTGTGGGCATATGCCTATTAACAATATTCCTTTATTATTCTTTTCATGGGATCAGTAGTGATGACCCTTCTTTCATATATAATATTAGCAATTTGTGCCTTCTCTCTTTTTCATGGTTAGACTGGCTAGAGATATATCAATTTTAGTGGTCTTTTCAAGTAACTAGCTTTTAGTTCCATTACTTTTCTCTATTAATTTTGTCTTTCCAACTTCATTGATTTCTGCCCTGATTTTAAAAGATTATTTGTATTCTTACTTTTCCTTCAGACTTAATTTGATCTTCTTTCTAGTTTCCTAAGGTGGAACCTTAGATGGTTTATCTTAGATCTTTCTTCTTTTCTTTTTTAACATTTTTTATTGAGTTACAGTCATTTTACAATGTTGTGACCTTTCCTCTTTCCTAATTCATGCATTGAATGCTATGAATTTCCCTTTAAGCATTTCTTTCACTGTATCTCACTTTAATTTTCATTTAATAAAAAATATTTTAAAATTTCTCTTGAGACGTCTTTAACCCACATGTCATTTAGAAGTGTATTGTTTAATCTACAGATACTTGGAGATAATCCAGTTATCTTTCTGTTATTGATTTCTACTTTAATTTCATTTTGGTTAGAGAGAATACTTTGTATGATTTCTGTCATTTTACGTTTGTGAAGATGTATTTTATGGCCCAGAATGTAGTTTATCTTGGTAAATACTCCATGTGAGCTTGAGAAGAATGTGTATTATGATACCTTTGGGTGAAATGTACTACAAATGTCAATTAGATGTAGTTGATTCATGGTGCTGTTCAGTTCAACTACATCCTTACTAATTTTCTGGTTGCTCAATCTGTCAGTTATTAATAGAGGGGTGTTTAAGTCTCCAACTACAGTAGAAGACTTGTCTATTTTTTCTTGCAGTTCTATCAGTTTTTGCCTCACTTATTTTGACACTCTATTGTTAGACACATACATAGTAAGGATGGTTAGTTCTTCTTGGAGAATTGGCCCCTTTAATATTATATAATGTTCCTTTTTATTCTTCATAATTTTCCTTGCTCTAATGTCTGCTTTGAATATGAAAACGAATATATGTATGTATATGCATGACTGAGACATTGTGCTGTACACCAGAAATCGACACATTGTAATTGACTGTACTTCAGTTAAAAAAGTCTGCTTTGTCTGAAATTAACATAGTTTCTCCAACTTTCTCTTGGTTAGTATTGGTATGATACATCTTTCTCCATAACTTTACTTTTAATCTATTAGTTTCTTTTCATTTAAAGTGGGCTTCTTATAGACAATATATAGTTGGGTCTTATTTTTTATCTGACCTTATAGTCTATGTCTTATAATTGGTATATTTCTATCATTTCCATTTAAAGTGGTTATTGATATATTGAATTAATAACTACCATATTTGTAACTGTTTTAATTGTTCTTTTCTTTGTTTCTTCCATTGCCATTATCTTTTTCTGCCTTTTATAGTTTTAATTGAGCATTTTATATGATTCCATTTCTCTCCTTTCGTAATACCATTTATTCTTAAAAGAATTTAGTGTTTGCCCTAGAATTTGAAGTCAGTGTACATTTACAATTAATCTGAGTTCACTTTCTAATAACAACATATGACCTAATGAGTAATGCCAGTACCTTGTAACAGGGTATTCCCAATTCCTCCTTCTCTTTCTTTGTAACATTTTTTGGTGGTTCATTTCATTTATCTGCAAGCTATAATTTTCTCATACATCATTGCTACTATTATTTTGAACACATTGTTATCTGTTAGATAAATTAAGAGTAAAAAAACTATAAGATTTTATTTTACCTTCATTTATTCCTTCGCTAGTGCTCTTCTTTTCTTATGTAAATCCAAGTTTCTGACCTATATCATTTCCTTCTTTCTGAATAACTTCCTTTAACAATTCTTACAAGGCAGATCTACTGGTGACAAACTCCCTCAATTTTTATTTGAGACTTTCATATGTACATGGTATATATTTCCACTAATTAGAGCTTTTAAAAATTTCTATCAGTAATGAGATCTTGCACATATTTTGTTAAATTTATTTCCAAAAATTTTATGACTTTTAAGCTAATTTAAATGGAAATGATTGAGCAATTTTATTTTCCATTTTTTAATGCTGGTGTGTGGAAATGAATATAATTTTGTTTATTTTGTATCATGCAGCCTTACTAAATTTATTTATTAATTCTAGTAGCTTTTTGGAGACACCTAAGGTTTTCTATGTATTTGATGTTGTCATCTGCAATAAAAGATAGTTCTATTTCTTCCTTTTTTAACTTTATGCTCTTTATTTCTCTTTCTTGCCTATAGCACTGGTGAGCATCTTCAGTACAATGTTGAATAAAAGTGGTTATAGCAGTTATTTTTTCCTTGTTTTTATTCATATATATATATTTATTGAAGTATAGTTGATTTACAATGTTATGTTAGTTTCAGAAGTACAGCATAGTGATTCAGTTAATATGCATATATGTCCTTTTTCATTACAGGTTATTACAAGCTATTGAATATAGTTCACTGTGCTAGACAGTAGGATCTTGCTGTTTATCTATTTTTTATATAGTAGTTTGTATCTGCTAATGCCAAACTCCCAATTTATCCCCAACCCCATGTTCCCCTTTGGTAACCATAAATTTGGTTACAGCAGTTATATTAAACTCTTCTCTGTCAGTCTCAATGGGGGAAAGCATTCAATAGTACACTATTAAGTATGATGTTAGTGGTAGATTCCTTATAGATGATTTTTATGTCCCTTTTGTTCCTTGTTTGCTGAGAGTTTAAAAAATACAGCAGGTGATGTTTGCCCCCCTTTATTGAAATGTTTTTTGAATTTATGATTATTGAAATGATCATATGGTCTTTACCCTTTATTCTGTCATATGATGAATTAAATGAATTGACTTTCTATTGTTAAACCTACTTTGTGATCCTGGGATAAATCTCACTTGGTCATGATGAATTGTCAGTATTGTATATTGCTGGATTTGATTTGCTACTATTTCAAAAATATTTTTGCATCTGTGTATATGAGGTTTATTGGTCTGTAATTTTCTTTTCTTGTAATGTTTTTGTCAGAGTGTGGTATCAGGGTTACCTTGGCACTGTGAAATCATTTGGAAAGTTTCTCCCTTTCTCTGTTTTCTGAAAGAGTTTTTAAAAGATTGGTAGTATTTCTTCCCTGGTTCATCAGTTAAACTGTCTGGGCCGGGAGCTGGTTGCTTTTAGGATTTTCTCCTTACGTTTGAGATTTATGAGTCTGACCATGATGTGTCTAAGTGCAGTTGTCCCTGTGTTTATTGTCTGTGCTTTGCTGAGCTTCTTGGATCTGTTAGTTAAAGTTCTTAACCAAGTCTGAGAAGCTTTGACCATTATTTCTTCAGATATTTTATCTGCCCTATTCCTTCTCTTCTCCCTTTCTAGAGCTCAATTTGCTTATAGGTTAGGCTGCTTGATAGTGACCCACGTGTCCCAGAAGCTCTGTTTATTTATTTTTTAATGCTTTTTTTTCCTCTCCAGATTTGATGGGAATTTACACACAGAATTTGGCCTCCCCTCTATATGGCTCCCTCCATTCTGGGATATTTCCTATCAGCATCAATTGTGTGGTGGCCCTAAACAGTCTCCTGTCGTACCTCGACCTGTTAAGACTGTGGCTTTCTGCCAGTTTCAGCCACTCCTGCTATACAGGCTGGGTAGTGCCCTTATTAGAAAGACTGTGTAAACTTGGAATAGCCTTCACTTTCTGTTTGCTTTTTATTGCTGTCCCAGTGCCCTCAAGTAGTTATTTTTTTTATATTTGTCCAGAGTTTAAAATTGTTATCTGTGGGAGGGTTAATATGATACAATATACTCCATTATTATTGGAACTGAAACTCTGCCTCCTATATTTTTAAGCTTAGTTAATTTGTTCACCATCCACCCTGTCTTCCAATTTAGAGTCCCCAGTGTCTCCAACTCAAAATATCTAGTCACTAGCACCAAGCAGTCCTGTCTCAGGTGGGCTTCCTGAATCGCCTGACACCTAATTTCCTTAGAGCTACTGTTTTAGATCAGGTTCTCATTTAGCTGGTGTTCTTTGCCTCCTAACCTCTGTCCCAAAAGCCCGTATTACTTTTGAAATCTTCCTTAAAATCATCCCTTGTTATGTTACTCCCTTGTTTTAAGTTCTCTCTAGGCTCCTGCAGGATTACATTTTTCTGGCTTGGTTTATAAAGCTGTTCACAATCCAGGTTATGACTGACCTGCTGTTGCTCCATGTAGAACCAGTGCTCTGATGTGTTCAACTTTTCTCTGCTCCTTGGACACATTAGAACTTTCTGTGTTTTTGTGTTTTTGCTCTTGGCATCCTGCCTACTTGGAGCCACCCACTTTATCTGGCTTTTCTAGATTTAGTCTAAAAATCTGATGTAGATGCCACCTCTTCTGGAAAGACTTCCCTGAATAGGTTACCTCTGTCCTCTCACCCCTCTTCTGTGTTCTTACAGCGCTTAGAAATCTGCATGTTGACTTGGTTGGTATCTGTCTATCTACCTATCTATCTATCCATCCATCCATCCATCTGTCTAGTCTTATCTATATCATCTATATAGTCTTCTTTTTCCTTCAGTGGATTCTGATCTCCTTGGGCAAGGTGTTGTGTCTTTCAAACATAGTTTTTTGGTATGCATAACATCTAGTAAGCATTGTATAACTTGTGTAGATTCTCAATATATATGTTTTTTGGTGATACTACGAAGACTATTTATTCAGCTGTGGTATTTGAAGTAATGATGTTACGTAAAGAAATTAAAGGCCACAGACCCCAAAGGAGAAACTAATCAACCAGTTCATATACTATTCTGTTATTTATTGTTTTTTTTAGAAACACTCACCACTCAAACAAGCATCCCTATAGAATTCTGCAGAAATGGTGGAACCTGGGAAAATGGCAGATGCATTTGTCCAGAAGACTGGAAAGGACTGAGATGTACAATGAGTAAGTTACTTGGGATAATACGAGGGTTCGAGGTTTAGGTGACTTCCGTGTTAATAAGGACAGCAGCAAAGCTTTTTGAAACTTCCATTAATGATTATAGTAACAATGGGCATAATGATGATGGATTTAAGATATGTTTATTAGCTCCATAGTAAAAGCTGAGTTTTCCTTCTTGTGCTGTTTACCTGTATGTTCAACACATTTTGTCTCTTTAACATCTGTCAAGTTTCTCTGTAAACTCATAGTTGCTTTTCCTTCTGGCTGCAGTGTCTGCTACAGGGCAATGGATAATATGATTTCCTCAGGTCCTTTCAGTTGGTGATATGCTGTATTACCCCACTTCAAATGTCACTATTCTAACATGTTTAACTTTTCTGAAATCAAGATGCATTTTTCTATTCAAGTATATGCTTAGATGAAATTCTTGTCTTTTCTTTCTCTTGAAGAAACGTTATTAAATTAGTGGTTTCTTTCTCTTGAAGAGATGTTATTAAAGTGGTTTGACTTCAGTCAGTGGTATCTCAGAATCAGTGTTCAAAGCCGCTTCTTGATCTGCAGTGTGCTCCGCAACACACTACACGCCTCCTGCTGCCTGCTTAGGATTCAGAGCCCTAGAAACTCGCCCCTATAATTTCCTACACTCTGACCAGCCAGTGTCTCCCATATACCCCGTGACTGGCTTTTTGCTTTAACCCACATCATCATGCTGCCTTTTGCCACTGTAGGCTCTTTATCTTTAATTTTCAAGATTTCAACTAATCTGAGCCCTTATCCTTTCTGATGCATTAGTGATCACATCCCACCTCTACTAAGTTCTACATTGTGCGCATGTTATTTGAAACTTGTTATCTAACATACTAGTTATTGAAATGGTAGTAACTTAACTATATAAGAAAGTATGTAGTTCCTGGCTTGTCAGTGAGTCCTTTAAGCTTTCTATTACCTTTCAAGTTATGCTGGATAAGTTTGGAACTTTGACTTTTATCTGGTTTGAAATTTGTAAAAGAAAAGTGATGAAAATTTATAATGAAAAAATTTTGATTAATGATGAATTTATGATGAAAAGCATTTTTTCTTTCTGTTATAGTTAATTTCTGTGAAAACAGTACCTATGGGAGTTTTACTTTTGGCAGAATCCCTGTGGGAAGATACGGATTTTCCTTGCAAACGTGTGACACGAGCACTGTAAATGGTATGTGTTTTTCCAAACATCTCCTCTATTTAGGCATGTGAATTGCTGTGCTGGGTCATTCCTATCATCCCTCCAGCTAGTGTTAGGTCCCTAGAGGAGGCATCAAGGAAGATTTTGTGGAAGGGCTTGGCTCCCTTTCAGGATGGTGATGTTCAGAGTTTTGGGTGTTACCTCACATAATTCCAATTTTCCTAAAAACTGAAATATATAAATCAGTAGTAAATTCCTTTGAATTCTTCTTCAATTGGTTTGTCTTACTTTATCTTCTGGGGTTTGATCAGGTTAAGATCTGCTCTTTGAGGTATGTAATTTATCTCAATTTTAAAGATTAGCAAAACTGTAGGTTTACCCCATATCTACTTTGAGACTTCATCCTCAGTGGAGATGCAGTTAAGTCTGTGCACAGTCAGTAGCCCTTCATCTCTTTGATCATTTTAGTTATCTATCTTGGAACAGTCTCAGCTCATCATACCTTTCCTGAAACATGACAACTTTGCTTGCATAGAGGCTTTCCGAGAATAAAGGAGCAAATGCAATTTTCTGATACTAATATGCTCCCTGATGATATCCAGGATTTTGATGACATGTATGATTTTAATGCCAGACTGAATAATGTCTTCTGAGAGTACCCCTTTAAATTCATGGATCCCTTTCCTGACAGCTTAGAGCCCATGATGCCATATGATTTTTCCCTAAATGTTTTAGCAATTCTTTGTTTGCATTGACTTTCATCTGACCAATCCTCCTACCTCTCACGTCTTCCTGCGGGTCATCATCCACTCCCTGCAGAACCAGATAGCTCAACAGCACAGCTAATTCTAGGTCATTTATACAAGTGTTTGACAGAACTTCTGTCAGCATGACCCTGGGGAAATGTTTTATTGAGGTATTTATTTCTGTGTGTGTCAGGGGTTCTTTGAAACAGTAAATAAATTACATGTACTGCTGTTTCTTCTTTACCTTATTTATTCTGAGGTTATTTGGACCAGCATTCCATTTGCAGAGTCTAAATTGCCTCTGCTCGCATATATCACGCTTACTTAAGTATTCCTGGTTCTACTTTTACGTAGGTCCTTCCAGCCTCTTCATAAAAGCTCAGGAGGTAAAAGGGGGGCTTCATCTCTATTGGTACTTCCTCCCTACACTGTGTGGTATGTCCATAGATAGCTGTTGTCTTAATTTTTATATGTTTTATATGTTTTAAATATTTCATCATACTTTACAAAATAGAAAGTTACTGTGTGCTACTGACTCAGGAACCAGTAATATACCCATCAAAGGACATCATACTTGCTTGATATATGTTACTTTTTTGGGACAAGAGAATCACTTTCATTTGGTTGTTTATTTTTCTTTTCTGAGTAACTATTATGAAAATGTGTCTTATACATAAATTTGAATTTCAGATTGAGCCCATAAAATATATAGATTCCAAATATCAGCAGATTTGCTTTTAGTTTTATGTTAATAATTACTTCTAACAATTTGGTTTTATATAGCAAATGACCAAAATACTTTTCAACGATTTTAAGTAGGCAGGTTCATACTTGTTAATATAGAGGAAAAGATGCATTTGAACTATGGCCACATAAAAAAATAACATCCTACATATATGTTTGAAATTTTCATTATGCCATAGAGTAGAGGTGAAGCCATCGTATAAGAGTGACTGTAACCTTCTACTTTACATGTTGTGGAAGCAATCTCTGGTTTCAGTGTTTCTAGTTGTTGCCCCGTGAAGCAGCTACCCAATGCTGGTCCTGAGGAAAGTTCACCTACTGATCAGCTGTCCTGCTAATGACAGCTGAAGGTGATTTTATCTATTAACAGTCCCTTAAGTATTAACCATAGGAGGACATCGAGGTAGGGAGGCTCAGGTGATAATCCTAGGAAACAAACCCAATGATTCAACAAGGGTTTATTAAGAGCCAACCACATACTGAGTGGATGCTGCAATACACTAGAACTCTTTGCCTTTCACATGTTGCCAAGATTTGGATAAAGAAGGAAACATCAACATGTAATTCAATATCTAGTAGGAATTTTTTGTGTTGTTTCTGGTCTCTCAGCCTAGTATCCACCACTGCATCCAGGTCAAAGTCCTTACATCCCAAGTTGTTGGAAGGCAAACCTTCCTTGCAGACTTCAAAGGAAGGAAATAGTCAGCTGGTCTTTTGAATTCCAGATTTAAAAATCAAGACAGGTGGTGTCTGCCTAAAATATTCTTGTAGTAACTGTCTGATTTACTTTTCCATTGCTTTGTATCAAATCACTCCAAACCTACTGGCTTAAAACAGTAAAGATTTTGATTTCTCATAGTCCTGTGGGTTGACTGTGGCAGCTGGACTGTGCTGGAAGGTCCAAGACGACCTCACTCACATGCGGCACTGGTGCTGGCTGTTGGCTGGAGGGCTTCAATTCTCCTCCACGTGGCCTCTCATCCTCTAGTAGATTAGACCTGCTTCCTTATATGATGGTCTCAGGATGGTGTTCAAAGAGGGTGAAAGCCAAAATTTCAAGTCTTCTTGAGGATCTAGGTTTTGAAACTCATACAGTGTCATTTCTGCCACATTTTGTTGGTCAGAGCAAGTTGTAAGGACAGCCTAAATTCAGGAAGTGAAGGAATATACTTCATCTCTTGATGGTAGGAGTAAATGTAAAATAACATTTTAAGGGAATAATGTACATTTAAGGAGTAAAGTAAAATAATACTGAGAAAGGCTTATGTGTACTGGAGCGGGTGGTTTCTGTGCCCATCTTTGCAAACATTGTCTTTGTTTTTTCCTTTTTTTTAAATTGAAACATAATTGGTTCACAATACTGTGTTAGTTTCAGGTGTACAGCAAAATGATTTGGTTATATATATATGTATATATATTTATGTATATGCTTTTTTGGATTCCTTTCTATTATAGCTTATTACAAGATACTGAATATAGTTCCCTGTGCTATACAGAAGGTGCTTGTTGTTTACCTTATATATGTATATATGTTTATACATGTGTATATATGTATCTGTTAGTCCCATACACCTAATTTATCCCTCTGCCCTTCTTCTTTTTATTAAAGCGGGCAATCCAATGGCAACCCGGCTGTGCAGTCTTAATGAATACGGAGAGATAGAATTACAAAATGTGACAATAGGAAATTGCAATGTAAATCTGAAAACTCTGGAAAATCAGGTATGCCGTATGGTCCGTGAGATGGATAAGGGGAAAAAGTTCAGACTCTGTACGGGTTCTCTGTTCTTTAGATATCTGATGGTCAAATTAATGCTTTAAAAACTCTCCAATTAGAAATAACAAGAAGTAGTAACTAAAACCATTCTTATTTTTTTAAGCTGATACCTGTTTGTGAAAAGGGACAGCTGGACATGTTGGTTCAGCAAAGTTCAGCAAATGATAATCTATAGCATATTTTAAATGGCCTCATATTTGTAGACCACTGAAGTTTTGATGGAAAATAGGTCCTTGACATTTGAGACCAAAAGGAAGGGATTCTGATAGTCTACTGTATCAGAATAAAGAGAAACAAACTATGACCACAGATCTTTTGTCACAGGAAAGTCTAGAGTCTGATGCTGGTCTCAGAACTGTATCCACAAGCAGATGAAGGGAAATACATCTAACTAAATATGTTTTCATGCCAATTAAATTATTGTGACTAAGGATATCCCCAAATGCAAATGCGAGGAATTACTAATACCTGGGGCCAAGGAAAGGGAGGAGAAGGAAATTTATCTTTCTGTGGTCCTTCTGGGTGCCAGTTACATATGTTATCCCATTTAGTCCTTGTACAATTTCTGTGACTTAGATGTTTCTTCCCATATTATAGATAATACAGCTAATCACACTAATTATTGAGCACTTACTGAATGCATGTATAAGATTTGATAACACCTATAAAACATCCAGCAAAGTGCCTAACACATGGCTGTTGAATGAGAATGTTGTTTCTATCTACTGATTGGATATTGCTTGTGACACTTCTCTGGGCATGATTAGCCTGTGACTTTGATTTTTGAAGTGATGCTGCCACCTAGTGAAAACTAAGCCACACAGACACACACACATTGACCCTTGGCTCCACTGAAGACAATGTGGATTAATGTGTTTTAGCCTTACTACCCAGAGCCCGGGAGACCAAGTGGTACTTGGAAAAGTTTGCTAAGTCCGTGCTTCCCAAATTCTCTGTGCTGAAAAGCCAACTGAAAAATTTCCAACCCATTGCAGACCATAATTTTGCAAAATACATAAAAATGAATTACTAGGAAAATGAAATGAAAAGTAACATATAAAATGCAAATCCAGTTTTAAAAGTTATCAGATGAAACAGCATAGAATTGTTAATGTAAGTTTCAGACCACTTTCTCTCAGGTTCTGTACTTATCTCCCTGTGGAACCTGTAACCAATAGTTGGCCATCACTGGTCCACGGATCACACCTTGAGGAGCAGTGGTCTAGCTAAGACAGCCTGTCTTAATTCTGACAGGTAGTAAGGGCTGGGAAGCCACTGGCCTGCATGTACTTTGTCCTTTATGCAAGAAAAGAAGCAAATTTGAAAAACCCAGTGCACGTGATGTTCAGGAGATGGAGGATCACCTAAATTCCAGTTTATTCATCTGAAGTTGCTTGCAAAGTGTTAAGACCTAGTTGTATAAAGTTAGGGCTTTTTGTTTTTTTAACAGGTAGTCAACATTGCAACACAATCGCAAAATATTTCTGATGAAACCCAGATTTTAACATCTGATGCCAGTAAATTAACTCCTGAGAACATCACTTCTGCTACTAGAGTGGCCGGACAGATTTTTAATGCATCCAGAAATGCTATACCTGAGGTAAAACTCACATGGTTTTAAAAAAGGGGAGGGGAAGAAAGAAAGACATTCCACCTCCAGTGCTTATTCCACAGTATGGACTTGGGCATGGTTTAGGTTGCTTAAAACCATCTTGCAGAGCACTCTTTCTGAGAGATACTCAAAGAAATATAAAAGGGCTCCTTGTCCAACTACTCTCTTTCAGGATAGTTACAATGATCATCATTAAGTTAAATCTTCTGGGAGGTTAAAGTGTTTTGGAAAATCGATCTGTTAAGGCTTCTGGAAAGCTAAATCTTCTGAACAAGTCTATTTCACTTTATTAATGTTTACCAACTGCAATTGACCTCAACAATCACTACTCAACTCCAAGTAACTAGAGTTCTAAGGAACTCACTTTGGAACACACTATTTTAAACTGTGATCCTTCTGCTAAACATATTTGCATTTTGGTTTTGGCTTTCCAAAAACATTAACTGTACTTTACAGTTCTGATACCATAACTTGTTAAACTCTGGTACCTGAAAATAAAAACTACAGTCAGCATTTACCAATTGGCACAGCTTGGGTACTGATCTAGCAGGGCTGTAAACCACCTATAGAATGACCCAGTGTCTCCTAGCTGGGTATCAGCATGGCCTGAAACTATCTACTCCTTTCTTCTATTCCCTTTAAAAGTCTTATTTAAAAAAATTATTTTTGTTATCCTAGGTCCTATAGAAAGAAAGTGGGATTCAAATCACAAGTTAATAAAAATGGAATTGAAAGAAAAATAATGACTGCCAAATGTAGAATTTTTGGAAGGGTTAGCCTGTAAGGACAGAAGGGTATCAGTACCTCCAAAAGAAGGCAGTTAAACTGTAATCAAATGCCAAGAGATCCTCTCTGATGTACTCCTAAATTTTTAATTACAAGAAAACTAGAAATAATTTTACTAAGTCTAAAAGGTACTAAATATAATAGTTACACTAAGTCTAACTAATACGTTTCACTGAGCACTGCGGACTGTAATGGTTTGAAGAGCCCTGTGCTCTTCTTATTTTGTTTCTGCTTCTGTATCTCAGCATCTGCTTTTGTGTTCTTGGGGCTGGGGTAGGGGGAAGGTTCTGCAAAAGACTTTGCTGTGAGGTCAAATTCAGAGACCCAAGCCTCCTAGTTGACTCATTCACTGTGCTGCATCTTTATTCTCTCTGCCATCTTACGTGGGTTAAAAACTAAGCCTTTGGTTTTGACAAACACCTCCAGATTACCGTACAATGGTGCTACTTGATGCCATAATAATGCATGATAACTATGGGAATGATGATGATGATACGTGTCTTCTCTGATCGGTGCCTTCTTCTGGCAGGCAAAAATAGTTGCTGTAACAACAGTGAGTCAAATTCTAGATGCCAGTGAAGATGTTTTTCAAAGAGCTGCTGCTGATGATAATGAAGATTCCTTTGCAACGTAAGCCCACTTCCAATTTGGAAAGAAAACCGAACAGAGTGCTGTTTCCTTTCCTAGGTTAAAGCGTTAATGGAGAGGTGTCTTTATTTCTCTCATGGATGCACTAAATGTCTGACTCCTCTGAAATGCAGACTAAAGCCTTGGTGATCTTCAGTTACTAGATGGAGTGATAAATGTTAACTCCTCATTCCAGGGGTGGCCGTGGCCTGGGAGATAGAGCATAACTGGGATGATTTAGAGTAGGTCTTGTTTTCCCAGCCTTAGTTTGTCATGGCCCGGGGACAACTGCATGCACAGTGGGAGCCCTTCCAACTCCTGATTCAGTGCATGGAGCTGCAAATAACAGCATAACTTTGCAAAACACGTTGACAGCCCCCACCCCCCAACCCGACCCCCATCCATTCTCGCCCAGCTCAGCACTTACTGAGATCTTGGTATATTTTGATTAAGCTTTCTTTAGCTTTCCCAAGGCTACATTAAAAGAAAACAAATAAACAAGGATTCAATTCTACCTGCTTTCTTTCTTTTCGATTCCTATGTTGTAGATTACTTTTGCTTTTATATTTATACTTAAACTGCTTCCCTAGGACTGGCCACCTTGTGCATCTACCTTGCATATTTCTTTTGCATTTCTGTTCCAGCATGTTTCTTTGCTTACACTACACCCACTTAAGTTACCTTAACCAAAAGGGATTTATTGTAAAGAGGCATATGAAGTCTCATGGGAACCTAAGAACAGGATCGTAATACAGGTGGGCCCCATGGACCCTGGAGCAGGGGTGTAGTGGGGCATCCAAGGCAGCTTTGAAGGTCTCAGTAGAGCAGTTTGTGGGTCCCCTCTGGGATAATGTAACGGTTGTGGCTGTTGGAGTCAGTTCTGGGTTCAAACCTTAGCATTGTTGTTTAGTGGCTACATGCAGCAACCAAATTACTTCATATCTCTCTGAAGAGCCTCAGTTTCTTCCATGTAATATGGGAGCAGTTTGGGGACTCACTTCAGTGGGATTCTTGTGATGCTCAAATGAGATCATACATACCACTGTCATAGTATCTGACTTATCCGTAGTAAGTCCTGAAAAAGGAGGTTAGCAGTTGTCTTCATCATTAACATGACTCAATAAACATGTATGTCTCATCTTGACTTACAGTTTCTGCTCTCTCATAATTTAAGGCTGATCATGATATTGGGGAGACATACTTAAAAACAAAATCTTCTCTCAACCCAGAAATGCTCCCTACAAAGACAGTAGAGAAAGAAAACACTGATTGGGTAGGCATTAAACCATTAAAGGCATTAAATGTGACACGCATCACAGGCAAACCCCTGAGCGCCTGCAAAGACAGAGAGGAGTCTGATCTCTTTATGTAGCCAAGCAGATGCAACTCATTACAAACATGTTCTCAGATAGACAATAACTAGTCCTTAATTAAGAGAGCTTGACAGCTCTACTTATAATACATAGTTTATCCTATGTTAACCTGGTAATTGAGGTGGCCATTTGTGTTAGCTAATTGACTTTACCAGAGGGAAAACAAACTCTCATATCTTTATGAAAGGAAAGGGGTAGTTTTGCAACTTGGAGCAAGGTGCCCACCCACCGAAGTTAATTAAGCTCCTACCCTCCTGCGGAAAGTGGGCCATAGGGGCGCTAACTCTCTTGGTGTTTCCATTTCAAAGAGATGGTTCCCAGGTCCTTGAGAAAGACATTTCTAGGTCAAAAACCTGGCAAAATGCCAGTCTTGTTTTCAAAAGGATTTATTTACATTTCTGGCCTCCAGATTGGGAACTCAGAGACAGGCATGCGCCTGTGATCTAATCAAGTATGATAAAAGGAGGAAGGAAAAATGGCCTTAGAAGTGACTGTGGCTAGAGCAACCCTTTAAAAGTGGCAAACACCCCCATATATCTAGCAGGTCTTTAGCCTTCAAGTGTCTGAGGGAGCTCCCCTTAGTATCCTCAGTGTTTCACGGGTACTGACCTCTTAGTAGGTGCTCAACAGATACTGTTGGTTGAATGAATGCATGAATTGTGTTGTTAGCAGATTGGAGTTTTGTTAGGTATTCCTCCTGTTGAAAGCAGCTCTAGAGTATGATTGTTATTCATTAAGTGGGAAATACAAAGTATGAATTGCTGAAAATTACAGAAAATGATGTTCTGAAAACCTTTTCAAAGGAAAACCTTTGAAATAGAGAAGCTGACTTGACTGTTTCCATATGAATTACCATCACATATATGAAGTGATCTTTATTTTAAAATATAGCTCTTTAAAAAAATCTCCCTTGGGAAAGGAAAAAGATATTTTAGTGGCAGAAATAAAGATTTAGAATAAAGAACAATCACTTTTTTTTTAGTTGTTGAACAGAGCTTTATTATATTTCACATGAAGCGAAAACCAGGCATAATAATAATCCCAATGTGATGACTCAGTAGCTCTCATTTTCTTCTTGAAAACTATCTGCGCTTTGGGGAGGGAGTAAGATGAGATCAGAAAGATTACAAAGGGGGCTTCAATTAGACTGTAACATCTATTTCTTAAAAGAGATGAAGCAAAAAGGCATAATAAAAACCATTACATTTTAATGAAATTCTTTCATTTCTGGGAAAACTAGATTGAACCAGTTATCATAGAGATATTTTGTTATGTCAAGTACAGAAAGAGTACAATTTTTTTTTATGGGAAACAAGAAAAAGAAACAGTCTTAGGACTCATCTTTGGAGAACACCAAATTAACAGACCTTGCCCCCAGTCCCTGTCTTCCATCTGATATATCTTTGAACTTATCCAGAGTAGAAAGTAATGCTATGAAAACCTGCAGCGTAGCTCAGAGCTCTGCTCTCCCATAGTTCCGTATGAACTTACAGGAGATGCTTGGGAACCCAAGGGGTTTGGGTGAGAGGAGGGAGTTGATGAAGTGGAAATTGAGTCTCACCACTGGAGAAATAAGAATCATATGCCTGGCCAATGGTGGGTGGCAACGTCATCCTTTTGTGGGAAGAATAGTGTAATAAAGACTATTCCCATTGGGAAATCTGTCATTCTTGAACTCCAGCTTTCTAGCATCTATGTCCAAGGTACCCTTCAGTGGGGACAGTCCATCAGAACTTAAGAAAAAGGAGCATATAACAAAACAAGACTCTAGAAAAGAAAATCAGTTCTTTTCAGGGGATTGTGCCAATGTTGTTGTGATTGCACAAGTTCTGTGGTCATGCCTTTCTACTGGAACGTGAAACACACACAACCAGTTTTATGACGGATCTCTAGAATATTTTGTTGTGTTTTATTCTATGCAGGCTTGTTGAGCAAATGGAGATGTATTCCGTGTCTTTGGGAAGCACCACATCAGTGGTGCAACCTAATATAGCAGTGCAATCTGTTAATTTCTCTTCACAAGGTGCTGCGGGGCCTGCAGGTGTTCTCTTCACTGTGCTGAAAGGTGAGCTATCTTGTTTCCCATTCCTGTAATAGCAGAGAGCATTCTGCTACCAACTGTGAATAAAATGCTCTATTCTAGTGATGAAAATGTAGACTTTTATAAAATTCTACTTTTTTCCTTCTCATAGGAACTAGCAATTCTCTGGTTTCTGGTAACATACTTCTAAATACAAACGTGGACAAACTAAATCTGAATGAACAGACCGAACTTCAGATCTTGCTCAACACCTCGAAAAGTAGGTCTCAAACTATGTGACATTAAGAAATGCACTCAAATTCATGGAGTTAATAACTTAGAATCCATTAAGGGAGAAGTAATGTTCACTTAGTTTCACACTGATTAATTTGTGGTTGAGTACGTTTGATCTCTGACAAATTATGGTAATCTCACCTCTACTGTTCTAGGACATAGAGATGATTTCTTTGTTTTTTACCCCCTTTCCTTCTTTTCAAAAACCCTTTGGAGGGTAGCAGAATTGAAATGCTGTGACTGTGTACATAAATCTGTCTTCTAACAAAAATCTAGCTAGTAAAGTGGTTCAGTTTTAAACTTCAAAATACCTTAAAAATATGTAGTCACATTTTTGCCCATTTTTACTAGTGGTATGGTACTCACAGGCTCAAATTTACCCTATAGATCTGTCCTTGGGATATTTTATATAATTGGCACAGTCATCATCTAGCAGTACCAATTTTCAGTTCTCTCCCCTAGTCTGGTGTCCACCATGAGCTCCTAGTCATCTTGCATATGGCCCTTCGGAAATTCTTATGTCTAACTTGAAATGTTTGTGCTTTTCAGAGTCTAAAAAAAATTGACTAATTAATTTGACTGTAATAAAACCAAACCCATACATTTACTTTTATTCTCTCCCCAAATAAAAATATCCAATGCTAGAAAGTACATATTTTAGAGAGACTAAATTTAAAATTCTCATTGGTTATATATTCTAATTGGTTAGTGATTCCTTATTAGTTATGTAAGTTGCAGATATCTTCCCTCCAGTGTATAGCTGTTGTTTGCTTGGTGTTTCATATGTTTTGTCGTGCTCAAGTTTTAATTTATAATGCAGTCCAGGTATCGATCTTTTCATCTATAATTGGTACTTAAAAAACATTCTTTGCTATACTAAAGTCACAATAATAGTCTCTTATATTTTCTTCTGAAAGCTTTTAGTGTTTGTGTTTACATTTAGGTCTTCAGTTCACCTAAAATTTATGTTTGTGTTTGATGAAAGATAGGGATTTAATTTTTTGTTTTATATAAACTATTAATATAGTCAAATAGGTTAAAGTAACACTGTTGAGAGACAAAGACTCAGAGTAGATGGAAAGGAACATGTTTTTATGTTGAGTTTAAAAAGCCTCCAAAATTATCTATACTCTAATTCTTTCTTCCCCTAAAAAGACACTATTGAAATGCATAAGCAACAATTATTGGAAATACAGGGGTTTGCTGACCAAACCAGTATTATAGGGAAAGAGTTTAATGCAGCTATACCAGAAATTGAAGATCAAGTAGACAAAAAAAAAATAAAATACTAAACTTGACCTTTATATATGTGTGTGTGTGTGTGTAATTTTGTTTGTAGACAGACAATAGATAATAAAAATAATTTTCAAATATCCATGGAGTGCTTCAAAAACTGACCATTTAATAGGCCACATAGAAAAACTTATGTTTTCTAAAATAAAAGTTACACAGGACATAGTTCATGACCATAATGCAATAAAACTAGAAGTGTACCACAAAAGAATAGCCAAAATGTTATCCAGTTACAAATTTTAAAACACCATTGTTAGAAAGGAAATTAAAGTGCAGAGTACAAATTACTTGAAAATTACTTACAGTGAGAACTCCATAGGTCAAAACCAATGTAGGCAAAGATGTATTTAAAGGAAAATGTATGCTCTGTGATAAGTTTATTAGATAATAAAAGAAAATGTTAAAAAATAATCACTCAGCTAAAGAAGCATAAAAGATAAGATAAATGTAAAGAAATCCAGAGGGAAGGAGTTAATAAATAACAAGGCAGAAATTAATAAAAATAGAAATTAACAAATGCTGGGCTTTATCAACAAAATAACAAATTGATTCCATGAAAAGACTGTGAAATAGACAAGCTTCTGACAAATTTGATCAAGAAAAGAGAGAGAACATATATAAATATCATAGAAGGTTATATCTAGAAATAATAGAGTTTTAAAAATTACAAGATAACAGTAAATATAATTTAGTCTAATGAATCTGATTATCTAGATGAAATGATGAGTTTCTAATAAATGACCGAAATACTGGAGGAATGAGGAGAGGGGTGGGTATGGAATTTCATTTTTCAAATCTATATACTTGCATAGTTTGGAATTTTACATTAAGCATGTCATTCTTTTATAAAAATAAGATTAAAAAGAAGTCTTCCTGCATTTTTAGGGGTAACTTTGTCACCTAGTATCCAAGAGGAGCAGTGTGGTGAGTTCAGTGTGCCTTGAAAACACCCCAGAAACCAACATCCTTATTTCCCATAGAGGACAGAGCAGAGTGGCTGGCTGTGGAGGACGTTTTGGGTGCTGTCAGGGCCTTGCCCGCCAGTCCTTCAGACCACAAGACTGATTAGGCGATCTCACCACCTCTGTATTAGTTTCCCTTATATCGCTTATAAGAAACAACAGAATTTAGGGAATTAATTCAGCTAAAGTGTATATTTATTGTTGTTGCTTCTGTAATCTTAAATATGGACAAGAGTTGTATCAAGTGTCAGGAGGCGTTCCTTAGGTGGTTCTGTTTGACCGTTGCCATCGGCAGCCTGACTGCAAAGCCCTGTGCTGCAGCCACGCTCTTCTGGGATCTCTTTGAGGAACAGCTGACTACTTTTTCCAATGTCCTGAAGAAATGTTTCACAGTAATCTTCCATCCTTGGGAAAAGCCAATGATTGTCATGAAGTATTGGAGACCAGTAGTTCATGAGATGATGAAAGGTTTCTGGCTCCACGGAAGGAGTCCCTGATATGCGCAACATGAGCTCTGGCTCTGTGCCTTAGTAGACTGGTCCCCACTCAGTCCCTTTGGGTAGGAGGCAGACCTCACAGAGCAATTCTCTAGACACAGCTGTGCTGATGTTCACCCTTTGCTGTTTCTTGTTCTGTGTCTTGCCAGTGGGTGAAACAACGTGGCTCGAGCTACCTGTACATTGTGTTCACTCTGTCTTACTGCATAGAAAGCAAGAATGTTTACCTTATACGTGAGAGCCTTCCAATATTTTTTTGAGGTTGTTAGGCAGGAATTGTGGTTCCCATTTAGAACAGAAGAAATCTTAACATCAGGGAAAAAAAATTAATGTGGGTCGAATGGCCAAGCACAGATTATATATGCTAATTGCATACTGTAATTAAGCAAAGGCAGCTAGCAAACCATTTTTTCTGTACTTCACTCAAATATTAAGCAGTCATGTAGTTCAATTATGGCTTGGGGCTTTGTTTCTTACTTACCCTAGAGTTCATTTATTGATTTTAGTGTCTTTTTTCCCCCTCACAGCTAATGCCAAGGCATGTGGCTTTGTAGTGTATCAAAACAACAAACTCTTCCAATCAAAAACTTTTATAACTAAATCAAATTTTAGTCAAAAAATTATCTCAAGCAAAACTGATGAAGACGTGGAAGATCAGAGTGCTTCTGTTGAAATGGTCTTCAGTCCAAGGGTGAGTTTTCCCATTAACAAAAATAAAAAAATTCAGCCCACTCTTGATTACAGAAGCAGGGATAGTGTGGACAAAAGAAATCCACAGGACGGCTCTTTGAAAGATTATTTGACATTATTCACTTAAATTTTCCCCCATCCATATTTTTGTCAGATTAGCTAAATGCAAAACTAACTAATTTGAATTTTATATCCTTTTCCCTCTCCCTAATCTATAATGAAGATGCTATGCTTTGTACATATTCAGTTGATATCTCATATGCTTGTCTTAGCCTATTTAATTTTTCCTACAGTTAAGCATTTTGAAAAATCAGTTGCAATTGTCTTATCAATTCACAGTACAACCAAACAGAATTCCAGCTTCATTCCTATGCCTGCGTCTATTGGAATTTTTCCATGAAGGATTGGGATACATATGGCTGTCACAAAGAAGGAGTCACTGACGGGTTCCTGCACTGCCGCTGCAGCCACACTACTAATTTTGCTGTATTAATGGTAAGGGTGTGTCTCTTCCCGGACAAGAATTTTCCTTGTACACAGTTCTGGTATGTGCTGACTGGAGATTATTTGGGGGTTAGTTTACGTAGATACTCAACTCAGATTAAATGGAAAAACAGGGAATGGAGTTACAGGACTAAAAAGGGAAGTGTTGGTAAAGGCAAGTAGAATAGAATTTTTTGCAGTATGGTCTCTGGATGGATGCTTTTAGTACAGTGTACTTAAGAATGAGAAGGGAGCCCATGTGCAGAAGAGGAGTTGACAGACCCATTCAGTTACATTACCGCACATGTCTGAAGCACGAAGGTGCTACAGCCAGAGGTGAGGCTGTGTAGCTGTGAGCTGAGGACAGGTCTAGTATGTACTTAACAATGGGTGGGTACTTTAAATCAGTTACCTGAAGCTTTTTCCACTGTAATCATTTAAATTGCTAAATTTACGGTATAAGATAGAAGAGGAAAAGCTCTTTAATTCCACTTGTCCCATAGTTCCTCTGTGTGTTCCTTGTAACTCTGATGCTACCCTGTACAACTGATAGTAGTCAGCTCTGGTGTGCAGCTGTTTATACGCCTCAGAGTTCTTGGACTGACCCTGTTTGTTCTCCAGAAAGTATTATTCTGGTGAAAACAAAAACGTTAGTTTATATCCTGGATGGAATGTTTTTATGTGCAGTGGAATGGGGAGGGATGTCGAGTGCCTTATCCTTTCGAAGGGGCCGGTAACGCTATGAATCTTGCAAAGTGAAGCAGATGTTTTCTTTTCCCAGTAGCTAAGATGTACCTATATTTGGGAAGCCAGTGGGGAGCAGATTATAGAAACGTGCTTTTAATATGTTTTTGAGATAACTATAGTTTCTTATTTTAATTACCAAATATTTTAAAATTGATTTTAATTATTCATTTTCTAACTTGTACTATAGTGAGATCTGCTTTCACACTCAGAAAATAGTAAAGATAAAATTTTAAATTTTTTGATGTCTTAAGATCATTAGTATCATCGAATAGCTGTGAAAAGCTCAGATTGCTTTACATAGTAAATGATACAGACTCTGTTGTCATAGTTATCTTTCTCCTTTTTTGAGGTCAGACTTTCAACTATTCTTACCAATATCTGAATCTACTTCAGTGCCTACCTACTCATGCTTGTAATTAGTTTTGTGATGCAAAATTTTAAAAAGTCTGATTAGGATTATATGTATTTACTTTTTTTTTTTTAACTTTATTACATTTTGCGGTGGGGAGGTAATTAGGTTTATTTACTTACTCTTTAATGGAGGTGCTGAGGATTGAACCCAGGACCTCATGCATGCTAAGCACGCCCTCTACCACTGAACTGTACCCTGCCCCAGAATTAAATGTAAAGTAAGAGCAGATTGAGGCTGAGTGAATAGATGATTTCTAAGATCTGAAGATTTATGTATTCTGTGATTCTTTGTCATCTGCTTAGCATACTGCACATAAGAAGTAACATGAAATTTTTGTTTTATTATTTTTTAAATGAAGTTTATTTTTCTTTTTTTTCTACAAAGAAATACATACTTATTGCATGTAGAATGAAAGTCTACTTACTAAACAGAAATATACTGATATGGGAAAATGTGTATGATATCTTAAATTAAAATAGCAATTTGAGAATAATCCTGTTATGTTAACAAACTTCTGTATATTTGCGCAAGAGACATAGATAATATTTATGAGTACCTAAAAAAAGATCACCTCTGGAGAAGAGAGGATTTCAAGAGGAAGACTGGGGGATACTGGCAGTCAAGGGGAATGTGCACTTTAAAAAAATTATGTCTTATATTACTTTCATGTTTTATGAATAAGCATATACAGCTTTTTAAATTTTTAACAATTTAAAACATTAGAGAGTACAGATAAGCAAAAATAATTATGTTCCTACATCCTACCCACCCAGGGACCACTGTATTGCTTCTTCCGATTTCTAAGAGTACATCCTCACATGGAGTATACTTTCCTGTGAATATAACTAAAATATTGGCATAATATAGATATATTACATAAAAGTTAGACCTCCTTTTCCAAAAAAATGAACAGGATTATGTGAAAACATCTTTCTATGTCCATAAAAGTATTTCTGCAACTTTATTTTTAGTGCATTAGCTTAGCTATCCAGATTTCCCCCTGGAGTATAGTTAAACATAAAGATAATGTAATGGGTAAATAAAGCAACTCTAGCCAACTTAGATCTAATGCAAACAACTTTGGTTTTAGACATCGACGAATAGTACATATGTTTTCCCAGACTGAATTAGATAGATAACTGTTCTCAAGCCTCTATTTCATGTAAACTGCTTGGAGATAAGGGGTTAATTTATTTCCTTTTAAAATATATCACAGCTTTATATAAAAAAGACATATCTAGCTATTTTGACCAATAAATCTGGTTATTTGGAGGGGGAGGTATAGCTCAAATGGTAGAGCACATGCTTAGTAAGCATGAGGTCCTGGGTTCAATCCCCAGTACCTCCTCTAAAAATAATAAATAAATCTAATTACCTCCCCTAACTAAAAAAAAAAACAAAAAAACCCTAAAATTAAAAAAAAAATCTGGCTATTTGAAACAATGTGTCTCTTCACGATGTTGACTTTCATAGACATTTCAGGAATGGTTATTTAAAAATAATGAGTCTTAACTTATTTTCCAGAGTTTCAAAAAAGACTATAAATATCCTAAATCGCTAGACGTGTTTTCCACTATTGGATGTGCGCTGTCCACTGCTGGTCTGGTTCTCACAGTTCTATTTCAGGTTGTCACCAGGTAAGAAGGGAAGCAGGCTCTTCTCGTGAGAGAAATTGCTATCCTGATATTACCTCCTCTGAGCATATTCTCACCAGAATACAGTCCTTGGAACCTAGAAGAGAAATCAGATCTGGTTCAACACACTCATTTTGTAGGACACTGTGTCCTGGAGAGGCTAAGAAATACGTACAAATAAACATATAATTACAAACTGTGGTTAAGTACCTTGAAGAAGAGTTACATACCATGTAATTACAAGTTTGTCAGATGAAATTAATATGGTCCCCTAGCTCATTAATGCCACGGTTCCTTAGTATTGAATAGAAACATAACTACCAATTTACAGCTATGAAAGAAAGAAGCATTGCTAAACAGCAAGTTTTTGTAAATAAAAGTAAATTTTAAAGTATATTAAGTTTTCAAGTGGTGGAACTTTTGAAAGGTTTGAATTACACAGTTTAAAAAAATCTAATTTAATAAATTACCTATACACACAGATTTCTTTCCACCTTGACCCCTTCAGTCAAGGCCCAATTTTGTGCAGCACTCGTTATTTTTTATCACATGCTACATGTTTAACAATCTGTAAATGTGAGCTTGTTCATTTGTTAGCTTGCCTACTGCTTTCCCCATAAGGATACACTGATGATGAAAGTGACCGCCTCTGATTTTGTTGTTGCTGTTGTTGCTTGTCCTGTTTTGTTTTCATAACTCCATCCCCAGGGTGGAGCACAATCCCTGGCCCAGCACAGAAGAGTACCCATGGAGTAAATGGGTCTGTTGCTCATTCCCCCCTGGTTCTCGTCTCAAACTCAAGGTGTCTCGCGATGAATTCATCTTTCCTTCAGAATTACTTCTCCCTACTGAATTCCTTCACCACTGCTTTCTCAGATGTGTAGATTCAGGAATTTTTTGTTTTAAAGGTTTTTCCTGAAGTTTTATTTACAAAAATTAAAAATCTACAGAAAATTTGAAAGAGAATGCTGAATACCCATATATCCTTCACCTCGATTCACCAATTATTAGTATTTTGTTTCTCTCTTTTTCTGCTTTTTCCCTGAAATTTTGAAAGTAAGTTGTAAATATCATGACTGTCATCTCTAAATTCTTAAAAAAAATTTTTTTTTCCTTTTTAGGGGTGGTAATTAGGTTTATTTATTTATTTATTTTTAAATGCAGATACTATGTGTTGAACCCAAGACCTTGTGCGTGCTAAGCAGTCACTCTACCACTGAGTTATACCCTCCCCCCAGACTATTTTTTTTTTATATTTTTTGTTGGGGGAGGTAATTAGTTTTTTTTTTTAATGGAGGAACTAGGGCTTGAACCCAGAAACTGGTGCATGCTAGGCACTCACTCTACCACTGAGCTATACCCTCCCCTCTAAATTCTTTAAGCATGTATGTATCTCCTAAGAACAATGGCACTCCTACATAGTAGAAGATTATTATCCTCACTCAGAAAATTTAACTCAAGATTTAACATTAATGTAATGTTATTGTGTTAATAACCATATTTAGATTTCTCTAGTTGTACGGTAATGTCCATTATAGCTGGTTTTTCTTCCCCCCCCTCAGTTTATTTAGCTATCATCTCTCTTTAGTCTCCTTTAGCCAGAATAATTCCTCTGCTTTTTTTATTTGTTTGTTTTGGCCATTCATGATATTCAAATATTTGAAGTGTTCAGGTTAGTTACTTTATAGAAGGTAGAATATTTTACGATGTAAAATTTGTCTGAAATTTTCCTAATTAGATACAGGTTAAATATTTTTGGTGAGAATTCTAATCATTATTAAGTCTTTTTACTATGACACAGCAGGAAGTGCATGAGGTCAGTTTGTCCCATTACTGGTGTGTTAAGTTTGCATCCTTGTTTAAAGTAGCGTCTGCCAGATTTCTACACTGTGAAGTCTCACTTTTTTCCCTTTGTAAATAATAGGTAATCCATGAGGTGGTTCTTTAAGACTGTGTCAGTATCCTGTTCCCCAGCTTTTACTCAGTGGTTTCCATATTCACTGATGTTCCTTACTAGAATATGTTATTACACTCGTGGTTGCACGATGATGTTCTAATCTGTCATTCTTTCTATATCTAGTCACTGAATTCCTGCGTCAAGAAGTGTACTCTCTCTCTCCAAGCCAGAGGGAGCCCTTCACGTTGTTCTGTCATGTCCCTGTCAGTCTAGAAGCATTTTCTTATTTCAGGCACAGCAAGATGATCCAGCACATCTGTCAGTTTCTCTGCCCCGTATTTAGCATTAGCCATTTGTCCAAAGAGCAAGAATTATTTCTGATTCTCTTCATTACCTTTCACACTTAATGAGTCTCTTGCCACTCATTTAAAGTTTTTATATTGAGGGCTTACTGTGTGCCAAACAACATGTGAGGAGCTGAACGCAAAACTGTGAACAAGACAGATAAACTCCCATCTCCTATGGAATTTACATTCTCAGAAGGGAAGACAGACATTGTACAAATATATATGGAAATAAGTATGTAGTTGCAAATTGTGGTGAGTGCCTGGAAGGAAAATTACATGCCATATAATTACAAGTCTGCCGTGTAAAATGAAATGGCTCTTGTATCTGTCTTTCATTTGAAAAGACACTTGAACGGATGATTATTTGGTCTCATGTGAATAAGTTGTGGAAGCTGCATCACTAGTTTCTTTGCCTCAAATCTCACTCCTTCCAACTGTCATCATATTTTTTTTGCATCCTCTGTCAGTATGTTTTTAGCACAGCTTTGCTGCCATAGATAATGTATATAATTATACATATAATATATGTTATATATTTCTGTGCATATAATAAAAATGCACAGACTATAGTAATATACAGAAGACCCACTTGAAAATAGCCTGTCTGAAATTAGCCTCTCTGTGGATTATAATTTATGTTCAAAATTGGAGAAAAATTAGAAACTAACTTTACTTATATATAAACGGATTCTTCTGAATATTTTTTGCAGTTCTGATCATTCAACTTTTCAAAAGACTTAATGAAATTTTGAATTATCCAGAAAATCTCAACTGAAATATCAAGAAGGATAGAGTTCTGTTTTAATATAAGATCTTAAAAAATTAAAAAAAAATTTTTTTAATTAATTATTTGGGGGGGAGGTAATTAGGGTTTGTTTTTTTATTTTTAACAGAGGTACTAGGGATTAAACCCAGGATCTCCTGCGTGCTAAGCAGGCACTCTACCACTAAGCTATAAGCTTTTTATTCAGTGTGGAAATCCAAAGACTGAGAAAGGTCATGGTATAAAATCATAAAGGCTATATAATTTTAGCAAACAGACTTGTTCATCAAGTTCTGAGACATGAGAAAATAGACAAGTACTTGAAGATGTTAGAACTTTAAGCACAGTAATAGGGAAAATAGATACTCCAAGATTCCTTGAAGTCTGAAAAATCCAGAAGGATCTAGATGGTAGTGAATGGAAATTTTATAACTTCCTTTATTACAGGACTGTATACCATAATATACAGAGAATTGTGACATGTCATGAGTTTAAAGAGTGGATTCTACACCCAGAAATTGTTATCTCCAGATGAATGAACAGTCCTTGGGTATGTTTTACATTAGAAGACCTTGTTGTGGGCCATAGAAGTACAAACATACGGTGGATGCTAAACACTGCTGTGTCTGCTGGCCCTGGCTGTCAGGCCTTCTGCTGCATTCTGTTAGTTACATCAAGTCACAGGCCAGCCCTGGGAGGGGGCTACACAGGACATAAATACCGGGAAGTGGAGTTCACAGAGGGTCATCTCTGGAGAGCAGCTATCACCTTTGATTAGAACACACTTTCAAGAAAGGAGATATCAACCTACTTTCTCTAACTCACTTTTTTGTGGAAATCAGAGAAGAGGGGAGTATGCATCTCTGAGTAGGTTTACCAGTTGGCCCACTGGGCTATGAGTTGGATTTACATTGGATAAAATTCTTTAGCTCCCTCGCTATTTCAATAGAGTTATTTTCTTTTTTGCAATTGTTTTGTTTATTCATTTAATTGTATTTGCTTATTTATTTTCAGAAAAGTCAGAAAAACTTCAGTAACCTGGGTGTTGGTCTGTCTGTGCACATCAATGTTGATTTTCAACCTCCTCTTTTTGTTTGGAATTGAAAACTCTAATAAGAACTTAAAGACAAGTAATACTGACTTTGGTAGCAATGAAGTGCTCAGACAGGACATTGTCGTCATCTCGAATCCCACGTGCACCGGGATTGCTATCCTGCTGCACTATTTTCTGTTAGTGACATTCACCTGGACAGGAATCAGTGCTGCGCAGCTCTATTTCCTTCTAATTAGGACCATGAAACCTCTTCCTCAACATTTCATTCTTTACATCTCTTTAATTGGATGGGGTAAGTGTTTGCTTCTCCACTTACTTAGGAGTTTAATTTTGTGGAAATCATTTAATTTAAACGCCTATTGAAGGTGTAATAAATAGTACAAGGACTTGAAATAGGGAAGATGGAAAATCCAGCAGTCACTAACAGTGCCTTCTGCCTAGTGAAGGAGTGTCTTCTGTGAAGAAGGCAGATGTGATCAAGGCAGCCCTGCTAGATACGTCACAGGCTAATTTCAGGCTGTTCATTTCCTTTAACATCTCTATTAATTTGACTTGAAATGTCACATATAATTAACTTCCTAGCTACTTTAAAAGAAATGTGTCAAAAAAATGTTTCAAGACAATCAGAGTGACTGTTTAAGAGAAATAATTTGAAAAATGTACTGTGTTCTAGTAAAGGAGAATTATTTTAGTATTGTCTAAATTTAAATTTACTCAAGTGAAAGAGAAATTAGGCCATTTAAGAGTATAGATTGTGGTATGAGTTACAAGGAAATTGGAAATAGCACAGGGTTGGTAGGTATAACTATTAATAAAAGGGAAAGGAAAACACAGAAAAACGGCATCCACTGTTGACCTACAGTTGTAGGATCATTTAGTACACTGTGATAGTGAAAAGAACAATACATCCTGAAAAGGGTCAGATGTATAGTTCATTCATGGTGTTTTATAATTAATCCCAGTCTTGGGTAAATTATTAATTCTATGCCTCTCTTTGTTACATAGGAGTCCCAGCTATAGTGGTGGCTATGACAGTGGGAATTATTTATTCTCAGAATAAGAATAATTCACAGTGGGAATTGGAATACCGGCAAGAGAGAATGTAAGTTTGTATATTTTTAAATATCCATTTCTTTGATATAAGAGTGTAACTATTCAGTGACACTGAGTCCAAGTGTCCCTGTACATCTGCATCTCACTTTGTAATTGTCGTATTATGTGTCTATTTTAAATTCTTCAAGAACACATTATGTTTTAAATATGGTGACATGAAAATTTCCTATGATAAATCCTTTTGTAAAGCAAGTAACTACTTTCTTTTTAAAATTAAAGTACAGTCAGTTACAATGTGTCAATTTCTGGTGCACAGTACAATGCCCCAGTCATGCATATACATACATATATTTGTTTTCATATTCTTTTTCATTAAAGGTTATTACAAGATATTGAACACAGTTCCCTGTGCTATACAGCAGAAACTTTTGAAATCTGTGCCTCTAAATTTCTATATCTGAACTTTTTAATATTAACTTTGTCTTCTTTGATTAAGTCTGAAAATCGTAGTACACAAAACGTGTGATCCTTAGTAACCCCTTATCTTTGTTTTCTCGTCTAGAAATTGGGAATAACAATAATAGTAATACCTGCTCTGTGGTGACTATAAAGGGTCAAGCAAGTATGAAAAGATTCTATAACCTGCAGAGCACTCTCCATGCTTATGAACCAATCCTATATTGATATGATTATAATGCATATTTCATGACGATTTATCACACATAAATGCTCCCTGTGACTCCAGCATGAATAATTAACTGTCAGTAATGGAAGTACCTGTCTGTATGGTGTTTGCTTTTTTTTTTTTTTACATTTTTTTTTATTGAGTTATAGTCATTTTTCAATGTTGTGTCAAATTCCAGTGTAGAGCACAATTTTTCAGTTATACATGAACATACATATATTCATTGTCACATTTTTTTTCACAGTGAGCTACCACAAGATCTTGTATATATTTCCCTGTGCTTTACAGTATAATCTTGTTTATCTATTCTACATATGCCTGTCAGTACCTACAAATTTTGAACTCCCAGTCTGTCCCTTCCAACCCCCCTCCCCCTGGCAACCACAAGTTTGTATTCTATGTCTATGAGTCTGTTTTTGTTTTGTATTTATGTTCTTTTCTTCTTCTTTTTTTTTTTTAAATTCCACATATGAGTGATCTCATAGGGTATTTTTCTTTCTCTTTCTGGCTTACTTCACTTAGAGTGTTTGCTTTTTATGTGGGGAGACTGAAAAGGAAGCTGGACTGAACTATGTGTGTATTTTTGCTACCAAATGGCAACTGCTCTTTAATTTTTCCTCCCTTCTTATTTTATAATTTCAACCATTCTGATTCCCAGATTTTACCTTAAGTCCCAAACCAACTAAAATCAGAACAAAACCCCAGGGAAGGTTGTGGTGTCAGGATGCTTACCTGTTTCCAGGGCTGACCAAGACCAACTGTAGAATAGAGAGCTAACTGCCTGGCTTGATTTTAGGAGCCAAATACTCCAGACATTGTTGTCTCTGTTTAATTGGGGTTAAATACGTTTTAATGAGTTTCAGAATTTTAACTCCATAGCTAGAGATCAGGAGTGGGATGCAAATATCTCATGGGAGAGGCCATTCATCTCAAATTGCATTATTATTAATTTCCTGCTCTAACCTAGCCACAGGGCTAGACCAACTTCTATAGAAGTCTTCAGGAGAAAGAAGCCCACTGTCTTAAATTTATTCACATCAAGCTGTAAATAATTGAGAGCAGATTTTTTCCTGAGTATAGTATTAGGTGTTAGGGAGGACACTAGGTGACTGATAATAAGAGTTGAGAAGAGAAGAAATGATGTGTAATATCAGCTTCCTCTTGGGCTCTTATCCCCCACCTTTTACCCTATACACTTGCATCAAGGTCACATTTCTTCAGGGTATATTTAGAAGGAGGAAGGATTTTTTTGTTTTGTTTTGTTTTCTTGAGTTATCCTCCCAGAAGTCACACCTCAGTATACTCCCTACACCTCCACATGCCTCCCAGTTCTTCCAGTCTTACCTGAAAGCCCTAACCGAGTTCCCTTGATGTACTGCTGTCTCTGCAAGGGCCCAGTTAGGGGGTGACTGCAGGGCAGGCCACACTCCTCTTTGCTGTTCTGTCCCTCAGATCTCTGTACCACTATGTAGGTTGTTTCCTGACCAGCCTGAAGGGTTGAGGTAACCATGAGAAATTATAATACATGAGGGAGAAGTTTTTAGAAGCGTATGCTGTGTCTGCTAAAGCTGTCTTTCCCACGTTTCTTGACAAAGTCACCAAGAAGTTAAACACTTCATCCACTTCATCTGGGGCTCTCATCTGTGATGCTCTCCAGACCTCAGGTCCATCGGTTTTTTTGGATTCAACCTGGACTCTCCAATCTCAGTTCTAGGACTCCCACTTCTACAAGGGTTAATCTCCATGTAGGAACCATCTATCTCCTCAGCAGTCTTTTTCTCAAAATCTAGGTTATTAGATTCAGAATAACAAAGAGAGAGGCTCTTGAGAACAAATCCAGCATGGCTGTCTCTCCAAAAGATAGAGGAAGTGAGGAGGAGTCCCTTCCGAGTGCCCACCTCCTGATGGCCAGGGACATCCAGGTCTGTTTCCCGTCCAGGTCTCCCCATCTGTGTGAGGTAACTGAGGAATCTTCCAGACATTTGTCTGCATACACACACAGACATGTCTATAGTACAAATACTAATTCTCAGAAAGTGTATTGTCTAAAGTTTAAGCAACTCAAGACTCATACTGATAAAAATAAATATTTGTCCAATGATTTCATAATTTGCAAGTCTGCCTTTATCCAATAGAGTTGGATTGTCCATTATCTTTATCTTTTCCTCCCCCTTTAAACTATATTTCTCTAGGCTGCCTGGATCAGAAATGTGTCCATCTTTTTAATTTAAAACTTTGATGGCCACTTGCTTAGTCACCAAAGAAGCTTCTAGAGATTTGAAAGTACTTCTCAGCAGGATTTTTTTTAACATTTTTATTGATTTATAATCATTTTACAATGTTGTGTCAAATTCCAGTGTTCAGCACAATTTTTCAGTTATTCATGGACATATACACACTCATTGTCACATTTTTTTCTCTGTGAATTATCATAACATTTTGTGTATATTTCCTTGTGCTATACAGTGTAGTCTATTCTACAATTTTGAAATCCCAGTCTATCCCCTCCCACCCTCCACCCCCCTGGTAACCACAAGTCTGTATTCTCTGTCTGTGAGTCTATTTCTGTCCTTTATTTATGCTTTGGTTGGTTTGTTTGTTTGTTTTTGTTTTTGTTTTTTAGATTCCACATATGAGCGATCTCATATGGTATTTTTCTTTCTCTTTCTGGCTTACTTCACTTAGAATGACATTCTCCAGGAGCATCCATGTTGCTGCAAATGGCATTATGTTGTCGGTTTTTATGGCTGAGTAGTATTCCATTGTATAAATATACCACCTCTTCTTTATCCAGTCACCTGTTGATGGACATTTAGGCTGTTTCCATGTTTTGGCTATTGTAAATAGTGCTGCTATGAACATTGGGGTGCAGGTGTCATCCTGAAGTAGATTTCCTTCTGGATACAAGCCCAGGAGTGGGATTCCTGGGTCATATGGTAAGTCTATTCCTAGTCTTTTGAGGAATCTCCACACTGTTTTCCATAGTGGCTGCACCAAACTGCATTCCCACCAGCAATGTAGGAGGGTTCCCCTTTCCCCACAGCCTCTCCAGCATTTGTCATTTGTGGATTTTTGAATGACGGCCATTCTGACTGGTGTGAGGTGATACCTCATTGTAGTTTTGATTTGCATTTCTCTGATAATTAGTGATATTGAGCATTTTTTCATGTGCTTTTTGATCATTTGTATGTCTTCCTTGGAGAATTGCTTGTTTAGGTCTTCTGCCCATTTTTGGATTGGGTTGTTTATTTTTTTCTTATTGAGTCGTATGAGCTGCTTATATATTCTGGAGATCAAGCCTTTGTCGGTTTCACTTGCAAAAATTTTCTCCCATTCCGTAGGTTTTCTTCTTGTTTTACTTCTGGTTTCCTTTGCTGTGCAGAAGCTTGTAAGTTTCATTAGGTCCCATTTGTTTATTCTTGCTTTTATTTCTTCTAGGAGATGATTTTTTAAATGTATGTCAGATAATGTTTTGCCTATGTTTTCCTCTAGGAGGTTTATTGTATCTTGTCTTATGTTTAAGTCTTTAATCCATTTTGAGTTGATTTTTGTATATGGTGTAAGGGAGTGTTCTAGCTTCATTGTTTTACATGCTGCTGTCCAGTTTTCCCAACACCATTTGCTGAAGAGACTGTCTTTATTCCAATGTATATTCTTGCCTCCTTTGTCAAAGATGAGTTGACCAAAAGTTTGTGGGTTCATTTCTGGGCTCTCTATTCTGTTCCATTGGTCTATATGTCTGTTTTGGTACCAATACCATGCTGTCTTGATGACTGTAGCTCTATAGTATTGTCTGAAGTCTGGGAGAGTTATTCCTCCAGCCTCTTTCTTTCTCTTCAGTAATGCTTTGGCAATTCTAGGTCTTTGATGGTTCCATATGAATTTTATTATGATTTTTTCTAGTTCTGTGAAATATGTCCTGGGTAATTGGATAGGGATTGCATTAAATCTGTAGATTGCCTTGGGCAGTGTGACCATTTTAACAATATTGATTCTTCCAATCCAAGAGCATGGAATATCTTTCCATTTTTTAAAGTCTTCTTTAATTTCCTTCATCAATGGTTTATAGTTTTCTGTGTATAATTCTTTCACCTCCTTGGTTAGATTTATTCCCAGATATTTTATTACTTTGGGTGCTATTTTAAAGGGGATTGTTTCTTTACTTTCTTCTTCTGTTGATTTATCGTTAGTGTAAAGAAATGCAACTGATTTTTGAACGTTAATTTTGTAACCTGCTACCTTGCTGAATTCTTCAATCAGCTCTAGTAGCTTTTGTGTGGACCTTTTAGGGTTTTCTATATATAGTAACATGTCATCAGCATATAATGACACTTTTACCTCTTCTTTTCCAATTTGGATCCCTTTTATTTCTTTCTCTTGCCTGACTGCTGTGGCTAGGACTTCCAGGACTATGTTGAATAGGAGAGGTGATAGTGGGCATCCTTGTCTTGTCCCAGATTTTAGTGGGAAGCTTTTGAGTTTTTCACCGTTGAGTACTATGCTGGCTGTAGTTTTGTCATATATAGCTTTTATTATGTTGAGATATGTTCCCTCTATACCCACTTTGGCGAGAGTTTTTATCATAAATGGGTGTTGAATTTTATCAAATGCTTTTTCTGCATCGATTGAGATGATCATGTGGTTTTTGTCCTTTCTCTTGTTGATGTGATGTATTACACTGATTGATTTGCGTATGTTGAACCAGCCTTGTGTCCCTGGGATGAACCCCACTTGGTCATGATGTATCATCTTTTTTATGTGTTGTTGGATTCTATTTGCTAAAATTTTGGTGAGGATTTTGGCGTCTATGTTCATCAGTGATATTGGCCTATAATTCTCTTTTTTTGTAGTGTCTTTGCCTGGTTTTGGTATCAGGGTGATGGTGGCTTCATAGAATGAGTTTGGGAGTATTCCCTCCTTTTCAATCGTCTGGAAGAGTTTGAGAAAGACTGGTATGAGTTCTTCTTTGTATGTTTGGTAGAATTCCCCGGTGAAGCCGTCCGGTCCTGGACTTTTATTTGTAGGGAGGTTTTTAATTGCTATTTCTATTTCCTTTCTAGTGATCGGATTGTTCAAGCGTTCAGATTCTTCTTGATTCGGTTTTGGTGGACAGTATGTTTCCAGAAACTTGTCCATCTCCTCTAGGTTATCCAGTTTGGTTCCATATAGTTTTTCATAATATTCTCGTATGATATTCTGTATTTCTATTTTGTTTGTTGTAATTTCTCCATTTTCCTTTCTTATTTTGCTAATTTGTGCTCTCTCTTTTTTCTTCTTTGTGAGTTTGGCCAGAGGTTTGTCGATTTTATTTACTTTTTCAAAAAACCAGCTTTTGGTTTGGTTGATTTTTTCTATGGTCTTGTTAATCTCTATTGTATTTAATTCCTCTCTGATCTTTATTATTTCCTTCCTTCTGCTGCTTTTTGGGGCTTTTTGTTCTTCTTTTTCTAATTCATTCAGGTGGTGGGTTAAATTGTTTATTTGAGATTGTTCTTCTTTTTTGAGGAAGGCCTGTATCACTATAAACTTCCCTCTTAGCACTGCCTTTGCTGTGTCCCATAGGTTTTGAGTGGTTGTGCTTTCATTATCATTTGTCTCAAGGTATTTTTTAATTTCAGCTTTGATTTCCTCATTGATCCATTGTTTTTTCAATAACATATTGTTTAATCTCCATGCTTTCCTTTTTTTCTCCTTTGTTTCTCTGTTGTTGATTTCCAGTTTCATGGCATTGTGGTCAGTAAAGATGCTTGAGATAATTTCTATCTTCTTAAAATTGTTGAGGTTTCTTTTGTGCCCAAGTACATGATCGATCCTGGAAAATGTTCCATGTGCACTTGAAAAGAATGTATATCCTATTTTTTGGGGGTGTAATGCTCTGAAAATATCCACCAAATCTAGTTTTTCTATTGTAGTATTTAATTTCTCTGTTGCCTTGTTTATTTTCTGTCTGGAAGATCTGTCTAGTGAAGTTAATGCAGTGTTAAAATCTCCAACTATGATTGTATTCCCATCAATATCCCCCTTTATCTCTGTTAGTAATTCTTGTATGTACTTAGGTGCTCCTATATTGGGTGCATATATATTAACGAGTGTAATATCCTCATCTTGTATCCCTCCTTTAATCATTATAAAATGTCCTTCTTTATCTTTCTTTATGGCCTTTGTTTTAAAGTCTATTTTGTCTGAAATCAGTACTGCAACACCTTCAGCAGGATTTTTTAAAAGTCTTAGCCAAGTGCCTTCCTATTTCTTCTGGGGAATTGTGAGACTGAGGATGGCAGGAGAATTGTCCTCAGATGAAAGGACAGGGAAGCAGAAATCCTGGAGATAAACTTTGCTCTCTCTCACCATTTTATTTAAGGATGGACCTGTTCTGTCCATTAATAGGTTGGCGGCACTCCTTTTCATTTTTTGAATTCATTACAGAGACCTGAACATCTTCTCGGTTTCCTTCTAGATCATTCAGATTAGAATAGATTTATGATAATTTAAATTATACCAACATTGCAATATAAAACAATTTAGAAATCCTTTGGCATGAATAATAATGGTGTTTTACCTGCAGGGGAAAGAAAACATACATTAATTGATCGCTAAATATGTGCCAGGGCTTCTCACATTATTTTGTTAAGACCCAAATGCCTACCTGACACCTCCGCTTGGCTGTGCAGTAGGACATCCCCTGGTCTGCCTTCCCACATCTTCTCTTCCTGTCGTCTGCCCCAGCTCAGCTGATGGTGGTTCCATCCTTCCGGGTACTCAGGCCACAGACTTTGGAGTCACCCTTCATTCTCCTGTCTCTCACATCTAACCCATCAATAAATCCCTTTGCTTTACTTTTAAATACACCTGGAATCAGACTGTTTCTCAGCATCTCCTCTCCTGGTCGAAGCCACCAGATCATGGCAGTAGACTCCTAGCTGATTTCCTGCTTTTGTTCATGCTCTTCTCTTATCCCTACATCTAGCTAGAGTAACACTTTTAGACTAAAGACAGATCATGTCAAGTTTCTCCTTCTCGCCGAGAGTACATGCAATCACCTGTAAAGCCCTGACGTAATTTGCATCTTTTCACTAATCTTATCTACTTACATACTCTGTTCTAATAACACTAGCCTCTTTGCTGCTTCTTAAGCTCTCAACCTAGAGCCTTTGCACTTGCTGTTCCCTCTGCCTAAAACACCCTTCCCCCTCATCTACTTCAGATCTTTATTCAAATATTACTTTTTTCCATAAGGGTTTTCCTGACCACTCTATTTAAAATGAAACACTCCCTCCCCTGCTCCCCTGTGCACACACCCAGACACACAGACACACATATACAGATCCATAGTAATGCCTACCCTTATTATTATCTGCCTTATTTTTCTCCACAGCACTTGCTCCCATCTGATATAGTATATATTTTATTAATTTGTTAGTTTTATCTATTTCTCTGCACTAGAAGAAATTCACTAAAGAAAAGATTTTTGGTTTTTCATTCATTATTAATGTTTGGGTATAGAGAACAATGTCTGGCCCATAGCATGTACTCTGTAAATACTTATTAAATGAATGGATTTATTCTTACATCAAGGCCAGGAGATGATTACTACACCTCACAGATGAGAAACTGCCCCCCACAAAAACCACCACCACCAATAACAAAAAAGCAAAAACAGATGTGGTGAGGTTAAAGAACTATTCAAATGTTTTTAAAACATTAAACTTTAAAAATGCCCATTAATAAGAGACTATTTAAATAATTTACAGTATAATAAAATAATGGAATAATACGCAGCTGTGAAAAATAATGAGGACAGTCTTTATATTCTGATATGGAATGATTCTAAGATATTTTGTTAAGTAAGATATAGAAGTATTATATGTTATCATTTGCTTAAAAATCAGGAAAAGATACACTTTTGCTGATGCATGCATAGCCTAATTCTGAAAGAATACACAGGAAACATTGATTACCACTGAGATTAAAAAAAAAAAAAACAACTGGGTGACTAGGGATAGTTGTAGGAGGGGGTGTTGTCTCTCTATGATGATTTGTACCTTTAAAATGTTGAGCCATCTGGGTATGCTACATATTCAAAAATAAAACAATAACTTGCCTAAAGTCAGACACCTAGTAAGTGACAGAGAGTGACATTTAAATTTAAGACTGCCTGACTCAAAAGCCACTTAATTTTCACTAGTCAATACTGTCTCATAGAGAAATAGTGCAAAACCAATGCATTTTATTTTTCTAGTGGGTTAAATTCTTGAAAATCATCTCAAATATATAGAAGGTGAAGGGATATTGACTTTCAGCATGTCTTTCAGTCGAGTGGATGTCAGTAGTGTTAACACCATAGAGAAGAGTTTGTGTACCTTTTATAGTCTGCTGAAATCATTTCTTTTTCTCTCCTTAGCTGCTGGCTGGCAGTTGAAGAAGGCAATGGTTTTATAACAAGTCCGTTGTTGTGGTCATTCATCGTACCTGTGACCATTATCCTCATCAGCAATGTAGTAATATTTATTATCATCTTAGTCAAAGTGCTGTGGAAGAATAACCAGAATCTGACGAGGTAAGATTCCCAGTGAATGAGAAGCTGGCAGGCGTGACTCAGCTATGACATAGTAAGCACAGTAACACATCCCCACTCCTAGAAGAGTTTCAGACCCTGGGGCAATGGCAGGGATATGTGGTTTTTAGGACAGATTTTCTCTTAAACTTGTCTCGGGAAGTGGATCTTCTCATCTTCCAACATCAGGACTACAGTGTGGGTCTGTTGCATTACATAACATGCTTCTGTGCTATATGAGCCCAACTGAAAACTAAATCCAAAGACATCAAGAAAAAATTTCTCCCCCCACCCCAAATATTCAGGAACTCAGAGTTGAATAATTAAAAATATAAGAGAATTGTGAGGGGATGCTGGTAACTGTATTTTCACTTTATGAACTAGAAACTGGGTTATATTTTACATGTGTTACTTGAATCACATAATAGCTTTACATTTTAAAAAATGTGTTGCAAACATAAACTTTGGGAGATTTCACTTAAAATTATATTTCCTCTTGAAAAAAATTGGACAATCTGGCAACATTGGGTCCATATTTCCCATCAAGATGGGGTGTGTGGTCTCTGGTTTGTCAGTTTTCATGTCGACTGCTTCTCTCCTGTCTGTAACCTTTCTGACCTCCAGTAGGCATTTTCATGGTCATCCCTGATAAACAGAAAGACCTTTCAGTTGGAGAGACAGAGGAGAGAAACTGTTAAACATGTACATCCCCCTCCCCACCTCCATCTCCCACAGCATGGATTGGTTAGAACACAGTTCTATGAATTCAGGCTTAATTGTACAGACTCTTCTTATGTCAAGTAGACTTACTATAAGCACATCTGTGACCTTTGTTGGACACCAAATAGATCCATTTGAATGAACAGATGGGTGAAAACAACCATCATTAGCAGGAACGTAATCTTAAATGTGTACTTTACCAGTCAAGAGTCTCATTTTTCCTATATAAATTAGAGCCCATGTTGAGGGGAAATATGGGAAAAAGATATCACTGATAACCTTTCAAACCTATGTTTTATTAGCAATGCAGGAAAACTGTGGTACAGTCTTGTTAGCCTAATTGCAAATTAGATTATATTTCCTGTATACAAAACAGTATCAGTTTGGCCACAGAAGTCAACCAAATTTGTATTTCTAAATTTTGGCTGATAGCTCATGGTTCTTAAATTGGCTTGGTGACAGTGAAGATCAGGTTACAATTTAATTGTTTAACAAATTATCTTCCATGTATCAATTAGCTTTTGCTGCATAACAAACTATCCCCAAACTTAGTGGCTTAGAATGACCAATGCTTATTATTTGTCATAAATTTGAATGTTGGTCAAGTAGTTGTTCTGGTCTTGGCTGGCTTGAATGCTGATGGATAATCTAGGATGATATACTTTCATGCCTGATGGTTGGTGGTTGGCTGGTAACTGCTCACTTGGGAAAGCTCATCTCTACTCCATGTGGTCTCTCATCCTCTATTAGACCAGTCCAGCCAGGCTTCTTACCATAGTGCTCTCAGGGTTCCAAAGAGCAATAAGAAAAGTCATGCTCTAATGAGCAGAATGCTTTCAAGCATCTGTGGAACAAATGCCAGTGTCCCACTGGTCAAAATAAGTCTTATGGCCAAATTCAGATTCTAGGGATACAGACTTACCATGACAGGGAAGAAGATCAATCTACATTTTGATAACTTTTCATTCCTATATCAGCCTATGGCATGGGAAGGTCCCAGATGCCCCCAAAAGGAATTTCTTACTGGCTGATCACAGTAGTAATAATCACTAAAATAAAATTCTATTTTAAAGAACAAGTTGATTCTTTGTGAAATTTGCCTGCAATAGTATTTAAGGAACTGTTTATGCCTGAGCTTTTAAGTGTATTCCTTTATTAGTATATTTATTTATTCTGTATTTTATCCAGAGTGCCATAGATATAGGAATAACATCTTTTTTCCACCTGAGACATATATTGTTCAGTGAATAGTGTATATGGGCAGCTAAATATGTATTCTCAATAGGAGGGTAACAGTGATATTAATAAGTACAAAGCTGCATGAACCATATTTTCTTTCTTGCCTTCTCTTACCTAGCACAAAGAAGGTTTCATCCATAAGGAAGATTCTTAGCACATTATCTATTGCAGTTGTTTTTGGAATTACCTGGATTCTGGCATACTTAATGCTAATTGGTGATGATAGTGTCATGATCGTCTTCAGCTACATATTCTGCCTTTTCAACACTACTCAGGTATGGTGTGCATTAGTCTAAGAGTAGCAGCCATCGGGTGGTGGAGATGATACCACACTGGACCAAAGTTTTATTATCTTAAAACTCCCTCAAGGTCATTGCTTAGTTACCTTTAGGAGACTATTTTTAATACACTTTGTTAGGGAAGGGGAAAAATAGCTTTTTATGACTAACCTACTGTATCTTTTCCTGAGCCTGGAGTTCATAGAATATAATTGCAGTAGGGTTGGACCATGTTAGTCCCTCTTCTCTGACCAGGAGAGATTTTGTTGAGCAACTAGCTTGGGAAATATCTCCTGTCCCTTTCCTTGATACAACAGGTTCATAGCAGGTTCTCACAGTGACTGGTGTGGTGCATGTTACAGTGATTCCTGGAACTTGGACCTCTGTTGGGTTTGCTGAATTTTTTCTTTGTCTCTTTTTTGAAATTTTATGATTATTTATCTTATCTTTAAAAAACTTTACTGGAATAATTGGGAATAACTGACAACTATATTTCTGTATTTTAAAGTTTACAACTTGACGATTTGATACACATATACATGTTGAATGATTACCAAGATCAAAATAACACATCCATCACCTCACAGTTAATAATGTGTGTGTGTATGTGATGATAATGCTTAACTACTTGGCAACTTTTAAATACACAATACTATATTAACTATAGTTACCATGCTGTACATTAGATCCTTATTCTTCTAATAATGGAAAAATTTGTACTCTTTGACTTACATTATCCTGCTTACCTCTCCTCCTAGCCATAGGCAACCATCATTCTATTATCTGTTTCTGTGAAATTGGCTTTAAAAAAAAATTCCACATGTTAGTGATACCAGATAGTATTTGTCATTCTCTGGCTTATATCATTTATCATAATGCCTTCCAGGTTCATCTGTATTGTCACAAGTGGCAGGATTTCTTTCTTTTCATTGGCTGAATAATATTCCATGTTTATATCTATCATGCATTTTCTTTATCTGTTCATCCATCAAAGGACATTTAGGTTGTTTCCATATCTTGGCTATTGTGAATAATGCTGGAGTGAACATGGGTGTGAAGTTTTCTCTTCAAGATGATGATTTCAAATTTTAGGATAATTTTTTTTCTATTTCTGTGAAAAACACCATTGGAATTTTGATAGGGGTTGTATCAAATCTTTAGATTACTTTGGGTAAAAGAAAATTTTCGCAGTTTTTTCAACCCTAGAACATGGATATCTTTCCATTTGTTTTTGTCTTCTTCAGTCTTTTTCATCAATGCCATGGTTTTCAGTGTCTAGGTTTACCCTTGGTTTAATCTATTTCTAAGTACTTCATTGTTTTGACATGATTCTAAGTGGCATTGATTTCATAAAGGAAGATTTATATCCTTTTTTTCTTTGGGAACCATGCTATTAATACCTTGCGAGCATCTGCTATAAGAATATTTAGACTAAGGGTTGTGGTCACCTTCTGATTTTCATCATGGCAAAAATATAGATAAATCAAAATGGGAGGTGAAAATAAAAATAATTCTGTTTGACCTCATAATGTTTTTCTTTTTATTCTTTTGTATTTGTGTGTTATTTGTGGAGAGTGTCAGAACTTTAAAATAAAGCAAGGAGGCATTATTCAGAGACTTGGAATCAGGGATTTCTTTCTGTGCTTCTTACTTTATGCCTCCTCCCATAGCAAATACTGCTGTTTACTCTGTTGAAAAGTATTACAAAGGTTTGTCTCTCTTTATATAGAGTTTCTTAGCTGGCAAACTGAATTATATTTCAATATAATGAAAGTACCATTCTTTTACTTATTTATTTATTTAATTGAGGTATAGTTGATTCACAATATTGTATACGTTTCAAGTGTTTAGCATAGTGATTCACAATTTTTAAAGGTTATACTCCATTTATAGTTATTTAAAATATTGGCTATGTATTCTCTGTACTCTACAATATACCCGTGTAGCTTATTTGTTTTGTATATGGTAGTTTGTACCTCTTAATCCCCTACCCCTATGTTGCCCCTCCTCCCCTTCTCTCTCCCCACTGATAACCACTAGGTTGTCATATTCACTAGTTTGTTTTATTTTTTAGTGTTTTCATTTTCTTTGGGTATATGCCCAGGAGTGGAATTGGTGGATCATACGGTAGTTCTATTTTTCATTTCTCGAGGAACCTCCATACTGTTTTCCATAGTGGCTGCACCAATTTATATTCCCACCAACAATGGAAAGTACCCTTCTTTTAAAGTACGCCCCCACCTCATACCGGGATCACTTGTGTGAACAAATGTGATCACTGGACCACCTTCGTAAGGCATGAAAAAGTGCTCCTTAGTAAAGGTTCTCTCCTTAAGCGCCAGACCTCTAACCCTGAAAGCAAAGGGATGATTCCTAAAATTTTACATAGACTGTTATTAGCTTAAAAAAATTACGATTTAATATTTATTGTGATTACCTTCTGGCAATACTTCTGTATGTCACATACGTACTTTTTAAAGGTGTTATAGTTTTCAAATAATTTTTTATAAAACCTTATTTACCTTTAACTTGTTCATCAAAGCCTGAGAAAGTCTTTATAAAATTCCCTTTGTCACTTATTTTTCTACTAGTTTTTCTTATAGCATTTAGCTGTTTGTCTTTATACAGTTTAATGCCATATTATCATGTTTCTAAAATTTATGAATGTTGTATATTTCTGGTGCATTATACCTTTTATCAGTATAATGAGTCACTCCCAGTCCCATTTTATTTTGAAATCTAATTTTTTGTGTATTAATATAGCAACTTCTAATTTGCTTTTATTTGATTTTATCTAGTCTAATTATGCTAGTTCTTTTGTCTTTAAACTTTGTGTCATTTTGTTTTTTACTTACCTCTTTTTAGACCCCATACATTTAGATTTGTATTTTTATAATCATTTTCTCATTGTTTTTCCATTTCATTTAAAAAGTTAACCTTTTATTTTTTTAGCTAAATATTAGCTATCAAAACAGATATGTTTGGTCTTATTCTGACATCTTATTTCCCTTTTTCACATGTATCCATGATTTCTTCCTTAGTTTTACATACTGTGCTATATAAATTATATTTTCTTTTACTTAGCCTTCTCTTATTATTAGAACATTTTCATCCTGTTAATTATTTTTGTTTATTATCTGTTACTACAATTTATGAAACAATTTTCAATTTCCAGAGTAAAACATTGTGTTTTGATCATTCTCTTTAAAGGTAATAGTATGAACACAATTTAGCTGCTTCTTGTCTCCTGGTTTTACTGGTACAATTTAAAATTTATCAAACAATTATTATTATTAAATTATATTGTCTACATTATTTTCTTTCAAGGAATATTTATAACATTTGGATTTTGTTTGATAATTATGCTAGTTGCATTCTGTTATAGCTAAATAGTTTCAGTGTCTTTTGCCAGCCCTTCTATATTGGAATGTCCTATTATTTTGACTTTTAAATTTTAATGAATTTCTCATTAATGATAGAGTATTTTTGAGTAATTGTTTAATGGATAGTTAGTAAATAATGAAGATTTTCCTAGCTGATAGTTTTTCTTTAGGTACCATGACTTGTGAACCTCAAATTAGTTTGGCATTTAATTCTTGGCAATAATCTTTTTTTTTATTGAAATTCTATAGGCTTACTGAGATACTACCTTATGGGAAAAAAATCTTAGAAAGGTCAGAATTCTTTTTATTTAAAAATTTTTTTTGGTTCTCCTCACTTTTATTTCATCCCTTAGAATTCTTTTTGGAAATAATTTTGGACTCATAAGAGGTTATAAAAATAATACAGAGAGTTCCTATGTAGCCTTCACCCAGCTCTTCCAATGATAACATCTTATGTAACTATAATATATAATCAAACCCAGGAAACTGACATTGGTACAATCCACATACATTATTTACTTACAGGCTTTAATCCCTTGAAATGATGGCTTTATTAATTTAACTATGAATTAAATAAATACATATATTTTTATCAAATAAAATAGAATTATTGTAGTTTTGTAAATTCTTTTGTCCCTTTTTCCCTTGTACTCAAAAGTTAACTTTTCATGTGTACAAGTTTCATCTCCTCAACTAGATAATCAGTTCTATAGTGCAAGAAACATGCTTGTGTGATTCTTTCACAGTAGATGAAAAGCCAGGTGAAATAGTGTACACCACAAAGAGGATGCTTCTCTAGAGACCAGATTTTTCATGTCCCCCAAACAAAACTTCTCTCCCTTGAACAATCAGGTTGGCCAGTGACTACTTTTGTCCTTCTGAAGTCCATGTCCCCTTGCATGCTTCCTTGTGTCATTAAAGCCTTCTTCTGAGGAGTTAGGTACCACCTGTTGGGTATATAAGTTTATCTTCCTGCTTTTGGCCAGAGAACTCATCTATCTCTTGCCAATATGTATTGATTTTCTTAGCCAAACTCTCAGAGTTATCTCACCGGAGCACTAGAAGTCTCCTATATCAGTATTTCTAGGGTATGATTCAGGAAATACATCCTTTTAAGGCTTGGGGCCCTATAGCTGCCAACCTGGGAGACATCCATGGATTTTTAAAAAATAACTTTTTATTTTGAAATAGTTTAATACAAGAAGTTGCAAAAATAGTACAGAGTTCCTATGTACCCTTTGGCCAGCTTTCCCCTATGATAATATCCTATATAACATCACCAAAATCAAGAAATGAACTTTGGCACAATACTCTCAACTCAACTATAGATGTTTTTGATCTGTTTTTTTTCCACAAAGAATATTAATGGGAAGTTACAACAGGGGTCTTTCAAATGCTATAATACATTTTACATTATCTTTCTATTACAGTTACAAGTGAGAGTCTGGAGTGTATTGAACAGAGGCATTTTGGAGCCAAACATATAGTTCAATTCCAGGCTCTACTGATTACTGGTTGGATAATCTTAGGCAAGTTATTTTATTTATCTGAGCTATAGTTTCCTCATCTTTAGCATAGGGATAGTTAAGGTTTATTTCACAGGGTTGATATTATGATTAAATGAGAAGGATTAAATGATAAAGATTGAATTAAAAGCAAGTGTCTGATATTAATAGGACTTCAGTAAGTGGTAGATTTTATTTTAAAATGTATAGAAAATAGTACTCAGTTATTTTGTGGCTTAACTCCTTGTGCACATTTGGTCTTCATATGTAAAGTACAGAAAAGCAATGGGTAGAAGTGCTTAAAATTTTTTTTGTCCTTAAATGCACCAAACTTCTAGTTATGTTACTAAAAGCCCAAGAAATGTAGAATCACAGAATTTTAGAACTGTGAGAAGAATTAGGGAACCCATAGTCAATCTGCCTCTGTTAGGAAATTGAAGATCATAGGTGTCAGAAAAAGAACAAAGTTACTGTGGTGTACTAAAAAATTAATATTCAGTCTTTTGTTCTCAATTCCCAGCACATAGCTCCTTTAATCCTTGGAGTCCCCTGAGGGATGGGTGCTTTTTGTATGCTAATAAGATGACCAGTGGCTGGGGCCCCAAGATAGCTTTAGGATGGAGACTGGTCGCCAGAAAGACCAAGACTTGATTAGAAGCTTAGGACTTCCAGCTCTACCCACCAACTTCCAGAACGAGAGAGGGGTTGGAGATTAAGTCAGTCACCGGTAGCCGATGTTTTAATCAATCATGCCTGTGTAATGCGATCTATATAAAAACCCCTAAATAAAGGGGTTTGGAGAGCCTCCAGGTTGGTGAACAGTTTGAAGTACCGGGAGGGGGACACACTGGAAAAGGGCATGGAAGCTTCCTGCTCTTGCCTATAATCTCTTCTGTTTGGCTGTTTCTGACTTGTATCCTTTATAATGAACAGATACTAGTAAGTGAAACTCCTTCCTGAGTGAGTTCTGTGAGTCCTTATAGCAGGTTGTCAAACCTGAAGTGGGGAGGCTGTAACCAGGTCGACAGAAGTGCGGACAACCTGGGGACCCAACACTGGTGACTGGCATGTGAAGTGAGGGAAATCTCGTGGGACTGAGCCCTTAACCTGTGGAGTCTGACGCTAACTCTGGGTGGTTGGTGTCAGAACTGAACTGAATTGGAAGACACCAGGTTGGTGTCCCAGTTGGTTGGTGTCAGGAGGAAAACAGAAACCTCACGGTTGCACAGCTAACATTTGGCAAATGGGGACCTGAACTCAGGGCTTCGACGTACGTTCTTCCGTGTAGCACTTAGATATGAGAAGAACATTGCCTCAACCCTCTGAGACAAGAAAGTACACAGCAGCTGCTGGCTGGGAAACTCAAGTTCTTGTGCATGATGAGAAGCGTGGCAGGGTGAAATAAAATCTCTTCTCTGATTCTGTATCTCAATACTTATCTAATATTAAACTTTGATTCTATCTGCCAGGGGTTGCAGATTTTTTTCCTTTACACTGTCAGAACAAAAATCTTCCAGGATGAAGCTTCCAAACTGTTGAATTCATTGTTGTCATCCACTGGGAGAGTGAAGACGCTGCCATCCGTGACCACCCTGAGGCTGCGCGTGAGGATGTACAACATGCTCAGGGCGTTTCCAGCCCTGAATGAACACTTCAGGCTGCTGGAGCCATCTGAACTTAACGAGGACGAGACGCGCTCTCAGAGTGACCAAGCAAACCCAAGCACTTAGACAGTGAAACTGCTGCCTCTCGTGTTCCTCTTTTTATTCAACTCATGTAAGTTTCACTTTTTCTACTTCCTTCCTTTATTACTCTGTCTTTTCCCAGAAAATCTCCCTCAGTTTACTTTGCTCCAGGCTAAGAATCAGGTAAAACTTGTTGTTTATTATCATCAGGGATAATGGAGTTGGCAGTTTTTCTGTTATTCAATAGATTCTTACCCCAATGAGGTGAAGAATTCTACTCAGCATTCAGCATTCAGAATAATTTGACTATCATTGTTCCCCATACCATAGTCTATGTGACACCTGTGATAAAAATGTAGAACCTAAAACAAGTTCGTTTACAATTTACTGAAAAGGATGTGAAGAGAAAAATTTACCCGCTGGAACAAAATGACTCCTGATGAACACTGCAGGGAGTTGCTTGTAGGTATCATATTTTTGATCTGTGAATATTTTAAATTTGTATGTGCTTATGATTTTATTTCCGATTAAGAATTTTGCAACAATTTAACCTTCTGTTAAAAAAGCGTATTTTGTGTTCAGAAGAGTTCGCCCTATGAGAAGTAGGCAATGAGATAGAGAAAAATTAGCCAGTTACTAAATAAAGCATCTAGGTAATTCCTTCCACTTACTTTATCTGCCCTTTTATTGATGAAATGACACTGAGACTCAAAAAATGAAGAGTTAGTCACAGTCACCCCTTATGGCTTTTAAAAGATCTAGCTACTCATGGAGTTTCAAACACTTGTGTTATGAATGGCTTTCTAGATAAAAAATGACCTCCCTTGGGGTGGGGAGCATTCCCGCTGGACTCAGGAGATACAGCCTTTAAATTGCTGTGTTCTGTTTTGTCATAAACTAGGCAGCTGCTGTGAGTGCCCTGATCTAAGGGACTAACAAATGGTATGTGAGCTGCGGCATATCCTTCTTACCACGCTCTAAAGGACATTTTTTTTTTTAATATAAATGACTGTTGGATTTCTAGGTGAGCCAAGAGCCTATTGCATTTGTAGTATAATTGAGACTTTAAAGGATAGTGGGAAAAAGTAAAAAGAATATAGAAGTAAAACAGTCCTCAGAGGCCAGTGTTTTTAGTGGTGTGACACTGCTGTCCCTAGATAGGAGCCGGACTTTGGGAAAGTTGTAAGATGTAGTTGACCTACTGTATGTCCTGAAATTTATATTCAGATGAAAATAAACCTGAAGTAAAGGCCACTTTAAATATGAAAAAAAAAATCACCAAAGAGTCCCATTTAGCCTGAGGGTGGTTTTAGTTTTCTTTGCACTTTTTTCAGCATTCTTGGGGGTAGAGCAACCAAAATTCCATATAATGTTCCTGGAATGGCTGCACCATGAATGTGTGAGCTTCACATGCGTATTGTGGAGGATAAGCCAGGTGGGTATTGCTGTGACCCACCTACCCTGAAATCCTGCCACTTAGAAATAATTCTGTTGTGTTAAGCCTTTACCTCATGCACTGGTTAGGAATCTGTTTAGTGACAGAGATCCAACTCAGATTAAGTGTCAGAGGATTTAATGGCTCAATTAATTGTAAAGTCCGAGGGCTGAGTTGGGTTTTAGGCAGGGTGGTTCCATGTTCTGGTTTGCCTGAGCCAGTTGCAATTTGGGCCTGTTGTCCTATCTTCAGTATTATCAGCAGTCTCTTTTCCTTTCAGGTGTTCTGGGTTGGGACATAAAATACCCACTAACTTTAGGTGTAGAGTTCAAATGCAAGGAGTTCAAAGAAAGTGTAGGGATTCTCTTTTTCTCTCCCTGTTTCGTGGCTTTTTGTCCTTCTGTTTGACTTCATCCTCACACTGAGTTTTCATGGCTGGAAACTGGCCGTTGGCACCCCCTTCCTCCTGCCCTGCAGCTCCACGCTGGGGTCTCCCATTGGCTGCAGCCATGAACCTGTGGGGCTCAGTCGCCTGTGATACAGAGCAAAGCAGGGCCAGGGAGAGGAAAGGACCAAGGAGCTGGCACACCTTGACAGTTGTGTGCCCACAGGCATTATATGCAGGGAATGTTGACCCAGCCTGGGTCACATACCCACTGTGGAGTGGAGGGATGGGGGATGAGCTGGTTGACAGGATATCCTGGAGCGGAGAGTGGACAGTTACACTGAGGATGGGATGCTGGCAGCAAAACATTGAGGTTGGTCCCACTATATCTTCTGGCAAAATATGAGTACGTCTTGGGAAAACAACCACTTGCAGGCTTATCAATCATTTCCCTTACTCTGAATGAGCCTGTTAGATCCTTGTCTGAGCAAGATTTGAATGGGGTGGGTAAGAAAAGGGAGAAATTATTTGGAACCTTGGAAGTTGAAGAGCAAGGATAGGGACTATAGGAGCCGAAGGCTAATGTTACTTAAAAAGACAACTGTAGGGAAGAGAGACTCAGGGTACTGCAGAACTGGTTTTCATGATATTCTGTGGGGCCAATGTTCCCTGTTTCTGGTTTACTTTGTGTGAAAACAGTCCCCTGTATCCTTCTCAGTTGTGGCAGCATATGTAGTTTCTTCGGGGAACAACCACCCGGACCTTTGATTTCCTTTTCCTGAGTCATAACTAACAGTTCAGGGCTCACTGTTTAACTGTCAGAGTATGGATTGCTTTTTCTCTTACCCTTTCCATTTTGAAGTTTATCTTGCCTCTTTTTTTCCTGTTACCCACAAAGGGAGATCATTCTCAAGCTCATTGCTCTGTTTGTTGTTGCTTGGTATTCTTTGCCAGCGCTTGGGAAACCTGGTCCAAAAGTGCTGACTGGATCATACCAGTCTATCAACCACTGGAGCTTTTTCCATGTTCCCTTATGCTCTTTGTTTGAATACAGAAGAATTTAAATAGCTATAATAATAGTAAATGAAATTTTAGGTACTTTCAGTTAAAATTAACTAGTTCTTTTAATAATTGATTGTATAATTTAACAAAAGTTACAAAGTTGTTCTATTATTGGATAGCTAGATCAGTTCAGTTTTTAATATTTTAGTGACATATGATTAATAATGAAAATTTTTAATATTGTAATGACATATGATTTTTCCTTCTTTTTAATTATTTCCTTAAGATAAATTCTCAGGATTAGGACACAAGTGTCAAAGGAATGGGCATATGTTTAAGTTCCTTGTATAAGTTACTGTATTGTCTCAACAACATTGCACTAATTTATAATGTCACCCACATTTGGAGTACCATAAACATTTTTTATACACTGTTTACTTTGGAATTTTATTTTTAAATTGTATGTGTTGTCCATTTATCAATTGAACTGTTATTTTTTTCCTCAAATTTATATGAAAGCTTTTCTATTATGGTTATTAGCACTTCAACTATTACATTTGGTGAAAATATTTCCCCTTAGTTTATTGTTTTCCTCTCTTTTTAATATAATGAAATACTCACTCTGCATTTTATTCAAAATATCCAAAAGATTTATGGAGCATTTAGCATTTCTTGACTTTAAATGTCTTCATACAGGCAGACCGTTTTGTGTTGAGGAATATACTAGGGATTATACAGAAACTTCTAAAACGAAGAACAGGGCCATAAATATGCCAACGGAGGCCAAATGAATCCTGTACGACAGACACATGACATCTCTAACCCTTCATTATAGTGTAGAGCAGTTGGGTGGGGTTCCATGAGAAAGTTATTTTTTCCTCTCAAATATGTTCTCTGTCTCTTTGTGTCCATCCACCTTTCTTGAAAATAAAACACTAAATCTTGGAGAAGATTAGCAATTGTTTGTTCTCCCACATACACACACACACACAACTCGGAGAGATTCAAATGTTACACATGCATCATCTGTATTACTTCAGTTAAATATAGGTAACCTATTACAATGTGTATTGAAAAAAATATATGAAAGTTGCTGAAAAGCTAAGTAAGGAAATCAGGAAGAAGAGAAAATAATCGTAGGAGCAAAAAGTAAGAAGCGAGAGATGAAATTAGTACCCAAGGAACATTCATAATGGTCTTGAATTTTTGCTAAGAGTGGGCCACAGATTAGACCATAAGCTTCCTAACACCCAACGTATGATGGGTCACATATGATCACCTGTGATCACACAGGTCACATATCTCTTAACAATTCAACAAACAATACATTTCTTGGGAAAAACACAATGATTTCAATACTATTTGAAATTGGTTATTGATACTTTTCTTTTTCTTTTTAAATTTCTTATGTATATATAATTTATTGAAGTATAGTCAGTGTGCAATGTTGGATTTTTTAAAATATTGAAGTGGTTTTCCTTCATTTTGGTTATTAGAGTTAATTTTCTGTTTTGTTTGTTTGCTTTATTTTTTTATTTTTAAAATGAACTTTATTGACATATAATTTACATGCAATAAAATACACCCATTTTAAGTGTACAATTAGATGAGTTTTAACAAATGTGTCCACCTGTGAAACCACCACCTTAAACAAGATTAAGAATATTTCCTTCACCCTGTGATGCATCCCTCCCCAGTTAAACCTTTCACCCATCCCAGCTCCAGGCAACCACTGATCTGCTTTCTACTACCATGGATTAGTTTTGTCTGTTCTAGAATGCCGTATGGATGGAATCACACCCTCTTTTGAGTCTGGCTTCTTTCACCATAGTGTTTTTGATACTCATCCATGTTGTGTATTTCAGTTTCTTTTTATTGCTGAGTAGAATTCAGTTGTTTGGATAGACCACGTTTTGTTTATATATTCACCAGTTGAGAGACATGTGGTCATTTCCAGGTTTTGAAAACTATGAATAATACTGACATAAACATTCTCCTAAACTCTGTGTGTGGACATGTTTTCTCTTGAAGTATCGAGTAGTAGAATTGCTGAGTCGTAGCGTAAGTGTATATTTAACTATATAGGAAACTGCCAGACAGTTTTCCAAAGTAGTTTTACCATTTAGCAGTAGCAATATATGGGGGTTAGTATTTAAAGTCCTGAATTGTTTCAAAAAGTAGAAATAGGTCATAAATCCTTTTTGCAAGCCATTGACTGTGTTTCCGAAAAATCCCATTGCTTGATATGTTAGCCCTTTATTTTAACAAAGAAGGAGAAGAAAAGCAATGCAGAGTGGTGTGATCTAATACTGTCATCTCTTAAAAGCTGTATTTCCCAGGGAACTATAGTCCAATTCTTATCTTCTTCCAGTGGAGTTTTGTTACACGTGGAAGTATGGCATTGATAATGTGCTGAACTTTGATATAAGCTGCTATGAAACCCAATATAACAATTGAGACCTTCTGGACCTTTGTAATAACAAAAAAGAAGATTGATTTTTCTGCCATAGTACTTACCAAGCAATAGCAGACTGGGGAAGCATTCTGGACTGGGAGTTGTGGTCCCAGCTACAAGTTATGTCACGTAAAGCAAGACATTTGCCTCTCTAAGCATATGTCTACACTGTATCTTTGTAATGGGCAGCACTAGGTGAATTCTAAATTCTGTAGCAGCTCTAAAATTTTGTGACTCTAAATGAAGGCTGAAATTATTTTGAAATCAACTTAAAATATTTTTTCCATCTACGCATTACATGAGTATATTTTCCTTAAAAAAAGAAAATAAACTAGAGCATACCAGACAAAGTCTCAGCCCCCTTCTCTCCTCTGCCTTCCCCTTCTCCCCACAGTTAACAACTGAAATAAGTTTGCTGTGTATCCTTTCAGATTTTAAGAAATACATATACACGAAATTGTATACCCATTGAAAGTCATAGTCTAGTGTGTGTGCTTTTTTTCTCTTGTTTTACACAAATGCTATAAGGATCTGATTTGGTGGTCCCAAGAACACCCCCAGGTTCAGTGACTCACTAGGAGCACTCATAAGATTCAATGTAAAGTTGTATTCATGGCTCTGGCATATTACAGAAAAATAATATAAAGCACAATTAACAAAGGAAAAAGTCACATGGGGTGAAGGCTAGGGGAAGCCAAGTGCAAGCTTCCAAAAGTTCTCTTTCAGTGTGGTCCTGCAAGATGTGCTTAATTCCTCCAGCAATGAAATGCTGTCTGCCAGGGAAATTCATTAGAGACTCAGTGCCCAGGTTTTTATTCAGGGCAGATCACAAAGGCACACTCTGTCTGGCAGGTACCAACATTCCAGACTCCCAGAAAGTAAGCAGGTGTTCAGCATAAACCATGTGTTTGTACAGTTTAGGCACAGTGCACCCTTCTTACCAAAGAATAGTGGGAATGCTCCAAGTTCACATCTTGCAAGCAGGTCTTTCTAAGAATAGCAGTCTCAGGCTGCTATGTTAACTCTCTTCTGCATGGTAACATGACTTAAACTTGCTTTTTTCACTCAATAAAGTGTTTTTGAGATCTAACTGTATGTATGTGCACATTTCCTTTCATTGCTCTATAGTCTTTTACTTGAAAAAAACGCGCTGATGGGTATCTGTGTTCTCATGTGCAAGTTTTTTCTCTGGCACCCTAAAAGTGGGATTGCTGGGTCCTACAGGTTTGGGTATATTAGCTGCTGATAACTATTACGTACTACCCTTTAAATAGTTTGTTTCAATTATGCCTCCACATCAAAGTATGAATGTCTCTTTTGCTATACCCTTTCCTATAAAGTGTTATAAAATTTTATCCAATATGTGAAGCATGTCATCTCATTGTGGTTTTATTTTGCTTTTTTATTATGAGTAAGTTTTTCTTCATTGAAATTGTGTTTTGAAAACACCCTGTTTAATTATGCATTTATATGGAGGGACTAAAAACAAGATCATTGGCATAAATGTTAGATTAGAGATGCAACCACCTCCAAGTACACAGAGTTTGGTTTGACAGGTATGACTTCTAGAGTCTGACATCTAGGTTTCTGAAAAGAGCTGAAAAAAAGCTACTCTTAATCAAATGGAATTTGCTGAGATCTCCTCGTACATCTGGGGCACTTAGTCTTTCAATCTAAACTCTGACAGAGTCCACTGAGGTCACTCAGCACTGTCTGCAGGAGACATGAGTGAAGAAAAGTAATAAATTTCAGATTACTCAGAGATAAAATCCTCTACTGCTAGGAACTCACCAGTGATGGCTGCTCCTTGTTTCTGGAAGATTTCTCTATAAAATGGTGAGGAAATTAATTTTCTTTCTTTCATTTAATAAATATGTATTGAATATGTAGAGGGGCCGGACTCTAGGAATACAAAATCTAGGAAGAACTGCCTTCAAGGAGCAGTTTCGCTGAAGAGAGGTGGACGTAGAGCCCCATGGTAATGCAGAAACATTTTAGACTATCCACGGATGTGCAGCCGGCAGGTCAGACTGAAGGATTTCGCTTAGCTGGTGCTAAGAATTACTCACTCAGAGGTATACAGTGAGAATAACATTCTTTTCTCCTTTGTTATTTCTGCATTGGGTAGCAGCTTCCTTTGTTTACACAAACAGATCTTTCTGTTTGGCCAATATTAGGGAATCTCAGCTGACCAGCTGGTCCCTATTTGGTCCTCATGAGTTTCCCCTTCTGTCTGGTGTTCTCCTATTTAGCTGACTACTGCCAAAACAGTTGATTCTTAGGGAGGGACATAACTTCTATGAAATTCTCACCCAAGGAGGAACTTACCATTTCTTTGGTTTCACCGAGGGTAGCTGAGATGATTGAAATTATCAAAATCATTTGTACTAATTACTAAAGGAGAACATTATGAAACAGAGGTTTCATCCAACTTGTTTCCAAGGCTCATGGTCTTTGTCCCACTTCCCATCCAGTTGAAGAACCTCCCTTTTTCATTCTTAGGATTTCCCCCCTTCTATTTGATGAGTTCTAGCCACACAGACTTCAGGGAGAAAGAGCAGGTGGTAGGTAAGTGAGTTGACTGCCTCTCTCAAAACCACAATACAACTGTAACCCTTCTTCAGATGTCTCTGAAACTTGGACAGTAACCTTCAAATGCAGAATCCTCATTTCTCCCCTTGCTACAGGTGAAGCCAAAGTATTTCCTTACACTACTTCTCCTTTCTTCCCACATTTCAACTGTCACATTTCTGATTCAGGGTTATTCTTGATATTTGTTTCAAACCAAATTTACCTGGACATAGGACAGAGGGCCAGGTAATCATGAAGTTCAATTTACTCTGGTTCAGTACCTTTGTAAGCTCCACACACAAAACAGAGGGTAAGGTATTTTTTGATTAATAGCACTTTAAAGGTGTGCTTATAGAATTCCTAGAACAGTCTTCTTAATGGTTTGATTGATGCTTATCCCAATAAATGTGATCATAAGTGCTTAGTAAATGACAGTTATATGACAGCCTTTCTGGTTTCTCTGATGAAAGGCAGCAGTAACTAAAATCAGTGTCTACACATACAGAGGGAGAAATCATGTTCTTGATAAGGGTGGTAAGTGGTTCAGTTCAGGTTATTGCTTTGTGGCCCATTATCACCTGTGTTTATTGGGAGCCTGAGTACAGAAACCTGTATCAGCAACTGTGGGAACATTACACAAACAGCAATAACTATTTCATTGACTCAACAACTACTCATTGCATGCCTACTAGTCACATAGGGCAATCAATGCCAGATGCTGGCAGGGATAGGGAGAACATATAATCACTGCTCTCAAGTTGGGTGGGGTTGGGGTGGTAGTAATAGGATTATAAGTGAGGATACAGAACAATCACATAAGATTTCATAAAGAACTAATTGTCAAATATTTGGTACAAAAAGTCAGGGTTATAATGTAGTCTTTAATGTCTTCAATAAGACCACAAAAAGATAGCATTTCACCGCCCCCCCCAATCTTAATGCTATGGAGGGTTGGCATTATCTTATACAGCTAAATATTTGCATAATCTACCATTCAGCAATCCATGTATTGGCATATAACTAAGATACTATCATACAAGAGACATACACAAGAATGTTCATAGAGGCACACAGCAGAAACTTTTGGGAACAACCTAAATACACTTTGATAGGAGAATAGATAAAAATTTGTGGCATACTTCCTCAAAGGAACTATTCCTCCAAGAAAACAAATGAACTTTTAGTTTTATTTATTTTTTGAAGTATAGTCAGTTTACAATATGTCAATTTCTGGTGTACAGCATGTTTCAGTCAGTTTTCATTCTTTTTCACTATAGGCTACTACAAGATACTGAATACAGTTCCCTGTGCTATACAGTATAAACTTATTTTATATATAGTAGTTAGTATCTGCAAATCTCAAACTCCCAATTTATCCCTTCCTACTCCCTCTCCCCCTTGGTAACCATAAGTTTGTTCTCTATGTCTGTGTGTCTGTTTCTATTTTGTAAATAAGTCCATTTGTGTCTTTTTTTTTTAATTCCACATATGAGTGATACGGTATTTTCCTTTCTATTTCTGGCTTACTTCACTTAGAATGACAATCTCTGTGTCCATCCATGTTGCTGCAAATGGCATTATTTTATTTTTTATAGCTGAGTAGTAGTCCATTGTATAAATATACCACAATTTCTTTATCTAGTCATCTGTTGATGGACATTCAGGTTGTTCTCATGTCTTGGATATTGTATATAGTGCTACTATGAACATTGGGGTGCATGTATCTTTTTGAATTGAGAGTTCCCTCCGGATATATGCCTAGGAATGGGATTGCTGGATCATAGGGTAAGTCTATTTTTAGTTTTTAAAGGGATCTCCATCCTGTTTTCCATAATGGCTGCACCAAATTACATTCCCACCAGCAGTGTAGGAGGGTTCCCTTTTCTCCACATTCTCTCCAGCATTTATCATTTGTGGACATTTTAATGATGGCCATCCTGAATGGTGTGAGCTGATACCTCATTGTAGTTTTGATTTGCATTTCTCTGATAATTAATGATACTGAGCATTTTTTCATGTGCCTATTGGCCATTTGTATGTCTTCATTGGAGAATTGCTTGTTTAGGTCTTCTGCCCATTTTTGAATTGGGTTGTTTTTGTTGTTGTTGTTGTTGTTGTTGTTGTTGTTATGTTGTATGAGCTGTTTGTATATATGGGAGAGGAGCACATAGGGAATTATAGTTTATTGGTAATGTTCTAATCTTTGGGTTGGGTGTTGATTTCCGACTGTTCATTATGCTCTTAAATCAATTTTTAAAATGTAATCATTATATGTGATCAGGAACAGGAAAGGTCACTGAAGTTTTTGTGGATAATTTAGTATTAGACTGAAACAAGAAAATGGGCAGGATATGATTTGGTTATAAAGGTATTTATAACCTAAGGAGGCAGTTTGACAAACTGAGATGATAATTTCATGCTCTCATATGACATATAAATAAACTCAAATATCCTTGATTTCATGCCCAATCATGGTATTGTAAGCCTACATCCAGCTGGATAGCAAGAGGCAAAATCTTCTATAAAGTTTTTCATTGAAAATTTTAAAATGTATATTTCTGGAGAATCCTAGGGGAATATTTTAATTGTTGTAAAGATGTCCTTGTCCCATGTCACCTGAGCCTCTGATCTGGCTTCCAAATGATGTTCTACTCTCACTTCTTGCCTTAGGCAGCTCTTGCTTCTGCTCTGACCTGAGAAATAATCACTCCCCCATCTTTCAATTTCCCCAGTGGTAGGTGGGAACAGGTTTTAACATTAAACAAGATTTCACTGATTTTTGAGGATGAAGCATGAGGGAATTACAACATAAAGATCCCTAAGCTGCTTTCAGAGTCCACAGGCCCTAGCCCCTCTGGAAGACCATCCTATGAGTCCCTCTCTTCCCAGCTTCCAGCTGGCCCCAGTGTAACAGGGATCAGTTTATTTTTCCTTAATGGCAAGACTCCTGGGTGAGTGCCCCTTTCCTGGGAGCCTAGAGAGAGGAAATTCCCCCCTCCCCCATTCCACACTAAGCTTCTCCTTACTTCCTGCCCCAGGGTCTGACCTCCCTTTAGGAAGACTGGCAGTGGTATTAGTTACTTCTTTCAGGAATATTTTACCTGTGTCCGTATTTGTGTGGTTTTATTCAGTCTCAAACCTTTTCAAAGACATCAGAATATTATTATTGGACTGCAGTTCATTTCTCCAAATCTGGATGACTCAATTCTAAATAACAAGCAATGAAGAACAGTCTTTGGAGAAAATGTGGAACTTTTTTCATTCTTTCTGCAGTCTTCTGCTCCCCAATCCCTGCAAGCAACTGCTCAAAGAGCAATACATACATACAGCGTTGGAAAATACATTTCAGAGGCAAGAGCATTCTAAACTCACATATTTCACTCTCAATTTTTCAGACTTATAACTGCAAAAAGATCACACTCTTTACAGTACTAAAAGAACATACATTCTCATCTGAATTCACTTTACCTTTCTGGTGAACAATTGGGGACCAGGTAAGTTCAAATTGCTTTTTGCTTGGCCTCCGTTTTAGAAGGCAGAAGTTCCTTGCAGCTTTTAAAATAACACTACCCATCCCCCATCCCCCCCAATTTAGGCTTCAGTCTGAGCCAGGGAACTTCTTACATAAACACCTATATTCAAAAGAAATGTTTTCGGTGAGAGAAAGGAAGAGTGCGTAAGGTACGCTCCAAAGTCTCATTTCCAAAAAGGCTTGTGGAATCTTTAATCGGCATTAATTTCCCAGCCTTTACCCTTTACCCACATACATTTGTCCTGTCTCGGAAACGCAGTTGGGAACTCCCTGCTCACAAACTGATTCATTCCATTTCCCAGTACATAGCTTGGCAGAACGTAGGCGCCCAGTAATGAATGAGTTTGCATAAAGAAGGCGGGAAAAGGGTTAGTTTTTTTGAGAGATGACTAGGAGATCTACAGTGGCCACAAAGCAACAAAAAACACCCAAACTTGGACAAACGCCCACAATTAAGCGGCTCTCAGAGTCCAGAACAACAAATTACGCCCCGCCCACGGGGGACAGACGGGAAACGAGCGTTCGGGAAAACCGGAAGTGCCTGGTCACGCCCCGCGCATGCGTGCGTCCGTGGGGCTCGCACTTCCTACACTGTCATCCAGTGAGAAAGCAGGCATACAAGCCCCTGCAGGCCCTGGCGTCAGCCCTCCCTCTCTCCCCGCCGCTGCGCATGCGTTTTGGGTTGGCCTGCTTGCTGTGAGGCGGAGCGAAAGGACAGATTTTCTTCTTGTTCCCGCCCCTCTTCTTTCCCCACCTGCCACGTACTGGGCCCGAGCTCTCGCTAGGCTTGGTGGGTCCGTGCGATTGGCCGGGGCCCGCGCGAGCCTGCCAGCGAGGTGCGGCGGCCCCGGAGGGCAGTCGAGTGGGCCGGGACCGCAGCCTGCCCCCAACGCCCCAGAGCCCAGCGGCGGCGGCCTCGCGCAGGGGCGGCAGTGGCAGTCTCAGCAAACCGGTATGGCCGCTGGAGATGGGGGCGCGGCCGAACTCTCGGGCAAGGCGGGCCGGGAGACGTGGAAATGCTGGCAGGGCCTGGTTTCTAGCCGGCTCGCGCCGGGCGGGTGGGGGTCCCAGGGGCCGTGGGAAGGGGCTGGAGGCCGGGAGGAGGAAGGCCGGGCGGGGCCTCGCGTGGGGGAGGGGAGGCCAAGGATGGGGAGGGGAAGGAGTGGCCTGCTGGCCACCGTGGCAGCGTAGCTGGCCTGGGGGGGTGGGGGGTGCTCTAGGGGGTGTTTGGGCCAGCAGGTGCGCTTGCGCCGATTCGGCCTGTCTCCAAGGGGTCGGACTGCCCGAAGGAGGGGAGAGGGACTTTCAAAGGCCTGGGGTGGTGGAGCGCCTAACCCTCAGAGGGGCTTGGGAGGGTGAGAAGGGTGGAGAATGGCGCATATGGGAATAAGTCGTTTCGGGTCATTTAGGAGAAGCCTTGTTCCTTGGCTGTGTCAGTGCCTAACCAGACGTCGTCTGGAAGCCCAACCTGATTTGACAGTGGTGATGACAACTAACTTTTAAGAGTTTTCTTTGCCAGCCGTCTCAAATGAGATAAGTGGTCTCGTTTAATCATCACAAGGATCCTTCAAATTTAGATATTCCCATTTTGCATATAATGAAAGTGAAGCTTGGAGAAGTATTTGCCTAAGGTCACAGCTGGTGGTGAGAATGTTTACCATCTTGCTACACTGCCTCTGGTCAGACAGGATTTGAGGCTCCTTGCATTCTTTGAAATACTCAAGGGTTGATTTTGCTTAGGATTTCTTAAAGGAAATTCCTACTTCCTGGAGGTTCCTAAGCAGGCCTCTCTGAATTTGGGCAGGGCCCTAACCGCAGGGTTAGTGGGGCTGGAGGTTTGGCCACTGAACCTAGATCCTGGTCAAGAGGCAGGCTTTTTGTGGCCTTGTCATAAAACGAGGCCACGTGTTTTGTGGCCACGTCACTTTATTCTCTGATTCTGAGAACAGTGTTCCTGTTGGAAGGTTTCATAAGTTAGTGGCTGTGGCATTTCTGGACTTCAGAGGGCATGAGGCAAGGACAAGATGGAAGAAGAAAAAGAGTTCATGCCAGTTTCTGCCTTGTGACTGAAGTAGAGAAAAAGAGGACCTGGATTCTACTGTTACATAAAAAAATGTGGGGATGGGATATTCCCTGGAAGGGAAAATTTTGTGGTACCCTTATTTTTGTGAAACTTGTGTACGTGCCTTGCGGAGATGAGTGCACCAACTGGGGTCAACCTCAGGGAAGAAGCCCTGGTTCCTGGCTGCAGGGAGTTTACAGTCTATGGGAAACACCAACCAATACGTGAATTTGCAGGGAAACGTGACAGATACAAAGTAAAAGAGACTCGTGTTTCCAGATCTATTGGAACTAAGCGACAATCCCCTCACAATCAAAAAGATATACTATCAATTACATTCAGTGTTGGAAATTTGTCTTAATTAGGAGTATGTCGGTTGTAGGAGTCAACTTCTAGCCACGTAGAGAAGTTACAGTGTGAAGTTTTGACTGAGGAACTGACCTGATAGTTCAGCTTTCTTTTCTCAGCTTTCTTCTCTCAATCCCTTTATCAGAACTTTATTTGGCATTCATTTTTTGGTTAGGGAACAGAAACAAGCTTTTAAATACTTACTATATAGCCGGCACTATTAAATGCTTCTAAGAATAGGTAGCACTGTCCTGCTGAAGCTAATCCCCAGGCCTTAGCTATATTACTGCTGGTTTACACATCTGGTAGGTAAGAGAAGGTAACTTGATTTGTTGAAGTTCTTCATTCCTCTCAGGCTGCAAGGCAAGCAAGGTGGAATCTTTACCATCTTGCTGAATTATTATACTTCAGAGCTTGGCACATAGGTTTTCAGCAAGGGTTTCCCAAATGAAGAGGCACTGTTTAGCTGAAAGGTGAAGGAGTTGTATGGAGGTTTCAGTTAATCAGGGTCTTCTTGAGGAGTCCATTGTCAGGTAAAAAAAACTAAGTGTATTCTTATTTTATGTTGAGACCAGCTCAGCATCCAGATGGTGGAACACAATCCACTATTCTGAATTGACCTCAGAGTGTGAGATTCATTGTTTAGTGTCCCATTTTAAGATGGGGCATTAAAGATTCATTCATTAATTTGTTCAGAGGATGGCAGGGGGATCTAGAGACATTCACATAAGGAGGAGTAGTTAATTGGAAGGACATAGGGCACTTACATGAAGAATATTAGGGCATTTATGTGTAATATTCATGAAATGAATTAGGATTCATGAAAACTTCAAGTATTTAAAGCGTTGATGTGTTGGGGGCCAGGTAGGGTGCTTTCACACACACACATACTCACACACAAAATGTGAAGAGTTAATGAAAACTAAATACAATGTTAATGAAATAACAAATTTCAGAGGAGGAAACAGAAAGCCACCAGCAGAAAAGCCGGTGTTGAAACCAGACTGTGGCCAGTACGAGATTGTAGGGTGCTTTAAATAATCTGAGAGAGCATTTGCTTGGGGCAGGAGGAGGAAAGACTTGATGATAGGGACATGCGCGGTAGTTACAGATAATGTACTCAGGAACATCTTGGTCTTGGGAAGAAGAGATAGGCTTTGAGAAGAATAAATATTAACATTAATTAAGCATAAGTGTATGCTCTGTTGTTACACTGTAATAGTTAAATTGCTGGAGACCTCAGACATTATTTTGAATTTTAGGATTACAAAGTTATTACAGGAGAATCACACTAAATAACATGAAATAAGATTAAAGTAAAACCCAAGAAGGGAAAATTCTGTAGCAAGTTAGTATTTAGTTCTCTCACATTGTCTTTTTTTCATTTTTTCTTTTTTGTTTGTGATAATTTAGTAAATGATTCAAATCAATGGCAGCACGCTTCCAACTGTGTAACACAAGTGACGCTAATTGACAGTGTGGGGTGGATGGATTCCCAAACTGCAGTAAAAAGTTAATAAACACTTGACAACTCAGCTTTCATATGTTGTGTCTTATTCTTAAAGTGTGCAGTCTAATCACACACACTCAGGTCTGGGGAGGAGTGCCTTGTGGAAGATGCAGAAACAGTAGTGGACAGTTTTATTAGAAAGCTCAGGAGGGTATCACTCACTTGTTCTTTGTCCTCAAGTTCCCAAAATAGAAAAATTAGAGAAAATACTCATGAGGTCTTTCTTATTTTAGCAGGAAAAATTTGAGACTATTTTAGTGTTACACTTGTGCTTTTCTCTCAGGGTTAGCATTTAGTATATATAGGCTAATAGGGTTTGGAAGCCAGTATTTATTTCTCCCTTACATTTAACGATTATTGAATGATTAACTATGTGTTAGGCACTGTTCTAGGCTCTGAAAATACAGTGAATGAAACCATTTATTTCCCTACTTTCTAGTGGAAAAGACAATAAAAAATTAGTAGGTTTTTCATGTCTAGTAGTGATAAGTGCTTTGCAGAAAACTGAAGCAGGGTAAAAAAGTGACAGTGACACCATTTTAAGTTAGATGGTCAGGGAAAACCTCTGAGAAATAAACATTTGATCAGTGATCTGAATCATGTGAGTGGTGTGGAAAGGGCTTGAGATAAAGGGAGCATGAGTCCTGACAATGGACTCCTCAAGTGCAAAGCATTGAGTTGAGAAGGAGGATGTAAAGTTTGAGTGTAGCAGGGTAACCAAGGAGAGCAGTGGTAAATGAGGTTAAATACTTGGCCAGGGGCCAGAGGTCAGATCATGACCTTGTTCTAGCTTTTACCAAGAGTGAGATGGAACTCTATTGGAAGACTCTGAAGTAGTGATACTAGATTTTATTTAACGGGATGACTCTGATATATTAAGAACAGATTAATAGCAGACAAAGGTAAATAGCAGACAAAGGTAAAAAGCAGACAGACCTGTCAGGTGTCTTTTGCAGTAATCCACTAAAGGTGATGTGGCTTGGATTAAGTTGATAGAGGTGAAGGTACTAAAATAACTGGATTCTAGAGATACTTTAATGGTTGTGGCAACTAGATTTGTTGGTAATTTGATGGATTAAGGCCTCAGGAAAAGAGAGGAACTAAGTTTTTTTTAATCTTGAACAGCTTGGAAGGAACTGTCACTAACAGAGAAGACTACAGGAGACGCAGATTTTGAGGAGATGATCAGGAGTTTGTTCTAGACATGTGAAATTAGAAATGTAAATTAGATTAGCAGTTAAATGTGTAGGTAAAATAATAATATGCATAAAATAATGAAATTTACTTTCTTATGCACATAATAAAGTTACCTCCAGACCATTTTAACATGAATATGTTAACACTAGAAGAGTGGATCTCCTTTGAAGGCCAGAATTTCTTAGATTCTAACAGTACCTTTGCTTTACAACTTTTAAAATATGTTTTATGGCTATTTAATCATCAAAACCATTTTATCAGTCTTTCTGTAGAGTTATAATACATACAGAGCATCCTGGAGTCCACCATGAATGGACAATTGGATCTGAGTGGGAAGCTAATCATCAAAGCTCAGCTTGGAGAGGATATTCGACGAATTCCCATTCATAATGAAGATATTACTTATGATGAATTAGTGCTAATGATGCAGCGAGTCTTCAGAGGAAAACTGCTGAGTAATGATGAAGTTACAATAAAGTATAAAGATGAAGGTAAGAATGTAAAGTTAATTTTTAAAATCTAAGTATCATATGTGTTCTTTTGCCCATTTTTTATTGAACTCAGAATAAAAATTCTGGTAGTTGAATGCCACTTTCTTTTATTTAATGGATGTTCATGTAGTTAGTTACATCTTTAATACGTTAAAAATAGCTAAGTGATTTATTATTAGAAGGAGGTTTTAAATGATAGGACACTTTCTACATACTTTTAGAAGCCACTTTTTTTCTCTATGACTTGTGCAATTCTGGTTTCCTGTTTGCTTTGAAAACCAAACTTTCACTCATATTTCCCAAAGTGAAAGGGATATTAGTAGGTATTGAATGAGGAAGGATTTCACGGTCAGCTTAGTATGGGAAAGCTGGTTTACAAAAAGACAAGTGTATTTCTTTATTGCAGGAATTTTCAGAGCATGTATAGTATGCTGATGTACATTGTCAGTTTATGCAGTGTTCCCAGACACGTGTGACTACAAAACTATTTTTATGGAGGTGGATTCTACATGGCAAATGTTTCATCAGAGAGACAGTGAAATTATAGTAGTAGACTATCTTTATTTCTTTTTCTTTAAACCTGTCTTTGTTAATATCTCTCCTGAAATTATGCTTTGGGCAGTTACCAGTTTTTTTCTTACCACTGAATTTATTTCTAGTTTATTTCACCTTGATCTCAGTACTTAGCACTGCTACCCACACCATCCTTTTTAAAATACTCTTATCCCTTAATATCTCTGACACTGTGCTGTCTCAGTTTTCTTATCACTAATAGCTTCTTCTCTGTCTCTCTATGTGTATTGGCTTGAAGTAATGACAGCTGTTACAACAGAAATCTTAAAATCTCAGTGGTTTAACACTCAAGAGATTATTCAGGGACCTAGGTTGACAGAAGCTCTGATATCTTCAATGCATGGCTTACAAGCTCACCTTGAGCATTGACGTTCGGCAAGCAGATGGATGAAGACAGAGTGTAGAGGATCACATGGGAGATTGTACTCTCCGGGCCTTGAGATGGTGTCTGTCATTTCTGCTCATATCACATTGGCCAGACCCCAGTCACATAGCTGTGCTGAGGTGTCAGTGGGTTGGGAAATATCCCTGGTTGGACAGGCACTTTCCAACAACTTACACTGTGGAAGGGGAGTATAAATCATTGATAATCAGCTAAGCCAATCATTTAGCTACAAGTGTACTTTCTTTTTTGTAATGTATGATCTAATGTTACCCAAAACTAATTTTTGAGGGTCACCATGTTAAGGAACAAAAAAGGAGAGTGATTTTCTCCCTGTTTTCTTCCCTAGTAATCTTCATCTACTTACGAAACATTGACTTCAGTCTTTGACTTCCTGACGTGTGCCTTAATTTGATCGTTTTCTTCCTCCCTGACTTTACAACTCAAAATTTAACTGTTTCTGTTTTACCGAAGATTATTTGCTCTTAGCTAAAACTTGGCATATCTTAAACTGACCTCACTGTTTTACTGGCTTTCTCTTAACTCTCGTATTTGTGTTTAGGGCAAGGGTCAGCAAACTTGCTCTTTAAAAGATCAGAAAATAAATATTGTAGTATTGTGGGTCACATAAGGTTTCTGTCTCATCTTTTCTTTAGAACCTTTTAAAAATATAAAAACCATTCTTAGTTTGAAGTCCTATAAACAGGGATTTGTCCACTGCCGATTGGTTGCAGCTTGTGACCCCTAGCTTATGGTATCCTCATTGTTGAAACTTTGTCTTCCCACATCTAGTTCCTGTGCTGAATTTGTTTTTCATCATGTTTTTAAGAGTTTTGAATTGTACAGATTTGTGTTCCATAAACTGTTGGGCACTAGGGTAGAGGGCTGGCTTAGGTATAAGTTCTTGCCATCAGAGATAATCTATTTCTGTTGTGGAATTCAGAAAAGAAAAAGACAGTTACAAAAAATTTCCCTCTTTTGCATATTTACTTAATTTTCTTAAAAATATGCTTATGAGTAGAATCCCTGAAGTTGAAAATAAGTTTGTTACAAGAAATGGGTCTGGTTATAAAAAGCTAAAAACAATAATAAAATCCTCAGTTACGGCTTTCATTGCCATCTTTATCCAAAATCAGTCTGCTTAATCAGTGTTAAAATTGATGTAGCTGAGCATTTTCGGGGCATCCTCTCAGCCTCCCCAGGACCAAACTCCACCCTCCACCCTCAGCTGTGTCTGTGAAGGTACCTCGCAGAAGCCCCTGACCAGCTCTATGTTGTTGCTGTTTTTCTGTTCTTTCTCTCTCTAGCAGTTTTTTTTCCTAGCCCTTTGAAAGCTTTTGAACAGGCATTTGATATGCTAATTATAGTATTCTTTATCCTTGGGATCTAGGAGATTTCACAGTCTTGTGTAGATTAATGTTTTTTTCTGGGAGGAATTGGTAGTTTTCATTTTAGTATTAAAATGGTCAGGGACCTGAAAGAGTCTACCCACTTATTAGGGCAATTCTGCAAAAATTTGTTTTGCAACCTTTTTAGTCACTGCTTTATATGGTTTTCTTCCATTTGTGTCAGTGATGTTTTACTGTATTTAGAATTAAAATGTGAACCTTAAGAATCATTATTACTTTGCTTTCTGATAAATATATTTAAAATTTTCAGAATGGAAAATACTTCAGTCTAAACTGTAATCTCCTGGTGACTAGTAGATTTCTTAATTGCATAAATCTTAGCTATGTTTTGGTTCTTCTTATGAAGATATGATAAGTACTTTGCTGTAAAAGTAATAGGCAAAATTGATTTTAGTATCTTTTTAAGCAAATATGTCTTTCCTAGATCCTTTGATGTTTGTTTCAGGTATTTGTTATGCACTGTGATCTACGTTTTGTATTTTAATTGAACATATATCCTAGTTTACTACTGATGCAAGTCTGAAATTTTTTTTTTCAAATTTCAGATGGAGATCTTATAACAATTTTTGATAGTTCTGACCTTTCCTTTGCAATTCAGTGTAGTAGGATACTGAAACTGACATTATTTGGTAAGTGGGAAACTTCCTATCTAATAAATTTACTATTTTATTCATTGTATTTTTATTAAAAACTTTTCATCTTTTTTCTTTTAAAGCTTCAGAATTAAGTGATAACTTTTTCAGCTGTATCAGAACTGCAGGGTTAAAACTACCTTTATTAAGTTTAATTCTCTAAGACTATATAATTATCTTTTATGATGTAGTGTGCTTTTAGTTATTCTCATAGTTTCACATACAGGCCTGATGCATTTTACACATTATTTTTCAAGGAGCACTTAAAGATTATAGAGTTCTGATAAAAGAAATACACATATGACTCATTTTAATCTTTTAGATACTGTTTTGTTATAGATCTTGACAGATTTGCAAGGCAAACTCTTCTGTCTTAAGGGACAAGACAGAAATGATTGTAAAGTGGTAGCATGATTATGTGAAAAATAAAATATGGCCCCTTTTTGTGGTTATTTTGGCTAGCATTTGAAAAAAATTATGTGACACAGTTCCATGAAGTGTGATCATGGCCAATTGATTTAATTTGTATGTATTTCATCTCCATCTGGGAATGGTGAATATGAATCATTTTAAAATGCTAATTAAAAAAACTGGTAAATGTTTTTTAAAAATAAAAACTATCTTTTTACAATATTGAATCTAAAATAATTAACACCATTGGCCAGCTATCAGGTGGATTAGATAAACTGAAAACCTTCCTTCCAGAAACACTGAGGACATGCTAGATAAACTATTTCAAATATATTTTTTGAATTATGTACCTGAGCTTGCTCAGGAGAGTAAGGAAAACGTCAGGAACTAAAAAAAAGGTCATTAAAAACCAGGGCCTGAGAGTTGGGATGCTTTTGGTGGTGATGGTGAAGGTTTTGGTCTATATAATGTAAGGACTTGTCATTTATGACTATGTGGTGTAGGCCGTAAGTCCTAGACCCTCATTGGCTATGATCTCAAAAAAGAGTATCATGGAAGACAGATACCTCTGCATTGATACAGGAAGGTCAAGGAATTGACAAAGAAAACTCATATGCCCTAGGCTGTCAGGGGTTTACAAAGGCTCCCTTGAGGATTCATAACCATGGTCCTTAGGTGGGTTGGGTTTAAACTTAAACTATCTGCACAGTTTGGAAACTCCCAAGCCCAGATACTACCATAAAAAAATTAAAAGAAACAAAGGCAAAAAATCTCTGGGGTATATTTCTCAGTCCAGGTTGATAGGCTTCTCATAGATAAAATCCTATTGATGAATTTAGAGTTCAGAACTGGAAACAACTAAATAGTAGGATTAGATTTCTAAGAACTTCAGTCATTGAAAGTGATGATCTATAAAATGTGTTAAAAGTAATTAGACATAAAAGAAGAAATAAGAATATAAGAATAAGGCACTATGAAAAAATTAAACAGATTAAAAAGAACTTAAGGTAACTTTTGGCAATGAAAACTACAGTTATTGAAATTAAATACTAAGTGGAGAGGTAGAACAGCAGATGAGTCACAGCTGCAGAGGGCATTACTAAACTGGAAGGTAGTCTGAAGAAGTTACAGAAGAGAGCACAGAAATACAGAGAGAGAGAATTTGAGAATGAGAAAGCCCAGAATGTTTCCTTTAAGCCTTTAAAAAAAGAGAATAGGGTAAAGGAAATATTTGAGGAAGTAATGGCTAAAGAATTTTTTGGAATTATATAAAAGATGTAAACCATCAGTTTCAGGAGGCACAGTGAGTTCTGGTCAGGATAAGAAAAAATAAATCTCCACTGGATACATTGTCATGAAGCTGGAGAATATATAAGACAAAGAGATAATCTTAAAAGTAGCCTCAGCGAATAAGACTGATCACCTACAGAGCAATTAGACTGTCGTGTACTTCTTCGTAATAATTAGAAGCTAGAAGACAGTAGAAAAACATCTTCAACTGTTGAGAAAAGAAATAGGTAGAAAAGTAACATTCTGTAGTGTGTTAAACTTAAGGAAAAGGGGAACTAAAAACATTTTCAAACAGACTGAGAATTTACTACTCGTGGACCCTTGTTAAAAGAAGTTTTTAAAGTAGTTTATCAGCAAGAAGGAAATTAAGTCCAGAAGAATGTTGAAAGATGCAAGAAATTGAGCGAATAAACTGGTTAATGTGTGTAAATTTAAATAAACACTGATTTTTAAAAAATAATAGTTTTAGGAATATAAAAATAAGATGAGACAAAATTACTGAGCAATAATTACATGTAAGATAGGAGAGGATGGTAGGAATTAAAATCTTTTAAAGACTTGGATTGTTTGGAGGAGGATAGTAATTAACTGTAGATTTTTTAAATTGAAGTTTGTCTAAAATGTAAGAGTGATTATCAAAAGACTAGAAATAGCCCGTAAAGGGGAAAGAAGGAAACAGGGTACTGACATGGTTCACTAGGTGGTGAGGAGGGAGGAAAAGAAGCAGAGAGGAAGCTTGATAAATAGAAAGCACAAAATATTAACTGTAGTACATGTAAACAGACTAAATATACAAGTTAAAAGACAGGCTTTTATTGGAGGTAAACAGTCTTGTTACATACTGATTATGAGACATTCTAAAAGTTTATTATGCAAGGTTTCAAAGTAAAGCGCTAGAAAAGTTTGTATACTAGACAAACTCAAAGCTAGTCAGTAATACAGACTCTTAAGTGAAAGTTTTATTAGTAATAGTCACTTCATGATAAAAAATAATTTCCTGGGAAGATAAACATTTATGAGTACTTCTGCATCATAGCCTTAGATTTTTTCCTCAAGAAAAAATTGATAGAAAAAGGGAAAATTCATAATCATTGGAGAGCTTTTAATACTCTTCTTTCCGAAACTGATTGATAAGGCAGGCTCAAAATAAGTAAGGATAGAGAAAATTTGAACAAATCAGGTATAGGCTTGATCTTGTGCATCTAGCAATCAGGAAGGGATTCAGTTTTTCTTTAGTGCATATGGACATTTATAAATGTTGACCATGCACTAGGTTTTCCAATGAGTCTCAATAAATATCAGAGAAGGAATACCCTAGAGATCTTACACTCTGGTCTCATTAGAAACCATTGGACAAAAAAGATAACCCAAACTCCCGTGGTTTTGTAGATAAAAATGTGCTATTAGATAACAAATCAAAGAAGAAGTCATAATGAGAATTAGAAATAATGACTAGTTCACATGACAGAGTTTTTAGAGTATGCTAAAGCGAAATACAAAAGGAACAGAGTAAGTCCAGGTAACTTGGAAGAAAATAATAAAGAACAGAAATGAACCAGAAGTTGGGGCATTGATAGGATCAGCAATTTTGAAAAGATACAGCTACCAAACCTCTATTAAGATTACTTTAAAAAGAAGGCACAAGTAAGTGATATTAGGAATGAAAAGGGGCATAACTTTGATATATTGCAATGAGGGAGAATGAACACCATGGAGAACAGTGGGATATCTCAGTAAAAAAAAATGAGTTAAAAAGGAATTTTCTTAGGGCTTGGGCTTGTGTTAGGTAATTCTAGATAAGGTTCAAGGGAGTGGGGCTTTGCTCCAGATTGGATGCTGTCTGGAAGTGGAAGTGGTCTATGATTATCTGACTAAATCTTGTCCAGAAGGTGGGAGTGAATTGAAGTTAAAGCTGCAATTGGTAAAACAGCAGAAATCATTCATATTAGCCAGGGATGTTTGGTCATTTTTGTGGTTTGTTCAGTGTCCTTGGTTTTGTCTAAGTTCTCACATGGTTAAGGACTAGCTTTCTTTTTTTGTCTGGAGCTATCACAGTCCCAGAGTGATCTCTGATTGTTGGTGTTCTTTGTTTTTTATTTTTTTAAATTGACATATAGTTGATATACTGTTGGTGTTCTTTGAAATTGTTCATGTTCAGCAAGAGAACACCATAACCTACCTGTGAGTGCCAGCTTCTAGCAACACTGAAGCCCAGTCTTACAGTACTAGGCCAGTTCCTAGCTATCAGGAGCTGCCTTTCTCCTTCTCAGGTGTTAGATAAAAACAATAGTACCCAGTAAAAGCCAATAATTAATTGATACAGGTAGATTATATTGAACTTCCTCATAACTATATAGGGAGTATGAAAAATCCTGGTGGATTGTCTTCTAAAAGCTTATATTGGTTGTTTGATGTTTAAAACATCTTTTTACAGTATGGAATGGATAGACAAGTTTATACTGTATTGCACAGGGAAATATATTCAATATCTTGTAGCTTACAGTGAAAAAGAATATGAAAATGAATATATATGTATTCATGTATGACTGAAGCATTGTACTGTACACCAGAAATTGACACAACATTGTAAACTGATTATACCTCAATAAAAAACAAACAAAAAGCCAAAAACCAAAAAACCCATCTTTTACAAAGAATATTCCTGAATCTTTATTTTCAAATAGATTTCCTTTTCTAATTTGGAATCTTAGGAATTTGTATATAGCTGTACTGACAATTCATAAAACATTTTAGTTTAATTTAATTTTTGAACTCATATCTTGAAGTTTGCATTCAGAGCCTTGTGTCTTTTTTTTTTTTTGAATTAATCTCAATGGTGACAGTCTGTTGCTGGATGAAGGATTCTTTTTTAGTCAGCTAACAGTCATTTGGACAAAAAATATAATTAAATGAGGTAATACTGCCTTTGTTTGAAAAAAAACACCAGTGATTATTTAATAATCTCTGACCTTTTTAGCTTATGTCCTGCTTTTGAAGGACAGTGGTGATGTGGATTCGTGAATTCTGCATAATTTTTTTTAATAGGTTACTTTTTAGGTCAGTTATTTTAGGTAGCTAATTTTTCTTTTAGGTCAGAAGTAGGCAAAAAGGCTAACAGACTTAACAGTCATATTGTACCTTTAATGAGGTGTTTTTGTATTGTTTCAAGACTATAAAAGAATTATGTGAAATAAAATGAGCTTTTGAAGGTATATAATTTCTATTAAAAATATTTTAAAGCTTTCTGTAATTTTAATTTATTTCACTGTATTTGAATTCTTCCAATAATATACCTTTTTTCTACCATTATGGGTCATAATCTGGTGTCAATAAAGACTGATGAATATTTCTTTTTTCCAAAAAGCAAATAATTAGCAATGAAGACTCCTTCCCTTAAAAAGTTATTTGAATGAAATCAGTAGGTATCTTGTTTAAGTTTGTTAAACTTTTTAAAGAAGTTATTTTAATTTTTCTTTATTGTGTATTTTTTCCTTATTCAAGAACATTTTCTAATTTTAAGAAAATTCATGCTTTTATTCCAGTTAATGGCCAACCAAGACCCCTTGAATCAAGTCAGGTGAAATACCTCCGTCGAGAACTGATAGAACTTCGCAATAAAGTGAATCGCTTATTGGATAGCTTGGAACCGCCTGGAGAGCCAGGACCGTCCACCAACATTCCTGAAAATGGTAGAGTGTGAATCCGTTTATTCTGATTTATTCTTCTTAAATCTTTTTGCAGATTTTTTTTTTTTTTTAACTCTTCTTCAGCAGGAGTGGGATGGCACCTCCAGTGTCACCGTTTCTTACTTACTACTTATGCCTCTGTGGTAATATTCTTATCTGTGTTCCCAAACCTGGAAGTTCATCAGGATTACTGGGAGGTTTTATTATACCAGTTCCTGAATCTCATCAGAGACCTACTAGAGGGCAGGGCCCGTGGATCCCACTGGTAAAGTGCTCTCTGAGTAATTCTCTTACAACTGGTCTTAGACACCTGGGTTTACAACATAGGTCAGTTTTCAAACCCCTTTGACTTGTGAACCTTTTTCAGTGTAATAGTTAAGGAACCTTAGGAATGGAAATCATTTCATGAATTTTATGTGATATATAAAGTAGTTTCAAGTAAAAGTAATTTTAGATTGATACAATCACATGGTGTATTATAAAGTTTATCTTAAGCAGTGTTCATAATATACAAAGAAAGTATATTGTCTTCCATTTTATAGATGACATGAACTATTTATAATGAGATAAAGCAAGGTTTCTTGACAGATTTGGAACTGAAATTAGTTTTGTGACCAAATATATTATAAAATGTAGACTAAAATTTAAGAATGGCTTGAAAGTAGATTTTAAAAAACTTGGCTTTCTTCAACTTTTAATATTCTTAGATGTTGCACATTAAAAATAAACTTTTTTTCTTACAGTTTTTGTGTTTTTGTGCAAACATGCATAAATTTATATGCCTAAAACTGTCCATATTGTGAAATAGTAATATTTTATAGAATCTGGATGACTGGAAATAAGGGGCTTATATAAGAAGATGATTTTGTGAAAAGTAGCATTGTGTAATCCCTTGCAACCTTTAGATTATTTTATTTGTTGGCTCTGTTTAAATTTTGGAGTTTTGTTTAATTTAGTTATAAGTTAAATAAAGATACATTTTCCATAATTTCCCTCTCCCTCCAGCCATGTAGAATTTTGTTACGGGTAGATGCTTGATAAGTATTTATTGATGGATTAGTAATTTCTAGTTCCACCTCTTGATTTCAGAACATATTGGAAATTTGCTGAAATACTAAAATGAGATCTTCCTGTCTTCTTTATAGTGAAACCTTTTATATTTCAGGTCAAAGCAAATTGCCTTTTCTTTCCAATTTAAAGTCAAGGAATCTGAAAAAAAAACTTCAGACCATTTTTCTAGAAGAAATTATAGATGCTGATACAACAAATATATATATATATGCATGCATGTAATTTCATGGGGTTTAAGCATCTGTTTATAAAATCTAGATCAAAATTCAACAAGCAGTGCCAGTACTGTGCAGAAATGACTTACAATAACCTATGTCCTGCTCTAAGGAATAGATTTATAAGCTTTTTGGCTTTGGTGAAACCTTTTTGTTCACTTATTTCTTGCCACATACTGCTTTTATGAGTTTATTTCCATGTGTTCATATGTTTTATTTAGCCTCTCACCTATGTTAATATAAAGATGTTATAGTTGATTTCTTCTCTGCCTCTTGGAAATTATATCACATATTGTTTCTTTATGTGGCCATCCTTTTAGTCATTGTATGCTATCTGAATCATCTAATGAACTGAATAATACTGGATTTATTTTTATAGATGGTTGTAACTTGTTTTTTGTTTCCTCCCCTGTACTTAGTAAATCCCTTACCACTTGACCACCTACCTTTAATGAAACTTCCTAAGCTTCTAAGCTCTTAGAAGATACTCTAATTTAATACTCTTCTCAAGAAAAAAAAAGTATAAAATAAGCCCCCCAAAAGCTACATCAGAAACTGACAGTCTAGTTCACAAAACAAAACTACCAATCAGCTGTCAGTACTCTTTAGAACCATGTTGCTTGTCCTCATCCAGAAACATGTGGCTACCTGTGTTTTTCAGCGCTCTACCTCTGTAATGGTTCTTAGACAGTTGCTTTCTCTGTGAAGCAAATGATGTGTACACTACCCTAAATACCGAATTGACCTGTTACATTTGTTCTGCATTAGCTACAGGAGCAACCAGCGGGCTAGTGGACATGTATTTTGTTTCCTGATGGATTTATTTTGCAGTTAAGTGGAAGGATGCATAGGTAGTGGAAGGTAGCAGTGGGAGGGGAAATAATCGTGAGATTGGTGTGATATGCTCTTGGGATATAGCCTTCGAATTAAGTGGAAGGAAATTGGTGAGGAAGATGGATGACTGGCAGACTTATTTTAAAGGAGTACTCAGAGCAGTTTCCTTCCAGAAATTTTGGAAATATTAATGTAATTGAGGAATGATAGGAATAAATGAGGGCTGCAAGCCATTGTGTGCTTATATTCCACTTATTACTTAGACTTTTTCACAAGATAAATTTTGTCTTGGCCACAGAGTTAGTCTAATAACTGATGTTCGTTTACTCGGTTGGTAAAAGAGAAGAATTGATTAATTGTTATTTGAGTAAATGGTTAGCAGTATTCTTCTTGTTTACTTGTTTATTTTGTTTCATTTTTAATATCTTTTTTTGTATCCTAAGTTCTTAAGTTCTTATTTGTAAAATGTAGGTTATTCTTGAACCCCTTTTCTTTCACTAGGCAGTAGTATAAATGCCTGTTTAGTACCTTAGCATCCTTAGGAGGAAAGCATGGTTTTAAATTTTCCTTGCTCATATGCTTAAAATTCTGTTTTTCAAAATATTTTGTCATGGGAAAATTAAAAAATATACAGAAGTAGGCATAATACCAAAATGAATCCCATGAACCCACACCCAACTTCAGCAGTTAATCAACTCATGGTATCATGTCATCTATACTCCCATACATCTCCACCCTTATCGTATTATTTTCAGCAAATCCCAGACGCATATTTTTCATCTGTAAAGATTTTAAAAAGTAACTTAATAAGTATTTTAAAGGAAGACATAGCAAATTAGTGATGGCATTAGATTTCCATGTACTTTAATAATGAACCATAGGCAAGTAGAAATAAAACATAAAAATCAATATCATAACTTTAGTTAAGCTTATCATTTTACAAAATAAAGCTTTAGTGCATAGTATGTATCTGATACTAGGATATATAACATAGGACTCCCCAAAAAAGGGCAAAATGTTTCTTTCTGTTTGTTAAGGAGCTCTTATTTTTTTTTTCCTCATCTGATAATTCTTAGGGAAGGACATAAATAACAGCTTTTTCAAAAAATTTTATCTATCTTGCATTTTGTTTTGACCCTTTCTCCCCTGATTTAAAAAACAAAAATATAAAAATGTGTAAAGAGAAAGATAAAATTATCTATAATCCTCTATTTGGGGATACTGAACATTCCAGACTATTTGCACATACATATTTTCCTATCAGTATTTTTTTAGGCCTTACTCAGTATAGATAAAATGGAAACAAGTTTTTGCTTATTCCTTTTATAGATACTGTGGATGGTAGGGAAGAAAAGCCTGCTGCTTCTGACTCTTCTGGAAAACAGTCTACTCAGGTTATGGCAGCTTTTGATCCTTTAAAAAACCAAGATGAAATCAATAAAAATGTCATGTCAGCGTTTGGCTTAACAGATGATCAGGTTTCAGGTAAGTTAGTTCCTTCCTCCCATCCTTTATTCCCTCTCTCCTTCCTTCTCTCCCTTTCCTTTTTTTCTTCTTTCATAGAAGAAAACTTGGATATGGTGAAGTGCACAAATCTTAAGGGTTCAGCTCAGTAAGCGTTTACATGTGTAAAACACCAACTAGATCAAGATGTAGTTGATTCCTGGCACCCTGGATAGCCTTCTCATGCCCTCTCCCAATCAATAGAACTCTTTCCTTTAAAGAATAACTTCTGTTTGGTTCAGGTAAATTTTATTGAAAGTAAAATTCAGAGGGTTTATTATTTTTTAAATCTGAACCATTTTATAATCTTATTTCAGATTTGTTGCAGGATTTAAATTATATTTGATGTCTTTTTCTCTCTTCTGATCTTAAATTAGGGAAATTTAAATGTAGATTTCTGGTTAAATTGTTTGTGTAGAAAGTCCTTTTATATGAGTATTTTTAACCTTAAAATAGTATCTGTACTGTGCTGCTTTTTTATTTTTTGGCCATCATTTCTTCAGCATTTTTCCTGCTTTCTCTCTTTTGGGATTCCTATTACACATACATTGGACAGCTTAATATTGTCCCATAGGTCTCTGAGGTTCATTTTCTTCACTCATTTCTCTCTTTTTTAGACTGAATGATTTTTATTGAATTCACTTGAAGTTCACTGATTTTTTTCCTTCCATTTCCAGCCTGCTTTTGAACCTTCCTAGTGACTTCTTGACCTCAATTTTTGTGCTTCAGCTCAAGAATTTCCATTTGGTTCTTTTTGTAGTTAATTTTTTTTTTCTGTTGAGATTCCTTACCTTTTCATTTATTAAGATTGTATTTCCCTTTTACTTCACTTTAAGGTACTTTTGTTTAATTCTTTAAAGGTATTTATAAAGCTGCTTTGAAACGTTTGCTGCATCTGACATCTGGGCCTGTTTGATGCCTGTCTCCTTTGCCTGCCTTCTTCCCTTGAGTATGGATCACATTTTCTTCTTTCTTTGCTTATCTGATAGTGTTTGATTGAAAACTGTACTTTGTGGTTCAGATATTGTAGGAACTTGGGATTCTTCAGTCTAACAGTCTTCCAGCTGAGCTATTTCAGCAGTGATGACTTGGGATTCTTTTAGGTTCTTGTGAGGATTTTTTGTTATTGTTGCTCTAGCAGGGAGTTAACTTGTATTCACTCAGACTACCCCTTCTTTCTCCCCATGGGGTACAGCAGCTGATAGCAGCTGATATCTCTGCTCAGTCCCTTCAGCTCTAGGTGCTATTTTTATTTTGTTTTATTTTTTGTTCTCTTTTCTGTTGGAGGTTACTCTCCCCTTTCCTAACTCCATGGCCAGTTGGGGATTTTAGGCTGAGCATATATTCAGATTTCAGGTCTCATTCCTTCAAGTAGCTCTTTTACTCTTAAGAATTTTCACCTCAAATTTCTAGTTGGTTGGCCAGCTGTGAAGTTAACCCTGTGGCTCTCTGCTGTTGGAACTGCAGAGATCAGGGTTTGCAATTCTTACCGTTGTAATTCGATTGGGGTGAACTCTTGTCTGGTTTCTGCCAACACTGACTTCCAGTAATTTCAAATAACTGTTTTCTTCTATTTGGGAGTTAAACCCTTCCACAAGTAGTTTACTTTGCCATTATCAGTAACTGGAAAGATAGGGTTTTATCTGTTAATTTTCTTTTTCTTTGAGACTTTTATGGGGTTATTTATTAAGGAGAGTTATGTAAAATTCTGAAAAAGACAAATACTTGTATCTAATGTATGTTCTTGGCAAAAGAAGACATCAGGCAAGTGTTACATCTGAAAAACACATTTTTAGAGCAACTGAAATATGAGTTAATATTAAAGCTTCTTAATATTTAAGATGTCAAGATATGCCAGATGGAGGAGTGAAGAGTTATGTATGAGGTCAGGCTTAAAAATTTGGTTAGAATATAGTATAGACCAGACTAATATGAATAATATTGACGTTTTATTTGAAGGCCGTTTTTCTGGTAGCTTTGTATGTTGCATTGAAGTAAGAAAAGCTGTACACATAGAAAATTCCAGGATACTTTTTACTTATTCAGGTTGGATATGGTGGAAAAGCTTGGCTGCAAGAGTGATTGTGGACATGGAGTGGAGGGATGAAGTGTTAAAAACACAGGATGAGCAACATTAACTAATAACTTACATACAAGGAGAAAGGAGAAGTCAAATAATTCTTTTTAGGAAAATAACTTTGTCTTATATGTGTCATCCTTAAGAGGGATGTGTGTGTGTGTTTGTCTGCGTATTTATAAATATCAGTAAAGTAGTGGTACACAGGAGCAGCGTCCATTTTACTCTGGTAGTCATCAGTTTCTCTTGCATTACCACTGCTGTTATCCTAGTTTGGGTTCTCATCAGTATCTGGACTATCAGTTCCCAACTGTGCGCCTCCGGCAGTGCTAAATTCTGGGCTACACCAGCACAGAGGACAGAGATTTGCCCTCGGGGAAATTGGTCTGCTAGTAATTGAAAGTACTTCGGTGGAGCTTTCTAAGTGGTCATTACTTTCATAAGCTCTTGCTGTATTACCACTTTTTTTCATATTTTTTTAAAATTGAGGTATAGTTGATGTACAATATTATATGTTTCAGGTGTGTAACACAGAGATTGACAATTTTTCAAGGCTATAGTCCATTTATAGTTATAAACTAGGGCTCTATTCTCTGTGCTGTACAGTATATCCTTGTAGCTTATATATTTCATACATAGTTTGTACCCCTTAATCCCCTACCCCTTTCTTGCCGCTTTCCCTGTGTAGTCTCTTTTACAAGCGCTTGCTAAAAGTACTTGGTAACTCATCCTTACAGTAAGCATACGAAGTTGGAATTAGTATTTCTTTTGTACAGATGAGGAAACTGAGCCACAGAAAGAGATTAAGTAACATGCCCAGAGTTACACAGCTACTAAGTGGCAGCACTGGGATTCGAACCTAGGCAGAGTGTGGCTCTAAAACTTGTGTTTTTAACCACTCTTCTGTTATTGCCCAAATAAAAAGAACTTAAAGAAGCTGTCTGCAGAATATCTTTTTTAACTTCACTCCATTTACTTCTTTGTTCATTATTTTGGAAGAATTTTGAGTGTTCCATGTGTGAGAGAGCTAGGCCTTGTGTGGCAGATGGAAAGAACCAGAAAAGAGCCTGGCTAAAAGAGCTCCTGGCCTAAGAGGGAAGGTGGGACCTGATCAGAAAAGCAGAGTAGGAGTTGGTAAGGGTCATAATAGAAGTATACTCCATAGAAGCTCACGAGTGGAAAAAAGTATTTATGGGTGAAGAAGGCTTACCAGAAGTGGGAGTTTTAACTGGGTTTTAAGGAATGTTACATTTAGATATATGAAAGTGGGACAGTGGAGGGAACAGTGATAGATGAGATGGAGGCAGAAAGAATGTTAGATACATCATTGGAGGAATAGGGAATAGGTTAGTTTAGATGAAGGGGGCATATGAGAAGAGGAATTGTGAGGGCTTGGACCCTTAAATACCAAACTAGAGGGCTGAACTGAATTTCTGGGCAGTGGAGACCCACTGAAGAATGAAATGACAGTTTTGGTTGGTCTAAAAATTAGGTGGCATAAAGTAGAAGATACTGGTATGGCAGAGTTGAGTTTTGGTTTTTGCAGGAGTTTAGGACTCAGGAATGTAGCACCCCACACTGCAGGGAAGGGTTTCCAGTTGTATCTTTGGATTCTTAAGAGACTGGAGCAAAGGGAAAAAAAAAGTATATACACCAATATAAGAGGCTGTATTTGTGCTTATGCTTATTCTACAGTACTTTTATTTTTAGTGTCTTAACCAAATTTATTAATTGGGCTTGTTGGGGAAAGGTCTTGTATTAGAAACTGAACTGACTTTTCATGACCATCCAGGGCCACCCAGTGCTCCTGCAGAAGACCGTTCAGGAACTCCCGACAGCATTGCTTCCTCCTCTTCCGCAGCTCACCCGCCAGGAGTTCAGCCACAGCAGCCACCATATACAGGAGCTCAGACTCAAGCAGGTCAGAGTGAAGGTAAAATAGAACTTAGAGTTTGTGTGTGGTTGTTGCTAATGATGAAAAGCTTACACAGGCGTTCATGCCATGAGCCCGGTTGTGAAAAGTTTTGATTTACTGACATAGTTTGGGGTTAAAAAAACCAAATAGAACAATATGTCAGGTATGCTTCCAGTTATTAAGGAAAAAAAAAACTAACAAAGTGTTCATATGAATATTAATACAGGGTGAATGATCAGGAAGGATTCATACCAGTCACTAGTTAGTGGTGACCATGAGGGCAGAAGTGACCCATTGAGGTCACACTTTATTTTGTAATCTACTTAGGTGCAATTTTATTTCCTTCTCCCTTCCTCTCTTGCAACTGCGTATCATTTTTGTGATTTAAAATGACTTGAAGAATAGAGGTAAAGCATAACTTTAGTTAAGTAGTGTTTTGAAAAGATAAATAGCCCTTTATATTTTTGTGCAGTTAGCAATATATCTTTTGGGGAAAAAGCAATGTATTTTAAATCAAAGTTTTCCTCTCTAAATGGTACATCCTTGGATGAGCAGTTCAGTCTCTGGGTTTTGATACCCTCCCACTGTAAATTTTAAATTGGACTAAACCCGTGGTTTTAAAAGAATGTCTTTAGTCCTGAATGACATAGAACTTGAAAGCTCAGTATTTAACAGGTAAAGGGGTCATTGCCAGGGTTGAAGGGGATTGAGGGGCCACATAGCTCAGGACAGCAAGCATGAGGTGCCTCACTGAAACCCTTGGAAGCTTTGTAGAATGTGGCTGCATGGTTACTGATCTAGGGTTCCTTCCAGATGTTGAAGAGTTATTTCTTTGAATTGCCCATGCATGGTAGGACTTTTAAAAACACACATTCTACTTTAAAACAAACACCAGATGGTGCTCTATTTGTATAAAGGGGCCAGGTGGTGGTATGATGTATTTTCAGCACCAAAAGCAAGTTTTTCAACACCGTAAGTGACTGAGTTTATCAATCACATTAAAACAAACAAACAATCTGTAGCCTAAAATGCACCAAGCACTTTTTTTTAATTGAAGTATAGTCAGCTTACAATGTTGTGTTAATTTCTGGTGTACAGCACAATACTTCAGTCATACAGGAACCTACCTATATTTGTTTTCATAGTCTTTTTAACCATAAATTACCACAAGATATTGAATATAGTTCCCTGTGCTATACAGTATGAACTTGTTTTGTTTTTTTAACCAAGCACTTTTGTAGTAGAGTCCCAATTATCCTGTGGCCTTACTTTTAGAGTTGTCCCATTGGGTGCATGCTAGTCATCTGGACTAGCAGGTGGCAGTTTGCTGATGTATGAGTGGTTCTGGGAAGAATTTCTTACTGCTTAAGCCTTTTTTCAACCGCCTGTAGTCTTTCCTTTGTACCAGGTTGCAACTGCCAAAACTGGAACAAGCTAGAATTGAAGCAGATGTGTCTGAAACAGGGAGGCAAAAGCAGAGTGCCAGAGATATGATGGGAGTTTAATGGCTGTATCAGGTGAACTAACATTTCTTAAAAAAAAAAAAAAAAAAAAGTCCCATTTGAAGCAGTGCATCCTGTTGTAGGATGGAAGTTGGAAGGGTAATTGTACCAAATAATGTTTTCTGTTCACTTATAAAGGAATGGGATTTAAGGCTGTACTAACAATATCTCAAATTATTCTATTAGGGATTTGTTTAAATGGCAAATTTATTTTCAAATAGGTAAAATTCTAAAAATATGAAAGGATATACAGTGCAAATTTGAAAATTCTCCCACTTCTGACTCTAGCAACCAAGTTCCATTTTCTGGAGACATCAGATTAAGACCATATGATATGAATGGATTCCTTTAGGGTGGCATTAATTGTATACCTTATAAAATGTTACTTTTTTTAGTTTACATTAAAACTTACAACATAAAAAATTATAAAGTTATTATAATGGGACATTAATCAATAGATTAGCATTCTAGAGGTGAATCTCTAGATTAGTGCTGTCCAAAAGAAATACAGTGGAAGCCACATGTAATTTAAAATTTTCTATTAGCCACATTAAAAAAAAGTTTCTAAAAAAAGGTAAAATTAATTTTCATTATACATTTTATTTAATCCACTCTATCCAGTGTATCAACACGTAATCGTTATTAAAAAGTTAATGTTTTATATTGTTTTTCATACTGCTTATTGGAGATCTGGGGTATGACACTGATTTGAAACACAGCGTATCACAGTTAAGACTAGCCCCGGCTCAGGTGCTTATCAGTAGCCATGTGTGGCCAGTGTCGATTGTACTGGGTGGCACAGCTCTAGGTTAGTGTAGCAGTTATTTATACGTTCCCAACATGAATTATAGACTACTTTAATGAATACTTTATGATGTGTGATGTGTAGTGAGTCCCTGACAGCACCAGTTAGTTAGATCAACTGCTCATCATAATTTGAGCAGAATAATCAACAAAAAAATCTATTACGTATAATTGATTAACATAGCAATCTCTTAGATGTGAAATAATCTAAAAGTAAATAATTCTCGGTTCTTAAATTCGATAAAAGGGACATCGGATTTGTACATTTTTTTTTCAAGAATTTTAATCTTAATATGTGTTGTTCAGTTAAAAGGATCAACAAAATGTTAAGCATCATGAATAGAAATAAAATGGACAGTATTATCTTTTTCAGATAAAGTGAGTGCCTCTGTTACTGGAAAGCCACATGCAGTTGAGTGGTTGCCAAAAACATAGATAAGTGGTGAGGATACAGAGAAGAGCGCTAAAAATCATCAAAGACCAGGAAGTATTGCTCTTTGACAAACTAAAAAGGTGGAAAGGATATAATTAAAATCTATAAAATCATGTGGTAATATAATGATAAGCTGAGTAGACTTTTAAAGTAGCTTTTATTATGTAAATTTTGAAACGTATGTAAAAGTAGAGCTAGAATAATCAACTCTTCATGTTTCCATCACGTGGCTTCAACACTTACCGGTATTTTCGCATTCGTTTTTACCTACTACTCCCTCTGCTACTTTTCACTCGATGATTTCAGTGTGCCTGTCTAGATGATAACCTTTTCTTTTTAGCAATACCACCATGTCATTATCACACGCAACAAAATTAGGTGATTCTTAAAGTCAACACATACATACATATTTGAACTTCCCTACTTGTCTCTTGATTACCTTATTACAGTCAGTGGCTTGTTCAAATCAGGAGTCTAACAGGGTTCACTTTCCCATTTGTGTGTCTTAAGATTTTCTTTTTTCTATAGCTGTCAACCCTGCATGTTTTTAAAGTCAAAACTACGTATATTCATCATCTACGGCTATGTAACAATTTATCCCAAAACATAGATGCTTAAAACATTTATTATCTTACAGTTTGAGAGTTAGGGATGTGGGAGCAGCTTAGCTTGGTGGTTTTAGGTCAGGGTCTCTTATGAAGTTGCAGTCACCTGAAGCTTAACCTGAGCTGAAGGATCCACTTCTAAGAGGACTCCCTCACACGGTTGTTGCAGGAGGCTTCAGTTCCTCAACACGTGGACGTCATAGGCTGCTTGGATGACCTCATGACGTGGCAGCTCCCACCACAACGAATGATCAAGAGAGAGTAATAGTGGGTGGCTGTCTTTCACAGCCTGTCCTCAGAAATGTCACTGTCATGTGTGCAGTATTCTAATGGTATATAGGTCAGCACTATTCAGTGTGAGGGGACTATACGAGAGAATGGACACTCACGTGTTTATTGCTTATTTTTGTGTTGTGGAGTTAATCTTTGTTAATTTCTGAAAAAATGTAAAGGATACCAGCCCCTTGTCATATGCTCTATCTGTGCAGGAGTCACTGAGGGTAATCATGGAGGCTGGCTGCCAGTCCGTGTAACAAAGTGCAGTCCCAGAAGGCTCACCATTACTCTTTGCTTCGTCCCATTCTCATTCTCCCCTTAGAAAATGTTTTTTATGACTCTAACCTTTTTCTACCATTGATTCTTTCTAAATATAATACACAAAACATAGCTTTTATATATATATACTTTATATAATATATATATACACACACACATACTTTTTCTTCCAATCATAGCTTACTCTAAACTGTGTTGGCATCTTGCTTTTTCACTTAATAGATCCTGTAGCTGTCTCTTTCTTCAAATATACGAAGTTGTTCCTCCTTTTTTACCACTAAGCACATACTTCATAATTAAGTTTCACAATATTGTGACAATACTGTGACTGAGTCCCGTTTTAGACTTGAGTGAAGTGTGTTTACAATAAATAAAAGGAATACTTTGTAGAGAGAGTAAACGTCTGAAACTCTTAACTCCAGGGGTGGTGTTTTCACAATGAATTTGAAGCAGAGTAAGAGAAAAATAGAACCTGCACTTGCTTTAAGAATAGCTGTCCCCTGTCTTTTTTTTTTAGGAAAACAATTAGGCTTTTTTGAGTGAGAGTTCCTTAGAATCATTGCTGGCAGCTGTCTACTATATGGAGGTTAATCTCAGGCTTTCCGATGATACCAAAGTTAATATTTACATAGATGAGATAACGTGTACAGAACTCCTTTTAAACTAATGCTCTAGGGTTTTATGCCTGCGTTCCGGGGATGGCTCTTACTAGCTGTGATGTATTAATTCCAGGTGAGTTGCTTAATCTTTCTGTATCTGAAATAGGGATTGCTAATGAGGTTGACTTTTTAACTGGAAAATAGTTAAGCAAATTTTATTTCTATCATAAAAAGCATACAGCTGCTTGCTGGGAAATAAGCTGGCTATAAATACAGGCATAGCTCATTTAGTGCTGCAGTACGTCGGGCTGAGCAGCCGGCCCGGTAGCGTGGGTTCTGTCCCTGGATCTCAGCCTGTGAGCACTGCTCCTCAGTTGGAATGGCGCTGGGTAATGCACTGACTTTTTTTCACTAGTTGTCTTTTTCTGCCCATAAGTATGCTATTTACCCATAGTCTTCTGACTAACAGCAGGTAAGTTTGAATATTTTTTAAAGAATTAGCAACATTTAATTATTTTAAACATTTAAATACTAGCTAGATTTTTTAAAAAAATTTAAATATTTGCTAGATATTACAACGCAAGTTTTATTGCTACTCTAGGCATTAGATCTGGCTAAATCCACTGTTAGAACAACTGTAAAGTAGTAGACATGATAAAGACATGAACCAATAAATCCTTGCTTGCTTGGAAATCACCTGTAATAGCAGTATCTATCTAAAAGGTTTCTCCATAGAAACTATGGTCTGCTGACCCCAAGTAAGACTTCCATTTCTAAGAACTCATCACCAGGGTTAAACACGTGTGCCATTATTCAAAGGGGAACTGGGAACCACTTCAGCTTTAGCAGAGGCCACATGATTGGGTAGGATACTCAGATGATGAAAAGCAAACTGTTGTCAAATGCCAAGTGTGTCTTTGAGGCCTGGAATGAAAGATGTAGGTCCTTGCTACCAAAGAGTCCATTAATATGGCAACAAAGGTTCAAGCCTTTAGATATCAAAAGACAGGGCTTTGGGAAAGATTTAGGAGCTATTAATGGTATTTGTCCCTTTTTTCAGATTTTTATTTATTGAATTTTGACTCATTTGATTTTTTACTGAACATTAGCAGTACATATCTGTTGGCATTTGGGTTTGAAAACATTTGTTTTTCTGGACTTTATGAAGTAACCACTAGTGTTATTTGCTGCAAGTTAATCCGCAGCAGAGTGTCCACATCTATCTGTTAAACTGTTCATTCTCTTCTTCTTCGGAGACATCTGAAGAGGGAACAGACACATTCTTGTGTCTTGGTACTCAGTGTATTTCTGTGTGAAGGGGGAGAGAATTAAATGTGTCTTAAAAAAAATTTCTCTTCTGCTCAGTTAAACCTGCCCCTTTCCCTGTGTCTTGTGCTCTGTAGGTCAGATGTACCAGCAGTACCCACAGCAGGCGGGCTACGGCACCCAGCAGCCGCCGGCGCCGGCACAGCCGTACGGTGTCCAGTATTCAGGTGAGCACGTGTCCAGGGGGCGCTGGCTCGTGGTTTTGAGCAGTTTCTAGACTCATTAAATTTTAATTCTTTCCTCTTAATCCCTTGATTTGCAATACTTTGCATTGTTATAGTAGCTATGAAGTATTTATTGGGGAAAATCATTTATTTATTAAAATATTTTGCATAAATATTTTATTGTAAATCACCATTTCAGTTTTCCAGTGGGCAAGTAAAACTTATAGTCATAGTAGGTGATTTCTGTAATAACTTGTAGTATAAAAAAGTTTTTAATACAAAGCTATCTCCTCCTGTACTTCCTGGGTGATTTAAAACTACAAAAATGCAGTATTTTTTCCTCCATTATATGTGACACATAATCCCAGTGTACTCTTAGTACCTGTAAAACTATTAACAGTTCCCTCATACATGGAAAGAGGCGATCTTATAAAATAAGAACCAAATTGAGCTACTTAGGTTTTTAAATCTCCCAAAAGTATGTAGGAATACCAAAAACAGGCCCTAAAAGTAGAATTGTGTGAAACATTTCAGGCAACTAACTAAGAACATAAAAATCTCTTCAGTGTAGCTTTGAATAGTGTGGTTATAATTCACGTAATTTTTACATTTGTTATATCTGAGAATTTGTGTTCAACTCTTGTTTTACAGCCAAAGATTTAAGTATCAAAATTTCAAATTTCAAAAAATTAAATTTTAAAAAATTAAAGGATTAATTTTACAATACAAAAATGAGAAAAACAGGCAGTAAATACATGGAGGGGGAAGTCAGCCTCATTAGCAGTCCCTTTTTCAGGTACAGAAAGATTAAGCAGCTTACCTGGAGTCAATACATCATAGCTAGTAAGAACCATCCCTGGAGCCCAGGCATAAATCTAGAGCGTTAGTTTAAAGAGTTTTGTACACATTACCTCATTTATATAGATATTAACTTAGGTATCATCTGAGGTTAACCTCCATGCAGTAGACGGCTGCCATCAATGATTCTAAGAAACTCCACTCAAAAAAGCCTAATTGTTTTACTCAATAAAAAATGACAGGGGACAACTATTCTTAAAGCAAGAATATGCTGTTTTTTTCTTACTCTGCTTCAAACTCGCTGTGTGAAAACGTCACCTCTGGGGTTAAAAGTTTGAGACCTTGCGGCTCCCAAAGCGTAGAATTACTTACTGTCTAGTCCTTTACAGAAAAATGTTTCTTGTCCCCTGAACTAGACCATTAAATTCTATAATCGGAGTTTAACGTATTTCGACACACACAGCAGTTTTTATTTGGATTGTATTTCTGTAGAGTGATTTAACCTATAGTGGCTAGTTTTTAATTATATAAAATAGGTGGACTGAATTAAACTTGGACTGTGATATTGGGGGAAGGTTATTTTTAGGATGTAGTCCTTTAAACAGAAACTAGTGTTACAAATTATATAATTTGTGGAAATAATAGAGTGGAACAGACCTAGTTATCTAATCCAGGGGATTTCAGCCTTCACTGTGCCTCAGAATCACCTGGAGAGGTGTTTTTTGTTTTTTGTTTTGAAATTTACAGCGGCCTCTGAGAGATCTTGTTTCATTTGGTTGGGGGTGGGACTCAGGCTTTGATATTTTAAAAGCATCAGAAATCATTCTAAACTGCAGCCAGGGTGGGGACCACTGATCCTGTCCCACCCATTCATTTTCTACCTGAGGCATGAGGGTTTACGGAGTTGCGATGCATTGAAGCCACTTAGTGGGGGAGCTAGACCAGAACCCAGTACACTTGACTTCACAGTAAATTGCTTACCTCTGTCATTCTGTGTTCTCCATTCTAGACCAGGGGTTGGCAGGCTTTCCTGCAAACATAAAAGGCTACGTAGTAAATATTTTAGGCTTTGTGGACTGTATGACTCCTTGTCTTGTACTATTCACTTACTCAGAAAACCACAGAATTTCCATTTTTTTTGCCATTTCTGTGTTTTTCACCAAAGTTACTCATTGATTTTGTTTTCCAAGGGAGGGGATGGTGGTGGGGAGGGAGACTATATACATTAATAGAGGTATTGCCACATTATGGTCAAAGACTTGTAGGTTGCTAATGAAACAGCATCTTAGGCCCTTAGGTTATTCCCTCTCCTGAGAAATAAAGGATATGGTTGTCCCCAGATTCTGTTAAAAAGGCAGTTTAGATTTCATTTGCCAGGATGAAAAGACAGCTTTTTTTTGCTCACAATCTTAAGTTGAACAGACATTTTCAATATAAAAGCTGAGTCCTTCTGTTTTTCCAAAAACTTACAATAAAAAAAAAATTATGTAGAAGACAGGAGAAGTTGTATGACTTTCAAGTTTTTATCATGAATTGACATTAGTTCAGTATTTGGATACTACTGTGAGTAAAATGCTTTAGATATATGAATTACTAACAAAAAATTAAGCTTGCTTTTAATGATTTTAGTTAGGTCGTCACTGAGTAAAATTTAGTTCTTTTCAAATTATTATCTTTGTATTTCTGATCCTGCTAGTCCTATTAACTTGAATTTGGGAGATATGGAAATAGTCAACTAAATACTCTGCTTGGAGACTGTAAGTGGTGGTGGTAACACTGGACCATGTTTGACACTCTGCTGGTTTGGCAGTTTCCCTCTGTGACCTTTTCCAGTTTTGTTCATGGACTATGTCAAAAAGATTTCTTTCATGAGTAAATTTTGAACCCAGGTTCAAGGTGAGTTCAGAATATACTCAAATTCATTCAATCCTTTTTATTTTTTTTAATGCAGGGTTGTACATATTTTAATAATTTTCTTATGTATCTGGTATTTAATGCTGACAGGATTCCAGTCAATGGAGAGGTTTCATTGCAAGTAGCTGCAGGTGTGTTTCATGGTAGAGATAAAAGTTTTTAGTGAAGCAGACTTTTTCTTTTAAAAAAAATTTACATCCTAGTAAATAATGAATATAGATGTTGATTTTTGTGGGTCAATATGATATGCTTTCTGTGTGTTACGTTGTTACTGCTGAACCAGAATTTGGAATTGTAAAGGCAAAAACATCAGATACCAAATCTAAAAGGAAGATTTTAAGGATTGTGAAAATGGGCATTTAATGCTTATTCTTAAATGGCTTAGTTCTTATACAGTGACTAAACCTTAAAGCATCTCATTAGTACAGTAAGATGTCTCTGTTGCACCGCTGTTTCATTTAAAAATATTCATTCTCTATAATGTGTTTTTATTTGGTACTGTTATTAAATAGGCCTCCCCTCAAAATAAGGTTAATGACTAGCCTTTGCATTAATTCCTACATTTATCATATGAACATCTACTCTATACTGGGAGTTACGCCAGAACACGAATTTGCTGTCAGGGATTATATAGTCTAGGAGGAGTTGAAGTAGAAGAAATGTGTAAATAATGGTTTTAATTTAAGATTAGAGGGTTTAAAGAATTGTATAGAAAGTGCTTCTTTTATACTATGTGGTCTTGAAATAGTATTAAATGATGGAATCTACCTACTCTACTTGTTACATAAATACTTAGGATTAAGTTTGTTAAATTTCTCATCATTTTTGGTCCATAGCAGTAAGAAAGACTCATTCTCTGGAAAACATTCACCAAAAGAAAGAATAAAATATGTATGTTTTACCTTTTCAGCAGGCTATAGTCAGCAGACTGGACCCCAACAACCTCAGCAGTTCCAGGGATACGGCCAGCAGCCAACTTCGCAGGCACCGGCTCCTGCCTTTTCCGGTCAGCCGCAGCAGATGCCTGCTCACCCGCCACAGCAGTACCAGGCGAGCAGTTACCCGCCACAGACTTACAGTGCCCAGACTTCTCAGCCTGCTAATTATACCGTGGCCCCTGCCACACAGCCCGGAATGGCTCCAAGCCAGCCTGGGGCCTATCAACCAAGACCAGGTTTTACTCCACCTCCTGGAAGTACCATGACCCCTCTTCCAAGTGGGCCTAACCCTTATGCGCGTAACCGGCCTCCCTTTGGTCAGGGCTATACCCAGCCTGGACCAGGGTATCGGTAAAGAGGCTCAGTTACACTGATGAATGTAGCTGCCAGCTGTTTGCCTCCCAAAAGACTCCAGTGCTGCAATTTTAATTTGTATTGAAGTTCAGAAATTTAAAAAGCATTTTTTTATGATGTTGCTGTTAATTGAAAGTATAATTTGCTGGGAAAAAAAAAAGACCAAAATGAAAGTTTTTTTCCTCCCCTGCTTAAAAGTGTAGCAGCTTCCTAGTTATTTTGGAACACTACTCTTACATGTGTGTCAAGTGATTGACTTTCTCGCTTGCCTTGTCCAGAGGATACTAAAACGCTAGGTTGAAGTTTAGCCATCTTACTTGGCTTTTTACTATTAACATGATGTACTAAAGTAGATTCGTTTGAGAAGACTAGATATTATGTATAAAATGTAACATTGATGATTGATAGGTTAATAAAAGTGATTGATTGAATCCATTAGTGGTCTTGTAATTTAATTTAGTTATTGACACTATATATACATGAGAAAAAAGGCAAGAAACAGAAATCCTTATTGATGTTTTGGTCTTAAAATGAAATACAGACATTTTAACTTACAGTTTTATATTTAGAGAAGTACAGTGCTGTTTGGTTTTGTCCTGACTTTGGCTTACAACAATGAGACTTTAAAACATTTTTCAAAAAAGACAGTTTAGCATTATATAAAAACCCAATAGATTCAGTATTAAAAGGCTTGGTAGACCCCAAATAATTTGAGTTTCCTTATAAAGATGAACCATTCAGAATCCGTCTTAAAAATAAAAAGTACATCTCTTTATTGCAGAGGTTTTACTTGTTTGAAAAATATAAAATGTAGCATTGATAAAATTGAAACACGTGGAAAGGTAAGCACTGAAAGGTCCTTAAAAGAATGAGGGCAACAATGCAGCTTCCCTGCCTCTCTCCAAATGAAGGAAAACAGTACTTTAAATAAAAATGAGATTTTCATACAGATTGAGTTAGCATTATGAAAACAACCTTTGATACATTCATTGCTAAAAGATCTGTGTAAAAAATGGCCTGTAAAATGGCAGGGATCTCATCACATCTTATCCTTGCGTGCTTAGACTTTATAGCCAGCTTCCGTATACAGCTTGATTAGAATGATGTTAAAAACAGTATGAGTGCAACTGCTTAAACGGACAGTTTGACAAAGAACATTTAGACACTGTAACATTTAAGGGCAGAGAAAGAACAAAATATGTATCTTGAAATGATATATCGGATTCTCAATCCATTTTCAGCTGAAATAAAATTTACTGATTCAGTCTTTTCAGTAATTTGCAAATATTTAAGGAAGTGTATATTAGCATGAATAGGTAACTATTTAAATGCTTCAGAAAAGCTGTTCAGCTGTTGCTAAAGAGTTGAAGTTTAAATAAACGTGAATATTAAGACTTTCCCCACCCCACAGATATATATGATGAAGATAATTTGCTCTAATAAGTTAAACCAAGTAGAGATTTATGGAGTTAACTCACCAGTGGGAAGAATACACAATAAAAGTAAATTTTTTTAAAAGTATATTAGTTTTTTGATGTTAATTTTGTTATAAAAGTATCTTAAAACATCATTACAACAGTGTGATAAATAATAAACAAATGATCTCTTAAAATACCATGAACAGGGAGCCAGCTTCCCCAAAATGTTATTCTGTTAATATCTTGCTTTCTTAAAATGACTTTGTAAAACCTGATAAATATTCTTAGCAGTCTTTCTAATAAACATCTAATATTGCTATTAATTAGATTTTAAACTTTTATACATAGTAAACATAAGAGCTTTAAATGCATGTGACACATACCACATACCATACTGTTTCCAATTATTTTTGGCCATGGTGAGACAGAACATCACTGCAGCATCTACCATTTTCCAGGAATTGTGGTCCCACATTCATACCACTGGACATAATTGATTTGAGTGTGACCACCAATTTCTCCAAATTGGACAGGTTCCTGGCGAACTGCTCTGAAATAGCCTATGAGGGAAAATAATTAATTTTAATAGCTGCTATGTTGTTTTTGTCCTCACTGCTCACAGATTGAAGGGTGCCTGAAGGTTACTCTAGGTGAAGCGGGGTATTTTGGAAAATGGCTAACAACCAAGGCCTGGTGTCTTTCTTGAGATAGTATCGGCTGGCTAAACATCAGGGGCGCGTGGAACTCCGTGACACCTGCCTTAGTAAGTTAGGGTAGGATGGTTAGGGTAGGATTGGAGAGCCGAAGCTGAGAAGGGGCAGGAGTTGGAAGGGTTTCGTGTTTTGTTTGCGTGTCACAGACGAGGTTCAGTACACGCCGCCTTATGTGAAAGTGTACTTTCTGCATGTTCCTGCACAGTGATGGTCTGTGAAGTCATCTGGGTGAAAGTGTGTTCTAAAGTGTTAGGAAACAAAAGAAGGGTAGTTCTCAGATTGCTGAATTTCTAAGAATTCAACTTTGGGGAAAGCTTCCTTCAAGGACCCTACACTGAACGATTAAAAATTTAGCTGTGAATGTAAAATGTTACAGAAATAGAGACAATGACAGTATAGTGGCTCCAGAACATCCAGTTCCTGGGAGGCTGCAGCAGTCTGACCTTTCGTTAATGAGGTCACAGATCTCACCAAGTCATCTTTTACTATGTGCCAGTGCACAAAATGCATTGCTGAAAAGACTAGTCAGATAATACTAAGTATTTAACAAACCCCTCTTGGCAGTTCCTGAGTAATATGGCATATTTAATTTACCTTCTCCTACCCTGCCTGGACAAGGATTAAATTAATTTTCAGTCTTTTCAATCCTCATTAAGCAGCTTGGGGCTAATGTGTCTTTAGCAAGTTAAAGTAGTCATTTCTCAGCAGAATTGTTCTATTAATTATACTTACATAATTATTAATAAGGCAAATAATACCTTTTCCCATCTATGGTAGTAATAAAGTCATCTTTAAAAGTTTTTAAAGGAATTAAAAAAGAACCTGCCTGTGTGCTCTGTATGACAAAAACCATAAAGGTAACAATACACGAGTGATTAAAGTTTGGGAAATGCTGCTCTTTTATAGCTGTTCTTGCAAATTCAGGTTTTCCTAAGGTAGGATGCATTTATATATGGCTGAGTGTAATTTCCCGAAAGGCTCTAAGGAATAGAGTTAAGGAATGGGAGGAAGGTTGAGAAACTTCTACTAAAGTCTTCATTTTAAGGTCTTACATGGAAGGTCTTTCCTAGGCAGATCATTAGAGCAGTAGTACTACAGAATTGTTTTTAAAGTGATAGCTCTCCTCAGCTTGAATGCTCTGGGGGCGGATTTGTGAAAGCCTCATGTTTATGAGGCGGCTCAAAAAACTTACCTTCCTTGGTGGGTAACTGGTCAGAAGAGAGTTGCTGTCCTGTGCGTCCATCTAAAAACGAGTCCACAAACTGGCAGTGATCTTCTCCATGGCCCCTCTGATCGCCTATGTTATAGAACTTTCCTGAAGAACCAAAATTAAAGGGATCATGAAGTATTCCTCCCTTTGATATGGGACAACTCTGAAATAATCAAATTCTTTCAAATAATCCACCTTCCCTGTTCTTGTGCTTTTTCCTCCCTTTCATTCTAGTTCAAGCCACCAGTGTCCCTTGACTGAACCTTAGAATCATCTCCATAATCACCTCCCAGCTGGCATCCTTGCTTTTACTATTGCCTTTCCCTATCCTTCCTCCCCTTTTCCTCCCAGAGATTAGTCATCTTTTAAAAATGCAACTCAGGTCATGTTACTCCCCCTCCATCACCTCTCCAGCAGTCTTCTGTTGTACTCAGAACAAAACCCAGAGTCCTGACCTGGTTTCAAAGCTCCATGTGATTTCGCGCCTGCCTGAGCGTCCCCTGCCCAAGCCTCGGCCACACTGGCGGGACCACCTGGGCACCCTCTGCCGAAGGCCTTGGCCTTTCTCCTCCTGCTGACTCTGCTCTTTATCCCTCAGCCTTTGCTTGGTTCCTTCTCGCAGTTTTCTTCCCAGCGCAAGTGTTACCTTTTTAGGGAGGCTTTTCCTAACCATTCTGACTAGAGGAGCTTTCATTCAGCCATTTTCTCTCACCCTTTTTGCCTTCAAAGCAGTAGATGAAATTCTAATTTACACATTTGCTGCCAGTCTCTCCCCACTAGACTAAGCTACAAAGAGCAGGAATGTGTCTTGTTTCTTGCTTTGTCCCCAGCACCTAAAGCAATGTCTGAACAAAGCAGATGAATTTGTTGAATGACTGAACAAATGCCTACCTTCCTACGTTGGGGCCAGTCTTATTTCTTTTAAATTTTTACTGAATGACTATAGAAGAGAAAATATTAACCCACTGAGTCTGGAGCAAGGGCGGATAGCCCTTCTGGCCCAGTGTTTTAATCTTGCTCTTGTCTCTGGCAGGATTAGAATCTTAAATACGTCCTATTCCTTCCATGATCATTGTTAGATACAGGCATTAGCAGTAAGCTTTTTATCCTTGGTTGGCTGTAACAAAACTGAGCTCAAGTGTGGCTAGTTTCTCTACATTCAAGTTTGCCGTGACGGCACTGTTTCAATTGTGTTTTCATTATTTTCCTGCTAATAGCATGTCTCAAATCCTAAGATTCCAATAACATCTTGCTGAAAAAGAAAATCTGTGTTTACATCACACCCAGTGTCGAACTGTCCATAGAAAAGACCAGGCTACACAATGCTGCAAAGCAGTCCCTGAAGGACCAGGCTCACAGCACTGGTGGCCCTGCTTACCTGTGAGGGAGTCGCTCAGGTAAATCTTGTATCTAAGGGAGTTGCACAGCTGCACCCCCACAAACTTTTTATACCATGTCCTTTTGACATACTGTTTGCCCTTACATTCTGAGTAAGAGTCTGAATTAAAGGGTCTTTCGGTCCAGATGGCATCTCTTCCTGCTGTAAAAGGAAAACACGTGGTCTGAGTTAAGTATCTGACTTTGGGTACTGAAGAGCTGTCTTAAAAGCTTTTAAAAAAAAGCAGTTTGCAAAGTTCATTGTCAGCTTGCCCATACCTGATTCTCTCTAAAGCTAAATATCGGGGCCAAAGATTTAGGAATTTTAACATGTGATCAACACGTAACCCCTCCATTAAGTTTCTGTCAGTAGTGAGGTAAATATTGGAGCAGCACATGTCAATGTTAAATAGCCTCTGACTTGCTAAATGTAGACAGCATCCTTTTAGGAGCAAATGTAGGTTTCTTTTTTGTAGCATATTATACAATTTAAGCAGTTGCCTTAATGTGACCTACTAAAAGTGGAAATGGTGGTGCTGTATCTTGACTTATTAAACAGAATTTTAAGCTGATCTGTTACATAAATGAAAAGCAGGTTTCAAAATATTCAGCTTGTTCCTGAAACAACATAGGCTCTCAGTGTTACTGAGTGTTTTAGGTAAACGTTCACACCTGATTGATATTCTAAGAAGACTAAGTGGACTAAAACATCATGACTAAAATTCTGCCATGCCTGTTTAGTTGACTCATTGCAGTCAAGCATGTAGTTGTGTTCTCATTGAGACAGGTACTTACCAGAAACTGGCTCGCTCACTCTTGGGTCGGCTGAGGAGAAACAGCAAACACAAAAGTCAGATGTTATTAGGTGAGCCGGTCCGTGTTCCAGTGGGATAGTGAAGGAGCTGGGCGCTTAAAGTTGCTAAGAAATCTTGCAAAATAGTACACTCTTGCTAAAGTCTGAGCTTGAAAATTATGTATTTTGTTTTGGGAATTGTTCTCCATTGGAGAATTTCCTCTGCCAAGTACTCAGCGGTATCTTTCTGTGATTTGAGTAGTTAAGAGTCTGTCTTGCTGTTCTAGATTTTACTTTCATTTAAAATTCTTCCTCTTTTAGTTTCATACAAAAACCACTGATGCTAAAATCACCAAGATGGAGTAAAGACGTATCTCACTAAGGAGTTGGAGCATAGGCCAAATTAAAAAATTTCATAGCCGTTTATCATAAAAACTATCAAATGAATTCCCTTTCTAGATACTATGGCTCAGCAGGTCTGAGGCTTTGATTCTAGGCATAGAGAGGAGTTCATGATTTTTGAGTATAGACTGACTCCATGATTTTTTCTTTTAAACTGATATGCCTACCTTTTTTTCTGACATCAAGATAAATGAGGAAAAAAATAAGTGGTGTTTCCTTGAAGGTACCTTCATCAGTTTGCTTTTTCAAATGGATGGTTTTTGAAACTCAAGAAGCACTTTACCCAGTGTTTAGCTGGGTTTCAAACAGGCTGTGCAAACCAGTGTGGCCCTGTATGTCCTCGCTGGGGATTACTGTTGATGTGGTTACCTGATTCGGTACTGAATGACACTGTGTTGCTGGCGGGGCCTTCACCAAGTGGGTTTTTGGGTTTCACCTGGAATTCGTAGCTGTTTAGGGGGAAAAAAAAGTAACATTGTCTTCAGGGGTAGGAAACAGCATGTCCTTGTCATACTGACATTTCTCCTGATTCCACCTTGAAACCATCATGATGGTGAATGGACGTATGTTCTAGAAGGGGCTTCAGGAAAGAAAAATTTCTTTAATTTTACTTTCCAAACAGCTTCTCTAATTGTTTTCTAGAAGAAAAGGGTTAGGTTAATAAAAAAAAAAAGATAGTTGTCTTTTAAAAACTCCAAATTAGTAGAAATAACTGGGCAGATTGCTAATGGGACACACAGGAAAGAGGTATGTGGTGGACCCAGGCCAATACCAGTAACAAGGAGCCTCAGTTTCCTTAAATGTCTCAGCTACTTCCTGGAAGCAAAGAATTGCAACAGTTCCTTTTTACTCATTATCCCAACCCTGGGTATAGCCTTAGACTTAGGCAATGTTCCTTGTTGTGGGGTTTGAACTGCCTACGTCAGGATCACAAGATAAGAGTTGCAGTGGGGAAAGTTTGTTTAAAACACAGATCTCTTGCTCCATCCTAGCCACTGAATCAATTTTTGATCAGTGTTTACAAGTTCCAGGTCAGTATAGCACATTCCTGAGGTGAATCCTGTGCCCAATGACACTGGAGAACTACTAGACGAAGCTATGGAAGCAGGTGCACATGAGGATATTTTGTTACAAGGAGTTCCCAGTCATCTCCTGGAACTCAAGTCTTCTGCGGATCACAGGAAGCCACGATATATCCACAGCAGAGGCATGGTAGTGCCACCTCATGAAGAGCTGGACACAAGGACACTCTTCTCTCCCTCTATACACACAGAAAATGTGGAGATTCATATGGGCCAGGCCCTTAACCCTTTATGTTAAAAAACAAAACACAAAATGAGCCCAGATCCCTTGAAGTTATAAGGATGTTTGAGTCTATTCTTAAGAATTAATTATGCGCTAAATTGCTGTGCAACAGTTGACAAATTTCATCCATCAAATATGCAAGCAGAGCAAATCCTTTTAAATTCAAACAGTAAAGCTACTTGCTGTTTGCCTGAAACTGAGAGTTCCTTTCAGGAGCAGACTTAGCAGGGAAGTAATTTCGAATGTAAAACCAACTTGAGTCAGCTGATAATACTGTGAGTCTCAAATCTGTAAAAGGCTTCTGGGAGATAACTCCCCTTTTTGAGAAGTTTGTAACTGAGTAAGTGCAGAACACACAAAAGATATAAATAAGTGAAAAACGGAAGGGTGATAGCTCTCAATTTGGTACAAAGGGTACCAAGTGAGTAGTCACAGGAGAACTTTCTGGGGCTCAGCAGTCAGAGTTTTGAATACTGAAGCAGCGTAGTAAAGACAGTTCTAGAATCTCTAAGGCAGGCAGATTCCAGCATTACAATGGCAGCTACTTCCTGTGTGTTTACTATGTATCAGACGCTACATGACACACAATAATAGCACACACCAAACCCCCAGAGTAGGGAGTGTCCTATTTTTTAGTTAAGAAAAATGAGGGTCTTAACAGTTATTCTATTACTGTCTTTGCTTTTCCAAACTTCCAAACCTTGTGATATGGGGATTTAAATGTGCAGGGTTTTTATAGTGAGAGACTGCACATCAAAGCATGTTGTAAACTAACCAACTGATAGAAACTGCCTTTATCCTTTGCAGTAAGAGTCAGTATAAAACCACCCATGTGACTCATTTAAATAAACTGCACATACACGGGATACTTTGGCATAGAATATTTCCCACAGGTGTAGGTTCTAGCTCAGAAGCCTGATAACCTTATAAAAAAGAAAAAAAAAAAATCACCCCACGATGGTGATCTGAAAATGGAAAAAAGAAATCACAGGCATCTGGACTTTGATTCAAGTGGGCAGTGCATTCCACATTCCAGGCCACTGCCAAAAAGCCCTGTGCTTTGGCCAAGTGTGATGGCTGAAATTATCTCCACGTTTTTTTATTTCAGTTATTTACACTTCAGCTTCATTTGTAGTACGGCCACAAACGTCGATAAACTACTTTTTCATGTTTTGGGGGTTTTTTTGGCCACCATTTTATGACACTTAACAAGTTTTGGAAGAAATCGCTTTAAACTAAGTTTAATTAACAGCATGGAAATTAAAAGGCACATGTTTTTGGCTGATTAGACAAAATATTTTCAAAGGAAAAAATCTTTTCCAAGAAGCACATTTTGTCGCACTGTTTGTGACACTATAGGTATAAGAGCGTAATAATGTCTCAGAGAAAGTACTGATTGCACATAGGAAATAAGCAAAGGATTCAAGCTATGCAAAAATTTCAGAGAGGACAAGAAAGTTATTTAAAAATAAAAAGTACAGAATAAATAAAACTTTAAATAGAAGGTTTGGAAGATAAAAATTAAGGAAATTTTAAAAGTACTGCAACAAAAAGAGACGAAAAATAAGAAAGAATAAGGAAATTAGCGGCTTATTTCAGGGAACACAATACTTAACTAGTAGGCTCTAGGGGAGGGTGCAGCTCAGTGGTAGAGCACGCGCTTAGTATGCACGAGGTCCTGGGTTCAATCCCCAGTACCTCCATTAAATAAATAAACCTGATAACAGCCTCCCCCTCCCCGAAAAAAACCAAAAAACCAAAAAATACCCTAGTAGGTTCTAGAAGAGAGAGGAGGGGAAAAGGAGGGTAGAACATTATCCTAGAAAGTTTTTAAGTAATTTCCCAGAATCGAAAGAGATGGGTTTCCAGGAAAAGGCTTAATGTTTGTACAGCAAAATGAGAAAAGAAAAAAGACAAGCACAAGTTGGAAAATTTCAGAGTACTGCGATAAAGACAAGACCTTTAAAATATTCTGAGAAAACAATAGGTCCCACTCAAAGGATTCAGAGTCAGAATGACAGGTGGCATCTTAGCTTTGGAAGTTAGAAAACAATGGAACAATGCCTTCAAGAGTCTCCATTTTATCCTAAAATATATGTGTGGCTGAGCAACAGTATCAGAGTAAAAGAAAGATATTTTCAGACACAAAAGGACTCAAAAATATTTTCTTCCATAACCTTTTCTCAGGATATATTTCTCAAGAAATGCCAGAAAGCAAGGGAGTAAATAAACAAGGAAGACATGGGATGTAGGAATTAGAGGATTCAACACAGGAGAGAGGCAAATAATGATGGTGAGGGGTTCCAGGAGATGTTGCCATAAACAAAGAAATACACATAACAAATACACGACTTGCGAATTTGACCATTTGGAGATATGGTCAGTCTAAAACTACAGATTTAATTAACAGAAGAAATAGCTAAGATAATTGAAAATGAGAGAGGGTTGACTAAGATGGGGACACAGTATCTCCTCCTGCGCTCTCCTCCCACAGACACATCGACTGTACAGCTGAGGACAGTCAGCTGTACCCCACACACAACACCCCAACTTTTAACACTCCCACCTGAGGGATGGGTCCCCTAAACACCAAGCTCTGAAAGCCAGTAGGGCTTGTGTTTATGCGACGCATAAGGATATAGCAAAGAAGCTGTACTTCCCAAGTGCACGAGCACCCATCATGGCCATGCCCCCAGGGCTTAGTGGAGAGGAAACATGTCTGTGCCCGTTTTTACAGCTTCCGTCTGAAGGGATGAGTCCCCAGATCACCTGGCTCTGATAGCCAACAGGGCTTGAATTCATGAGTCCCAGAGCACCACAGTAAAGAAGCGGTTCTTAACTAGCTATCCCCCGGGGCTGCGCACAGAGAAAGCAGGCAAAAACACCCATCTTCCCATCTTTCTCTGCAAGGGATTTACCTGCATACTTTGAAGGGCTGATACCTGAAGGTGAAGCCTCTAACGGCAGGCATATTTAGGGGTTGGCTGTGCTCCTCCCCCAGAGACAGGAAAGCTAGCAGACACCTTCCCTGCCCTCTCCCTCCAACCCACTCCAACAGTAAAACCAAGTCACTAGTATCTCCCTGGAAGAAGTCTGTATAAATGACTGACACCTTAGCTTTTGCAGTTGCTGCCCAAGGGGCTAGGTCTCCACATTGCCTGGCTCTGAGAGCCAGTGAGGCTTGCATTTACAAGTTCCACAGGATTAGCAAAGAAAGAAGCAGTTTTTAATGGATACAGGAGCACACTTCCCTCCTCACCTGCACCCCGCCCCAGCTATATCCCACACTGATTATGAGACCCACATTAATTATAAAATTGTCAAAAGTTAAAGACAAGGAGAGAATCTTAAGAGCAACAGGGGTAAAGCAACTAGTTATGTACAAGTGAACTCACAGAACAGTATCAGCAAATTTTTCAGCAGAAACTTTCAGGTCAGAAGGGAGTGGCATGATATATTCAAAGTGCTGAAATTAAAAACAAACAAACAAACTACTCATAAAAGTTGCTCTTCAGAATTGAAGGAGAGAGTTTTCTAGACAAACAAGAGCTAAAGAGTTCATCACTACTACACTGGTCTTACAAGAACTGTTAGAGTTCCTCAAACAGAAGCAAAAGGATGCTAATTACTAACAGGAAAACACAAAAGTATAAAATTCAAAAGTAAATATATGGTTACATTCAGAATACTTTAATGTTGAAATCATGGTGGGTAAATCACTTATAACTCTAATACAAGAATTAAAAGAAAAATATTATAATATAATTTATTAATGGATACACTGTATAAAAAAGGTAAATTGTGACATCAAAAATAAAATGTGGAGCGAAGATAAAAAAGTAGAGCCTTTGTATGTGTTTGAAGTTAAGCTGTCATCAGCTTAAAATAGACTGTTACATTTTATGTGTGCCTCATGGTAATAACCAATAGTAGATACACACACAATAACGAGAACAGAATCACAGCATAACTTTACAGAAAGTCATCAAATCACAAAGGAAGAGAGCAAGAGAGGAAGAAAGTAACAAAGGAATTACAACCACCAGAAAATAATGAACAAAATAGCAACAGTAAGTCCATACCTATCAGTAATTACTTTAAATGTAAATGGAACTAAATTCTCCAATCAAAAGACATACAGTGACTGAATGGATAGAAAAATAAGATCCATCTAATACTGCCTACAAGAGACTCACTTCAGCTTTAAGGACACACACAGACTGAAAGGGAAAAGATAGAAAAGATACTCCATGCAAATGGAAACCAACAGACAGCAGGGGTACCTATATATAAGATAAAGTAGACTTTAAGGCAAAGATTAATAAGAGAAAAAGAAGGTCACTATATAATGATAAAGGAGTCAGTTCATCAAGAGGATATAACGTTTGCAAATATTTATGTATCCAACATAGAAGGACCTTAATATACAAAGCAAATATTGGGCGGAAGTTATAGCTTAGTGGTAGAGTGTGTATTTAGCATGCATGAGGTCCTGAGTTCAATCCCCAGTACCTCCATTAAAATAAATAAACAAACAAATAAATAAATAAACCTAATTACCCCCCCCAAACAAAACAAAACAAAAAACCAAGTTGGACCAAAAAAAGGCAAAAAAAACCCCAAAAAACAAAGATCAATTAAAAAAACAAAGCAAATATTAACAGATCTGTGGGGGGAACAGATAGCACTAAACTATAATAATAGCAGAAGACTTCGACACCACACTTTCAACAGTGTGTGGATCATCCACACAGAAAATTAATAAGGAAACATTGGACTTAACATACATGTTGGGCCAGATGAACCTAACGGACATATACAGAGCATTCCACCCAAAAGCAACAGAATACACTTTTTTCTCAAGTGCACATGGAACACTCTTCAGGATAGGTCACACGTTAGGCTATAAAACAAGTCTTCATGTGTGAGGTCCTGGGTTCAATCCCCAGTACCTCTATTAAATAAATAAATAAACAAACAAACAAACAAACCTAATTACCTCCTCCCCCAACCAATAAATAAATTAAAAAAAAACAAGTCTTAATAAATTTAAGAAAATTGAAATCATATAAAGTATCTTTTCTAGGCAGTATGATAAGAGAATAGAAATCAATTACAAGGAGAAATGGGAAAGTTCATACTATTGAATAACAAATGAGTCAAAGAAAAAAATCAAAAGAGTAATCAAAATATATCTTGAGCCAAAGGAAAATGGAAAGACAACATAGCAAAATTTATGGGCTGACTCAAAAGCAATTCTAAGAGGGACATTTATAGTAATAAGTGCTTACATTAAGAAAAAAGATATAAAAAATATACAACCTAACTTCACACCTCAAGGAACTTGAAAAAGAGAACAAACTAAGCCCAAACTTAGTAGAAGGAAGGAAATAACAAAGATCAGAGCAGAAGTAAAAGAAATAGGGACCAGAAAAGCAAAAGAAAAGATCAACAAAACTAAGAGCTGAATAAGTGGTCCCTTGAATAAATAGTGTTGGAAAACTGGATAGCCACATGTAAGAGAATGAAACTGGACCCTTATCTTATACCACACACAAAAGTCAACTTAGAAGGGTTTAAAGATCTAAACATAAAACTTGAAATCACAAAACTCTTCAAAGAAAACAGGAGGTAAGCAACTTGACATCAATCTTAGCAATGATTTTTGAATCTGACTCCAAAAGCAAAGGCAACAAAAGCAAAAACAAAACAAAACAAAAAACCAAGCAGGACTACATCAAACTAAAAATCTGCCCTGCAAAGGGAACCATCAATAAAATGCAAAGGCAACCTATGGAGTGGGAGAAAATATTTGCAAAACATACATCTGATAGGTGGTTAATAACCCAGATATATAAGGAACCCATAAAATTCAATAACAAAAAAGCAAATGACCCAATTAAAAAATGGGCAAAGGACCTGAAAAGACATTTTTTTCCAAAGAAGACATACAAATAGTCAATAGGCACATGAAAAAATGCTCAGCGTCACTAATCATCAGAGAGATGCAAATCAAAACCCCAATGAGATATTACCTCACACCCGTTAGGGTGATCTGTTATCTAAAAGACAAGAGGCAGCAAATGCTGGTGAAGATGTGGATTAAAGGGAACACTTGTGCACTGTTGGTGGGAATGTAAATGGTACAGTCACTCTGGAAAACAGTATAGAGGCTCTTTAAGAAATTAAAACTAGAATTACCATGTGATCCAGTAATCCCGCCTCTGGGTGTATATCCAAGGAAATGAAATCATTATCTTGAAGAGATACCTGTACTCCCATGTTCATAGCAGCATTATTCACTCTAACCAAGGTATGGAAACAACTTAAGTGTTCATTGGCAGATGACTGGATAAAGAAATTGTAACAAACACACACACACACACACACACACTTGACCCTTGAACAATGAGGGGGGTTATAGGTGCCAACACCCCCCGGGGCAGTCGAAAATCTGAGTACTGCTATCTCTGCTGCAAAATGAGGGAACTGAGAAATGGCTCATCCAAGGGCAGGAAGCTGAAACAGTTTGGATAGAATCAGGACTCAAACCCCAATTCTTTTGATTTCACATATTGATATCTCTAATCAAATACAAACCTTCCCCCACATTTACAGATCTGGAAAATGAAAATACTGGTACTATACTTATTGGGAAAAAAAATCCACGTATAAATGGACCCTCAGTTCAAAACCACGTTGTTCAAGAGTCAGCTATATGTATGTATGTGGACATACACACGTGAATATTATTCAGCCTTTAAAATTAAGGAAATCCTGTCATTTGTGATAACATGGAAACATGGAAAGGGCTTTACAATAAGTGAAGTAAGCCAAGCAGAGAAAAACAAATATTGCATAGCATCACAGAGGGCAGAAAAGTGATCACAGGGGAAAAAAAAACATTGTAAAAGGGTACAAACTCTCAGTTGTAAGATTAATCGGGTCTGAGGATTTAAAGTACAACGTGGTGACTATAGCTGATAACACTATTGTATAACTGAACTGCCAAGAGATTAGAATTTAAATGTCTTCACCAATTAAAAAGTAGTAAATATGAGGTAATGGAGATATTAAATTAATTCAGGAGGAATCCTTTTATAAAATGTATGTATATCAAATCATCATATTGTGCACTTTAAATATCTTACCATTTTGTCAATTATACCTTAATAAAGCTGAAAAAAAGAGCAAAATTATTGAAAACAGTTGATTCCAGCAAACAGCATTTAGGAATAGGAATGAACTGCTTAGTAGTATTTGAGTCTTAAAACCATACACATGTTCTTCTGATCAAAATGAAAATTAAATTAAAAAAGCCGCTTCTAAGACCTCCTTCATCAAATGAGTAAGTGGAGTACAGTCCAGGTGACGGCTGCAGTCAAGCTTTGGGCCTCGCAGAGGACAAGCCAAATGAATACCACTCCAGGCAGAAGCCATGCCTGGTTCTTCCCGGGCAGGTACGGATGCAAACAAAAACAGTCTTCCCAGCTGCCCTATCAGGCAGCGTGGTGCTGTGGGTAAGGCCCCGGGTTCTGGAGCCAGAAAGACTTGGGTTCACAGCCGTACTAATGTGTAACTTTAAGGTAAGTTACTTAACCTCTCTGAACCTCAATTTCGTCATGTATAAAAATGAGGATAATAATTGTATTTGTCAGGAGACTATTACTTATAGTAATTATTGCCTCATAAGGGCATAAAAGGATTTGAGTTTTTTGGAGAGGATTAAATGAGATGATGCACGGAAAAGCATGGTACCAGTCACCAAGTAAGTCATTATAAATGTTCTCTGGTATTCTATTTGTAGCTCGAAAGAATTTTTTTTTTAAAGGTGCTTCTGTTCTTCGGGAACTTGACAAACACTGCCATAGAACTCTCAAGGGAGAACTCTTCCATGTCCACATACTTTTGTGTTTGTAAAGGATGTAAAAAGGGCATCTGTGGTTCACGGGCGAAACTGTCAGAGGCAGGGAGCTCCCACCCGCAGGGTCCAGCCTGAGACTAACCTCCAGGTCTGGTTAGGGCAGACACTTCTTTCTGTCATTTCCCTTCCTTGTTCCTCTATAACCCTTTTCCTCTATTTTTGCCCATAATATAGAGCTTGAATTGTAGTTTTCATTATTTGATAAACTTAACAAAAGCTCATAAACCTCAAGCAAACCACTTTTTATATAGAAAGGCCACCCTGTAGCTCTTTGTTGGTTTGAATTGTTTGGTTAGCTTGATTGAACCCCTAGTGTAATCTTGAAATATTTGGGCCCCATTCAGGTCGGGTTTCAGTCAGACAGAGAGAAAGGGAAAAGTGGAATGAGAAAAAAAAAAAAAAAAAGGTATGGGGCAGTGGAATGGGGAGGGGGAAATCTGTCAGTCAGTTCTCCGAGGGCACTGCAGGATTGTGGAGAGCATTTCTGGACACCTGCCATGTGCGGACATTGTGCTGCCTGGGAACATAGGTAAGAAGCAAAGGGCAGAGCTGCAGGGACACTTAGAGGACAAAATAAGCCTAAGTCGAACAGAAGGGAGGAGAGCAGGGCATCAGCAGGCATCTGGGGTCATTAACGAGCTGCCCTGTAGATCCTTAGGGACGTTTCTTGTGTCTCCCATTTCTGTGGGGGACACACAAATTCCAGATCTGGGCTGTACTCTAATTCCACAGTGTTGCTATGAGTATCTCGCACCTCCTCCCTAGATACTAAGGAATTTAAAGTGAAAAGTAATGAAAACAATCTGGTGTCGTGAAAAGAACTGCTCTCTTTATAGACCAGCCAGATCCTGTGCTCTTAGCTGTTCTTTTGCCTGATGAAAAGTTGCAATCCTGAGCGATCAAATCAATTTCTTTCCACTTTAATGAGGAAGCAATTGTCCTGCTGCTACTCATATTGACAATAAAACGAAATAAAATGCCTGATGCTCCAGTAGCTTAATTTTATCCTTTTCTACGAAGTCCATGAGAAGAGATGTTAGAAAGTTAATTCAGATGGCAGAGGCCAGAATTTCAAAAGACACTATGAGTAAGGGCATAATGGCCATTCCACACGCCTGCTTTGTTCAATCAGATTTACAGTTTACAAGAAGCTGCTGCCTCTCTTCCAGTTTATTCTCAGTGCCAAGACTGCATGAAGTCAAACAACATAAACAACAGTCCCAAACTGTCTTTGCTGTCAACTACCGGAGACTTCGGGAGGTCTTGGCCGTAGAGGAAGGACTGTTCTCCAGAATCCTCACGCCACAGAGGACGGTGAAGTACTTGAGCACGTTAAGTAAACTTGATTTATCTTAATTACCCGACAGAGTACATTTTCCATAGGAAATTGCTGGGCCACATGTGCATCTGGCATACAAAGTGGATTCTTCAGTGTTTTCAGCCAAGCGAGGGGAGACATGGGCTCACATGAAGAGAAGAGTGAGGTTAAAGGGCTTTTTAAGTGGACAGTGATTGTGTGTCAAGCCACAGTGTCCAACCAGTTCATCAGGAAGGACCCGGCCCATGGATGGATTACCAAAATGTGTGCTAAAAATAATTTGTCCGAAAACAGATTACAGACCACAGAAGGATTCAAAGCAAAAATGGTTATTCAGGACAATTCTACTTGCCGTACAACTGACCTCGGTTTTGGTTTTATTTTCAGTTCCAGTTTTCCCACTGAGTCTGTGCATGGCTGCTGAGAGCATAAGATTTTATCACTTTAGAGCTGGGAGAGACTTCAAGATCAATGTGTCCACACTTCCCTTTAAGGAATGGTGTAACACTTAGTTTTTATCTTTATTTTTTTCCTGTTTTTTATTTTTTTAATGGAGGTACTGGGGACTGAACCCAGGACTTCACGCATGCTAAGCATATGCTCTACCACTGAGCTACACTCATCCTTAAGACTAATTTTTTTAAAGCCATATACTTTATCAGTCCTGCTGTTCACAGAACTTAATATAATCATAGTGGTCTTTGCAAACAAAGTAGTTGGCTCTAGACAGGAGAGGCTCTTCTTAATATTTTTCTTTTAAACAAGAGCCACACAATGAGGTTTCATGGGGAATAAAATAAGTGGAAAATAAATATTGGGTAGTGAGCTAGATGGGTGCTGATTCAGCTGGACACTAACGTCTCTACATTTTCTTTGTGTTTTAGGGGTGGGGTTGAGAGATGGATCCTCTACAGAAAGCGATGGAGTTGTGCCACAGCTGTTTGCCTCTCTTAACAGAGCTCTGCTGCTTGACTTGAGTAAAACAGCTCTGGTTCCCCACAAACAGCCCCTCTCCCTGTGCACACGTATCTTCTGGGCTGGTCGCCACCACGCCGCCTTCAGGGCTGCACCCAGAGTCCTCAGAGCAGCTGAGAGGCTCCCCTTTCTACAAACAGAAACATCTCTCGCTGGGCGAGCGGCCGAAATCTCCCAGCAGCTGGATGGCTGCTGGATGGTCCCTTACCTGTGGCTTATTTTTTGAGCTTCTGCACAATAAATCAAAACCCGCCTAAGTCATTAAAACTGACTATACTTCAATAAAAATATATTAAAAAATTAATAAACTTTAAGGCAGAGAAACAAAAGCAAAAAACAGCAAAAAATCAGGCAGGGAAAAGGGTAACAAACACTGTAAGAAGGAAAGGGCAGCATCATGGACTATCTTTTTGGTTTTAGAATAGTGTGAACATTTAGAATTTTTAACCAAAACCCCTCTGTAGGTCTATTTTCTCTGCCTTGATTCTCCTGGGTTAAATGTTCTCATACCAAGCTCTGCTCCACCCGTGTCAGTGTGTAGTGATTAGCCCGTAATTATCACCTGGTTTGGGAGTGCATTTTTTTTTTTTTTTCGGTCAGGACAGATGATGGGAAATGCTACTACAATCAATTATTTCTATGTGTCTCCTGGAATTAGAACAATGCTACAGATATCTTTCAGAAGTTATTATCTTCCAGCTTTTTAAATAGGGAATTCCAGAACTTAATGGGGGAATGTTAACAGCTATAATTCAGGTTTGTCTATTTGGGGAGTTTCCCATATATTTTGACTCAAAATTTTCCACAAACACTGAAATGTGACTAAAGTCATTCCTCATTCCTTAATGCTAATAAAAAACACCTGCTAGCTGCATCCAGCACGTACTTCCTCTTTATTTTACAGAGTAGCTTTATATTAGCATTAATCTTGGATCACGGTTGGGGCAGAGAAGATACAATGGAAAGAAACCTGGCCTTGACAATGTGAGAACGTATAAAAAAAGCCTGCATCGAAAAAGCCAACAAACCCAAATGTGGGAACTCGTGACTTTATTCCCCTTGCTGTGGCTTCTGTGAGCAGGTGCTTTGAGGACTCCCTGCATTTCACCTAAGCTGTGCACGCGGATTTCGTCTGAAAGCCAATCCTGCTGCTGCTCTCTCTTCTTGCCAGCCCACCCCATTCCATCGCATCCTTCATTGTCACGTTCGCATCCCAAGTGTTCCACGAGGACTTCTCTCCTCCTCTAACTTGCAGAAGGTGGGTGTAAGTCCTACACTGGAAGGTTCTTTTTTCTGTGTTATGATGCTTCACGAAAGTCATTTTTGTTTCCTCAGCTACTTTTAGGCTTCAGAAATCTCAAAATAAATGAAATGGTTCAACTTCACTTTATTCTTCCTTAACTTATTTGGTTATTTGACTAATAGGGGTTCCAACATATAACTTTAATATTTCAGGTCAAAATATTTTTGCCCGATAAAGACAAATTAATCTCCAGCATACGTCTGTTCTGAGAGCACAGTGTTCACAGGCTCACTGGGGACTAGGATCTCCTGGACTACGTGATCTCCACAAAGTTTCCCATATGATAGCTGAAACAGTTTTCATTAGAGCACATTTACATCCACATGTATTATATTTGCCATCCATGTGTATTATATGTGCAAAAATGTTCTTTACTTCAAACTACTGATACACAACTTTTAAATCATGACCCATTAGGGACTGTCAATATAATCCTGGTCAAATTGTATTTGAAAGGGAGGGTATAATTCAATCGTAGAGTGCACGCTTAGCATGCACGAGGTCCTAGGTTCAATCCCCAGGACCTCCATCAAATAAATAAATAAGCCTAATTAACTCCCCCCACCTCCAAATCATATATTAGAACATGAACAATCTTCATATATGAATGGATTTCATTCAATCACACCAAACTAAAAATAACTTTAAATAAGCCACATACAGACACACTTAATGGCCCTAAGTTTACACTAAGTAATAAAAGTTGGCATGGGTGTCTGAATTCAGTGATTCCTAAACCAAATTTAATATTGATTTTTCCAAAGACAAATCCAGAAAGGGCCACCTTTGGGCTCTGCTTGTCCTGAGATAAGGACAGGCGGCAGGGGTCCTCCGTAGAAGGTGCACTGACGAAGGACAGGACAGACAGCAAGACACATCCTCTGAGGGCGGGATAAAGGGGGCATGGTTGTCTTTGAGTCTGAGGCAGACTCCAGAAACAAGGAGTGCGAGTCCAGAACAATTACAACCAGAAGCTAGACGTGAACCCCATGACCTGATTGGTCCTGCGATTCCAGGATGAAATCCAGCTCAGCACAAAGGCGCTATTCTCTTATGCACCTATTTGACCAATTAGGTCAGATGCCAACATGGTACTCTTGCTAGAAATTAACAAAAAGTTCTTTTTAGTTAGATTTGTTCTACCAACTGCTACTCATTATAAAGAGCTATAGTACTGAGTGATTATTTTGACTAAATCAAAGAATGAAAACTAAAATGAAAGTCAGAGTAAGTCACTCCCCAGTTCCTATCCTTCAGGGTCTCCCCGTCCTGTGGCCAAGCGTCCTGATCTGGCACAGAAGGCCTTCCATAACTTGGCTTCCACAGCTTCCGTCCACTTTTCACCCCTCCCCCTGGTGAACGCCGCATACACCCATGCCATTTCGGGCCACTGCACTGACATGTGCTGTTCTCTCTGACCCTCCTTCCCCTACCATGTCACTGGGTGCCCCCTTCCCCCACATCCTTCAAGCCTCAGCCCAGGTGTCACCTTCTCCAGGAAGTTTTCCCTGACTCCCCCAGACTTGGTGATGCGCTGCCTACTCCGGGCTCCCACCACACCTGGGTGTGGACTTCTACCAGTGCTCTCAGCACTTCGTATAGAATAATCGCTCATTGGTGACCTGCCCCACCAGCCTGGACCTCCTCAAGGGCAGGCACCACATTTACTCCTGTTTGTTGGCACAACACCAAGCACATGGCTGAGCACATCGCTGGCACTCAGTAAATGCCAGCTGAATGCATATGCGAGCCTTCTACAAACAAAATCAGGTTTAAAATGTCACTGGAATAACTGTGTTCTACTTCTGATCATGAGCTGGGAGGCGCACTATGAAATCGGAGAGTAGCCTGATTCAGAAAAGGGACACAGTGAGCACTGAGAAACTGGATGCCCTTCAGTGTACTTTCTGTGTACTACACAGCTCACTTTTTCTCAAGCGGAGTAAAAAGCAGGACACTGAAGAGAAAAAAACAAGTTCTGTAAATTTGTGGATTGACAAGGTTGTCTTTGAGTCTGATGCACTCTATTTATCCGCTTATGAAAGTCCAAATTAAATGACCTCTTCTCTCTTACTCTTTCCTTAAAATACGTTATGGTAAAAATTGGCTCTCTCCCTGTTAATCTGGCTAAGGAAACAGAACCAAGATCATCAAATGGGCTTTTAATTAAATTTTTCAGTAAAAATACTTATTTTGGCTAACTTAATATCTTTAAGAAAATAAGCAGTTGCAAAAATTTCCATATTACAACTCAAATAGAGAACTTTAGAGAAAAATAAACACACTTGTAGACAAGGGTTATTTTTGCAATACAGGACTACAGTTTGCATACAGCAACCCCTCCATAGTAAATCAGATGCTTTCTTTTCCCCTGAAAAGACTGGAAGAGTCTCACTGCTGTCAGAGCCAAAATAGGCTCTTCTGGGTGTCACACTCAATGCCTAATTCAGTTCAGTTAAATGACCACCATGAAAGATGCGAGAAATAAAACATGAAAAAAAAATCTGATGCTAAAGCTCCAGTCTTCACCTCTGCTGATCTTTTTAACACTAAGGAACTTTATCAAGTTATGAAATACTCAGTCGGGAAAATCTGATTCTGTTCCTCTGAAAACTGATCTATGTTGCTTGATATATTATAACTTAGGATGTCAGGTTTTTTGGTTTTTCTGGGTTTTTTTTTCTGTTGTTTTTGTTGCTGGTTTATACTGAAATCATAGACAATTTATCAAACAGTGTTTTAGAGTTTGAGGAAAGAAAGTGATTTCTCACAGAGAGTGAAATCTAGTCCAGAAATGAATTTAGCATGTTGGTTTATTAAGAAAATGCTTGTCTGTATCCACTGGAGAATCCCTTTGAGCAACGCATTTGATGATTTAGCCGTATGAAACCAAACAAAAAACCCAAACACTTCCTACCATATTTCTAGAACTATCTAAGGCTTTTAACTTTTTTGCAATAATAAACTGATAAAATATTGGGTATTTGAGAGTTAAAAAGGAATCACAAACTCTACAGCAATATAAACAACCTGATATCAATGTGCAATACAGGATGCTGAGAAAAGTTGTTTGTTATTGAACAATGTTAATTTTACATAATTCCATTTTCAAAAATCTGTGCTTATTTGTCTATGATAAAAAGACCCAAAAGAAAAGAAGTGCTATGTCTGGGACTAGCCTGTATCTGTTTTAAGCATTAACTATCACAAACTTTCACCTACATTTGCCGAAATGTTTCGCAGGGTTTTGTCTCTTTGCCCTTCCTTTTCCGCGTGCCAGCCAGATTCCTCTGTGCTTCCCCTCTAGTGAACACCAGGCACACTCCAGTTGTCTCTGGTCTACAGACCTTTCGTCCTCTAAATTTTGGTATTTAATATCAACGTTAGATGTTAATGGCCTTCTACTTTTCAATGTTCCCAGCTACACTGTAAACTTACACGACCATCTTGTCAGCTCTTGTATCCTCACCAATAACTTGCATATTTGTAAACTTACACGACCATCTTGTCAGCTCTTGTATCCTCACCAATAACTTGCATATTTGCAAACTCTAGGGCTATCTAGCACTGTGTACAGAAAGCCAAAGAACGAAATGCAAACCAGAGCTTAAGATCAAGAAGGATGATGTCATTTCATTCCTTTGCTACGATTTCTGCACTCTCAGAATTCACCTGGAATAGCGCTGGTGGCTTACCTTGTGTCTGGCTTTAGATTTTCTACTGTGGAGAAGGTTTGATTTGTAGTTTGAATGGACTTGTTCTTTCCACTGAATGACCCATTTTCTCTGGATATAACTTCATATTCTGAAAAGCAAAAAAGCCAACAGTCTTTACGTTCTGAAGATTTAACTGTTCTTGAAGCTAACAGCATAACAAAGTCACTCTCATAAAAGTGAGCAACTGAGACTGCGGTCCTAGAGGTAGACTGATGGTACAGATTAGTAACTTCCAAATGGGGACTGTCAGCAGATGATGAAGATCCCAGAGCATTGTGGGAGTTGCTCATTGACCATTTCTGTTTTCTCTTTACCAGAGCAGGAAAGGTCTGGTAACTGTGAAGACTGATGACGCACCTATGGTAGCACTGGATACTGGTACCCCACGATTTTGGTAAGTAAGTCAGATAGTCTGCCATCATTGGAAAGCCCAGTGTGGGGAAAGCACTATATGAGGAATGGTGGTTCAGTAGAAGCTCATTTCCTGCTCAACAGGGATTTATGATATAGCTGGGGACAGCGTTACTGAATACACAGTACTGCTGCAAAAACTTTGAGTTTAAAACCATAGCAGCAAATAACAATTAACTAAATAATGAACTATACTCTCCTATAACTTGTTATTTTGAACTATAGAATTATGGGATGTTGGCACCTACTGCTTATGTAAGTTGCATAAGTTTTGCACAGCTGTTTACATTGCCCCCTTGATAATTACCCTTTTATTAAAAATAAAATTATGCCCTTAAAGTCTACTTAGAGATCTGCATAAATTTAACTTAAGGACATGTTTCTATGAACTTGCAGTTATCTTCATAATTTAAAAGATAGAATTTCTTTCAGAATCCTAGCTTTAGAATGTATATTCTTGGGCTTCGTAAATATATCTTTCATTTTTAAGGCTCTAAAGTGATAATGGCTTTTTCACAAATCCACCAACAATATAAAAATCTACCACCACCAACACAAAAGTATGTGCCTGTATTTCTTATTTTAAAACAGAGGATTTTAGAAATAATTTCATTAACAGTAAAGACGTAAAAAAATCTACAAAGAACTAATACTGAATAATTGGTATCTTCTTTCCCCTCGGAGGGTTTTATTGCCTTATTATGAGATAATTCACTTAGAAAATACTTATTTATTACAAAGATTGGGAACAACGCATTCTTGTCAATAGACCATGAAAATAATAATGAGGATACCACGTCTATCAGCCCTCCTGCTGTTATTGCTGACAAACAGTAATTTAACAGCTTCTAATTTATGCTGAACAAACTCTCTAAGTTTTATACTCACAATAAATTGCTAACACTGCAAACTATCATTATTATTATTAAATAAAAACCCTAAAGTTCAAAGAGGCTAATTATACACCTATGTTGGATATCTAGAACACAGCTGGTCTGCAATTTAAATCTATGTCAGGATGCTCTTGACGTAGAATGAAATGACACCTTTTAAATAACTTGAAGTTGTCCAAGGACCCAGGCTATGGCCAATTTCTGTGGTGCACCTATGTTGGTGTAGAAGAGACATGGAGAAGCATCTGAATTTGGATGTTTTTACTAGAGGTGAATATATGCTTGTCAATTACTGACAGAGGTCAACCTGGGAATGAAGAGTATGTTTCAGTCTCTTTTTATCTTTCTCACTCCTTTCTTGCAAAACCATTTTCCAGTGATTTGAGAATTAACCTCTCTCTTATCCAAGCTGCTGGTTTATAAAAGATTACATGTGAAATCAAGTGGTATTTAATGTAACACAAAGAAATAAACAAAAATTGAAAAAATAGGACAGATCATTAGGGCATATGGTCCAACATTTAAATATAGACCAGGTGAGTAATGGTTAGGTATGGACTTATTTCTATTTAGAAAATACTATAGCTATAGATGTGGTCTTTATCCATGAAAATTATTATTATAAGTCCAGTATCTAGTGAAAGATCTCGTAATAATGTTATAAAAGTAATTGGTTAAAGTATATGCTTTTCATGATTCTTTGAGATTACAGGTTCATGTAAATTTTTAAAAAGTTATATGATGGAAGGAAAATCTAGAAAAGAAAATCCTTCTGCTTTAAAAAGTTGAATCAGCTATTACTGACACACTCAAGTGAATATGTATAGATTTTCAGATACTTTAGATTAACCAGTTCTAACTTGATGTTCTCTGTATTTAAGGCAAGTGAAATTTTATAGATCATTTGGTTTTGTGAGAACTAAGCCTCAGACTATCACAGGAACTCCTTACTAGCATTGCATACGAATTGAGAGTTTTGAACTTTTTAATATGGGTAGATAATCAATAATTAGAGATTGATTTTTAGATGTTGGGAAGACAGCACCTACTGGTGTAGTTCCAAGTAAAGAAGCAAGACTAGTCAGATCCCCAGGAACCACAGGCAGCGGCTGCTTCTCAAAACAAAGGCAACCCTTGCACGAGAAAGGAAATACATAAAAAAAATTTTTTTTTAAAGCCAGCTAAGCAAAGATAAGCTGCTTACACTGAAAGTTGCCCAGAACAAAGGATTGTGTCTGAGGAGAAAGAGCTGCTGTTTCCTCCGTTACTCACAGAAAACTTTTTTGGCAGCTCCTTGAACCTCCCCTCTCCTCACCTTGCATTGTGTACTGCTTTCTACTCCCCCTGACAGCCTCTGGGTGGGCGTCTCCCCTCACTGTCCACCTGCCCCAGGCACAGGGAGGGGACATGGGCAGCGGGAACCTTGTGGACTCACGCTGTTTGCTGTATCTTCTAGCTGATTTAGGCTGCTAGTCTTCCCACCCACCCCTCCCCTCTAGTTTGACTATCCTGTTCACTATGGAGAATTAAAATCCCGTACAACAAATTCAAAGAACAACTTATTTTTTATAGTCATTTTTAAAGAAATTGGGTGAGTGATTAGCAGAATTAAAATCTTCTGAGATGAGCAGAAAATTGACCAGGAATAGAATTAAAAAAAAATTTAACAAAAATGACTGAAATAACTTTTAGCCTGCTTGAAAGTTCTAGGTCCATCTAGAAATTGGGATGGTGAAAGGAAAACAGACTTAAATACTATCAGCAGTGGTAACTTCCCATATGTTATCTGTAATTTTCTGGTAATGAAATGTGAAGGTATATCGAGTCTGGATGGTTTTGAAAAATCTCATCTCGATGGAAGGTATGCAACTTAAAGAGACCTGCCAAATTATCAGGGAGCCCATAGACAGGCCAGAGATTATCTTTCCCCATCTCATGACACTACTGATAACAGTGTGCCACAGGGACAGCAGAGTCTGCTAGGACCTGCTACTCCTGAGCTATGCCTCGCAGGTCATAGTTGGACTCAAGGCACCACACTGAGGTATTGCATTGTCAGCTTCCCACCATAGTGACAGTCCTCATGCCATGATCTTACCAGTGACAGTGTCATTTAATGGCTTATCCCAGTCCAAGATGACAAATGAAGGACACCCTTCCACAGTGACCACAGTGAGGTTGGTAGGTGGGTTCTGCGGGGGGCTGGTGGCATTCCCCTCGGTGGCCTCTTCTTTGGGGAATCGTTTGATGGAGTCAGTGATGGAGCAGGGCCTGTTGTCAGGCTTTTGGATATACCGCACGTGAGGACCTAAGAGAGAGACGACGCTGACACTGAGCATTTTTTGAGCTTGTAAGGAAGGTGGAGGTGAACTCATAAATAAAATTATCTGCTTGAGGACATTGGTCTGACATTTTAAGCAGATGGAATGAAAGCAGTGATGTGAATGGTCTGAATCTGTGAAAATCTGGAATCCTGTCTTTGGGATGCACGACATGCATGTTATTGTTGATTTACTCTTCTAAATAGGTGTAGCTTGCGCTCATATCCAAAAGAAACCTGGCTCCCCTGTGCACGGTTTAAACTGCATAATTTATGGGGCACTGGAAAGGGTACTCAAAAGGGTCTTGCCTTTGTGGTGAGGAATGATCAGCCCTCAGTAAACACAGTTCTGTTCCCACCCAGTAAATCTTAAAAGCTAGACTCAGAAGGATCAAGTGGTTTCAAGTTATTTAACTGCACCCCAGAATAAAATCTAAGAAAATTCTAGGAATGAAAAATATATTCTGCACCCAACCAGGTAAAATTACAGGAAAATATTACCCACCATGAGGAGAAAAATAAATCATTTGAAGCCAGCCTAGAACTTGGGTCGATATTCGAATCATCAGACAAGGACAATAGAACAGTTACTATCACTATAATCCACATGGTCATAAAATTAAGAAATGGAAGATATAAAAGAGATCCAAATTAAATTTCTGGAGATATTTAAAGGAAGCAGAGAAGAAAATACATGTTACATACAGAACAATAAAGATAAGGATTGTGGCAGATTTGTCACTGGGAAGAATGCAAGTGAGAAGGCAGTAGAGCAATGACTGTGTAGACTAACAAGCCAAACCCAAACCCCTGTCATCTAGAATTCTGTAACGACTGAAAATCTCTCTTTTTTCTTTTCCTTTTCTTCCTTCCTTCCTTTTTCTTTCTTTGAGTGTGGGGAAGGTAATTAGGTTTATTTATTCATTTACTTTTTTTTTAATGGAGGTAGTAGGCATTGAACCCAGGACCTTGTGCATGCTAAGCATGAGCTCTCCCACTGAGCTATACCCTCCCCCCTGAAACTATCTTTACAAAAAGCAAAGCAAAATATTTTCTAGACATTCAAAAGCTGACAGAATTCATAAGCAGCCGACTCATCCCACAAGAAAAATTCAAATTCAAGGAAGTCCTTCCAGGCAGAAGGAAAATGGTGCCGGATGGAAATATGGCTCCACACAAAGGGATGAAGACCACTGGAAACAGTAACTCTATAGGTAAGTAAACATGATATTTTTATTATTTAATTATCTCAAAATAATTTGTTATTTAAACAAAAATAATAATAATTTAGTGTGATGTATATAATATGTAAGAGTAAACTGTATAATGACAACAGCCCAAAGGCCAGGAGGAGAGAAAAGCTCTATACTTGTGTAAGGTTCTTACACTGTGAAGTTGTCTGGAAGGTAGACTGTGGCAAGTTAAAGATGAAATCTATGAGCCCCAAAGCAACCACTAAAATAACAAAACAAAGAATTATAGCTAATAAGATAACCAATAAAATGGAGTCATAAAAATACCCAGTCCAAAAGAAGGCTGAAAAAGAAGGAAAGAGGGAACGAAGAATAGAAAACAAACAGCAAGATGATGATAAATTTAAACTTAACCATCTCATTAGTCACATTAACTGTAAGTTTCCAAACAGCCCAAATAAAACACAGAGATTGTTAGACTGGGTGAAAAAGCAAGACCCAACTATATGTTACTTATAAGAAAAACATTTTAAATATACAGAGACTAATAGGGTAAGAGTAAAAGGATGAGAAGAAGAGATACCATGATAACCTTTTTCAAAAGAAAGCTTGAATGAATATAGAAGTATCAACAAATCAGATTTCAGAGCAAAGAATATTACCATAAACAGAAAAAGTCACTTAATAATGACAAAGGATCAATTCATTAGGAGTTTATTACAATCCTAAGTAATTTAGGTCTATACCTAAATGCAGGCCTTTAATATACATGTAGCAAAAACTGATAGAGCTGCAAGTAGAAATAAATCCACAATCAGAGTCAGAGATTTCAGCATTCTTCTCTCATTAACTGATAGAATAAGCAGACAGAAGATCATTAGGGATATAAAAGAACTGCACAATGCAGCCAAGCAACTGGACCTAACTGACATGTACAGAACACTGTATGGTCTGAAATGTGTTTCCCTAAAATTCCTAGGTTGAAGCCTTAACTTCCAATGTGAGAAACCAAACCTGGTACCTTGCTCGCAGACTTCTGGCCTCCAGAACTGTAAGAAAATAAATTTCTGTTGTTTAAGCCAGCAAGCCTATGGTATTTTGTATGGCAGCCCTAGCAAACACATACATCATTCCACTTAAGAACAGCAGAATACACGTTCTTTTCAAGTACACTCAGAATATATATCAAGATAGACTATATTCTGGGCCATAAAAAGTCTTAATAAATTTAAAAGGATTCAAGTAATACAGAGTATCTGACAACAGTGGAGTTAAATTAGAAATCAGTAACAATAATCTCCAGAAAATCTTGAAATATTTAGAAATTAAAAACATACTTCTAATAAGTCAAAGAAGAAACCAAAAGGGAAATTAAAAAGTATTTTGAACAGAGTAAAAATGAAAACACAACATATCAAAAATGTTTGGATGCTGCTTAAACAATATCCAGAGGAAAATTGGTGGCACTAAATTCCATATTAAAAAAGAAGAGAGATCCCAAATCAATAAGCTCATCTTCTACCTGAAGAAATTAGAAGAGAAAATTAAACTCAAATTAAGCCGAAGAAGGAAACAATAAAGATCAGTAAAATAAATGAAAGAGAAAACAGAAAAGCAACAGACCGAAATCAATGAAACAAAAGGTTGAACTTGTCAGAAGATCAAAAGAATTGATAAACCTACAGCCTGACTGATTAGGCAAAAGAGAAAAAAGACACATTATCATAACAGGAATGAGAGAGGTGACATCAATACAGATTACACAGATATCAAAATAATAATCAGAGAATATGAACAACTTTATGCCAATAAATTTGACAACTTAGATGATACAGACCAGTAACTTGAAAGACAAGAATTACCAAAGCTCACTACAGACAAAATATTCTGAACAGTTGCATATCTTTTAACAAAAGTAAATTATATGAAAAATCCTTCTCACAAAGAGAATGTGTGGTTCAGATGGCTTTACTGGTAAATACTACAAATATTTAGGGAAGAAATACCAATTCTAAACTCTTCCAGAAAATTGAAGAGGAGAGTTCAGCATTATTTTGATACTAAAACTTGTCCTAGACATTACAAGAAAACTATAGACAAATATCCCACACTGAATACAATTCCATACAAAATTTTAGCAAATTGAATCCAACAGTACATTAAAATGAGAATGCACTATAACCAAGTAGAATTTGTCCCTGGAATGAAAAGTTAGTCTAAAATTCAAGAATAATTACTCTATCATATTAATACACTAAAAAAAAACCATATAATCATCCCAAGAAAGGCAGAAAAATCATTAGACATAATCTAGCATAACAATTTTCACTAAAGGAGGAACAGAAGAAAACTTTCTCAACCCAATAAAGGGCATCTATGAAAAACCTACAGGTAACACCATACTTAATGGTGAAAGACTAAATGCTTTTCCCATAAGATGTGGAACAAGAAAAAGATGCCCATCCTCACTATTTCTATTCAGTATTTTACTAGAGGTTCTTGCCAGTACAATAATGCAAGAAAAAAGTTGGAAAGGAGGAAGTAAAACTTTCCTCTCAGATGACACGATTCTGTATGTAGAAAATCCAATGGACCTACAAAAAACAAAACAAAAAACCCCCCAAAAACCAAAAAAACTTACAGAGCTTTGCAAGGTTGCAGAACACAAGATCAATGTACAAAAACCAGTTGTTTTTCTATGTATTAGCAATGAATAATTAGAAACTGAAATAAGAAATACTACTTTCACAGTTGTCTTTACACTGAAAACTATAAAACACTGGTGTGAGAAATTGAAAAGACCTAAACAAATGGTAAGATATACCATGTTTATAGATAGCAAGACTTAACAGAGTACAGCTGTCAATTTTTCCCAATGGAACTACACATTCAACACAATTCTAATAAAAATCTAAGTAGGATATTTCTTTTTTAGACATTGAGAAGCTCATTTTAAAATTCAGATGGAAATACAAAAGGACCAGAGTCACCAAAACAACTTTTGAAAAATAAGAATAATGTTAGAGGACTAACACAACCTGATTGCAGCACTTATCATAAAACCACAGTGATCCAGACATGGTGGTATGATGGAAAGGTAGATAAACAGATCAGTGGAATAGACTACACAACCTCAAAACAGTTCCACATATATATGGACAACTGATTTTTGACAAAGGTACAAATAAAACTAAGTGGGGAAGGAATAGTTTTTTCAACAAATGATGCTGGAACAATTGGATAGTCATAAGCAAGAAAATAAACTTGCATTCATATCTTGTATCATATATAAAATTTGACTCAATAAAGATCACAGTCCTAAATGTAAAAGTAGAACCCTTCTAGAAGGAAACAGAGGCGAAATTTCTACAAAGAAACAGAGGAGGGCTTTGTGACCTCTGATTAGTCAGTGATTTCTTAAATACAACACCAAAGATACAATCTATAAAAAACCAAACTGATAAACTGAGCCTCATTAAAATTAAAAAAGAGAAGCCACACACTGGGATAAAATAGTTGCAAAGCATGTATCTGAAAAAGGTCTTCCACCCAGAAAATATAAAAACTCTTATAACTCAACAATAAGAAAATAAGTAACTGCATAAAAAATAGACAAAAATTTGAACAGACACATCAAAAAAGATAAATGGATCATAAATAAGGACACAAAAGGATGCTCACCATCCTTAGTCATTAAGGATACGCAAAGTAAAATCATAATCAGATACTAACACACTAAAGTGGCTGAAATTAAGAAGTCTGACAATACCAAGAGCTGGCAAAGATGTGGAAGAACTGGAACTCTCACACACTGCTGACAGGAAGGTAAAACATTACAACTGCTAAGGAAACCAGTTTGGCAGTTCCTTAAAGTGTTAAATATATACTTACATATGATCTAGCCACTTCCCTTATAGGAATTTGTTGAAAAGAAGTGAAAGCATATGCCTATACAAAGCTTTGGACATGAATGATCATAGCAGCTTTACTGGTAAGGTAAAAATGTTAGAAACAACACAAATGTCATGAACAGATTTAATAAATTATTATACATCTGTATAATAGTATACTAGCTGAAGGAACAGACTATTGATACCTGTAGCAACCTGGGTGAATCTCCAAATAATTATGTTAGGTGAAAGAAATCAGAGAAAAAAGTTCATACTGTATTTTTTCACTTATATAAAATTCCAAAAATATATACTTAACTACAATATGGCAGATGGTTACCCAGGGACTAGAAGTTGGGTGGGATGAGTGAGAAGGAGGGATTATGAAAGTACGTGATACAACTTTTGGAGGTGGTGCATGTATTCATTATCTTGATTGGGATGATGGTTTCATGGATATATACATATGCTAAAATTTATCAAATTTAATACTTCAGAAAAACATATTACAAAAGGAAATGCTGAGTTCTATATCACATAATACCTCTCCTATTGCAGTAGATTAGATTATTGTTAAAAAATATTCTTTATGTCCATGGAAGGAGCATACTCCCCCAATCCTTGATTGGAGATATGGCTATGTGATATTCTTTAGCTAATGGATACTGGCAGGTGTAACATAAGAAAGCGCTTGAAATGTGGTTGTGTATTTGCACTCCCCCCTCTTCATTTTGTATTGTCATGAGAATGGCTTCTCCTGAGTCACTCCTGTTGATCCCTCATCCTAGGCACCAGAATGAGCAGATGTGTAGCAGACCTGAGCCCAACCTATAAGAGGTCCAGCTGTACCTGCTGCTAGAAGCAGAACCATCCAGCCAAGCATATCCTAGATCAGCTGATCCCCAGGCGAGTTGTAGACACATAGGAAATAAATCCTTATCACAGTATGCTACTAAGATTTTTATGGCTGTTTATTACACAGCAACAGCTGACTCATACACCCACCAAAAATAGCTTTGTTAAAATTGAGATTTGGAGCCAATCATACACATACCTTTGAATCTGGGCTTCCCAAGAGGATCAGTTTCTCTTGTTGGACTTGAGCTAAAGTCAGTCATATTACCTGAGAATGGAAGATACAATGAAAAAGTAGTAAAGACTACAAGTTTTTAATATGCCTCCTAGTCAACTGCTTGTAACTTTGATTTCTATTATTATTATTATTACTATCATTGTCATCTACAATAAAAGTCTTTTGTGTCCTGCTGCAAGTGTTCTGGAGTGTAATAAGTAATTATTTAAAGATTACAACCAAGTAGCTAATGTTCACAGATAAATTAAGATGTGTAATTAGTAATGAAATGTGATTTAGTAAGAAGCATTGGCTAATCTAGACTTTTTAAGGAAGACTTTCTTAAAGATCTTGGGCACTTTCTTCTGCATCTGCGAAGGGAAGGAGTACCTTCTATAACAAAGTATTAAAATGAAGCATAATTTTTAAATTAAAAAGTCTCATAATTATCACAAAATTGAGTAAGATAGATGATCGAAAACTGGAACTCTTTTCTCTCTAATTTGAAATCCTTCAGTACTTCACAGCTAAGCATCCAGTGGGCAGTGACTGACATACTAACCAAGATCTTCTCCTGAGGCAGGAGCTGTTGGTAGCTTTCCATCCATCTCTGTTCTCTCCAAGGGAGCTTCAGTAGGTCTGAATGTTGCCCTCAAGGGTGGGGAAGTTACTCGGCCTGATGAAATGATTCCTGTAATGCAGAACCAAAGTAGTCAGGCTTTAGAGGGATCCCTGCCAAGTTCTCCATTCACTTATTCAAGAAATATTTATTAAGCACTTACCATGTGACTTGGCACTATGTGCCAGGATTGGAGAGAAAACAAGACCTGGTGTCCTTGATCGGGAGAGATGTGTGAGCCAATTATAGTGATGCATTATCGATATTGAGAAAGAATCAGATAAGGTCAGCAAGAGGGCACATCTATGGGGAAGAAGATGAGTGTTGGGTAGGGGGAGGGTAGGAATGTCTTCCCAGAGGATGCGCCAATGAAGAGGAGGAGTGATCAGGCAGTAGGCATGAGAGCTGTATTCCAGTTGGAGCTTGCAGGAAGAATCAAGTCAGGGAGGCATGAAATCACTTGGCATGTTTAATTTGAAGGGGTGAGAGAGCCAGGAGCTCTCCAGGGTGCAGAGGCAGCGGAGGGTGGAGGGGCAGGGAAGGCGGATCATGAAGGGCCTTGCATACTACGGATTTGGACATTATTTTTAGGTGACACGGACCCACTAGGTTTTATAATCCTTCTGGGAAGAAGAATCATTCTCAGATAGTAAAGAGTCAAAGGGTACAAGACTGACCCCAGGACCGTGGCCCAGCATGGATTCATGGACAAGTGTTTCGAGGACTCCCAGAACATTGAGTTAATTTCCTGAGTTCTGTATGCACTTTCTGCGAGGGCCATCAGGCCAAATCTGTACAACTGCCCTGGTTTTGTTTGACTCCTCAATGTAACCATTTCTTTTGAGTTAGAGGAGGATGGCAAGAGTTGTGGGGGGTGGGGAGGCAAGACTGATGGGAGAGAACAAGGTTTTATTTGGAAGGAACCAAGCACATGGAGCTGCAGCTGAGGACACACAGGCTTGCAGAGGGGCTTTGTGGTGGGAGGTTCCCCGGACTCTTCCATGGGGGACACTTAGGTACCACTTTCTGTCTGTGACTCATCCAGTCTGACCCCAAAGCTGCGGAAACCTGAGTCACAGCTGCCCCAGGTTCTAATCAATGAGGAAAAGCTGGTCTTCTCCCTGGGCCCATGTCCCTGGGCCTCGACTCAAGAAGGCACCAGAGGCAGGGATGAGAGGCTGATTCCTCCTTCAGCTGATGGGAGAAACACTCCAGAGTTCACTGTGCCCATGGCACCTCATAAAAACTTCTCTATCTCCATCCCCTCCCTTCATCCTGAGAAAAGAGTGACATCCATTCTCTTTCTCATAAATCCTTATCACTTTAATCTTTCATAGCTGCTTTACCACCTGTATCCTGCTTCTATTAAAAAAAAATACATAGGAGGGAGACATGAGTGAAGAGAGAGGAAAGACAGGGCACGCACAGTGGTTTGGTGGCAGGTCCAGCAGAAGAACCCTTGAGAGAATTAAGGCGAATCTTTGCTCTGAACTTGGTCAGTTTTCTCTGATTCTTAATTTCAGTCATATATTCACTCAGCAATTACTTACTAAGCATCCTCTATGGGCCAAGCACTGGTTGGGCTCTGAGAATTCAGAGAATAGGTCCTATGTCATCACAGAGCTCATGATCTAGTAGGGGAAGACTAGTCCACAAACAGGTATAGAACAATCTGCTCTTTGCTCTAACAGAGGTTTCTATCAAGAACAAGTGAAACAGAGAAGCAATGCTAAGTCTAGTTTGGGGAGCTAGAGATGGCTTCTTTGAGAAAAAGGTGAATCATGGGCGTCACCGGTGACTGGGGGGGTCATTCTATGGGAAGGAGACAACACTTGCCAAGGTACAGAGGTGAGAGGCAGATTGACTTTTAAATACATTCCTGCCTTCTTGACAGGCTAGACCTGCCCCATCACCCTGAATATTTCAGTCCCCAGTCTTTCCCCTGGCACCATAACACTGAGGTCCACATAAAGGCTGGTGGGCCGGGGAGCTTTCAATGAGATGTATAGGATTTTATTTCAAGAGACAGAATGTAAGTGGATGATATTTTCCATTACTCCTGGTGGGCGGGTAGCAAAAATCATCTCGTTCAAAATAATCCACTTTTTGAAGAACCTGAGTCAGCTTCTGTCTCAGCTCCAAGCACACGGCCTCCAAGAAGCAAACTGGCCCAGATGCACAAGGATGGTTTCTTTCACCCCTCCCACCCGGAATCCGGATATGAGTCCTCAAAGCTGTAATTTACAGAGTCTGATCTTAGGAGCCAATACAGGCACATGTCACATGCACCAAGGGCTTGCCAACTGCTTGAGCTAGCACACCAAGAAAGGCTTGTGCTTGGCTAGTAAAACTGAAATCAGGGAGGGAGAAGGAAGCTCTGTGACCCACCTGTACTTCCTGGCTTCCCGGTGACATTATTTGGCGGTAAAGGCTTTCTTCGTGGGGGCATGGGTCTAGGTGGCAAGAGTGGGCGGCGAGTGCCTGGGATTGGGGCTAAGAGATTACATTACAGATAAAATGGTCATAGGATTTACTCTATAAAAAATCACAGGTTTTAAAAAATATAGTGTTTGATAAGTAGCAGTTGGATGACAGAGAGTAGATTCTATACAAAAGTGCCTATGAGTAATATTATCTGACATTCTTCTAAATTAGTGTTTGTAATGTACCCAGGGATAATGAAGCACATTAGTGTACAGAAATATTCTCTAATTAGAGATGAAAATGTATCAGTGCATTTGCCTTTTCAAAAACTTTACAGATGTATAGAATTTAACATCTTGAATTTCCCATACAGACTCAACAGCAGCATTTCCAAGCTTCATTATCTCCAATTGCCTTTGATTTTCAGACTACAGTTCTTACACCCTTTTAGCTTTAGACTGGTATAGCATATAATTTCTCCTCTAGTGTCTGCTACAAGCCATCCTCCAACTCTATTATGAAATTATAATTAAACACTTTCAGAACTTCTCAAATGATTATAACAAAGTAGACCTGATGGCAGAAACAATAAGCCTGTTCCCATGGAGAGCAGGGTCAGTACCAAGGGTTGTGCACTGCACAAGGGCAACTGGCCAGGGGGCTGTAAGCGGGAGGCAAAGTTTAACACCCACTGTGCTCACTCACCCACCCATGAGCCCTGGGGCAAGGCTGCCAGCCCAGAATAAAGGGACATTTTTCTAAATTGTTTGCCTAAGGGCAGAGGGAAGAGATACCTTTTTATGACAAAGGCTGACAAGGCTAGAGGCATCCAGAACAGCCCACCTTAACTCAATTATTCTTTTAAGTCTTGTGTTATAGCTTAAAAATTCATCTTTTTTTTGTATAATAAATCTTCAAGTAGAATTCACAATCCAGGGAAATGCCCTGTGGCTTTAAACACTTCCTTGGATATTAGGAATTGTGCATGTGTGTGCATGTTGTGTGTGTGCGCTCGGGGACAGTGAGTGGTGGTGACAGGATATAAATCTATAAATCTGTAGTCTAGGCATTCATACAACAGAACAGGTTTTACAGAATCCTTTTAACAAGCACAGAGTTCTTATTCAATTCAAAGACATTCCAGCTTCATAATTTTGACCTATTATACAGAGCACCATCTTAAACTAGGAACATAAATCATTTCAGGCAAAAGCATATTATAACAAATCACGTAAGAGCAAAACTTGTATACAATGAAAATTAGAATCCACGTGACTCTTCGGCGTTTGTCCATGGTGGCCCCTCAGAACGTTACGTAAAGTAATTACTAAATTGGTGCCCCATTGGCAGTTTTTATTAATATTCAGTTTGTGCACAAGGCATTTTCATTCCCCTGAAGGCAATATTTTAGTATGTTTGTCTAGCAATACCCATGTAGTGTTTGTTAGCATGGTTCTGATGCTTTGGGGACTGTGCGGATGCTGTTTTGTTTTTTTTTTTTTTTTCTTTTACTGCAACAAATGATACTGTGGTTACACATTACAGAGCAGAGCTGAGTGAGGGAGTCAGTGCCTCACTCCTTACCTGTTTTTTTTGTGGAGTAAGTAGAGTCCACTGACACATTTCTACCAGCACCGGATGGCAGTGGCGTCTGCTTGACCCCTGTGAGCAGAGATAATGACAAAATAAATAGATAGCAATAATGTGCTAAATATTCTTCACGGAAACTTGGTAGAGTTGTCAGTGACAAGGTGCATTCTTTGCAGAGCAAGGGTACTGGCGTCTTGTGCCCAGACATTTTGATTGGCTTCTCCCATCTGCATATAGGGAAAAAAAGTAAAGCCTTATCACATTCATTGGTTGCGATATTTTGTCTGAAGAGAAAATAGTGTGTGGTTGTGGATGATGGTTTTGTTTTAATTTTCCATCATGCCCACCCTGTGCTGCCTTCCTGGATGGTGTTGGCTTACCAGGATTTTATCTACAATGAATGGCTATTTTTGGCCAATATTCATGGGTACATTTTGTGGTTTTTAACAAAAAAATTTCCTCTAACTCCTTGACCCCCATAAAACCCTTAAAATTCCAACGTGTTTGGGTTTGAACTTAATAAATTGACTTTAAAAATATTTTTTGAGAGGCCTTGGCTAGCAAGCTGGTTAGGCCACAGACTGGATCTATACCTCTGAGGTTTGTAAATTAGGTCTGGGCAGGCCTAGAACTCCAAATTGCTGTTTGGAAGAAACTGATCTGAAAATTACTTTGTGTGATATTTTATCTCCTAAGTCTCTCAAACACAATCTGGTGGTTATTTCTAAGTCATTCACATAAATACCCCTGCTAGGATTTTGGGTACTGATCCTAAGGGTAGAGGGAACCAATTTAGGTTTCATCTTATGTTTTTTTAAAATTATTATTATTTTACATCATAAAATAATCTTCCCTGAAGTGGCTAGCAGTCTTCATTGAGAAAGAATAAAAAGAAATTTTTAGAATCTGAAAAGTAAATATTATATTAGCTATAATGGCTCATCCTAAAAAAGAATCCACACTCCAAAGACCTGATGATAATTCACATATTAAAACATAAGAATGAAACACTGAATTAATACAGTAGTTAGTACATTAACAAGGACAAGCACAACCGCAATGCTGTTTTGAGCATCATGTTCCAGGACTCTGTGGGGACATTACACACTCAGTCTTACTTAATGCGTGGGGAGATATACTGATTAAACATATAACTGAAGCTTTGCTTCTCAAAAATTAGAAGATACTTTCACATTAATTGATGAAATTATTAATTATAACTAATATAATTAACATTAATCAATACAATATTAATATATTACTAACAATTATTACTGTCATAATTATAATAATTATGATTCACATTAATTTATGAAACCTAATATTGCAATCTCACACCCTCTGCGGCTTGAATAAGAGATAATATATAAAATCACGGTGAATGTTGGGATGTAGCCAGGAATCAAAAGCTGTTTATTTGTGGTAGGAAAAAATATTTCTGGGATCAATGTCTATCTTGTGGCTAATCCAACAGGCATGTGAGAACAAACGGCTCATCCGCCTTCTTCCTGGGCCCCCCTCGCAGTGGTAACGGGGCAGGAACAGAGCAGGAAATGACTCACTTGGGTGGTTCCTCTGGGCGTGGCCGAGGGGAATGGAACGTCCTCTCATTTGTGTCACCGGGATAACCTGGCTTGGTGAGATCTGATTTACCATGATTTTCCGAGGTGACCCTGTATTACATCCTTTAGAAGGCTAGACGCCTAGTAGGCTACATGCGCCTTCAGTAGATCCTTCTTCACAGCCTTTCTCCCAATCTTTCCACCCATAAAAAGCAAAGTATTTTGATCTCAATCTGCATAAGCACCGTATACATTCGTTGCCTGGCCTGAGCCTGACAACCTCTCTGTGTAGGAGACACGACCTGGCCCCACAGATGGAAAAAGTCAAGGCAAGGGGAGATCAAGCAACTCCCCTTGAACGCAGGGACTCACAGCTCAAGTGCAGCCATTCCCACCCACGTGTACACAGCTCCACAGCCAAGCTCTTCAGCACTAACTGGCCTAGTACAGACTGCTGTCTGTTTCCTGTCATCTTCTTCCTTCTGTTGAACAGAAAACCACACGCTCCACGTGGCATCACTTGCCTGAAGCCCATGATACCAAGCCTAGATGTAATACCTGACTTGCCCGCAGTTTGACCTTCCCCAGACATGTAATCTCAACTAACCGGTCAGCACCGCGGAGGTCATCCGTCGCCTGGGCCCCGTCCATCCCCTAGAAGAAGATAAAACCCTTGCCGTTCCCCCCACCCCACCACTCCAGAAGAAGATATCCTGGCCTAAAAATAAGTCTTTCTTTTCTTTTGCTAATACCCACCTTGGCTCCATGCTTCTTCCTATAAAAACTTTCATTTTTTTCAACCCCTCGGAGTGTCCCTCTAGTAGCCAGTTGCCCTTCTGAACTAGCAATTCAGAAATTGTTGAATAAAACCAATTAAATCTTCAAATTTACTTGGTGACTTTTTATCCCCCTAATATTTCTCTTACTCCTCACAATGCCTCTAAGTGACTTTAACCCCTGGGCCCTATACTCTGTCTTGTGGGTGGTTTGAAGTGCCACCACTGGGTGAGGGCTAGATAGCCACGGCTGACAAGCATGTGCCACTCAACCAGGCCACTGGTGAGTGGGACTCGGAGCGATGCAAAGCTGGCATAGTTTCCCAACCAGGACCATGCAGGTGCACCGCGCCACAGGCTGGTGAAATGGAGGCGCAGGGGAGAATCCAAAGTTCTGCAGCATCACTTTACGAATAAGACCAACGATACAAACATCCCCAGCCTCTTGTCTAATTAAGGGAGAAACCAGTGGAAACCAACCGTTTCCTGTCATCTTTCGTATAGGTAGAGACGGAAGCATCATACTGTTAGGACCCTTAAAGCTAAGTCCCCAGATCAACAGAGTGTCAGCTGCTAAACTGGACTTGGCCCAGCTAAGAAACAGAGAAAGCCAGGGGTGGTTGAGCACGTTGGTAAGAGCCACTCAGAAGGCAGCCGTTAGACTCAGGGAAAAAGCACTGACTGGAGACAGGAGACTGAACTCCAGGTCTGGCCCTGCTTCCACCGAGTTTGGTTTGCTTGGCAGCAGTGTGAACACGGAATCTGGGGACCCATGAACGTCTAGTGCCCTGAACTGAGGAGAGCAAATGAAGGCCAAAAGTAGCAGAGAGGCAATGGGAGGGCAAAGGAGGGAGCCAGCAAGAGATACTGAAGAGAAAGAATCCTCAGGAATTGGCATCTAATCAGCCAGTCTGGCCCAGGCTGTGACCTGAATTCTTTTTCCCTCAGGCAGGATTAATCCACTGTTTTCTCAAGGGCAGAGTTGGCTCTGGAAGCAACAGGACTTGAACTTCACTGTGAGCCCCCAATGGCCATATGGGAATTCTCCAAAAATGTCTGAATTTTTCACCCCTTAGCAATTTAGTGTCAAAAATGAAGTAACACTTCGGGAATTTTTAACCATGGTAACAGAAACTATGCAAACAAACACAGCAAACTGGGAATCAATTTCCCAATGTATTAGAGACAATTCCCTGTGACTGAAAAGGAAGGGTGTTTACGGGTGATTGGTTTCCTCATCCTCGTCTCCAAATCTTAGCACCTGGCTAAAAAGTCAGGGGTGAAAAGCCAGCAGACTGGAAGATTTAGCCACAGCTCAGACAAACACATTCCTCACCTTGGAGGAGTTTGTGATCTGGTTGTCAAGCACACTTCAATGTGGGGCCAGTGAAGTGTGGATTCCTCATTAGGAGAGAAAGGAGTAGAGAAAGGAGTCTAGGGTTCAGGTATTTGACATATCTGCCAAACCATATGTGCCAAGGTCGTTTCCAAATTACACTTTGGTACATAATGGGCTTTCAATAAATGTTGGTTGAATAAAAGAAGTGTACAGCTCAGTGGCTTCCTTCTATCGAGAGAAAGCTGGAGAGATTGTCCAGCACATGTTTGGCAAACTTTCTGCCAAGGGACAGATGGTAAATATTTTCAGCTCTGTGGGCCATACTGCCTCTGTTACAACTATTCAACTTTGCCATTGTATTGCGAAAGCAAGCAATGTTTCCATAAAACTTTATTGACAAAAAAGACAATGAGCTGGATCTGGCCCGTGAGATTGTACTTTGTTCAGTCCCCTTGTCTAGTGCGTGCTGGTTGCATCTCTGGAGTCAGATCTCAAGTAGGTTATAATATGCAGAACACATCAGTTAAGCTGAGACGTGTCTCTGAAAATCCTGAAAAAGTAGAGTGCTGGAAAGATGACCTACCTACAACTGCATTCTCTGCAGGCTACTTTCTAACTTTAAGGTGGAGAAATATTTATACATATAGCCATGAAATGCACTTAAGCCAGGGTAAATATCTATAATGATGTTATAAAGTAAGAAACTTGGCTCAAGAAGGTTTAAAGACTCCTGGGGTTTATGGAATCATTCTAAGATTTTTATAGAGGCTCAAATAAACAAAGGTTCATGGTTTTGAGGCCTCAGAACCTTTTTTAGTCTTCCAAAGGCACAGCCCTAAGTGGCCTAAGACCATGAAGAATATGGCCTATAAATCCTAAGCGGATTCTTTATCAACTGATCTTTTTAAAATGTAAAATATCTAGGCTGAAAACTTCAGCAAGAAAAACTATAGGAAAATATATATTAGGTGGACAATAAAGATCTGGGCAAGATGTCAAAGTTGGATAATGAATCATTTGACACAGAAATGGTGTCTCATTAAATCTTATTAAGACTCAATAGAGGTTAGAAATGAGTATAGATGAGATAGTAGGACTAGGTCAGGAAAGAAAATAAACTTGCTGTGAATATCTGTATTTCTGTAAACCAATCAAATCAAAACTATGCAGAATCAAAGTAAGGTGAATCCATGTGAGTCTATAAACCAAAGAGAGTAGATTTTAAAATACTCTTTTTCTCACCAATTTTTCAAAACAATATTCCCCAGGCAGAGTTTTAGAGCTGTTAAATTTTCCTTTTAAAATATGCTACATAATGTCATCTGTGATTTTGTGATTTTTATACCATTTACTTCTTTTCATGCCTTATTGCACTAGCTTAACACTCCACTTCTATTTTCAAAGGAAGTGATAAAAAAGTTAGGAATCCTTGCTTATGTTCTGGATATTAGGAGAAAAACATTCAGCCTTTCAATATTAAGTATGATGTTAGCTGTAGGTTTTTTACAGATGCCCTTTATCAGAGTGAGGAAAATTCCTTCTATTTCTAGTGTTGAGTTTTCATCATGAATGGATTTTGAATTTTGTCTAATGGTTGATTTTCATATTTACTGAGATGATAATTTTTTTCCTTTGCTCTGTTAATGTGGTAAATTGTACTAATTTGTTTGAATGTTGAGCCAACCTTGCATTCCTAAGGTAAGTATCATTTGGTTGTTAAATGTTGATGTGGTAGACAGGGTGATGGACCACTCAAATCTCCAGTTAAGACTCTCTGAGCTGAGGCTGGTCCTGAAGGAGCTGACAGTGGGATGCTGTCTGCTGACTTTACTCCCTGCAGGTGGGCAGCAAGTCCTTCCTTAAAGAAGGATTCTAATAGACAAACACTAGAACATAGAGCAGGTGAAACACATTTTGGTTGGAGACGGTGATAGAGTAAGGAAAAGGGAAACAGTGAACTCAGCTTTGTTTACCTGTGCCCACCAACCTATTTCTAACAGAAACCAACCAACTAAAACTGAAGCAGCCCTGGCAAGAGACAAACCTTTTAAAGATGAGATAGATGAGTTATTACAAAGTTGACTTCATCTACACAAGAGGGTAACAGATGTCATTTTGTATTACAAGTGGCCCTGGAAAAATATTTATACTGTTGATAAACTAAAATATAATAATGCTCTGTTTTCCCTCTGATAGACAATCAGCATTTTCCTAATGAGAATCAAGGTGTGATTATGCTGAAGGTTAATGGCTGGCTGTCAAGTTTGATCATAGCTACTTGTTCTTTCATTTGCTTTGTTGACATAAATGCCTTCTATTTCTACTTAGGCAAACTCCAGGGAATTATTTTGAATATTAAGAAGGTGGCTCTATTTAGAGTCAGATTGTTTACATCTACCTGAGACACTAGGCACAGCCTAATCCCACTTAAGGAGCAGCTGAGCACAAATAGATACTGGAATGCTTTCTTGTTTTTCATGAGTTAGGAATTTATAGCATCTGCCTCATTAATTGATTTGAAGGGAATTGAATTCCTAGAACTTCTGACATTGTAATAACCTAGTACAAAAACTAAATAAAATCTAAATGGTGTTTAGATTGAATACACATCTTCAGGTATTACTCACATTTCTTTCTCATTAGGGAACATTATGGGTTGATTAAATATGTAATATGCATTAAACTGTAATTTTCATGTTTTTTCACAGAACCTGGTATAAGATTTGCATTATTTTAAAAAGTATTTCAAGGGAACAATGCAATCCCATAGTAAGGCATTCAATAACTACCATTTATCCACTTAGTGAGTTGGGTGTTTGAACTTTTATCAGATCACTGTCCTACTTATCTGTATGTCTACCTCCATAGATCAGATTGGATCAGGACAGTGTCACTGAATCCAAGCTGAGTGGTTTGGAAACATTAATATGCTTGTAATCTGGGCGATCAACTGCTAATTGCTCTTGTTTAAATAGCATATTCTAGGTGGCTAACAGATGCAGGTATTCAAAAAAATTATAATGGTACTTGTGAAATTATAAACTTGAAAACCAAGTGATAACAGTCTTAAAGACCAGGCCTGTATTTGCAAAGTGTTTTGGAATAATCAGGATCTTTTTAAGAATCAAGACTGTATTTTGTAGCTGATTTAGTGAATTGCATTTAGAAAAATGAAAAAGTCTTTTTTAATGTTTTCAAAGACATTTGAAATTTTGATTTTGGAATTAATTACAATTGTCAAGTCTATGAACTTCCAAAACTGGTTATATTAAGAACTTTTAAAACTGGTAAAAATAAAAAAAAGAAATTGAAATGTGAATTCAATAAATTATAAAAACTGAATGAAAACATTTACAGTTTAACAGGATCAAAAGGAAATAACTCTGTAATCATTACCTGTTCCCATTCCATCCCATTTGGGCATCCCACTGGGTTTGGGTCTACTAGGTCTCGTAGTCGTCTTATTCAAAACTACAAATAAGCAGGAAATAAACAGTTTAGACATTTTCTTATTAAAAACTTGCAGCCAAGGAAAATAAAACTTTCCAAAGAATTGGAAGTCATTTAACTAGGCAATAAAAATATGATGGTGCATCAAAAACTATTGTTCAGAATAGAGAAATTACAATTATGGTATAAAAATTATAGGCTTGAATTTGGGAATAGACATCTGAGTTTGGACTCTGAGGTGATCACTAGGCTGGAATAAAAAAGAAGGGAATTTAAATTTCTGAATGACAGGTATCTTACTTCATTTGTAAGTACTAGATAGATTCCAAAATGGGACTGAAAAAAGATCAGGACTACATATGCCTAATGAAAACCCAAAACTTAGGTGTATTTATTTTAAAGCCTTAATTCATAACACATAAGGTGGTGGTCCTTCTGGAGGAGTCTCTAGGTACAGAAGCTCCCTCAGGCCTGCCACAAGTCCATGGTTAAACACAGAATCCACTTCCAAGCTCTTGTTTTGACTTAGCTTCCTCCACTGTACCTCACAGGACACAGGGTAAGCACCCAGTCACTGTTAGCCATTACTGTTACTGTTTCATTATCTTGTAGACTGCTTAATACTACCAGCCACATATTAAGCCCTCCAGAGCCATCGTGCTACAACAGTCCCATGGAGATGTATTTGTTTTTTAAAAGATTTCTGCACCTATTACCTTTAGGAGTTGGAGGATAACTCAAATATATATATATATATATATATATAATACATATATAGACTCCTCCGTAAACTAAAGGGTAGAAAAATGTATGTTTTTCTTTTTTCCATGTGTCTGGAGAGATGTTCACCACGAATGTTAGTTTACAAGCCAATTTTGTCATTTAGAACTTTAAGACTTCTTAGAATCACAGAGGGAAATAAAAGGGCAGAAACACCAGAGGCTCTGGCCTCTGGACCACGTCATCCCTTCAGGTTAACTTTTCCCTAATAAGCTCCCGTAAGTGAGTTCCTACATCCTTTGGTGAATTTAATAAATTTAAAGTATTTTCCAGTTTAATTACCACTTTATTTTTGCTGTTTACAAACTGTAAAATGTGTCTGGTTGTTTATCATGTGAAAGAATCAAGTAAAAATATTCTCGCCGAGCAAGAGCCTTTCGTACTGGAAGAGACCATCTTCTTTTAAAAGATGACATTTGAAAACATGCAAGACATCACAGCTCATGCTAACTGTAACTGCCACGGAAAACTAAAGGAGAAGGGGAGAGTGTGTGCGAGTTATGCACAAATGCTATTTTAAAACTGCTTTTATATGGCTAAGTTTCTGTAGTGGTCTCTGAATCTGATTATCCTTAAAAATCTCAGCAAAGTCTTGTCACTTCCACGAATTCATCATTATCTGTCTATTTATCCACAAGGATCAGGATTTCTGTATGTCATTTATTTCACCTTAAGGGTATCTCTCCTTTGGTACATTTGGCTGTTTCAGCACATCTGATGTCTTCTTAGATGTGCTGATTATTTAGATCGTCAGAAACAGAAACAACTTACCAGGTCTGAAGTGTGGTTTGTCGGGTGTTCTGGGCCTCACAGGCGTAGTGTACAATCTGTGTGGTGCTGAAACAGAGGAAACATTTCATATTTAATAACCAACACCCCACTAAATGGAGAGGCCCACTAAATGGAAAGTCAGCACCCTACAGACCAGCAACTTTGTACATTTTGTATGGGAGTATCAAGAACATCCTTAAACCTCCAATTACGCATTACAGCACTGACGCTAAAGGAAAGCAAAACAAATGAAAATATTCATGACTGGAAATCAAAGATGCACATAAAGTGAGGTAGGCCACTGGTAAGGTGTGTTCAGGATTAGTCATCATTTAGTCCCTGTTTTTCAAGGACATTTATTTCACCACATAGTTGCTTAACACAGTAAACATATAAGCCAACCATCCATCCATCCATGTGTCTGTCCATCTGTCCAACAACCCATCCATCCATTCACAACTTGTAATTAGGCAGCCACTGTGGAACATTATTTTGACAAAGAAGACAAATAATCTTAAAGGCAAAGAGAGGAATAGGTTTAAGTACATGAGAACAAGAGTAGAAACATGGTCTCTATCTGTCTTAGTTCACAAACCCTTAAGTGAATAAATATTCACTTAGTGCTTAATAGCTTTAGGAATAAGAGAAAATGACCTCTGGTGTCCTGCCCATCAAGAGACGATGAGCAAAGATTGAGAACTCAGACAGCCCTGGGACCAACATGCCCCCTTGTTACTGGCACAGGGAAGACCACTAAGGAAGACTTGTCAAATACACTTAGAAATTAGCGACAGCTGTAATCAGGCAAATTCACAAACAACTCAGCTGAATTCGTTTTGCTTCCTAAGCTTTTAAAATGTGCATTCATCCTGGAAACTGTCTATCCTTCCCTCTCCTCCTCTGCCCCCTTGACACACACATTGCGTCCGGCCACCAACTCTCTTGGTAATGCTTTAGCTAAGACTGGAAAAAGTTTTTCTCGAAAACTATGTAAGTAGATTACATCGTTTCAATGATTTTCTTCACATCTTGAGTGGGTATTTATGTAACTATAAATCAGCAAATGCCTTGCCTACCACATTAAAAAAAAATACACCTGCAAAACAGATTATAATGTAGCTCATTTATAAGCCTCCACCGTGAAGACTGATGAGCAGAATTTTGCCACACTTCAGGCCAAAAACAGCAGACACATACTGAAATTCTCTGTAGGTTTAACAGGGGCCTTGCAAAGTGTAATAACTAGCGTGAACAGAGGTACTGATGTTATAAAAACAGTCAATTCTCACACACCCTAAAATGTGTGATGATGATTTGCAAGTGTTTTTCTTAAATTTTCTTTGAGAGTGGTAGGAGTCCCTGTCAATGTAACATATTGCAGATTTGTTTTACATTTCTTCGATGTTAGATTGCTTTTGCTTAAAGAAATACAAGAACCATGGCTCTTCTTAGTCTCATTCTAGAATATATATCAGTTTTAAAACCTTAGAAAAACTTAGAAATAATCAGCTTACATTCATTATTTCAAATTCACAGTATCAGAAATTTTGTTTTATTTACGGTCTTTACTTAAATCTTGAAAGAACTTTGTATAAAAGAGCTGACATATAACTTAAGGCTGTGAGTTACTCACATAGCTCATCACCACATAACACACGGCCTTAAGAAAACTGCTCCAGGGTTTTAATTTTAAATTTAAAAACAGACAAAGAAGCGTTATGAGAATGTAACACTGTGAATGTCATCTCCACAGGGTTTTGGGTGACTAATAATAAAAATAATTTTAAAAGATGGCTTAATATCTGAATAGTTTCATAAACAGTATTTTAAAAGAGCATTAAAAATCCTTGATGAAGATAACATCAAACACAAACAAACAGAGATTACAGGAGAAGTGCCCTGAAGGGCCAGGTGGAGGGGAAAGTGGATACAACTTTCCCTGGGTGGTGTAAGGACTGGGGAGCTGGAATCAGTCATCAAAATGTCCCCAGAATGGCTCTGGCCAAGTGGATTTCTACCAGGGGTTGAGATGAGAGGGGCACAGGAGAGGAGCTTGAATACATCAGGGTTTCCGTTCTAGCTGCAGGGAATTGTCTCAGCAGACAAAGGAGCAAGGATGCCGCAAAGAAAAGGTGCTGATGATTCTACCAGTGGGTTCATGCCTTTAGGCACTAAGTTTCTTTGGAGCCCTTGGGCTTAGAGAACAAAAAGCCACACAGGTCCTGGTATGTGGGTGGGTGGGGTGTGCAGATCAAGAGGAACAATTTCACCCCTACAGCATCTCAAATTATTGTGTGCTGTCTTATGTATCTAATGTCTGCTGTCAAAACCAAACCAAAACACAACACAACACAACAAACCAAACGTAATACAGTGGATTGACCTCCTCCGCAGAGCTCAAGCACACATTTATGAGGGCTGGGCCAGAGGGAGATCCCAGGACACAGTGTGCCATTACTGAAGTTGACCCTCTACTCCCCAGAAGGGTTACTGGGCTGGACCAAGTTGGAAAGAAATTCCTGGTGAGCCCCCTTTAAAGATCCTTGGCACAAGTCTAGAAAAATATGAATCTCAGAGCTGCATAGTTTAGGCTCAAGCTAAGGCTCCTCAGAACATAAGAAAATAATTAAAACACAGTACATTATATACATATGTTAAGACAAATCATAGAATGATTTCAGATCCTAGATATACATTCAATCAACTGTGAAACCCATCTAATAAAACCATGTTCAAGAAGCAATTTGATGAAAATTCCACATATACTCGTACTGGTGACACAGTGTTGATCTTCCCATGAAAGAAAGGAAAAGCAAAAACAAGAACAGAACAGGCCTATTATGTTTTTGCCCTCAATTCTGAAATCTACAAAGCTCTAAAAAGCTGAAATCTTTTTCTCACTTGGCAATACAGCCTGAGTTGAATAGGGTCTGTATTTATCCTGCTTACTATAAACATTTGTGTGTTTTACCATAAGAGCACCAGAGTTTGATTATGAGACTCTAGCTAACTTCTATTAAGCCAGACATTAAAGGTTTGCAAAAACATTAAAAAATAAACATATCAGGGTGGGGAATGGATGTAACAGGACTGAACATCTGTTGTTAATGGCTGAGGGTGGTGAAAAGACTTTAGGAGGGCTGTCATTATATTAGGCGCCTTACCTCTGTGTATACTTAAATAAAGAAAGGTTAATAAATAAAAAGGTAATAAAGTAAATAATAAACATTTAAAACATAAAAATTAAACCAAAGGAGCTAAAAATATTTAGAAAATTTACAAGAACTGTCCTATACCATAGAGTGTATTCTCAGTCGTATTTATTTAGTATAAGTACTACTCTGCTTATTATAAAATGTATACCTTAAAATTAGATTTCTTTTATTGTTATCATCTCCTCATATTATTTTAAATTTCTTTCACCAAATTTCCATCCCAAATTACAACTGACAATTGAGTAAAATAAATTTGTCTCCCAAATCCTTAAAAAATGTTTACATTTTTTTGGGGGGGTTTCCTCCTGTATGCTAGAGGTAGAGATGGGCACAAGAAGGTAGTTAAGGAAAAAAGAAAGAAAACACGAAAATACTGGAAATCCACAACTGATTACAACCCAGCTAGGACAGAGAGATAAAAAGGAGAGACTTCCGAGAGCACGGAGATGAAACAGAGATTTGTGTGGGTGAGTTCATGTCTCAAAAAGTAGGAGGAAGAAATAAAATGAGGAAATCCCAGAGAAAACCTTCCTGGATGTTTTAATATTAAGTCATCACTAAAAAATGAATTTTCTTGTTACTAATTTCCTTTCTCAGGCTGCAGTATCAACGTATTCATCAAGTTTGGGAGATGGGACAGAGGGAGAGAAAGGAGGAGGAGAAGGAGGAAGGTGATGAAGATTCTTACTTATCTGATGTGGAAAATGAGGCAAAGAAGGTCAAGCAAGGGGAACAAGTGGAAGCTTTCTTAGTTATCAGCATCAAGCAGTTGACCGTACAGTCAACAGTAAAGCCCAGGGGGAGGGAAATAGCTCAGTGGCAGAGCACATGCTCAGCATGCAAGAGGTCCTGGGTTCAATCCCCAGCAGTACCTCCCTCAAAATAAAATAAAAAGAAAAAAATAAAGTGCTAAAAAAAAAAAAAGTAAAGCTCTAACTAAAGATACTGTCTTCATTCAACTGATATTCACATAGATTCCTACTTGGCTGATATCCTGTACCTATGAAATGAAAAATAATTAACTCACTGTAATGAAATATTATGTTCTTTTTTTGTTTGGTTTTGGTTTTGGTTTTTTGGGGGGTGGGGTGGGGAGGAGATAATTAGGTTTATTTATTTTTACTGGAGGTACTAGGGATAGAACCCTGGACCTTGTGCATGCTAAGCATGCACTCTACCACTGAACTATACCCACCCCCTGAAAAATTACATTCTTAAAAGAAAATGTGCTTCCTGCTTAAAAAAAAAGGAGGAAAAGTTATTAGCCAGAGGTGGAGAAACAGCATTACCTGGAGTTGTCTTCACCACTTCAGTTGTTCGTGGAATCTTAGTTGTGAAGAGTTCTTGGGTGAACTGGTCTGTTTCTGCTGGGGAAAACACAGTAAGAGGGCGGGCTTTAAATAATTATCATTATGTACATGTCAAAAAAAAAACCCCAAAAACCCATACTCTTCTTCCCTATGCAATGATAAAAGGGTAAATTGTATCTGTAACTCTGCCTAGCAATCATCTTATTTCAAAGTTAATGGTATATTTTAATAGCTCTCATTTATTGTATTTATTGTCTTCTTGTACTATTATTTCAATGATTATTGTAAGGATTTCCAAAAGCTTTAATTTAGGGTCACTGGACACGGCTATATACTTGGATATGCCTCCTGTCTTCATGTTTATGTATTGCCTTCATGTTTCCTCCCTATTCCATGAGCTCAAGTTATTTCGATGAGCTGGAAAAAAAAACAGATCATATGAAAAAATGTGTTTACACCATATAAGAATAAATGAAATCCTTTTTGAAGGAAAAAATTAAAACTGAATGAGCAAATACACACTTGAAGGAAAAAAATTAAAGCTGAATGAGCAAATTTTCTCAAGTGAAAATCAAAGTTTACTTATTGACATGCAGACACATTACTCCTGACAAAATTTTTTTAAAAAAAAGTGTGGCAATACTTCTACCTCGTATTATCTTGAAGTCGTTACAGCATCATACAGACACAGCAGATTACACTGATCACTTTGCCACAAAATGGATCCAAGGAAATACTTGGTGCAAATAGTATGTTGTTATCTTATTTTCTGCTTGTCTTATAATCTGGAGTCTGCTCCTAAGAGAGACACTTGTGATAGTTGTCACAATAAACTAAGACATATTAAAAAAAAAAAAAAAAAACAAGCAGGGAGTGGAATGCAGATAATCAGCATAACCAGCAGTGCTTCTTGATAAGTACTTCTGATTTTGCCATCATGGGTGATGTCAACTTTGAGGGCCTGGGCTGCAGGAAGATGAGTATTTGGTCATTAGGATATATTTGCTCATTCAGTTTTAATTTTTCCCTTCAAAAAAGGATTTCATTTTAAAATGGGATCAGTAACTTCATTTCTGCAGACACACACAAAGGGTGGGTTTATCTGAAAAGGGATGAAGGGAGGGAAATAAAGCCACTGATTTAAGCACAGCCACATGGGACCTAGCCTGGACAGGGCAGAGGAGCCAACAAACACAAGCCAGGAACTCTTGTTTTCTGGTTCATTTTTAGCCAACTGTCAGGCAAACTGGGGTTTCCCACACAGTGGACACATTGATGCTCAACTCCTCGAAAGCACAGCCTGCTCATCGCAACCAAACTTCCTGACTCATTCATCCATCTGCGTTTGTCCAGGCCACCCACATGCTCATCAGAGCAGTATGGTCTCCACTCCTGACCTGTGCCTCCTCCTCATCTGCCTTTAACCCGAAAGGACCCTTCACACCTTTAATTTTCAGTCTCATTCCGACTTGAAGACCCAGCGTCTATGTCACCTCCTCTGTGAAGCCTTCCCTGATACCCCTAGTAGTTTGCTTGTTCAGCATGCTGCTCATTTCTCTCTGGTACTCACTGTAATGTAGAACATGGGGGTGAATTCCAGGAACTCTGGTGACTGAGTGTGTGGCTTCCAGTTTGGCTCTGACATTAGCTGTATAACTTGGCTAGATTTTTAAATCTCTCTATGCCTCAATTCTCTAATCTTTAAAATGGGGGCCAGTAAGAGAAACTATCTGACAATGTTGTTAGGTGGCTTAAATTTCAAAATACATGTGGAACCCTGGGTGGTAAGAGAAAACACAACTATTGCTAAATCCTGTCTTCATATTAGACAGCAAGCTCTCTGGGATAGACTCACCTTTAAAACAGTTTTATTTGGGGACTCCTGTTGCTCAGCACCCATGAAATTTTAAATACTAGGTGAAATTTTTCTTCCCAAGTAAAGTTTCAAATATTTGGAAAAAGCAACAAAAAAAGTATAGCACTGATATACTTAGGGAACATTCTTCTTTTTCAAGTGCTTGAAATTTTTGTCAAGATGTTTTAAAGTATTCTCATTTCATATTAAAATCAGCATAAATATTAGAAGGACAAATATACAGTTAATGTAAAAGAATCAAGTGAAATGTTTTTTTTTATGATGGTCAAAAGAGACCCTCTGTGGTTTTGAAACACATGAACACACTGTATGCATGGCTTCCTTAAGGACAATCCCTAAAATGTAAGCCCTCACAGGGGGCTGGAATAGCAAAACAAATTTACCCAGAGTGGTTTGCAGCTCCTCTTGACTAGAACTCGGTGAAATCATAGGAATGAAAGGGCTGCCTCGTGTCTCTAAAGGAGCTGCAAAAAACAAGTACCAAGGTTGTCAGTCTTTAGATTCAAAGGCCAGTACCCAGCCAGAATAATATTATATGAGATTCCTTTATTTGAAATAGAAAAATGAAAACGTTGAGTGAGTCATGGAGAAGAAAGTTAAGTGTGCATAGAACCTTCAGGAAAACGATCGTGGAATGTTAGAATAATGGTTCTCAACTGTTTTTTTCCACCAGGGTAGATAACAAATGACATTTGGTGCTTGGCACACTCCATGACGGTACGCAGTTAAGGTGGGGTGGGTTAGAAGTGGTCCTGGCTGTGTCGGCTGCAGCTCTCCCACCCAAGAGAGTGCACAGGATTACAGCAGGAGAAAGAATGCCATCACCGCCACCACCATCTGGAAGCTGCTCAAGTTTATTTTTAAAAACAAACCATTGGCAAATCTCAGTACTTTGACCAATATTAACAATAATTACTTGCCAGCACCTTTCACAACATGCTAGGGTGTTGTAACACCACAGCCAAGAACCACTAAACCAGCAGAAAATGTTAACTAGACAGACAGGAATAAGGTGGAATCATTTAGAACACGGAGACAGGTGAGGTAGGTGACGAGGGACCTGGTAGTGAGCTACCTTAAGTTGGTCTTCAGACCACACCTTTAGAACAGTGAAACCATTGCCTTTCTGTTTTGGAAAGAGTAAAAATAATGAGATGAAATGATGAAGAGGATGGAGAACAGATGACGTTTCCACGTGATCACTTGAGAAAGACCAGCAATCTTGATGGCAGCCAAGCAAACAATGAGAATGGGTCAAGCAGGAAGACCATTACCTATCGTTGGCTCTGGGAGGTCAGTTTCAAAGGTAACAGGTTGCAGAACTAGGCCAAAAACAAACCAAAGAAATCGGTTTATGAGGATCACTACCCTGTGAAATAAAGCTGGTTTCTGTGTTTCTACATGAATCCATTTGAACATTTAAACATTCTCTTAGACTCATAATAAATATGAGAAAATTCTGTATCTTAGATGCCACCCAGGGAACTTGGTTTAGCTAAAACTTTGAAGTTCTTATTCCCTGTCACTTTGAGGAAAATTTTTGAGTAGGCACCCAGATTTCTTACTTAAAAGTATATTCACAGTTGGAAGGTAGTTGTTTATATTTTGAAAGAAGACGAAAGTGGTTGGCTCAGTTAATAATTATGTCTTACAATTTTTTTTAAATTTTAACCTTTTTTTTAACTGAAGTATGTGTATGACTGAAATGTTATGCAGTACACCAGAAATTGACCCAGCATTGTAAACTAACTATGCTTCAATAAAAAAAAAAAAACAAAGGTTAATTTTAGTATGATCTACTATTCAGCCAAAATACTTCCATGGAAGATGAACCAATTTTATACTATTCCCTACTGAGGAAAAAATTTTAAACAGATCGTGTGATTAACCTTCCTCCAAAGAAATATATATCTTATATCCATAATTTTTTCTGAACTTCTTCCACAACACAATCATTACAAAAATATATTTACCTCAGGAAGATTTTTTTGAAAAATATACTACCTAACTGGGAAGATAAAACAATTCATTTACCAGTTTCTCTCTGAGAGACTTCAGTGTCTGGTTTATGGGGAAGGAGCACATCTCTTGGAACTGAAAGAAAAAGATGATAAAACACTGTACTCTAAATGTCATGCCTGGAGGGAAACAACCCCCAGATAAAAAATCCTGGGAAGCATGAGTGAAGCAAAGGTGTTTTCACAACGGTCAAAGAGTTAAGCCAAGAAGAGGACCGTTCTTTCCAAAATGGGAAAGTGTCACTGCACGGGGAAGGTTCCAGAGGCAGGAGAACAAAGCTGGTTACAGTTCATGCTGAAGATTCCTTTGAGGGGTGCGGAAAGGAGGAAGACATGACTGATACAGTTACACAAGGAGGTAGGTCTCCCTCAAGTTGTCTTCAAAGTAATACGTCAGTTTTTGTCCGAAGTGGTCAGCTACCATATGATATTCCTGCTAAAGTTCCACTGATAGTAAGAGAAAATACATTATCTTAGATAAAGTGCATAAATGGCCTGCAAGTTGAGGAAAACAGGAAAAAAAAGAAGGCCAAATTCTTGAATATGTAAGAGGAGGACAGAGTTTTATTCTAACAGGCACTAACAGTTTCTATGGGGAGAAAACAGAGCAGAAGGAATCAGCCACTCATTAGAAGATACCACATGTAAAGTTCACGAGTGCTTGTTACGTAGTAAGTGCTACGCAAATGTTGACATTTTTGGCATTCTTAGTGACATGGCTTCTAGTATAATAGGTGCTAACACAAAAACAAAGGAGAAAATGTGCTAAATGATAAATCTACCCATTGTCAGTCCTGATGTCCACTGTATTTTTAATGCCTGTGTCCAGTTCTATTTTGGCAAAATAAAACAGTAGGCTGGAAATTTGATATCTTATTTCTCACTGGGGAAAAAATACCAGGGTGAGCTACCTATTGCTAGTACCAGATTTCTATGGAAAATCTGCTTTCTGGAACAAGATTATGTATTTCTTTGACTCAGTTTCCCCACAAGGAGGTCCTTCTCAACCCTGCTCACTCAATGAAACGTTTTCCTACCACATTGAATTCATAAATCCTTTGGTATGCAGTGTAGTTTTCTTGCATCTTATATGACGCTGGGAGGAAAAAATTAGGATTCTGGCTAGAACTCTGCCACTGGCAAAGATGAAGAAAACTTTTGTACCATGAGGTGGCCAAGCACCACTTTACCATTAGTATGGAAAGAGGTTATATAAAACAGACATTCTCTTCTGGGACTTTTGGGGAGCCACATTTAACCTGGATATCACATCTGTTCTTAGTTTAAGCCACTTAGTAAGTCCCAGTGAAATCATAGTTGTGGAATCTGGTACACAGAGAAGAAACGGGCTCAGTTAGAACTTCCATGTGCTAAAAGGGAACAACCAGGGGAACTTGAAGTCAAGAGTTTTCTTTTTATTAAAAAAGGTAACTTCAAAAAGCTTAGTAGTGGACAGAGTTAGAGAAAACCCATCACAACAGTGACCATTTTACTTATGCTCTGTAGTATTTTTAAGGATTCAAAGGAGAAAAGAGGAAGAATTTCCAATTGTAAATCAAACAAAATGCTTATCTGAGGGTGAGGAAGAAGGTGCTTGATGTGGCTCTGGGAAGGTCATGACCATACAAAGCAGCCTGCAGTTTATAAGCACCCTAATGGTTACAGAGCTGGAGTGCACAGAGAGGTGTGGGACTCAGGGAAGGAGAAGCTGAGAAGAAATGTGCTACCCATAAACCCACCACACTGTAAAGACATCACTCACTGCCTGCCTTCGTTTACTGAGGAATTTAGACGAGGGTAATGGGGATTCCTGCTGCTGCAACTGGCACTTTTTAACCATGAAGTGATGATATAATAATTGCCTTGGCAGGCTTTCTAAAGCAGGTGAAATCAGTGGAAAGGAAAGAAGTAGAAATATTCACAGGAAAGGGATATGAATCATTCTCATACTTGGTCAACGGCAGCTCCAAGAAATGCCAAGTCTTTTTTTTCCCCGATGTGGCATTCCTCTGCATATTAAATTGAATAAGAGCAGGGTTCCTAAAACTGAAATCTCTCATGCTGGGGGAACCTTACCAATGTAAATCATGACAATTTACTTGAGAAGGCAGTTTTGATTTCCGTACAAGGATACTTATCATTATTATATTTTAGATCCTTTTGAATTAGCCAACTTATCATTTATATAACTAACCAATTAACTTACTGGTTGTATTAACTATCTTTTTGAATAAAGGGCACCATTCCAAAGAAAAATTCAACTAACAAGACAATTGTGAAAGGAAATGTCCAAAATGGACAAATGTAAGTGAACGTGCATGAATGTTTTGCCAGAGTAGATGAAAGAACGAACATGTCACTCAGATACAGGTGGCAGACGTGAAGTCTTCAGTAAGTTTACCCCTGCAACAGGCTACAAAGAGATTCTCTTAGAAAAGTAATACACGTAGACCACACATCCTTTTCACCTCCGGATTCTCTCTTCCTTTATTCTAACCTTGTACCCTAAGGTCCAGTCTGAGAGGAAGTGAGGTTCCTGCCCTTTCAGAGGCCACTTTCTGAGCTTCACCTGTGCTCTTGGGCCACCTTCCCTCCCATCTCCTTTGGGATCTTTTACTTTCCATTATTTCTATTATCTTATATTTTTCTCCATTAGTCAGTATTTCCATTTATCCATGAGTCCCTCCCTCTCCACCTACAAAACAGCTCACATCTTCCAACATCCTAAAAATAATAATCATTTCCTTGACGTGGCTTCCCCTTCAAACAATCCCTTTCTTGTTCTCATTTCTTTAATCTAAAACTTTGCCTGCGCTTCCTGGTCATTTAGCTGCATCTTCTTCACCCACTGTGGTCTGATCTCCTGCAACTGTGGATCCACACAGCCTCAGCCAGAGTTCTCAAGTTCAAAATGTTCTGAAAATGGAAAGGTTTTTTTCTCTTCACTTATTTGACAGAAAAACCTGACTAGCATTGACCTGAGGCGATTGACTGTGCTGTCTCACCTTTCTAAAGTCTGAAAATTGCTGAATTCTGAAGCATGGACCCACAGAGTTTCAGATGCAGGCTTCTGGACCCGACAGTCAAGTCCAGCAGCCCTCCTGACCCCTGTCCACCTCACTGACATTGGTGGCCACCCTTCCCTGCCTTGCCTGCCAAGTCCCTCTTTCCTGTACTCTCTGATTTTTGACGGCAACTTCTGCTGGTTCCTCTTCCTCTATGCACTCCTTAAATATAACTGTGTCCCCTCAGACTCTGATCTCCCATCTCTTAATTTCTCAGCCTATACTTCCTCCTGGATGTTATCATCCGCTCACAAGTTTTAAGAACCTTCCATATGCAGACAAATGACTCCCAAATCTACATCCTAAAAATGACTTCTGTTTAGAAATCCCAAAATACATTTCAACCACCAGTCCTGCTGGCCCTCTAAACCTAGCACATATAAACACAAGCCTTTATTCCTCCTCTGTGTCCCCTGCTGTAGTTAATGGCATTATCACTGACCACCTTTTAGCCCAGAGCTAAAAACCACAGTGTCATCCCTTTCTCCATAACACCATTCAGTCATTGTCTAGGTCCCAGCCATTCCATTTCCAAAAGACATTTTAGCATTAGTCCCTCCTTTCCTAACTGCAAAAATGCTGAAGTGTGACTGAAAATTAGAATTTGCCGAAGAGAATACTTATAGAACATTTGTAGGATTGGTTAGCTTGCTGAAATTGAGATTTTTTTTTTTCTCCTAGTTTCTTCCCAATGACTAAAGTCTATCCAAATACCTGTGGACCAGAAGAGTCACCACAAAGCCAAGGCAGCCCTTGGTGCAGAACAAATCTACAAAGAAGGCACAGTTCTGTTGAGCCAGGCATCAGGGCAGGCAGAGTTTTAGATCAAAGCAATGAGAGCAAGAAAGGGATGGTATGAAGGAGAAGCCATGTCAAGGAAATGATGGATCAGAAGAAAAGTCAGTTCTGCTTTATTTCTGGACATGGTGTGTGGGCTGTTTGTCTAGGTTCCTCCTTAAGTGTAGTAGATAATATAACTGAGTGACTGAAAGATATTTTCTAAAGCCCTAACTGGATGAAACATATGTTATGCCCAGGAATCTACAGAATGGAAGAGCTGCACAGAGCATTTGAGACAGACTTATTTGATACAGGCCTAAAAATTCAAGTTTGTCACGTTGGCTGTCTCGCAATACATTTTGAGATAAACATCATGATAAAATATAACTGTCCTGATTTCAGGACTACATTTCACATTTCTAGATTTTTAGAGTGTCTCTCTAGGATACGAGTACACATCAAATATACACATAATTTACCCTGTTTTCTGAGGAGCCGGTAAACAAGGTCTTGGGCTCCTTAGGATGCAAACCTGAGCCTAGATACAACCCCAAAATGGGTTGAATCCTGTGTTTGAACACTTGTAAGAAAACTGAAAAGCAGTAATGATTGACTTATGGTTATTCTGGTAGCATCACACCTCCGGACCAGCAGGGGAACCTCTGATGGACACAGTGGCAGGATCGGCCCCGGGTTAAGAGACAGAATTCGAACTGAACATTTGGAACTGGAGAGTCAACAGAATCAGCCCAGTGAAGGCTTCAGGGGAAGTGTTTGTGCCGTTTTACCAGGGCTCAAACTTACGGGTTGGAGTATCTGAAAAATTAGGTGGTAATGGAATTTAAAAAAGAAGACGTTAAAAAAAAGAAGAAAAAGTTTAACTATTAGAGACACTGGTTTAATGAGATTACATATCAGGACCAACAGTACTACTTTCTCTAACAAAAAGGAAAAGTGAATAAAATTACTCAAATCTACTGTTGTCATCTGTAATGACTCAATTTCTGTTACACATTCTTCCCACAAGTGAAAACAAGAAGATCTTTTGCAAGTGGGAAGATTAGCTTTTTTTTTTTTTCTTAGTGGTGTTTATACTGACTGCTGCATTTAGCTGTACAAATTTAAATTCTAGACTTCAGGGCAAAAGAGGCTTTTTGTAGTCCATTACCACTTGCAACAATTTAACAATCCAACAGCAGCCGCAGGAACACCCTCTTCTTATACAACCTGGAAACATGACAGCAAGTGAACTCACTCGCTTCCAAAATGCCATCATTTCAAGCTACAGCTCAGAAATCCTTTGGTTCTGGAGATGTTCTATATGCCTACAGGGCATCTTGGAATTTATAGTCACTGAACCCTTAAAAACTAAGAGGAAAAACTTACAGAATTCTTGGATACTCTAGTTAAAAATTAACTTGGTTTGGCTTATTAGTGAACTAATTACTGAAGCTAACAGTGGCTTGCTGTGGTCACTTGAAGACTAGAGAAATGCGTGGGTTCTTGCAGTCCCCACTCTAACTACTCGCACAAATGTGAGGTTATTTCTTCCATTCATGGACAAAAAAAGCCTTCTCAAACGATAGGCAAGAAATAGACTTGTAGCTAAATAAATCATTTTTGGTGTGTGAAACACATTTCTTATTTCTTAACTCAAGCTATTGCTCCATGGACTGGTAAAAAATGAATTTAAAAGAAAAAAAAAACTTTCAGTGCTGGACAGTGCAAAATTTCTGAACCTGAGAAAATGTTTAAACATCATTTTCTCTGTTTGTAAAACATTTTATCATTTTTGAGGAAAAATCCCAAATCCTTTATTTATCTTACTTTGGTGAAACATGAGCAGAACATAGTTAACATTGGTAGGTTATTTTTTAGAAGTCAGAAAATGAGAAAACTTTAATTCTAGAAGAAATTTTCTACCCTTGGCATAATTCTCTGCCTTTTAATTGTGTAAGTGGCTTACTATATGAGCACTTAGATTACTGTTATGAACATTCCGAAATTGTCATATCATGCATGCTACAACATGGTGCCTGAACATAACTGAAATAGTGACCTCACATCCATCAGCTTTCATGTTTCATTACAGCAGAGTGTGACAATAGAATGCATTTGGCTTATATAGGAAAGAAAGCATTTACCAGGTGAAGTATAGGACACTTCTGGACTTGGTGATGTCCTTGGCTTCAGAGTAACACGCTGCAACACCTGAGGAGCTGAAAGAGAGAGCTCAGATCATGAGTCATTTGGTTTCAGCATCTCCCAGTCATACTTAACACATAAGGTATGACAAAGTATAAGCCTGACCACTGATTGAAAAAAAAAAGTACTGAAATGGGAGTTAGACGGAAAAGAAAACCCTTAAGCTCTAGAAATCGACTGGTTAGAATTCCAGATACTTAAAGAAAAATGAAATCTAAGAAACAGCAAAATTTGACTAAGGGTAGGATGAAGAGTTTTTTTGAAATCTTCATTTCAGAAAAGACAGCAATTAACTTAATGCAAAAGGTGTCTTTTTGAAGTAGGGTTCCTTCTAGATATATGCCCAGGAGTGGGATTCCTGGGTCATATGGTAAGTCTATTCCTAGTATTTTGAGGAATCTCCATACTGTTTTCCACAGTGGCTGCACCAAACTGCATTCCCACCAGCAGTGTAGGAGGGCTCCCCTTTCTCCACAGCCTCTCCAGCATTTGTCATTTGTGGACTTTTGAATGATGGCCATTCTGACTGGTGTGAGGTGATACCTCATCACAGTTTTGATCTGCATTTCTCTGATAATTAGTGATACTGAGCATTTTTTTCATGTGCCTATTGATCATTTGTATTTCTTCCTTAGAGAATTGCTTCTTTAGGTCTTCTGCCCATTTTTGGATTGGGTTGTTTGTTTTTTTCTTATTATGTTGTATGAGCTGCTTATATATTCTGGAGATAAGCCTTTGTCGGTTTCATCGTTTGCAAAAATTTTCTCCCATTCCATAGGTTCTCATTTTGTTTTACTTATGGTTTCCTTTGTTATGCAGAAGTTTGTAAGTTTAATTAGGTCCCATTTCTTTATTCTTGCTTTTATTTCTATTGCTCAGGTAGGCTGCCCTAGGAGAACATTTTTGAGATGTATGTGAGATAATGTTTTGCCTATATTTTCTCCTAGGAGGTTTATCGTATCTTGTCTTATGTTTAAGTCTTTGATCCATTTTGAGCTGATTTTTGTGTATGGTGTAAGGGAGTGTTCTAGCTTCATTGATTTACATGCTGCTGTCCAGTTTTCCCAACACCATTTGCTGAAGAGACTGTCTTTATTCTTGGATCAAGTGTAATTTTGATGCTGCTAACATTTTCCTTTTCCTTTCCCCAGACCATTAGTGATGGTGAGGGTTCCTTTCCTAGCAAATTGAGTCGGTGAATCTCATGGTTTTTTTGGAAGTGGGCCATGTATAAATGATAAATATAAATTTAGTGATTGGCCTAGAGTGTAACTTCCTTGACTACGGAAGGATGAAATTTTGTTTCACATCCCTAGTGTCTAGCACATTGTCTGGCACACAGATATTTGTTGAGTGACTAACTGATGAAATGGATTAATCAATCACTTAAGCATCAAGGAGTGATAAAATTTTAAATTAGGAGAGAAGAGCAACAGGAGATCAGTTGATTAATGACCATGGACTAGGCATGACTGGGTAGATGCTTAAGTAGGCATCAATGCTAGAGATGTTTGGAAAAACAGATGGACTGCAGAGGCCGGATGAGAAAAAGAATAAAAACTGAATGGCAAATACTGAGAATCTGCAACAGATGTAAATGAAAAAATGAAAGGAGAAAAAGATAAGCTTTCTTTGAGGCATGTCAAGTTTCTGGTAGCCCAAAATGGTGCTCTGTAAAGGCAGTTGGAGAAACTGAACAAGATCTTCGTTGAGAAGTTAGGGTAGAGTTAGTTATTCAAGTAAGAGTTTCTTGAATAGAATAAAAAATAGTTTATATTGACTCTTATTTGGGTCCTTCCCAAAATTTATAGCAAAACAATCAAATCAATATTATGTAATCATTACCTTATAGGAAAGGATATATGTTAAAAAATTTCATGAATTAATGTTAAAAAAAAACTGTCTTGTAATAACATATAATGGAAAAGAATCTGAAAAGAAAATATATACATGTATGTACATGTACAACTGAATTCTTTTGCCATACACCTGAAACTAATATTGTAAATGAACTACACTTCAATAAAAAAATAGAATAAAAAAATCTACTGAAAGGTAAAAAAAAAAAAAAATTAGCTGATTGGCAGGGGAAGGAGATTCAAGGACCATGGAAGGGTTTCTCAAGTTGGGAGAGGCAAAGGGAATAGGCAGGCTACTCTTTCAAGAAATTCCATTCTTCTCCATCACGCTCTCAAATAATACAACAATACGGAAGCTTTCTGGACTAAGCTACCCCAATAATATCCTTTTGGATAAACAGGATAAAATTTATGTAAATATTTAAATATCTAAAATACACAAAATATATGTAAATCTATGTAAATATCTAAAATATATGTAAACATTTACTAGATTTCAAACGAAGACTTGTTTTACAAGGATTAAAAACTTAACTGGCTGTAATGCCAACAGAGTAATTCCCCTAACATCAAACTTTTCAGGCCAGAATATAAAACACACATTTACCTGGCTGTGTTTGTGGGATTCGTGGGTGTGGAGATGTTTTTGGTTTAGGAGGAGCTCGCGGTATCTCCTTGAGAGCTAAAAAAACAGGATACAGGTTTGGAGCTCTTGAGCTCTTTAAGAATCACAATACCTAAGCCTCTAGGATTTTAAAGATGTTTGTTGAGTGACTGAAGACCTAAATACACAGTAATTAATGCAATTAAATCTCCCAAAGAGCCACAAAATATAGGAAGATAATTTTCTTATTAAAATGGAAAACACAAGAAGGCACATTAACTGGTATCCAAGATATTCAGCTGGAAAATGAAACTGTTGGAATTTTATAAATATCTACTTCAAGTACATTTTAAGTAGGTTAAAAATAAATTTCCTTATAAAAAGAATTCACCCTTTTTTATTAGGTAATATCATTCTATCAGAATATCCCAGTATAATATTTTAAGTGCAAAGAGATATGATTTCTTCAAAATAAAAAGCATACATTTTTACATTCCAAATGTACCTAAAAAGTGAATGCATCTTAATAGTAAATGCTAATGGGAAAAAAATTCATCTTGTTAAACAAAACACAATTTTTACTGGTCATATGGGGAAAAAAACTGAATAGAAATAGAAAGGATACATTATTGAAGAAAATTATTCTTTTGCTGGGCAATTCCCAAAGAAGTTCCAGGATACTCAGGTTAAAAATCAATTATTTCTTCACCAAGAAAGTTAAAATTATATTCTGCTGGAGGAATAGAATTATCGAACGCAAGGTGGCAGCTTGTGGAAATAACTCATTTGGTTGGGCTAAGTGTGTTTGGGATAAAGAGAGGTAAGAAGAAACAAAATGGTTTTCACGGTGATGGAGTTTCAGGCACCTTAAGAAAATCTTGCTGAAAGTAAGTGTTATTAGACAAAAGAAGTTTCTAAAGAGTCTGTAGAGACTTCTTCCTGATATTTAAAATACACAAGGCTTGCAGTGGTGTCAGTGGACTCTTCTCGCCTGTAGAGAGATAAACAAGCTACGCAGGAGATGACACAGGTTTAGGAGCCTGGAACCTGGAGATTTAGTGCTCCCTTTGCTCATCAGTTGGTCTACAGGCTCAGATTTTTCATCAACAGTAACAGGATTTTTAAGAGCTCTTCCAACCCTAAAATTCTACACTGCGAGAGTTTCTGTAGTCTTGTGATATTCTCTCAACCCCTTTGCTTGCTGAGGTTCCTACTGATAGGCTATCTGCTTCCCTCAGGGTCTAAGAGAGACCATCTGCAGGGAGATGGATGTCATGAGGCAATTCTACAAAAAATGATTCAGAATGAATGAGATTAGTATCACTACTAATATTCACAATTCAGTATTTCAATCATATTGATTACAGCTGCTGAAAACAACTTTGGAAAAGTTACAGATGATTAACACATACCCAGTTAGTGCAGTCAGTGTGGAAGTTTGGTAAAAATTAAACTGCAGAATTGAATAGGCAAAGTTTAACAGGATATTTCAGAGGACAATGAATGAAATTAATATCCATATCTCCTTTGGAAATAGAACCCTAAGAAATAGTTTAATGGCTACCAAAATACAAGTTTGGGCTTATTTCTAACAAACTGCTATGCCAAGAATGCCTGTAGATTGAGGGAAGTTTCCCTTGTAAGAAGCAGCACATTTATCCAAGCTGATGATTTGTTTTCCTCAATGTCAGATTCCACCATCAAGTAAATCTTTATGACTTGCCAAGCAACTGGTTTGATTCAAGATTTCTCTTATTTGGATGCAGTGAAATGGCCAAACCACCACAGGAAGGAGCAGTAGAAACAAGTAAGGGACCTGAATAACGACATGCTGACTGGCCAGTTGTACCCTTCATGTGGACTGCACAGTGAAACCCACTTCTGGAAGCTTCTGTCACTCTCAAACACAAGTTAGATACCTAAAGTCCTTTTTACATGGCCAGAGACCTTGTAAAATTAGTCAAGATGACAAACTATTTAAAATTAGGGTATACATTTATATTTTAAAATAGAATATAAATGTTCTTCCCCAGGAACAGTCCTGTTTCCTGTATAGAAAACTTGCAGAGTAGCTGAGAGGTGCTTTTCAGTTATGCCCTAAAGAATATTCACAACACTGCTACGTGACTGGCTATAGACTGTGGACAGAAGGAGAAGTGGGGCACAGAACCGCAGGATCAGCCATCAAAGCCTGTGAGCAGTGATTAAGTTAGGGCTTCTGATAACTAGTAATGGTGCCCACGTATTATCTTTCCATTCTTATAAAATCTGCAAACACTCACCTTCTACATGAAATACAAAAAATGTATTTACCCGCGTCGGTCTGAGGCTCATCTGGGCTGGGTAGGATTACAGTTTGGGAAGGCAGAGGTGACGTTTCTATGGTAACTGAAGGAAAGTACCCAGGGTTACTATAATGTTTCACACACCTTGAGTACAGAAGACAGAAAGGATGGTAAAAAGATTGGGAAAAAAAAAAAAGGAAGAAAAAGAAAGAAAAGAAAGAAAGAAAATAGCAAGTCTGCAGCAAAATAGCACTCCGTCGTAATGCATTTAAAAATTGCTTAGAGATGCCAGATTACAAAATACTTTCAAATATCCTTATTTTTTAAAACTGCACTCCACCCTAGTACCTCCCCAACAATGCTAGAAAGATACATTCAATACTACCCATAAAGAGAAAAACAGTACTAAAAACTGTTAAAGCATAAGCCGTTTAAGAAGCACTGAATTTTACTTGTCTAATGGAAAAAAAAAAACATGTAAATGAATGGGATGAAATGAGGGTTAATACAAAGTATGTTGCTTGGGCAGAAAGTATAAATGGATTATCACACACAAAATATTATCTGTAATATTCAACACAATACCAAGCTGGCAGAATGTTCAATGTTAGAAAGAAGATGCTTTAGATTCGATACTTTGGGTGACTTGAGAGAGAGACCAAGGTCTAAACACAAAACTGAATGGGAGAAGATACTTTGTGGACAATGGTTATGAAGAGAAGCACCTAGAAAGAAAATTAAGTGCCATGACAAAGACTGATGCTGCAACATGAATTCACAATGACGGAGAACCTGGGTTCTCCTGTGATGCTGGCAACGCGGACAAAAGTTGCTGAGATGTGTCATTACCTAGCATGGTCTCGGGCGGTTCAGACACATATGTAATAGATTCCACAGCTGCATCAAAACAAAGGAGAACAATTTAAGAAACTGTAAGATGAAGCTATAGTCAAATATGTCTTTCCTGAATATCAACACACCTAATTCTCTTGAGAATTTGCATCCTATTTTCGCAGACAGGACAATGGACTTAGATAAGAAGAAAGAGGACCAAGAGGGAAATCGTTTTCTATAACCCCAATCCTCCAATTAATATTTACGCTTTAACTGTCACTAACTGACCATCCGATGTTATTCTGCCTCATTATTTACATACCACAGAGAAACTGACACTTATTTCTGTTTTCAGAGCGTCAACTATTATTTTTTAAATCCAAGAATTTTGGAAGCTATAGCTCTTCAAAGCCTTTCAGTTGTAGAACAAATACCCTAGTTTGAACTTTCACGTTCCATGAAACACAACAGGTGCTAATAAACATTTATTTTGAATAAATGAATCAAAGCATGAAGACCTTTACCACCTTCAGTCTTTGTCTCCTCTGGCCTGAGTGGTGCTTTGGCAGCAGGATATACATAATCTGTTCCAGTCAGTGCTAGGGAAGAAGCAGGGAGTGGCTGGTTAGTGACGGACAACCCACAGCACTCTGAAATGGAATACTGGCTAATGTGAGAATAGAGGTTAATTTTCTTCAGTAGATACATTTGTGAGAAGAAATAACATTGAGGTAGATTATGAAGATGATTACAATTTAAGAGGGCAAAAATGAAGGCAGTGTGCACTGTGGGACACCCTGCCCCCCATACACACACGATAATGGGCAGGGTCTACAGCAATTTCCACCTGGAGCAAAGCAGATAATTTCACTTCTTTACATACTTTTTTAAAAAGAACTCTAGTCAGAAAAAGACATAGGTGAGTCCTTTGAAATGAGGAGGAATCCTAAAAACAACGTGAAAATGAAAACTAGGACATGCATATCCATATTAAAAAAGTGATCAGAATATTAAAAAATGAAATTGTGTGTTCAGAGTGAGAGGAAACTAAGAGAGGAAACTGTGAAACTTGCACAGCAATACAGCAGACACAAACGCGATGTGCTGCATACAACATTTGACTCTCAAGATTCACTGGATGAGCACAGACAAGACGTGAGGAGCTATGAAATGTCACAAAGCATGAGAACATCCCAAGATGACTTCTGCAATGAGATGGAAAAGCGCATATAGCTGACTTCCCCTTGAGGAACACGATTACCTATCGCTTCCCTTGATGACTCAGTGCTAAATGTAACCGATCCCAGGACTTCAGAAACTAGCAAAAAATACAAAATGGTGCATTTGATCACAGATGGGTTGTTGTGAGCATTGAATGAGTTCATACAAACTAAGTATTTAGGCAAGTGCCTTGGACTTGTAAGTGCTCTGTGTCACCTATTATCATAATAACAATAATATTATTAACACTAAAGGAAGCTCTAATAACTGAACTGAATTCATAATTTTATAAGTGTTGTAGGTTATCATGAATAATCAATCTTACACCATCAACATAAACACCAAAATGCCATTTAGGTAATTAAAAAATACACAAAGGGGATGAAAAGGAATTACAATCCTACACTAGAAAAAAAAAAATAAGATCCAGTGTTTCAAAGTAAACGTCAAAGGGTTGCAACCACATTTTAAAACTTTGTTTTTAATTTTGAAGGGTAATAATGTTCAGGCTTATATTGTGTAAGGTGAAGTTTTGTTATCTTCACTGAATTAAGAACTTTCCCCTTCCTTAGTGGTCACTAACAAGTGAGCATTCTTTTCACATAGCAGAGCACAAATTTAGCGTATTACTAGAGAACCACAAGTTTGTAACTTAGTGAAAAATAAAGGTGAGTAACAAAATCAATTCTTCTAAGTGGCTCTGTTGACTACTTAATTAGGTACATGATTATTCTCTAATATGATACAGAGCAAACACAATAAAATGAAGGTAAGTACTTCTATGCAGTTGAATAAAACAATTAATATAAATATAATGTACTACTAATTTAACACCAATATGTGCAATCATGGAAAGAACATGTACAATATACAGTTATTAAATGCGTATTTCCTTTTGCATTTTTTAATATTTGGAAATATAACACTTGGAGTGTGTCCCCTGAAAGTCATGGTGTACCCAAACATCTAATGATCTATTTACCGGGTTGACTTTGTGTAATTTCTAGGCTTGGTGATGTCACTGGTTTCAAGATAAGAGTTTGCAGTTCAGTGGGAGCTGAAAGAAGAGGGTGTAAGTTGTCAAAGTAATTATGGATAATTTATTTCACAGGATTTAGACAAAGGTAGCAACATGTAGGTCTTCGAAATTGCAGGGTATGGAGAGACATGCAGAATATGAGTTATTTAAAACAGAGATTGGCAAATTTTGACCCTCTCCAATCCAGCCCTCTTCCTGGCCTGTGAGCAAGAATGGTTTTTACATTTTTAAATGCTAGAAAAAAGTTAACAGTGATATTCTGTGACATGTAAGACTGGTATGAAATGCAAATAAATTTTTACTGCAACAGAACCACACCTACCAACTAAGATGATTCAAGGCATATTTACTTATCACTTATATCCTGGCTTTGGTTATCTTCAAGCTCCAATAGCAGAACTGAGTAGTTGTGACAGAAACTGAATGATCTGCAAAGTCTAAAATATTCACTATCTAACTCTTCATATTAAAAAATTTACTGATTTGCTGATCCCTGATTTTCACCATCCTTCTAGAAAAAACAAGAGCCTATTTGAAAAAATTAGGTTCTCAGTGACTACTGTTATCTGAATCTAAATTCTCACAAGGGCTTTCTAAGAGTTTCCTACAGCTGATTTCATGACAGTAACATTAACAAAATGTTCCATATCATCTGGTAGTGTTCTGTTCTGTGTTCCAATTTGACCACCCCATTGGGTATCCTCAGTAGGTGTTAAATTTTTTGGTTTTATTTTGCTGTTCTCACCATTCTATCCACTAATTCTAATCCTAGTTATTTCAAAGCCCAACTATTCTCTCTCAGCCCACATAGATCCTTGACTCCTTCAAATATTTTCTCTATTTTTTAACCAAACAAGCTGCTTTTGTATAAGCAAATTGTCTTATAGCTAAGAAAAACTCAAGAACTGGTTTTCTTCACAATTATATTGCACTTTGTTCAAGAGGTAAAACATGCCCTTACTTTTGATCTCCACCTCTGTTCCACACCCCATGCCACTCAACTGCTAATATGGTGCTGGGACCACAGAGGGCAAGAAAATGTCTGTTTACCTAAGCCAAAGAAAGAGTGCTATTTTAAAAAGATTTGCATGGAATAGAGTGATCAGAGAACTGAATAGGATACATCTTTTGTCAGAGAAAATCCTTATGCATTTGACTACCTTAGAGATTTCCTCCAAGCGTGAACCTTCTGGTCAATAAGCAAGTGTAGAGGTGCTAACCACTCTATGCACCTTCTCTCTTAGAGGGCATGGAGGTGGGAGGTGCCAGTTAGCAAGCCACAACACTGTTACTTTTGGGACACATCTGCAATGGGCTGGAAGGACTGTTTAAACCAAAATCATTAGATTTTCCTGGTTTCAACTCTGAAGCTTTGAGAAATTTAAAGCTTGGCAGAAGGATATTTTCCCCCACGTTTCAAAATTAAAAGAAGAAAATCTTGAGCTGCTATTGTATTTGTAGGTTTAGAAACCATCAACAGCAAAGTACAGGGACCAATGTTTTCTAAAATATTAGATTTTCTTGAGTTTATTGTCAAAGTTTGAAAAATTTTATTTTAACAAGCTAATTTGTTCCTTATCACTGAGGATCTTTTAGACCAAAATAATACCAACATTTGTTAAAGATATAGATATTAATATGTGTAATTAGATACTCAGAGAGATTCCTGCTTAGTACAAGTTCAGAACCAATGCTGAACTGTAAGTAAAAGCCACATGCATTGATGATGAGGAAGCCTTTAACTTCTATTCACTAGAATTGATACTTTCAGGAAGCAACTTTTTTTTTTGATAATTAAATTTAACAAGGAAACTTCATTCTTCAAAATAGGAAGAGAATAATGAGAATATCACAAAAATCTGATAGAAAGTAAGTTGCTCAGAGAAATTTCATTGTACTTAATTATCATTTTACAGGTCTAAATACCAACTATTTAGTGGAACAGTCTGGGCTTCAGACTTTTCACTGAATCACATAATAAAATGTTAAAGGGGGTTTCATGGAAGATAGATCTCCTCAGCTGAATCCAGGGACATCTGTTAAAAACAACAGGTAGCACTTGAATTAAGACTCCTGACTACTTATAAGACGAAGTACGAAACAGAATTACAACAGCAGCCTAAGGAAGCAGGAGCCACTCTGGCCACGACAGTGATGAAGTGGCTTTTTAGCAAGTGGAAAAGCATTTAATGAGGTCACAAAAATCATTACCTAATGTTGTTTCTGGAGCTTCAGAACTATGAACAACAGGTTCAAAGCTTGTAGCAGGAACTATCCAAAAACAACATGAACACAGGAAAGTTTAAACACTCATAGAAAGTCTTTAACTTTTCTTTCAAAATGTTAGCTCAAATGACAAGCAATTTTTTTAAACTTTTGAATTCACAGAAAGCTGTCTCTGTAGCTAGAAACAATTCCTTGCAGAAGGTAAGCACAACCTTCGAACTCTGCTATGAATCTTAGTATCATCAACATGAGGCTTTCCTAGGAAGGGTGTTTGATTTTCTGGTTCTAATATGAAAGCTGGGTTTGTTCAGGCGATATACAGGAAAAAAAATATGAAAGTAATGTTGCATTTCTGGGAAGCGGAAAAAAATTACTATGTTTATGTACTCTTGGCTATAATAAATAGATCACATACATTTAGATGTAGATATAGCCATAAATAACCAGAAGTGATTATGCCAATCTTGCTATAAATAAGAGACACCAAGAACCTCATCCAGGAAGCAACTGCTAACCATACCTCAATGCCTTGACTCTTAGGGAACATGAAGGATATTACTGCCCATCAGAGGCATTGCTCTGGGACATCACTGGGACAGACTGCTAGGGCTCATCCCTCAAACCATGGAATACCACATTTACCCAGTTTGGTCTGAGGTGCTTCAGGGCTTGGTGTGGTTTTAGGTCTGGGACGTGGACGGCGAACTCGTGATGTTTTAGAAGCTGAAGGAAGAAATGCTGGATTACTCTAGTGAAGGTGGTTTTGGAAATAACATTCTAGATTATCTAAACTATGTTACATTTTCTTGAAATTTAAGGCATATATTTTTAAGATTCAAATACTTTATCCTATTTTGTTAATTCTTTTATCACTGAAGATTCTTGAGAGGTAAAACTCACACATAAAAGAATCTTGTAAATCTGTAACTTTAAGAAAGGTAAGGACTATAATCAAATCGTAGGTGGTTCACACTAACAAATTTAAATATGTAAAAAAATCCATGGTACCAAAGAAATTGTTACGATTTAGTAGAGAGTACAAAGACATTACCAATTTGTTTTAAATTCAGCTTTAAATGTGATCACAGTTTAGGCAAAAGTATGTGACACAAATTCAAATCAAATTACATGGTAGACAGATATTCTGTCCATGCTTTCCTTTTAAAACCAACAGGTAGCTTCTTTTTAGAATCTTCAATACTCTTAATAAAAAGAAAAATAAAGTTGAAGAACAGCAAAGGATGATCAGACCGTCTTATGAAGCTGGTGATAATGTGATTATGATGATGATGGAATGGGTTGACAATGAGCAGGAGAAAAAGTGTTGAGGAACATAGAATATCATTACCTAATGTTGTTTCTGGAGCCTTGGTTCTAAGAGTGACAGGTTCAAGGACTGTAGAGAAAACTGGTCAAAAATAATAAAGTAAATGAGAGATTTTAAAAACTCATTTGAAGACTAATTGCAGATACTAACTACTATATATAAAATAGATAAACTACTATATATAAAAGATGCAATAGTTCTACTGTATAGCACAGGGAACTACATTCAATATCTTATAGTAACCTATAATGAAAAAGAATATGAAAATGAATATATGTATGTATTTGTATGACCAAAATATTATGCTGTACACCAGAAAACGACATATTGTAAACTGACTATACTTCAATAAAGTCAATTTTTAAGCTTCAGAACTGAGAGAAAAGAGACACACACTTGCTCTTTGCAAATTTGACCAAATTGTGGCTACTATCCATTAATCTCATAAATAGACATAGCATTGCACCTTGCTCAGTACCACTGTGGTCAGCAAGAATTGTAGATGTTTGATTAGCTGACTCTTGCTAGTATAAAGATTCTGATGGACAAGTCTTTTATACATTTATATAATATATACTTTCCTAACTCTACTAGAAAATGCATTTATCAGTCTACTATGCTTCTAAGCAAGTTGAGATAAATGTCCACTATTTTGTCTACTATTTCAATACTCATGTGTATAATAATGAGTTCATATGTTTGGACGGATAAGGAGCAATGTGACGAATAGAGTGTGGTCATCAAAACTTCAAAGTGGTCCCTGATTCGATAAACATAAAGAAACTCTGTCAAGCCCTGTTAGAGAAGGAGAAAGAGTCAGCCTACTCTCTCGTGAAAACCCATCATTTAAGTGTTCAAGACTTAGGCACACTTAAATATTTGACCATTAACTAAAAACATCATTCCCTGAAACAACAGATCCACAAAAATAATCACATAGATCCTAATCTGATAAAAAGTAACATGATCAAAGAAACATGGTATTATCACAATTGATGAGGAAAAAGCAAGTGATCAAAATAAGGGATAGATGGAAGTTCACGTTTGAAAGGAAGCTTAAAATAGCCAGTGTTGTTCTAACAAATGTACATGATCACATGACACAATGTTGAGCAGTTTCCTGGCAGTTGGACATCCTGAAATTAGTATATACCCAGTTCTCTTAAGTTCAACAGATAACTTGACACAGAGCTTAGCATAGTTGCAAGATGCAGGAGAACTTGTGGCTACAATGGTATGACAATGAGCAGGAAAAGCACTATTCGAAGATTTCTGGAGCTTCAGTTCTAGGAGTACCAGGTTCAAGATCTTTAGTAGGAACCAGTCAAAAGCAATAAAATAAACACTTGTGAAAAGTCAGCAAATTAAATCTCACCAGTAAAATATTGCTTCAATAGGTATATAACAATCTGAAATTTTTTTCTGAAATTACATACTTCTTATTTAAAGATTTGTTCACCTAAAGCTAGATAAATGTTCTTTTATGAGACAGTTTCATAGCCTACACAATCTGGTAAATATCTCAATAGAATCAACACGACATTCTCCTAGGTGTCTAAGCACCTAATTCCAATCACTGTAGAAAACTGACCTAGGAAACTTGTTTAAACATCTCACCAAATATATTCATGTAACTATTCTGGCAATTGCTGGCTTTTCTGTAGAAGTTTTAAGATAAAAGCACGTTTAGTTTTCATCACAAGAAAAAGATATATTTTTTCTATTCCTTTAATTTTGCATCTATATGAGATGATGGATCAAACTAAGTAAAGTTATTGTGGTAATCATTTCATGACGTATGTAAGTCAAATCATTATGCTGTATACCTTAAACTTCTAAGTGCTGTATGCCAATTAGATATCAATAAAACTGGAAGAAAAAAAATGGCATGTCTAGAGAAGCCTAGATAAAATAGCTTTTATGTTTGAAAGGAGGCATAGAAAAGAATTAAGCAAAGTGAACCTGGTAGAGCTTGTTGAGAATTCATACTTGGAAACAGGCTGAGACCTTGTTTGAGGCAAAGTTACTCAGCAAATCAGGATAAGGAACATCTAGTGTATGGAGCCCTGTAGAGCAACTCTCTGCTCTAATCATAAAAATGGGCACCCTGTATAGGTGGGAGAGACTGTCACAGGAGAGACCACTGATGCTTCTAGGGTCAGGTCCAGACTTCTGAGTCATACCTTCAAGGACTTTCCTCAGCTGCTCTAATGGACCCTTCCAAACTCAGTACTACCATCATCACTTAGAAGCAGAACCTCCCTTGTGCCAGAAGCCTGTCATCTCTGGTTGGTCTCTCTATCTCCTCTCTTTCTTTCTCTGTTCTTCTCCATGATTTTAAGACTCAACTACTTTCCAACTCTTTATTCCCATCCTTCACAAACTTTCCTCTCTTTAAGCTCAGAGATGCTTACAACCCCTGCAAAACACAGCTCAATTTGTGCAGACATACTGCCTTGGTTCAGTCTTTTAACATTTCACATCGGGGCGGGTTCTGAATCTGACGATACTACAGACTGAGAAGTAAACACAAGCTGCCTACTTCTGTGATATTGTCACAGCTGTCGATGGGCTGTGGGATGATGGAAGGCACTTCATCTTTGTTTCTTGAAACAAAAACACTTGGTTCCATTTAAGACACTCTGTCTTTAAGAATGGAATGAAATAAGAAAAAGTAAAAAAAACACACAGTAAGAGAGTAAGTCCTTAAGGATAAAGCACAAGGTATTCAGCTGCCACACAAGCCTCCACCATCATGTTCTCCTTTGCGACCTCACTGTGGGAGGCAGCAGCAGATCACTTTGTGAGTCTCCCCATAGACAGCTCGCCTGGGCTATCACTCTCACTACCAGCATCAACCCCAGACTCCCAAGAGCTGCAAGGACTCACTCCTTTAACAAGAAACCCACATTTACCCAGCTTGGCTTGAGGTGCCTCAGGAGTTGGTGTGGTTTTAGGTTTAGGACGTGGACGACGGGTCCGTTTTGATGTTTTAGAAGCTGAAGAGAGAAAACCTTCAGTTACTATGGAGTCTGTAGTTCAGAATCTATGGGTAGCATGACACGTGGCTCTAAATAATATAACTTACTACATTTCCTCCTATTTTAGGAAATGTGGCTTATAGACTTTTTAATTTAAAGCTTTCACCCTTATTATAATAGTATATATATATATTTACAATTGAAAGTTCATTGGGAGTGAGTCATATATAAAAGTAAGTTACTTATTCAAGAAGTGAAGAATCATTCGTAGAACTCTTCTTTGAATAAAAAAGATAAGAATCACTTCTAATATATTTTGGCAGTGGTGATAGCCAGGTACAAACTCTTTGACAGTTTACTAAAATCAGACCATGTAATTAACTAAAATGTCAGTTAAAGAACAAATACCAGATAGTTAAAAAAAAAAAAACAAAACAGTAGACCTTTAGATCCACAAAGAACCCCCCTGACAACATAACAGTTATTAGAGTCAAGAGAACTGCTTTAGAAATCCAGCTTTAACAAAACATTGGTTAAGAAACACATAAGATGATGAAAGCAATTTCAGATGGTTACATGTACAACAGTTGACCTGAGTTAGGTTCATGCGTGGTTCTCTTAAAAACAAGGGATGCCTTATTTTAAGAGTCAGAGTCTTCAGTGTTTTTAAGATGAAGAATATAACGGAGTGACAATATAACGGAGCTTATGAAGCAAAAGAATTTGTAGCTATGATGTTGATGGAATGAACCTGACAATGAGAAGGAAAAGCACTTACTGAGGATCAGAATGTGTTATTACCTTTTGTTGTCACCCAAGCCTCAGTTCTGAACGTAACAGGTTCGAAGTCTGCAGTGGGAACTGACCAAAAGTATTACAAATAAGCCAAGTGATTGTTTTAAATAAAAGAAAACTCAAAACATTTACTTCAAAAAGAATCTCAAGTTTCTAGTACTACATAGCAACTTTTAAAAACAGTTAAACTAGAAAAGTAAACAGTTGATTTCCTAAAATTTGGCCATACCTAAGTCAGGTATCTATTTTCTTATTCCTCCATCTTTGATTATTTGATTTTAATTAATAAGCCCAAGTGGGATGTGTGGTTATTGCTAAGAACTTACCTTTGGAAAGAGACTGAGCTCCTTTTATATCATCTTTTATCATAAAATATTTTTTGAAGACAAAAATCACCTTTTAATTTAAGAAATAAAGATTAGGAATGATAAAGTCTCACAGAGGAGCCTGATTGGGCAACAAAAAGGTTAAGAACTGGTGCTCAATTTGAATGGATAATGAAGGAAGGTCTCACTAAATCTGAGATTCATAATTTAATCTTTCAATCTTTGGTACCTGTTCCATATTAACTAGTAAAATAAGAACATATTATTACCGAAATAGAAACAAAACAACAAAATACTATGCAAGTAGGGAAAAGGTAGAAACATAGATGGGCAGTGAATGGATCCTCTTGGCCTTATGAGAGCTATTAATGGCTTTATCTGTCTAGATAAGAAGTAGATCTGTGATAAGTTTGAAAACCAGTTTTACCAAAAACACTGCTGCAATGAAACACAGAATGGCACTATTTCAAATAGGCTACATGGCAAATAAGAATCCTGAAGTAAGTTCCTGCAGGACTTGTTCTATGAAAAACAGCTGGTAACTTATGAGTTTTCATAATTTTAAGAGGAAAATAGATGAACGACCACAAACAATAAAAGCACTGTCACACGAAGCAAGATGAAACCCTGGGTCTGACAATAAGCAGGATAAAGCTTGTTGAAAACACAGTGTCATTACCTAATGCTGTTCCTGGGGCCTCTGGTCTAAGAGTGACAGGTTCAAGGTCTGTGGGAACTGACCAAAAAATAATAACAGTAAATCAAAGAGATTTAAAAATACATGAAAACTTAAAACATTCACATCCCAACAAAACTTGCTTGTGTATCATCCTTTCTACAGAAACAAAGAAACAAAAAATAATTGAGAGAAAGAGTAGATGACTGTTCTTTGAAGATTTGGCCAAACTATAGTCATGGTCAGTCTTAGGCTTAGCCTTGGAACTATCTCGAGGATCTTAAACATAAAATTCTCCTAGTTTTTAGCTAATGGATTATAATTAATATGGAAAACTCTATCCTGGAAAATATTTTTAGGCATTTACCTAACAGTGAGAAAAGAAACTCTCTTTAAAATAATCTGATCAACCAGTACTCCTGTAGAAGCTGAAAATGAGCACTTACTGTTTTCAAGTAAACATGGGCACAACAGACAGTGTAAGTTTGAAACAGACGTAAGAATTACTGGTTGAAGTAGACTCTGCTGATCTTGCCAAGAATTCATCTATGGAAAGAGTCTGAGACCTCTGCCCAAACCAAGGCACATAAAAGAGCAGGATAAAGATGGTTACTCAGGCTGTAAAACTCAGTAGAGCACCTCTCTGGCCTAAGACCAGAAAAAGTGGAAATCAAAGACAGTTGCTGTCTCTGTGTCAAACCTAAATTCCTGAATCAGGTCCTCAAAATCCTCTTTCAACTGATCAAATGGACCCATCCCAATGCAGCATCATCAACGGCCATGTTTTGACCACCTGAAGTAGGACAGTCTGTTCTGGGCACCCCCCGCCCCAGCCCCTAACCACCACATGTCCTGTCCTGCCCTGGTCCACGTTTCCCTCCACTCATTCAAATTCTGTAGTGGGCCCCAAGTCCAAGGTCCAAGTCCAGTCCACTTTGATCTTTCCCTTCATATCGTGCAAACATATTCTCAACGTTACTGTTTTAGAACTAAAGTAAGTCTCCTACAGCTAGCACATCACCCACAGATGCCAATATTGGTCCAGGAATATGCAAGGGACTTACAATTTGTTTATTCACTTGAACTGAATCTACAGGCTCTGCTAAAGAAGTTTTACCTTTAAGATGCAAGTGGAATTCGACAGTAAGAAATATACTAAATGTATATCAAAGAAGACTCTCACATGGAAAGAATAAGGTATTCTGGTACCAACTGTATCTCATCCAGTCATATTCTCCCAGACACCTGGGTAGAGGAGACATCACTGATGCCACCGCATGACGTCACGCTTAGAGAGAATAAGAGCTTGGCACTGCTTTGGGTTCTCACTGGGACAGGCTACTAGGGCTCACCCTTAAACCAAGGAATCACACATTTACCCAGTGTGGTCTGAGGTACTTGAGTGCTCCAAGTGGCTTTAGGTCTGGGATGTGGACAAAGAGGTCTTTGCGATGCTTTGGTAGCTAAAGAAAGAATAGCCTTTGTTATTCTATGTCTTATGTCTCTGGATGCTAAAGGAGAGGTTTTTCCAAACCCTATTAGATTTTTCAAAGTTCCATGAAATTGTAGTTTAAAAGTTTCACTCCTTTTACGCCAAAGCATCTTGGTTTTATCAGAGGGTACTTTGGAGGCAAACTCATGAATATAGTCAAGTTACTCATTCAAGGCATGAAAATTAGCACTTGTAATGAGATACACATAGAACTTCCTCATTGGGAAAAATGATTAAGAAGGAAGACTCAGTTCTGGTGCAAGGGGAGGGGAAGAGAGGGTCACACTAAGGAAAAGGCTTACAATTTAAAATTTCAGAATTGGATAATTTCCTATCTATCAAAGTAGTAGTAAAACACATCAGTACGTAAAACACCAACGAAGAAACAAACATACCATGCAAACAGTTTTTTAAAAGTCTAGAAACTTAGATGTGCAAAGGAGCTTAAGAAAAGCTATTATTGCTGGTCAGCTTAGGTCAGAAATAGATCCCAATTTGCTGTAAACTCAGCTTTAACACAAAACACTGTTCAACGAAGCACAAGACAATGTGACAATGTCAAATGCGCTACGTGGCAGGTAAATGTTTTGAACTCAGCTCATGCCTGCTCTCGTAAAAACAGGAAACTTGTTTTTAAGAGGCTTCCGCACTCTTCAGATGAAGAAAGTGACTGAATGGCAATGAAGGATGGTCATCGCGTGAAAGAGGAAAAGCTACATGATGGGGATGGAGACTTAGTGGACCTACGAGCAGAAGTACCAGGGAGGGGCACAGGGTCATTACCTAGTGCTGTCCCAGAGGTCTCCGTTGTAAAAGTAACAGGTTCAAGGTCTGTAACAGGAATGTAATAAACAAAAGAGTTCAATCTTTAGTGTATGAAGAGCCATATTGTTCACTTCAAAATGAATCCTGCCACTGTAACATTGCCTCTAGAATAACCTTTAAAATTTTTTTGAATGAAAGGTGTTAGGGACTGAGTTGTGTCTTCCCAAAATCTATGTTGAAGCCCTAACTCCCAAGGTGACTATATTTGGAAATAGGGCCTCTGAAGATGCAGTTAAGGTTAAATGAGGTCATAAAGGTGGGGCCCTAAGCCAACAGGACTAATGTCCTTAGAAGAGGGAGCGACACCCAGGATGTGCATATGCAGAGAAAATGCCAGGGGAGGACACAGTAAGATGGTAGCCACCTATAAGCCAAGGAGAGAGGCCTCAGGAGAAATTAAACCTGCTAATACCCTGATCTTCCAGCCTCCAGAGCTGTGAGAAATAGATTTCTTCTGTTTCAGCTCCCTAGTCTATGACATTTTGGTACGGCAGCTCTTGCAAACTAACAGAAAAAGAAATCAATTGTTTTGCTCACACTTGCCCAAACTTCAGTAAGGGGTTTCTTCATCTTACGAGATAGTAATTACCTTTGGTCTCTGTTTAGCAGCACAAGAGGAAAACAGTTCCTGTAGTTAGTGCTTGATGATCTGAATCTACTGTGGTAGACTTTAGGATAATTTTAGGTATTTGCTTAAATACATTTCTAACAAACCTCAAGAAGCATATGAAAAACTAACCTATACTTCTGTGGATGCTGAATTTAAAAAATCTTCTATGTATATCAAATAATGGTTGCAGAAGAAGTTCCCAAAGAACCAAGCAGACATTACACTAATAGCCAAAAATAGCTATGATAATCTTGCTGAGAAAATTCAGCTTTGGAAAGATCTTGTGACTTCTGTCCAAACAAGAAGACTAAGTAAGGGGCAGCCGCTCATCCTGTGGCATCCAGTGAAGCATGTGTCCACTCTCAGTGCAGCAAACATTATCCAAGTGTGGGAAGAAGAGGTTTCTGATGCTCATTAAGAACAACATCAATCTCATTCAACTTCCCACATTGTCATTCAAATGCATCATCCCAACAAAAATGTTTTGCCTGGCACTTAGAAGAAGCAGGAACTCTGCCCACCTCCGGCTGCATGTACATACATCCTATTATTTCATCTTTGCTCATGCTCACCTCTCCACTTGTGCAAATTCTGATATGATTTCAAGGCCCAAACTCCTTCCCTGATGTATTGAAATCCATATTGACTTTACTTCTTTAAGACCTGCTATAGAGGTATGAGATGGAAGAATTTGGGGTCCCTCAATCACCAATTAGGGAAGAACTACAGGCACCCATTTTGGATTACACATGAGTTAGAAGTAAAATATTAAATACTGTCCATTTGAAAAAAAGGATTTAACAAGTCTAACATTTAATGTTTAGGTACCTAAGAAAAACCTTGATTTTTGAAAACACACCCTGCCGTATTTTCATTCTCTAGGCTTTTCATGCAGTAAAATAATTGTGCTCAACTATCCTGCACACTGAAAAGTGTAACACATCCCCCACTACCTAGAATCAGAGAGAAGATTATGTCTCTTCCAAACATGAACTCCCTGTGAAGCCAAAAATCATTTCACGATTCCCTCACTAGCGGTACGTGGTGGTACATTTTCAACCAGTGACAGGCTACCAGGCTCCTTAAACCAAAAACCCTCCTTTGGTCTGGTGTGGTCTCAGCTAGATGTGGGCTTGGTATGGTTTTAACTTTGTGTTGTGAATGATACGTTCATTGGCATGTTTTTGCAAGTAGAACATAAACTTAGATACTTTAAAGCTTAAGCTTCTGCAAATTATAGGTTTTTCAAAAAAAATCTTCTTTAAGTTCTCCAAAACTTGATCAATTTTCCTTAGTTTGAGGAAATGTATCTTTATAGTTTGCAAGTTTGCCTCTACCATGCTATTGTATCTTCCTCTGTTATTGAAGGTATTTAGGGGACAAAGTTGACATATAAAATGAAGTTATTAATTCAGATAGCCAAGAATGATTTTTATCACATCCTAGAGTTCCCTGACTGCATTTAAAAGGGTAAGAATCATTTCTAAACTATAGAGGAGGGTAAAGGGGAATCAGATTCATCTTAAGAATGGGGCTTACCATGAAAACTTATTAGCCTTCATCACATTATCTGTTAGAAAATTCACTATAAATGTATTATCAAATGTTGACAAAACAACAAAAAAGTAGGCAGATTAAAAACAAAAGGCAGGTGTACAAAGAATATGAAGAGACTTCCCTGTCACAAACTGGTTAGCACAGATCAGGATCAGGGTTCTCCTAAACAGATAAAATTTATCTTAACAGAGAACACTGGTTGAGCTCAGAGCACTAAATAACATGAAAAAAAATTTAAATAAATTCACAAGGCGGGTAAATATCCCAAACTAGCTCCAGGGCTGGCTCCCTTTAGAATAAGAGGTAACCTGTTTATGCATGTTTAACTTGCAATAATGTAACTGAACAGCGGTGGAGTGGAAAGAGCAGAGGGTTAGGCAACGAGCAGAAAAAGTACTTGCTGAAGGTCAGAAAGCAGCATTACCAAATGCTGTCGCTGGAGCCTCTTTTATAGGGGTAACTGGTTCAAAGACTGTAGCCGGAACTGACCAAAAAAAAAAAAAAAAAACAATGAATGTTAAACATTTACACAATCTCAGAGGTACATGGTGTATCTGCACACAGGTACCAATTTATCCCTTAGGAGGGGCTGTCTATGTACTCAGATAACTGTCCCTGAGAAGTGCCCTAGAAGTTCTTCATTCTGTGATGATGCTCATCTAAGTAATGGACCAAAGTAGACCTACCCATCTTGCCAAAAACTCCTCTTTGGAAAGAGACCATGAACTTGGCCCATCTGGGGTCCTTAAGAGAACAAGGCAAGGGGCAGCCATTCATTCTGTGATGCAGCCGTATGCCTCTGTCCCTCCCCAAGGGAAAGTGTACCCAGTATGGACACTGATGATGCTCATGTGAAACCCAAAGTTCTAAGATCAATATTAAAAATTACTTTCAACTGGTCCTATGAACCTTCTGAGCTGTAGGGGCTTCAATAAAGTATTCTGATCAGCACTTATAAACCTGGTAGCTTTTATCGGTCAGGGAAGATTCTGTCTCCCTTCACTGGTCCGTCTCCTCTAATGTCCTGTCTTTCTGACACTACTCATCCTTCATCCTCTAGTTACCAAATTTAGTGATTTCAATGCTCAAGTCCTTCCAAACTATTCTGGCCAACCCGGACTGTTTCTTTAAACCACGAATCAAACTATGGCCCTGAGGCCAAATCTTGCCTTGTTTTCATACAGCACACTTCCCTTCCATGTTTAAGTGATTGTTAAAAAAAAAAAAAAGAAAAGAAAAAAAAGAGAAAAATATGTGTCAGAGACTATTTGGGTCACAAATCCCCAGTATTGACTATCTTGCCCTTTACAGACAATACTTGCCAACTCCTGCCCTAGGGCTGTACCATGAGTTATACACCACAAATGCATCACCCTGCAGATAAGTATTTTTAACTAAGTTCCAACTTGACTCTCTTAAAAATCGATGAGTTGTTATTACTCTTCAATATATTAAACAGTAACAGAATGACAATAGACAAGAACACAAGAGTCTTGTGAAGCAGGAGAAGATGAGCTTATGATGGTGATGAAATGATGAAATGGGTCTGAAATGAGCAGAAGCAGATGCTGACGGACATAATGTGTCATTTACCTACTGTCGTCCCAGGAGCCTCGGTCCTAAGAATACCTGGTTCAGGGATTGTGGCAGGAACTGATCAAAAGTAATCAAAGAAATCAAAGAGATTTTTGTGAATGCATGGAATGTCAGCAAAGTCATCCTACCGGTAACAATAATGCTTCTAAGGGAGAAGGGGGAGGGGGAGGATGGATGACACACAAAAGCTGTAACACCAAGAGGCAGGAACTCTGGAGGGGGGGGAAGGGGTGGTGATGGGGACGAGGAGGTTATTCTGGGGTCTGTCCTCCACACATAGAACAGAGCTGAAAAGAAGCCCATACTCTACTCACTAGGTGACTAAGTCCTTAGTGAAAACAGTGGCATTTAATACATTAAGGTGAGAAACAACCTCTCAGATTGTGGTATCACAGTGGACTCGGCATCTCCAGTGCTAAGCAGAGCAAAAGCATGGGCCTGGCTAGAAGTAAGGATCACTGAAGCCCACTGGATCTCACTTGAGCTCTTGAGTAGACATCCCAGCCCCCTTTAATTCACCCTACAGGCCTTACCAACAGGCGCACATCAACAAGTCATCCTCTGTCTGGGACGCCGGCTTCCTTCAGCACATTCCCTGTTTATTGAGTCTTGTTGCCTCATCCTTCCACTCATCCAAATTCTGTACTAATTTCTCCTAATTATCCTGGATCTTTTCCCTCTCCAAGTACTTATTCTACTTCTAGCATAAGATTTGGACTATTTGAGACATTATCTTACATTTGTATCAACATGCTGCCTTATGCTATTTTCTACCTGTTTACAAAAGATACAGCTTTTGTTTACAACTATAGCACAAAATGATAGGGAAAGAAAACATAATGCCTACTTTTGATGTGTCTCCCAGCTGCCTATATGGTTATGTGGATATAGAAGGGTTTAATAGTAAGAGTACGTTTTACCATTAAGAATGTATAGTATAAAGACCGGTATCAATTATGTGCTTAGAATTTAGGGTCCCAACTGAGGTAGAGGCTTGGATTCCTTAACCCAGAAACCACATATTTACCCAGTTTGGTCTGAGGTACTTCTGGATGGGGTGTGGTTTTAGTTTTGGGACGTGGACGACGGGGTCTCTTTGTTGTTGTTGTTGTTGGCGCTGAAGGAAGAAAATTTAGGATTAATATGGTGCTGATGGCTCCATTAACTTGAATAGAATGATGTAACATGGCTCTAAGCTTTCTAAAACTGGCCGGAGTTTCATTGAGTGGAGACAGCTTTGTTACTTCAGTTTGATATGTTCCTCTTTAACAGATTGAAAGGTGTTCCTTTATAATTAAGAATACTTTAGACATTAAGAGTTACATTAAAGTTACGTTTAAGATGATTGTGAAGCCACAAATTTCTTTACAGTTGCTCCCTGGGGGTGTATGGTGGTACATTTTCAGCCAGTGACAGGCTATCAGGCTTCTCAAACCAAGGACCCTGCTTTGGTCTGGTGTGGTCCCAGCTACACCTGGACTTGTGGTGGTTTTAGGTTTGTGTTGTGAATTATACGTCCATTGGGAAGTTTTTGGAAGTAGCGACGATAAAGTTTAGTTCCTTAAAGCTTATGCTTCTTCAAATATTAGGTTTTTTAAAAAAAAATCTTTAAGTTCTCCAAAGCTTGGTAGATTTCAGTCTGCTTCAGGAAATGTAAGTTCCTAGTCTGAAAAGTTTGCCCCTACCCTGCTGCTGTATCTTCCTTTCATATTGGAAGTATTTTGGGGACAAAGTTGACATATAAAATGAAGTTAATTCAGAAAGTCAGAATTGGTGTTTTTATCACATTCTAGATGTCTCTGACTGCATTAAAAAGGTTAAGAACCATCTAAACTATGGTGGAGGGTAAGGGCAGTTAGATTCACCTTAAGGGAGGAGCTACTATGTAAACTTATTAGACTTGATCACATTCTCTGTTAGACAATTCACTGAAAACATACCACCTGAATATTAACAAAAGAACAAAAAAATGAGGCAGATAAAAAAAGGCAGCTATACAAAGGATATGAAAAGAGACTTCCCTGCCATGGGCTGGTTAGCACAGATCATGATCAGGGTTCTCCTAAATAGATAAAATTTACCTCAACAGAAAACTCTAGTGGAGCTAACAACATTAAATGACATGAAAAATTTTTAAATAGGTTAAAAGGGTGGGTAAATATAGATCCAGGCATAGATTTCTAGTTTTTAAAACAATAGGTATCTCACTTTATGCATGTTTAACTCACAAGAAAAAGAACGTAACTGAACAGCAATGCAGTGGAAAGAGCAGAAGTTTGGCAACGAGCAGAAAAAGCACTTGCGGAAGGTCAGAAAGCGGCATTACCAAATGCTGTCGCTGGGGCCTCTTTTATAGGAGTAACTGGTTCAAAGACTGTAGCTGGAACTGACCAAAAATAACAACAGTAAAAAATGAAATGTTAAACATTTATACAATCTCAGAGGGACATGGTGTATCTGCTCTCGGGTACCAATTTATCCCTTAGGAAGGGTTGTCTTTGTACTCAGATAACTGTCCCTGAGAAGTGCCCCAGAAGTTCACATTCTGTGATGATCCCCGTCTAAGTAATGGGCCAAAGTAGACATACCCATCTTGCCAAAAACTCATCTTTGGAAAGAGATCATGAACTTGGCCCATCTGGGGTCCTTAAGAGAAGACGATAAGGGGCAGCCATTCATTCTGTGGTGCAGCCGTATCCCTCTGCCTTACCCCAGGGAAAGCGTATGGGGTATGGATACTGATGATGCTCACGTGAAACCCAAAGTTCTAAGTCCAGTAGTAAAATTCACTTTTCAACTGGTTCTATGAACCCACTGAGATGCAGGAGTGTCAATAAAATATTCTGATTAGTACTTAGAAACCTGAGAGCCTTTATCAGTCAGAGAAGCCTCTGTCTCCCCTCACTGGTCTCCTCTCATGTCCTGTCTTTCTGATATATTTCATCCTTCATTCTCTGGTTACCAAATATAGAGTGACTTCATGGCTCAAGTCGTTCCTAACTCTTCTGGCCAACCCTGACTGTTTCTTTAAACCAAACATTGACAGACTCTGGCCCTGAGGCCAAAACTTGCCCATGGCTTGTTTTCATACAGCCCATTTCTATCTTTAATTTGTTGTTTAAAAAAAAAAAAAAAGAGAAAAAATGCATCAGAGACTATTTGGGCCTCAAATCCCCAATATTGACTATCTTGCCCTTTACAGACAATACTTGCCAACTCCTGCCCTAGGGCTGTACCATGAGTTATACACCACAAATATATCACCCTGCAGATACATATTCTTAACTAAGTTCCTACTTGACTCTCTTAAAAACCAATGAGTTTTTTTTCTAACACTTTTCAATACATTAAGAGGTAAATAAGTGACAATTGACAAGAACACAAGATTCTCAAGAAGCAGAAGATGAGGTTATGACGGTGATGAAATGGGTCTGAAATGAGCAGAAGCAGATGCTGACAGACATATTGTGTCATTACCTACTGTCGTCCCAGGAGCCTCGGTCCTAAGAATACCTGGTTCAGGGATTGTGGCAGGAACTGATCAAAAGTAATCAAAGAAATCAAAGAGATTTTTGTGAATGCATGGAATGTCAGCAAAGTCATCCTACCGGTAACAATAATGCTTCTAAGGGAGAAGGGGGAGGGGGAGGATGGATGACACACAAAAGCTGTAACACCAAGAGGCAGGAACTCTGGGGAAGGGGGTGGTGATGGGGACGAGGGGGTTATCCTGGGTTCTGTCCTCCACACATAGAACAGAGCTGAAAAGAAGCCTAGACGCTACTAAGAGACTAAGTCCTTAGTGAAAACAGTGGCATTTAATATATTAAGGTAAGAAACATCATCTCATATTGTGGTATCATATTCTAGGCATTCTTCATATTCTAGGCATCTTCAGTTCTAAGCAGAGAAAAAGCAGGGGACTGGGTAGAAGTAAGGATCACTGACGCCCACTGGATCACACTTGAGCTCTTAAGTGGACATCCCAGCCCCCTTTAATTCACCCTACAGGCCCATTCAATAGATGTGTATCAACAAGTCACCCTCTGTCTGGGACACCAGCTTCCTTCAGCACATTCCCTGTTCCCTCATCCCTCCACTCATTCAGATTTTGTACTGATTTTTTCCTAATTATCTGTGATCTTTTCCTGCTCCAAATACTGCACTTCTAGCATAAGCATTTGGACTACTTGAGAAATCATCTTACATTTGTATCAATGTGCTGCCATATGTTATTTTCTACCCGTTTATACCAGAAAGGCTTTTGTTTACAACTATAGTAGGAAATGGTAGGGAAAGAAAACATAATGCCTACTTCTATGTATCTCACAGCTGCTAATATGGTTATGAGGATACAGAAGGGTTTACTAATGAGAGTGGCTTTTACTATTAAGGGATATATAACATAAAGACCTGTACCAATTATGTGCTTAGAATTTAGGGTCCCAACTAAGGTAGAGGCTTGGATTCCTTAACCCAGAAACCACATATTTACCCAGTTTGGTGTGAGGTACTTCTGGACGGGGTGTGGTTTTAGCTTTGGGACGTGGACGACGGGGTCTCTTTGTTGTTGTTGTTGTTGGCGCTGAAGGAAGAAAATTTAGGGTTAACATGGTGCTGACGGCTCCGTTAACTCTGAGCGAGTGGTGTAACTGGGCTCTAAGCTTTCTAAGACTGGCCGGAGTTTCCTTGATCGGAGACAACTTTGGTTCTTGGGTTTGTACTTTTCCTCTTTAGTATTCTGATAGGTTTTCTTTTATAACTGGGAATTGTCTAGAGATTAAAAATTACATTAAAAAAAGTTCAAGATCACTGTGAAGCCAAAAATCACTTCACCATTCGCTCCCTGGGGGTGTATGGTGTTACATATTCAACCAGTGACAGGCTACCAGGCTTCTCAACCCAGGAGCCTGCTTTGGTCTGTTGCATCTCAGCCACACCGGCACATGGAGTGGTTTTAAGTATGTGTTGTGAATGATATGTCCACTGGGATGCTTTTGCAAGTAGAAAAAGATAAAGTCTAGTTACTTTAAAGCTTACACTTCCGCAAACTACAGGTTTTTAAAAAAAACTTTAAGTTTTCCAAAGCTTGATAGATTTTCCTCTGTTTCATAAAATGTATCTTTCTCAACTGAAAAGTTTGCCCCTACCGTGCTATTACACCTTCCTTTGGTTTTGAGGCATTGTGGGGACAAAGCTGACATATAAAATGAAGTTATTAATTCAGATAGTCAAGATTGGCATTTTTATCATGCTCTAGAGGTCTCTGACTGCATTAAAAAGTTAATCATTTCTAAACTAAGGTGGACAGTAAGGGGGAGTCAGATTCAACTTAAGGATGGTGCTTACTATTTAAACTTCTTAGCCTTGATCACATTGTCTTTTAGACAATTCACTGAAAACATATTACCCAAATGTTTAACTTAACAACAACAACAACAAAAAACAGATAGAGAAAAAAGACAGGTGTACAATGGATGGGTAAAAAGTACCCTGTCACAGGCTGGATGGCACAGATCAGGATCAGGGTTCTCCTAAACACATAAAATTTACCTGACAAGAGAATTCTGGTTGAGCTAAGAACATTAAGTGGCATGAAAAAAAATTTAAATAACTTAATAGGGCGTAAGTATCCCCAACTATATCTGGGCCTGGCTCCCTTTAGAACAAGAGGTAACTTGCTTTATGCATGTTTAACTCATAAGATAATTTAACTGAACTGCAATGGAGAGGCAAGAACAGAAGTTTGGTAAAGAGCAGAAAAAGCACTTGCGGAAGGTCAGAAAGCGGCATTACCAAATGCTGTCGCTGGAGCCTCTTTTATAGGAGTAACTGGTTTAAAGACTGTAGCAAACTGACTGATAATAATAATAATTAAAATATAAAGTGTTACACATTTATACAGTCTCAGAGGGACGTGGTTTATCCGCACTCAGGTACCATTTATTCCTTAGGAGGGGTTGTCTTTATACTCAGACAACTGTGCCTGGGAAGTGTCCCGGGAGTTCTTCATTCTGTGATGATGCTTGTCTAAGTAGTGGACCAAAGTAGACCTACCCATCTTGCCAAAAACTCATCTTTGGAAAGAGATCATGAACTTGGCCCAACTAGGGTTCTCAACTGAACAAGATAAGGGGCAGCCATGCGGTCTGTGGCGCAGCCGTATCCCCCTGTTCCTCCCCAAGGAAAAGCCGACCAGGTGTGGATACTGACGATTCTTATGTAAAACTCAAAGTTCTAAGTCCAACAGGAAAAATTCCTTTTAAACTAGTCCTATGAACCCTGAGCTGCAGGAGCTTCAGTAAAAATGTTTCGATGAGCATGTAGAAGCCTCAGAGCCTTTTATCAGTCAGAGAAACCTCTGTCTCCCCTCACTGGTCTCCTCTCATGTACTGTCTTTCTGACCTTCTTCAGTCCCCATCTCCTAGTCAACCAAATCTATGGTGATTTCAATGCTCAAGTCCTTCCTAACTCTTCTGGCCAACCCTGACTGTTTCCTTAAACCAAACATTGACAGACTCTGGCCCTGAGGCCAAATCTTGTCCATGGCTTGTTTTCATACAGCCCATTTCCATTTCTAAGTGGTTGTTAAAAAGAAAAACCAAAAGAAAAAAATGTGCATCAGAGACATTTTGGGCCACAAAGCCCCCAATATTGACTGTCTTGCCCTGTACAGACAATACTTGCCAACTCCTGCCCTAGGGCTGTACCATGAGTTATACACCACAAATGCATCACCCTGCAGATACATATTCTCAACTAAGTTCCTACTTGACTCTCTTAAAAACAAATGAGTTGTTTTTTTAACACTTTTCAATACATTGAGAGGTAAATAAGTGACAATTGACAAGTTCACAAGATTCTCATGAAGCAGGAGAAGATGAGGTTATGACAGTGATGAAATGGGTCTGAAATGAGCAGAAGCAGATGCTGACGGACATAATGTGTCATTTACCTACTGTCGTCCCAGGAGCCTCGGTCCTAAGAATACTTGGTTCAGGGACTGTGGCAGGAACTGATCAAAAGTGATTAAAGAAATCAAAGAGATTTTTGTGAATGCATGAAATGTCAGCAAAGTCATCCTACCGGTAACAATAATGCTTCTAAGGGAGAAGGGGGAGGGGGAGGATGGATGACACACAAAAGCTGTAACACCAAGAGGCAGGAACTCTGGAGGGGGGGGAAGGGGTGGTGATGGGGACGAGGGGGTTATTCTGGGGTCTGTCCTCCACACATAGAACAGAGCTGAAAAGAAGCCCATACTCTACTCACTAGGTGACTAAGTCCTTAGTGAAAACAGTGGCATTTAATACATTAAGGTGAGAAACAACCTCTCAGATTGTGGTATCACAGTGGACTCGGCATCTCCAGTGCTAAGCAGAGCAAAAGCATGGGCCTGGCTAGAAGTAAGGATCACTGAAGCCCACTGGATCTCACTTGAGCTCTTGAGTAGACATCCCAGCCCCCTTTAATTCACCCTACAGGCCTTACCAACAGGCGCACATCAACAAGTCATCCTCTGTCTGGGACGCCGGCTTCCTTCAGCACATTCCCTGTTTATTGAGTCTTGTTGCCTCATCCTTCCACTCATCCAAATTCTGTACTAATTTCTCCTAATTATCCTGGATCTTTTCCCTCTCCAAGTACTTATTCTACTTCTAGCATAAGATTTGGACTATTTGAGACATTATCTTACATTTGTATCAACATGCTGCCTTATGCTATTTTCTACCTGTTTACAAAAGATACAGCTTTTGTTTACAACTATAGCACAAAATGATAGGGAAAGAAAACATAATGCCTACTTTTGATGTGTCTCCCAGCTGCCTATATGGTTATGTGGATATAGAAGGGTTTAATAGTAAGAGTACGTTTTACCATTAAGAATGTATAGTATAAAGACCGGTATCAATTATGTGCTTAGAATTTAGGGTCCCAACTGAGGTAGAGGCTTGGATTCCTTAACCCAGAAACCACATATTTACCCAGTTTGGTCTGAGGTACTTCTGGATGGGGTGTGGTTTTAGTTTTGGGACGTGGACGACGGGGTCTCTTTGTTGTTGTTGTTGTTGGCGCTGAAGGAAGAAAATTTAGGATTAATATGGTGCTGATGGCTCCATTAACTTGAATAGAATGATGTAACATGGCTCTAAGCTTTCTAAAACTGGCCGGAGTTTCTTTGAGTGGAGACAGCTTTGTTACTTCAGTTTGATATGTTCCTCTTTAACAGATTGAAAGGTGTTCCTTTATAATTAAGAATACTTTAGACATTAAGAGTTACATTAAAGTTACGTTTAAGATGATTGTGAAGCCACAAATTTCTTTACAGTTGCTCCCTGGGGGTGTATGGTGGTACATTTTCAGCCAGTGACAGGCTACCAGGCTTCTCAAACCAAGGACCCTGCTTTGGTCTGGTGTGGTCCCAGCTACACCTGGACTTGTGGTGGTTTTAGGTTTGTGTTGTGAATTATACGTCCATTGGGAAGTTTTTGGAAGTAGCGACGATAAAGTTTAGTTCCTTAAAGCTTATGCTTCTTCAAATATTAGGTTTTTTAAAAAAAAATCTTTAAGTTCTCCAAAGCTTGGTAGATTTCAGTCTGCTTCAGGAAATGTAAGTTCCTAGTCTGAAAAGTTTGCCCCTACCCTGCTGCTGTATCTTCCTTTCATATTGAAAGTATTTTGGGGACAAAGTTGACATATAAAATGAAGTTAATTCAGAAAGTCAGAATTGGTGTTTTTATCACATTCTAGATGTCTCTGACTGCATTAAAAAGGTTAAGAACCATCTAAACTATGGTGGAGGGTAAGGGCAGTTAGATTCACCTTAAGGGAGGAGCTACTATGTAAACTTATTAGACTTGATCATATTATCTGTTAGACAATTCACTGAAAACATACTACCCAAATGTTTAAACAACAACAACAAAAACAGGCACATAAAAAAAGAGGCTGGTGTACAAAGGATGTATACAGCAACTTCCCTGTCATGGGCTGATTAGCACAGGTCAGGATCAGAGTTCTCCTAAACAGATAAAATTTACCTTAACACAAACCTCTGCTTTAGCTAAAAATAGTAAGTGGCAGTGAAAATTTTTAAGCAATTTAAAGGTGAGGAAAATATCCCTTGCTAGATCCAGGTATGGCTCTCTTTAGTACTAGAGGTAACTTTTTTTTAATGCATGTTTGACTCACAAGAAAAAGAACATAACTGAACAGCAATGGAGTGGAAAGAGCAGAAGTTTGGCAACGAGCAGAAAAAGCACTTGCTGAAACCAGAAAGCGGCATTACCAAATGCTGTCGCTGGGGCCTCTTTTATAGGAGTAACTGGTTCAAAGACTGTAGCTAGAACTAACCAAAAAGAAAAGAAATGTTAAACATTTATACAGTCTCAGAGGGACCCGGTTTATTTGCACTCAGGTATCATTTATCCCCTAGGAGGGGTTGTCTTCGTACTCAGATAACTGTCCCTGAGAAGGGCCCCGGAAGTTCACATTCTGTGATGGTCCTCGTCTAAGTAATGGACCAAAGTAGATGTACCCATCTTGCCAAATACTCCTCTTTGGAAAGAGACCATGAACTTAGCCCAACTAGGGTCCTTAAGAGAGGCAGCCATTTGGTCCGTATCCTTCTGTCCCTCCACCAGGGAAAGCCTACCGGCTATGGATACTGATGATTCTCCTATGAAAGTCAAAGTCCTAAGTCCAACAGGAAAAATTCCTTTTCAACTAGTCCTGTGAGCCCAGTCAGCTACAGGAGCTTCAATGTTCTGATGAGCATGTAGAAGCCCGAGATCGTTTATCGGTCAGAGAAGACTCTGTCTGCCCTCACTAGTCTCCTGCCACTTCTTGTCTTTCAGACCTTCTTCATCCCCTATCCTGCAGTCAAACAAACCTATAGTGATTTCGTGCTCAAGTCTTTCCTAACTATGCTGGCCCACGCTCATTATTTCTTCAACCCAGGGGTTGACAAACTATGGCTCAGAGGCAAAATCTTGCCCATAGTTTGTTCACATATTTCCCATTTACATTTTTAAGTGTTCATTCTAAAAACAAAGGGAAATGAGAGAAAAATGTGTTGAGAGACTGTCTGGGCCACAAAGCCCCCAGTATTGACGACGTTGCCCTTTGTAGACAATACTTGCCAACTCCTGCCCTAGGGCTGTACCATGACTTACACAACTTTTACAGATACCAAGAACAACCTCCAATTTGCCCAAACACAGGTTTCCTCTGTAGCTGTTTCAGTCCACCACACACATTCCATATTTAAAGCATGAATGCAACTGAAGGAGAAGCCAGTGAAGCAGACACTGAGAGAGGGGACTGCAAGTCACACGCGGAAGGAGCTGGGCTACCACCTGAGACTCAGACTGGGCTCCGGTCGCTACTCCAGAGGGAAAGTGGCCGCTGACCCTGACTTGCCCCTTCCCCGTCTCTGGACCCCACTGGGATGGGCTCAGGATTCCTTCCCCAGGATCTACAAAGTTACCCAGTTCTGCCTGAGGTGCTTTAGGACTCAGTGTGGGTTTAGATTTGGGACGTGGATGAAGAGGTTGACGAGGCACTTTGGGAGATAAAGGAAGAAAACTTCAGGTTAATAGTGAGATTTTAGTCCCAGAAGCTGTGGAAAGGACTATACTTGTTATCATTTCTTGAGATTCAGGACATTTTTGTTTTGAATTTGAAATATTTCCCCCTCTTTTGATTTTGCCTCTTTGTACCATTTGTATTACTCTGAAAAGCAGAAATCCCACAGAAACATGGACTAAGGAAATCCTTACTGAGATTTCTGAAAGGAAAAAAGGTTACAAAAATCCACTTAACTGTGTTGATGGTAAGGAAAGCATAGGGTGACTTTACACAAATGATGGTGCTTTTATTTCCATTTCCTAGCCCTGGGCATATTTTCTACTTCACTCCTTACTGAAAAAAGACTGTATCAGGACTTAAAATGGCAAAATAAAGACAATGCAGGTAGTGAACAGGTAGGAATCGAGACCTGCACAGGTGTCACGTCCCACTATAACAGCTGTGACAGTGTATTCAGCTCAGGTCAAGGACACACACCCCACCCCGAGCCTCCACTGCCTATGTCTGAAACTCAGTAACACAGAATGTGATTAAAAGGTTAGCTGGGGGTGAGTGGCTACAAATTTAAATGCATCGCCTTGCAGATAAATATTCTCAACTAAGTTCCTACTTGACTCTCTTAAAAACCAATGAGTTTTTTTCTTTAACACTTTTCAATACATTAAGAGGTAAATAAATGACAATAGAGGATGACATATGAGTCTTGTGAAGCAGGAGAAGATGAGGTTATGATGGTGATGAAATGATGAAATGGGTCTGAAATGAGCAGAAGCAGATGCTGACGGACATAATGTGTCATTTACCTACTGTCGTCCCAGGAGCCTCGGTCCTAAGAATACCTGGTTCACGGATTGTGGCAGGAACTGATCAAAAGTAATTAAAGAAATCAAAGAGATTTTTGTGAATGCATGAAATGTCAGCAAAGTCATCCTACCGGTAACAATAATGCTTCTAAGGGAGAAGGGGGAGGGGGAGGATGGATGACACACAAAAGCTGTAACACCAAGAGGCAGGAACTCTGGGGAAGGGGGTGGTGATGGGGACGAGGGGGTTATCCTGGGTTCTGTCCTCCACACATAGAACAGAGCTGAAAAGAAGCCCATACTCTACTCACTAGGTGACTAAGTCCTTAGTGAAAACAGTGGCATTTAATACATTAAGGTGAGAAACAACCTCTCAGATTGTGGTATCACAGTGGACTCGGCATCTCCAGTGCTAAGCAGAGCAAAAGCAGGGGCCTGGCTAGAAGTAAGGATCACTGAAGCCCACTGGATCACACTTGAGCTCTTGAGTAGATATCCCAGCCCCTTTTAATTCATCCGAAGGGCCCATTCAGCAGATGTGTATCAACAAGTCATCCTCTGTCTGGGACGCCGGCTTCCTTCAGCACATTCCCTGTTTATTATGAGTCTTGTTGCCTCATCCTTCCACTCATCCAAATTCTGTACTAATTTTTTCCCCTAATTATCCTTGATCTTTTCCTGCTCCAAATACTTACTATATGTCTAGCATAAGCATTTGGACTATTTGAAAAATCATCTTACATTTGTATCAACATGCTGCCTTATGCTATTTTCCACCTGTTTACACAGGAAAACCTTTTGTTTACAACTATAGTACAAAATGATAGGGAAAGAAAAGATAATTCCTACCTCTGTCTCCTAGCTGCTAATATGGTTATGTGGATATAGAAGAGTTTAATAGTAAGAGTAGCTTTTACCATTAAGAATATATAAGGCGTGTACTAATTTTATGCATAGAATTTAGGGTCCCAACTAGGGTAGAGGCTTGGATTCCTTAACCCCAAAGCCACATATTTACCCAGTTTGGTCTGAGCTGCTTCTGGACGGGGTGTGGTTTTAGCTTTGGGACGTGGACGACGGGGTCTCTTTGTTGTTGTTGTTGTTGTTGGCGCTGAAGGAAGAAAATTTACAATTAATACAGTGCTGATGGCTCCATTAACTCTGAATATTATATATGTTCAGGATGATATAATATGGCGCTAAGCTTCTAAAACCTGCCAGAATTCCTTGGAGTGGAGACAATTTTGTTACTTCAGTTTGAAATTTTCCCCTCTAATATATTAATAGGTTTTCTTTTCTAACTGAGAATGCTCTAGAGATTAAAAATTACATTACAGTTATGTTTAAGAAACGAAGATGAGAAATTATCAGTTTCTTGCAAGTGTCCCTGCATACAGATTACTGCCAAACTATGATGGTATGAGAGAAATTCACAGCATCTTAGATTATTCCCTTATAATTTAAAATAACTTAGATTGGGCAAGTGTTCTACTTGGTAATTTATTAGAATAAGTACATAAAATTTGATGAAACATCACGTACATTAAAAAAAATTATGCAGTACTTAAAATCTAGAGAGAAAGATGCCTGGAGAAACTCCATGGTATCATAACTGATACTGCATTGGTGGTCTAGGGATTTACGGAGAATTACATTTGGACCTCAGCTCTAGCAAACAGCGTTCTTTAAACAGAAACTCAGATTGACATGACGCAATTACAAGCGGGGAGATGGAGCAGATAGCTGTCTTGAATTTAGTCCATAGACATTAACATTAGAAAGAAAGCCTTTTATATTTTAAGATGAATACAGCAACAGGATGACATCAAATTACGGCATCATCTCGGTGGTACCACAGGTAAGTCTGACAATAAATACACAAGAGCACCTGCTGAAGGACATAAAGGATCATTACCTAAAGATGTCTAAGGACTAATAGGTTCAAAGCCTGTGGCAAGAAATGTTTAAAAGCAATTAAGAAAAGAAATGTTAAACACATAAGGAAAGTCACCCAACTCCCTTGAAAATGATCTTTACAGGGTAGCATTGGTTCTATAGCCAGAAAGCAAAAATTTTAAAGTTCCAAGGTGAGGGTACAGAGATATTTGTTCTTATGAAATGGTTAGGTCCTTAGTATCACCACATGATTATCTACAAGTGTTGCTTTTTTATATTATCTGATAATACAATAGAAGACTCTGCTTAGAAAAATCTTTAGGCATCTGTCTAATAACACTATGGTTAACAATTATGGAAAAGAATGTCAAAGTATAATCTAAGACCCTATATGCTAGGTAACAAAGCCGTAAGTCATGATAGATGCAATTGTTGATACATTTAAGCAGATACTGTAATGAATAACCAAAATAGACAATGCACTTCTTTGTTGAGAGTCCACTTTGGAAAAAGACTAAGACCTCTGTCAAAACAACGGCACAGAACAGAGCAGGATACAGTGGATCATTCAGTCTGCAAACCTTGTCAGTGCATTTCTCTGTTTTCAGGACTGAAAAGGGCTGACCCAGGGAGGATAGAGTATGCTGTAGCCAACTGGCTCAAATCCAATCACTGAAGTCATGCATTCAAGGTCCTCTTTGCGGACTCATCTAAAAGTAGCATCACTAACCAAAATGTCTGAGTGCCAGCCAAGTGAACACTGCCTTTCTCCTTTCTGACATTCAGGTTCCACTTCTAAGTGATATCTGTTTTGCTGTCACCCACACATCTGGCACCTTCCTGCTTCTGGTTATTCCTGCTCACCCCTCCAACAAAATTTACAGACACACATTTCAAGGTCCACGTTCCACTTATTAGCCCAGGGATCCTTCACTTCTCTAAGAATTAACTATTTGGCTAACAGCTGGTGAAACTCAATAAATACGTTGCTTTTGCGCATATTCCTTCATATCCATTTAGGAGCAGTTTCACACAAGAGCAGCTTCCTTCCTCAAGGAAGTGAAGGCACTTGTTATTTCTAAACTATTCCTCACCGAGGCTAGTGCGGCACATAATTAAAGGTGAGACTAAGTGAACTAAATAGGCTAGATACTTAACTAGGTAAGTTTTGCTGAGTCAGAATCAAAGAGAAAACTGACGGGTCAGAGAAGCAAATAAAATACGCAGATACCAAGAAGCTACCAAACAGCATGAGGAAGTGACATGTATTGACTACAGCACTTGCCGCCTGAGCCCTCACCCTGAGGGGTCACAGGGTGATTAGGTGTCGAGTTACACTGCCACCCCAGTGTCACATCCACCAGGGTTCCACAGGCACCAGCCACCACATATTTACCTAGTTTGGTCTGAGGTGTCTCTGGACTCGGTGTGGTTTTATATTTAGGACGTGGACGTCCTGGACGATGGGGTCTTGTTCTTTGTGATGTTTTTGGAGCTGAAGAAAGGAAACTGGTTAATGGTCATCTTATGACTCCAGAAAAAAAGGATTATACATGGCTCTAGGTTTTCTAAAATTTTGCTAGTTTTTCTTAAGTCTTGAGAAATTTATCCCTTTGGTTTGGGATTTTTTTGTCATCTATATGCAAAAAATTGTGAAGGTGTCTATCAAAAGTTCTTTTGAGAAAAAACATACAGCATTGTATTAATTATCTGAAAACTTTACTATTATTGCTAGTGTCAGATTTTCAAAGAGGACCTAGACCCAAGGGAAGTCAGAAGCACAGCATGTCCCTATCACGTTAGAGAGGGTCCCAGGCTCACCTGTGTTCGGGAAATTGTATTTAGAAATCACTTGGCTTAGGCAGACATCCCATTAAACATGATTGGAATAAGCATATCTCATTTTTTAAAATCACTGGTAGACAATAAAAATGCCTAGCAAATCTTAAAACAACTCTCTGTTGATGGCCACAGAATTATACCTAGTGTTTATAGGGCAGACACTCCTAACTGTATTTGAAATTCAGCAGAATCATAGGCTCTGTAAAGCATTAATAAAATTGGATAATATGGGTGACATACTCTGCACTAGCTTCATACAGGCTTATATTCTAACCAAGTGACTTATTTTAAACATCTTCAGTGCATTAAAATGAAGACTATAGTTGAGTGACAAAAGAGGATGATGAAAAAAATCCATCAAAGAGAAACCCTTTGGTCACGATACTCCTGGAGAAGACTAGACAATGAGAAGAAAAGGCTCTGGGTTAAAGACATAAAAGGTCATTACCTAATGTTGTCTGAGGAGCTTCGGTTCTCAGAGTTACAGGTTCAATGTCTGTGGCAGGAACTGACCAAAAGCAATACAATAAACAATGCAGATTTAAGAAACGTAGGAAAAGAAGAAAATTGTCTTGAAAATGAATCTTTTTAATCCTGTAATGTTTAAAAAAATTTATGAACTCAGGAAAAATAGTATTTGTTCTCTAATAACTGGCTGTACTCCGATACCCATTTGTCTCACAAAATAGCCGTGCCCCTTGCACTTTGCATCCCCGTGAAGCCAATGAAATGTGCTTTTTTGGGTGTTTAATTAACTGCTTGCATCTATATTCGAAACATGGCTCCAAAAAAATCTCATTTGATATGGTTTTTAAATTACTCTGAAAAATTATTATGAAAACTTCTTTTAGTATTTGAAAAGCTTTCACCACTATTTTTAGTATTTTTTTGAGAATGGTGGTAGTGTTGAGAATTTTTAAAAATATTTTTAATCAGTCCGTTTATTGGAGATTTGTAACCATTATGAAAAATAAAAACTTTTTCCACAAAAGAATGTGATACTCTTTCTTACAATTTGTCCTTATTTATTCATTTATTTCAGATGGACTTAGGAGATAGCTACTCAATTGAGGAACAAGGATGATTAAGAAAAAAGTGAAAAAGTTAGTAATTCAACTTTTTGTCTGGATAAGCAGGATTCCTGTAATTCTATAATATGCTGAAATAACTGAATTATACATAGATATGAAATTAAGATTTATGACTCCTTGGTTTTAAATTAGTGTCTCTATTTTTCATTAACTCCAGAAAATTAAATGTAACATTAAAATATCTTATCACCAAAAACTCTGTCAGCATTTATATGGAGGCTGCCTTTTGCTGACTCGCCAAGATAACACAGCACCAAGTTGGTTTAAGCCACATCTGAGAGCATCTTCTGAACTAATGGAAAACATGGCATCCAGAAGAGATGGAAAGTGAGGACAACAGGACAAAAGCAATATTCAAAGCTGACTGCCTTCAAACAAAAAAGGGGATCCTATTTTGTTTGGAACTCAACACCACAAGACGAATTTGTCAACAGAAAGGTCCAGTGCGTTCAAACAGTATAGAGTCAAGGAAGAAAGGACTTTTGTGAGGAGACAATTACGTATTTTCTCAAGCCCCAACCAGCTGTCTCGTTGTTCCCTTCCCACGTCATAAATTATATACACATAAAAGCAGAGATTTTAAATGTCCTGGTTTGAAGGATGGATGGAAAGAGCACTTGTGACTGTTGACAGCATCGAGGGCTGCAGGTCATCTGGCCACCTCCTAAGGTGATCCAAGAAAGAACGACCCTCAGGGGTTATAAGCGGAGCAGCAGGTGTAAGACTGCCCAACGATATTAAGAAGGTCCCTGTTGAAAATATTAAACAATTTTGGGAAAGAAATGAAAAAGGTGATGAACCACAATTATTTACACAAGAGAATAAAGACAATGACAGGGATGAGAGAGGCAAGCTCAGAGAAACATGGACCAAGAAGGAAGACATCCAGCGTTACCTATGGTTGTGGAGGGAGCTTCCGTCTCAAAGGTAATATCCTCAAAGACTGCGTCATAAAAAAGAAACAGGTATGAGTAATCCAGGTAAGGAAGCCTCAACCTACAGGTATGATTAAGTCACGGGGTACAGAACCTGGTTTATTCCAAGTTGCTATAAACTGCCTTCTCGATAGGCTTATTTATTATGAGAGATCCTCTCTCAGTAAATTAGAATTTTATTAAAGAATCTTAGGACAAAAGTTCAATTGAAAAACAACTGAATTTTCAGAACTGTTATATAAATATCTTCTTATTTGGTAGAAAATGCCAAAAAGTATTTTAGAGAAAGCCAATCTCCATGTTCCTAGAAAGGAAGAACCCAGTGTCACCCTCCCTAGCGTTGCCTAGTGGTGGCCACTAAAGTCACTTTCAAAAATGCTCCAGATACAGAAAAACCAGGCTTCTGTTCACTACAAACCTGAATTCAGAAAACAAAGCCTAAAAATGCTTTAAGAAAATGGAATCCATCAGACAGTCAGACGTAAAATTTACTCATTCCCACACATTGATTTGCTGATTTAACACTTAAAACATCAGTGTGGCTACCTTGAGAAGACAGTGAGCAAAATCACAGTATTTGAGTTTCTATGCTTTATATGATATGACTAATTGTAAGCATTTTCAGCAACATCCCCAAAGGAAAAGCTTCTTAAACAAAAGCACGGGAAATTATGTTTACCGGATTTAGATGGTGGTATATCTGGTTTTGCTGTGGTTTGGGGTATAGGAGGTAATTGCTCTGGTGGTTTTGAATCTGAAGAAAAAAGGTGCTGTAATTAGTATCAAAGCAGAGCTGTGAACGCCAAGATTAACGTTACATACACACCATTTTCCCAGTCATGGATCAAGGCACTGAAAGTGGTGATTACTGGGCTGGATTTGAGGTGCATCGGGTCTGCATATGGTTTTAGGTCTTTTGAATGGTTTTGACGCCAAAGAAAAAGGTATTAAAGTGAGCATTATGGTCACGGCTATAGCTGTCATGATTAAGCGCACGTAGCTTGAGTAAAGATACTATATAAATTCAGTGAATACACAACAAAATTAATTCCTAGAATGTGGGAAGGGTGGGAAGCGTGTCCATTTCTACTGATTTTTCTGATAGAAAAAAATCTTCAGGCAATGTTAAATGTATCTTGAAGCAAAAATAAGGAGGACTATAAGACTTTTTTCTATGTAAGTAATTTCCAAAATGACAAGTATAATAGTTCTATTTCTTAATTGATAGTTTTTTTTTTCAGTATAAAAACTGTAAGGTAGGAATTTGAAACCTGCTTAATAGGGGACCTGGAAAATATTCCATAAACACTTGATGCTATACACAATGTTACATGGCTACTGATTTCTGGAATTTTCTAAAGTAAAGCAGTGACAGATTTATTGTGACTACTGAGAAATTATATGAAATAGTTATACTCAAACATCACTAGTACCAAAAGTAATAAAAACCAGCTTGGGACTTTTAACATTCTCAAGTAACAAAGACCATATTTTTATCTTGGACCCTAGACCAAGACAAGAATAGTGTGTGCGCCTTTGGTTATCAAGACATACTCAAAAACATTCTTCAAGGAAACAGAAGAGCTGAAGAAGCCATTATTTCATGCAGCTTTTTAAAAAGGAGAAAGCCTTACAAGTTGAGTAAAGCAATGAAATGGTCATCATGGCCCTGGAATAAAATGTTTCCATTTGTCAAGCCCAGGATGAGCACAGAGGTCCCTGAGAAAGAGTGGATGGTTTTCTCAATACAATGGCACATGTGATACGAGGACAGAGGGTTTGTGGAAAACCAGGAAGTTGTGTCCAAAACCACAGACCTTCCCTAAATAAGCACACAGATTCTTCCAGAAGTCTCCTAGCTGCAGGCTCTCCAGACCCAGATGGGAAATGAGAGGAAAAGCATGGAATGAGACTGTGATGGTGCGCAGAACTGCAGTCATGCCTGGGTGGAGAGGAGGAAAAGCCAAAGCCACAACCCGGGTAAGTGATTGGAGGGGAGCAAATTACCGATCGTGGGCACCAAGAGCTCCTGTTGTACCGTAGCAGGTTCCAGAGCTACAGAAGCAAAAAATCAAAAACACTACGTCAAGAAGCAGCATCTCGAGGAAAGAAATGTTACTCTTCATTCTGTAGTTAGATGGTGTACTTTTTCTGAATGTCATCTTCCTTTTTATTTTTCCCATTTCCCCCTTCTGTCCCCATTGTTTTCCCATTCCTCATCTGCCATGAATATGCAGCCCAGGTAAGGTATTTCAGGGGCCCTACTTTAATGATCCACGTAGTGGGCCAGTTTACTGCTGCTGTGTGTACTTAATAACTATAAATAAAATATCCATATAATGTGAATATAGAAAGGATAGATGCTTAAATATAAAAATCAACTACACAGGTTCCTAAAGCCCAGCTATTTAGGTGGTAGGGAGCTACCCTACCAGAAACCACCATATTTCACTTTCTATGTTAGTTGGAACCCTGAACATCACATTTACCAGGTTTGGACTTGGGCACATCTGGACTAGGTGTGGTTTTAGGGCGAGGGCGAGGGCGAGGGCGACGACCTGGTCGTTTGGTCTTTGGTGGAGCTGAAGAAAGAAAATCAGCTAGTTAATACGGGAACAGTAGCTCTACAAGCTGACAATCAATACCACGTTCACCTTAGGAGCACACTGAAGCCCTTTGATTTCTTACGGGTATGCGTATTTCTGTTGTGCAACTTTCCATTATTATTTACCCAGTTAAATGAGTCTTGAATAATGGGGGTTTTTCTGGCCAAATATTTATAAATAACTGTTCAAGAGATCTCTCTATTCCTCTAAGTTGGAAAACTCAGAACTTTGTACAGCTTAGGGAAGGCAATCTCATAACCTTTTCTTTTTTTAAGTGTATGTTCAATGGGAACATGAGAAAAGTTACTTTTAAGAAGTCACTAGGGATAAAAATTAAAATTAATTTGGCCTAAGATTCGAAAAGAGATGTTTTTCACTTTAGCACTGAAAAATCTGCAAATCAGTAACATGTGTAAAAAGGCTTTGAATTCAGAAATTATTTCAGGGAACACAACCTTTTAAGAATGAGATGTATAATTTTTAAATACTAGGGTTTAAAATTTTTCTCTGAGAGAACAGAGAACACACATATGCAAATAAACATTAATGAACAAACCCATTAATGGGAGCCTGTTGATAAAGTTTCCAGCAGTCAAGAAAAGAAAAGACAAAAGTTACTGACTCACTGCATTACCTAATGTTGTTGTTGAAGGTTTAGTTCCCAGTGTTTCAGGTTCTAAGACTGCAGGAAAAATGATCAAGAAGGAATCAACATCAAAGGAAAAAATGATGAACTGTATGTAAATATGAAAAATGCTTAATTTTTAATTATGAAGCTGAGCAAACGGTGAAACTTAAATCCATGTAAGAAATTGCTTTTTTATGTAAATAGAGTCCTGTGTTTCTAGACAAAATGAACAAAAATGTAGCCAGTCAGTTAAGTTTGGAAAGACAAATGGAAAAAGGGGGCACGATTCTCATCTGGAAGATGTGAACGCAATAAAGTAACCAACTGCTCATGTTATGAAGGAAAATGTAGGTAACTGGCCAAGATGGCAGCAGCAGAACACACGTCTTGCTCTCTTGAAGAAAAAGAAGCTATAAAGATTGGGGTGAGTGCTTTTCTCTTTCTCTTGTTTAATGAATTTCCTAGTGACACCTCGAGATACTTCGATCTGGAAAGACCACAATGCTTTTCAAGAAAATCTGCAAATGTTAGAGTTGTAAAAGTAAGAAAAACGCCTCCCACAGTGAAAGGACAAATACGCCCTAGCGAAGCCAGGGACCTCTGTGGGCAATAGCCAGGCTACAACAAGCTCGGGGCACGCTCCCCAAATACAAGGAGGGACCGTAAGGAATGGGACTGACCAAATAAGCACAGCTTGCTTGGCCGCCTCAAAACCCCTGCTTAGTCCGACACAGGCAGAGAGTGCACATGGCGAAAAGAAAGATCTGAAGGACAATGAAGAAATAATTTTTAAAAGGCCAAAGCTTAAAACAAAGCTGAATGCAGAGGGTGTGAAATAAAGGTAGTTCTTTTTCACTCAGTGGAGGAAACATCATTACCTATTGGTGACTGTGGTGGTGGTGGAGTCTCAGGTTCCAGTGCTGCAATGAAAGCAAGTGTTAAAGGGGACGCTGAAAAGCACCGTCTTAAGGTAGAAATTAAATACCCTTTACCAGCACAAGGGTAATTTTCACTGGTGAACAATCAGATTCCATTGGCTTATGACGTAAAGCTCAATCACCCCACAGCCTCCCCACAAGCTACAATAGAAGAAAGAACTGAGAAATCTAATTTTTGTTGTCGATTTTTAGCTGTTTTCCCCACCACTCCTCTGCGTGCCTGAGGAGATACAACTTTAAAGAGAGGTCAGGGTAGCCTCTCCGAGAGGTTCACCTGCCATCTTGTTTTCATGCAGGAAGGTTAGCTTCATCCAAGGAAATGGGAAGAGACCACAGACCCGTCAGACCTGCAACCATGTCTGAGCTCTGTTTGGGATGATTTTCAGCCTGACTGGGTCTGACATTCTTTCACAAAAAATAGGAATTGAATGTATGGGCTAAAAAGGGCCACAAGTGTTCAGATGGTGTTCCCCAGATTTATTAGCATCTACTGCTGGTGAACAAATTGATTTACATACGACATTTATTCTATTGAAATCAGCAAATCAACAGAAGTCAGAAAGTAATCTCAGATTTCACGACAAGCTGAATAAATGAGTAACAATGTTATCTAAATAGTCTGACAGATAAACTCTCCAATGTCATTCAGATTATAAATTATACTTTGCTGAATATAGTTTGGTTACAATGTTTGGGCTCTTAAAAAGTAGATCATACCATAGGTTTCTTACTCTACAGAAAAGAATTCTTTTCTTTCAAGAAGAAAATAAAAAGGAACTCAAATTTTTGAAACAGAAAAGTGAAGATGGACTTTTTTTCTTACAGAAAGAAAATAATTAATATGCAACAGCTTAACAGAACTTAACTCATTCTGCATTTAGATATTTCTTATATTACATTTACCAGGAGTTATCGCTGATATTTCTAGAGGTACAGAAAGTTTGGGGGAAGCAAGCAGTGACTTCTTAGCAACTAAAAAAGAATATATAACAATAAATAATTCAGAAAGAGAATTTTCCTTTATTCTGAAAGCAAAGCATAGTAGCACAAGGTGCTACTGAAAGTCGGCATCATTCATTAGAATGTCTGTGTCCAAAAAAAGAATTCTGATTTCTCAAGAACTTGTCAGAAATAGATCACAACAGAGAAGTGGCAAAGCTGTAATGATGTATCAGATAGAAATACACAAAGCAATCTTAAAAGTGTTTGGGGGTGGGGGGAGGGAGTAGAGGGTGTCTCAGATTCTATAGGAGAAAAGGAAAATAAATATCAGTAATTAAATATAATAAATATCAAAAAAAGCATCCACACCCAAAAAGAGCAAAAACAAAAATTTCTCTTCAAACGTCAAGTTTGTAATTTATGTTTTAATTTCTACAAAGTTGCCTTCTACAAGTGTGAAAAAGATTTTCTACTTGTAGCATCTTTTAGCATTCTTTAATCTTTGTGAAGGCTGTCTTTTGAATTTCATAAAGAAAAATCAGCATTTTTGAATTCCTGAGACTGAGACCAAATAGGTCTGGAACCCCATCAACTAAGCTTCCAAATAAGCTGCATATAAAAATAATAGCGTCTGTATTTATGAAAAACAAACAGATCTTCTAATAAGACTTCCTCATTTCACAGCGTTAAGGTGTTACGGATAAAGGTATAAAAATGTTCCATAAAAAAAGCTGAATGGCATGCAAATAACTGCCAGTCACCCGAGCACAAAACAAAGAAAAGTAAAACCCGCTCATGGATTTGTGACTAACGAGGGGTACAATTTACAATTCCACCCACCGTGTCAGAGAACTGTGTGCCACAAACACCGGTAATCGGAGGTCTCTCCCTTTTTTTCAGTTCATTAAGGGCTTGAAAAGTTGAATGTTCTTACACTCTTAACAACTCACTAAGAAGGAAACAATTCCTACTGGATGAGGCAGACAAGCTGGCACACGGTAGATGGCTGGGATTCTCAAGAAACTGCTGGATTCTGCCTCTAAAACAAGCCAACACCAATGTGGGTTTTTACTCATTAGTTGAACCACAAAGGAAAACCAAAGGAAAAGCAGCCTGATGGAAAGTGAAATGGAAAAACAGGAGTGTGCGGAGAGGGCTGGGAAAGCCAATGGATGACTCAAATCCGAAAGCTTTTGGTGCTTTATTTGCTCTCCTGAACCTTGGCTAGAAACTGAAATCTTCAGCAGAGCTATAACAGTGGCTGCCATAAAGTAAATGCATTTTCAAAAGCTAAAACTCAAGCAATAGTTTGCGGAGATCCAGCCATTACTCTGCGTTGCCACAGACTACTTGAAGTCAGCTCGAGTTGGCTTAAGTTTAAGGTGGATTCTAAGTACTGGTAGTTGCTGTAAGGGGGAGAAGTGTGCGTGTTCTTAGGTGATTAGAAGGTAGAGATCAAAGGAACATAAACTCAATGGCTTCCAAATAATTTCCCACATTTTAAAAGGAAATGTCAAATTAAGAAGTCTGTTTGCTCAAATACCTTAGAGTGATGAGAACACATCCTCCTGCCCTAACTTGAATTAAACAATTTCCCCTCAGAAACCTTTTTTTCCCCCTAGAAATAACTAAAATTAATAATACCACTTATGTGTAAATGGTAATCAACATTTGGAGACTTTTTTTTAATATTTTTCAAATTTTATCTGGTAATAACAGAAATAATTAGATTGGAGAAACATTTATTAAAACTTGGTGACTCAAACATAGAGGAATACTTCTCCATCTGCTTGCTAATGGCCCCCTATTGAAAATATAGTATAAATATAATAGTTACTACCTCATTCTAAAGGCCTCTGGGCATAACTTTTAAACAAATGTACATTAAACCCTTCTCTCTGAGAGCTAACTGTCAGAGTTCTTTGATTTAAACTGCTAGGGCTCTTGAGTTTTATTAGCTATGCTTCTTTCTCCAAATAACCTCTTGGCGTCAGAATACTTCATTCCATTTCTCTGACCTGGAGCGCTCACCCATGGTCACAGCATCATCTATACTCCCTCTGCTTAATCCCTCATTTCCTTCCATCTGACACCTCCAACACCTGGAAATCTCACTGCCTCTTTAAAAGGAGTCATGAGAATTCTTTTTCTGAGAAGTTACATTTTTCTTCCTTACCCATTTCACTGCAAAGAACAAATCATGCCCACTTAAGCAGAAAATCCCTTGCTTTAACAATCCTACTTTGTAAATACACATTAATGAAAAATCCATTGAACATTACAGAGAGAAATAGATTCTTCTCAGAGCTAAGGGGTTAACTTTTTGATGAAAATGATGAGTAGTGACAAAGTTCCCCATATACAGTCTTATAAATCAACATTGAAGACTGCTGTCTAGATTCTGGACAGAGAGGAAAAATGAAGATTTGATCACTTAATATGTCCTGCAATCCTTATGCAGGGACCTGTCTCTGTTTTTAATTACACACACAGAATAACCCCTCCCTGCTAAAAAAAAAAAAAAAAAAGCCTTCTTTTCTTCAGCAAAACACCACTAATACCTCCTGAGAAGCAAACAGAAGTCAGTGTTCAGAAATCAGCTCCATTTAGAAAGAAGTCATAGAACATTAAAATACAACCACTGCCGGTCATGCAGCCTGAGAACTGAGAAGTCCCCCAAACAAGGCAGAGTTCTTAGGGGATGGAAAGACTTCTCCACTTCTCAGCTAAAAGGCTACTGTTCAGTGTGATCTAAATTCCAGTCAGCTTTGGCACTGGAAACTATTTCGCAGTTCTAGACAAGGAAGTCCCCAATCATACACATCACTGTATCTCTGTGTTTTCTCTGTGATGGTCGTGAGCATAGTAATCCACCATGTAGCTCAGAGCAATGCTGTGATAATATCAGAGGGGCCGGTTATAATGAGATCATCTCATCACATTTTTGCTCTTTTCATGGAAAGATGTATCAAATATCAAAATGCAAAGCAGAAGTTCTTGCTCCAAAGAGTGGCATAAAATGATTTTTCAATCCTACTTTTGGAAGATCAAAATAAAACTCGGGGTAATTACCAGGTCTGGTGTGTTTCACTTCTGGACTGAGAGGAATTTTAGGTTTCAAAGAAATAAATTGTGTTTTACTGGGAGCTGGAAAAATAAAGAAACAAAATAATCAACAAATCAATATTGAGGCATTACAGTGTCTAAAACCATAAAAGGAAAACCTATACTTTAAGGGGAAATAAACCCATCACCTGGAATGATTTTAGAACTATTCCATTAAAATAAACTTTCACAAGCAGAATTTAATGAAAATACAGTACTAAATTTTCATCTGGTTTGAGAAAACATTTCAAGAGACATAGCATTGCTGCTAAATAGTCACAGTAAAAACACAAAGTAAGACAGTGATTTTAACCCATGGTTTAAAAAATAACAGAATCAGCGTCTTGATTTTGTACCTTACTTCACATTTCTCCACTGTATCTAAATCTTTAAAGCACCAGAAAATGTTTTAAAATTGGTATTTACTGATAGGTGTACCACTATGATCTGCAAGCATAAAGAAATTTTACTAATATCATACTAGAAAGCTTTTTTCCAGATCAAGTTGAATTTGAGGGCTTTACTCCAAAAAATAGAGAACTATGTATAAGACTCAACTTCAAAAACAATGACTGGGTAGAAGATGAGAAAGCACCAGAGGTTTAATAGCTTTCCAAGGTACAGGATGATGTCTAAGTGCTGAGTTCATATCCACTAACTGTCGGGCCAGCCATCCAAAACCATAGCAGCCATGGAGTTGATGTACTGAATGAGATATGTCGTATTGTAGAAAAGCTTCTATTAGAATAGTGACTGAGACATGACATAGAGGCGGGGATACAGGATTTTCCATGTGAAATGAAGTAACACATCTACTACGGATATATTGTTACCCAGTGTCGTCCGTGTAGGTTCAGGGCTTTTAGAAATTTTAGATGTAATTGTTCCAGGACTTGTGGTTCTTTCTGGTGATGGAAAGGAAAAAAAAAATATATATTGAGATATTCTAGAGACAATTAAAAAAAATCCTCCAAGGAGGAACTGAACGACCCTTTTAAAATCCTACCATATTTAGTCAGTGTTTAGGAAGTACACAGTGAGTAAAGGTTCTGGGAAGGACTTTTTAAATTCAGTCATAATAGTGTAGGGTATAAAAAAATGGAAATAAGCTATGGAATAAGCAGCACCCAGTTTATTGAGCATGATTCTGAGTTTATCATTACACAATGAAGAATATCACCTCTAAGGTGATAAACTACCTCTACCTCAAACTCTGGGCCATAACATACATTGTTCCCCTCCCCTTTCCCTCTGGCTAAACCCTGCACATATTTTAAGGCTATACATCCTCAACTCTTCCTTTCTTTTTCTGAGCTTCTGCAAAGTACCATAACCTCACAAGCAGAGTATATAATCTTACGTTACTCTCTGTTTATGATGTATTATCTTTGAAGGTTATGAGCAATGAGAAAGGCAGGGTCACGTCCTCTCCATCTCAGCCATCGCCCTAGTACAAAACCTGAAAACGTGTTCTGCACCAAAAACAAGAACTGGTAGCCTAATAAACCCTCAAATACAGATGCACACCAGGAAAATAAATTACACTCTATATTGCTGTAACAGGAGGGCTTGTTTCTAGGTTTATGCCAAAATTTACATGCAAGAACATCACTTAGATAATTTTCAATAAAATCTTTTTGAAAATGTTTGATTTTTATTATTGTGCATTAATTATTCATCTTCAGTTAATTTCAGATTTTATAAAGAACTTTTAATCTATAGAATCATAGCATTTCTTTTTATGATAAGGAGGTAGACAATATCTATTTGGAATTAAATGTCCTGAAAGGTTAAAGAGACAATTATTTACCAGGTTTAGTTCTTGGTGTTTTGGGCCGGGGGCGTCGTTTAGGAGTAGAAGGGACAGATGTAGTTTGCAGGGGAGCTGAAAGAAGATTTAGTAGAGCTTTGATAAATGATACTCCTCAGGAATCAATCAGACTGTAGCTATAAACTTGTAAATCTCTTGAGTACAAGAACTGCTTTTTAATTCTTTGTATCCCTAGAATGCCCCACACTGTGTTTTATACACAGTAGGTGCTCCGTAAGTAAGTGTTGATTGGGCCAAAGGAATTCAATGTCTATGTGAAAATGGAAGGTACATTGTTCAGTTAAATGTCCCAGAAAGGGAGGAATTTAGGAATACAAGGTACAGTTAAGAACTCAAGAGATGGTTTAGCACACAGCGGGGGAGAAGCACAAGTACTTGGAATTTAGAGAATGGAAATTTTAGAACTTCTTTAATTCTGTAGGTCATTACTAACCTCACCAGGAGTTAATGAACTTCATGATTCCAATAATTTTGTCATAGAATACAGGTTGAGTTCCCCGCTTTCACTCATCTTTCTTCATCACGGCCAGGACTACAGAGCCTACTTGGTTCTCTTTATACTTAGACTACTTTGAGAAAAATACTCTGACCAAGTGGTATCTAAACGTTAACCGAAGAGAATATCTTTTAAAACAAGTATCATCTATAATTTCACTGCTATTTTTCTGGTTGGGAAAATTTGAAAGAAGGGTACAAAGGAAATAATTCTTCAAAATAATCTGCAAAGATTGAATCATTAGGTTGTTCATCTGAAATTAGTATTATGGATTCATTTTAGCTCAATTAAAAAAAATATATATGTAGGCACCAAGATTATGAAGATTCTTTGAGGATCATCACAAGGCTAAGTACAATTGATAACCCACTTCTTTAAAGAATTTCATGGTAGAGAATGAAGGGAAATATTTACTGCCAAAAATTTTCTGAAAAGGCCAACATGACTGATTCTTCTTATCACTTTATCTATTTTTTCAAAATACACAACTAAATAAATGTCATTAGTTACCAGGTGTTGTAGGTTGCATTTCAGGACTGGTAAAGATTTCCGGTTTTTGAGGAACAAACGGTGTTTCCCTTGGAGCTGAAAACACAAATCCCCCATCCCACCAAGTAATTCCAGTTAAAATGAGGCATTTTAAGAGGTTCAACATGCTTTTAGATGGTGTTACAAAGCACATGCTACCAGTGCATGACGGAGGATGAAAAATGCATGTGGTCTTGAAAGCTGGTGGATGAAATGATCATTTAAAGTGGGGGAAAGGTCAGAATGAAATTTTTCAGCAGCTGACTCCAGGCAGATTCAATGCGTGGGAGACAGGTGATGCAGGCCACAAACACATGAGATGGGATGAGATGGGTGATGAAGATGTCCATGCAGCTTTCAAAGCTTTTCATTCTTTTAAGGATGGAAAACATATCATCTATACAGTTCAAAAAAGGAAAGAGAGAGCCCAAAATGGAAACAAGATGCCTGCATTATAGGAAAAAAATTTGTATTATATTCAGAAATAGGAAAGAAATAAATGATTAGATGTGATGGAATGAAATGGTCACTTGGAAGAAAGGCATTCACATGAATTTTCTTTTGATGGAAAACAAAGTACAATTTTTCTGTTAAAAACATTACCCAGTGTTGCCCTTGGCTGTTCAAGAGTTCTAGAAGTTTTAGGTGGGACAGAATCCAGAAACAGATCGCTTGTTGCTGTTGGAATAAATGTCAACATTTATAAAAGCCGTAGAAGGCCCCAGGAATAAAATACAAATTCATGAGTAATAAATTATGCTTCAAATGGGGAAAAACATCAAGCATACTTGAGAGATTGCTGAATATTTTTAACCTAGTGATTCATTAGGAGTTGAAGATGAGCTCACTTTTAAAAACGTACATATTTTAAATGTTAGAAACCATGATAAAACCGTGTTTCATATAGTCAACTTGTTTTCAACTGGTTTTTCAGGTTCCTTCCCTCTGCTTCTTAACTACCGGTTGAACCCACTCTAAGCATTCTATTTCATTTTTTTCCTTATTTTCTCCTGCCGTTTAAAATTATTTACCTTTGTCAGGGCATGCATAGAGCTAAGGCCATGCAAAAAATACCAGACATGTGTCTTTGTGTGGCAGAGACCAGTCTTATTTACTCTGAATCTCCTGCAGGAACTTGTTTAGTGAGCGCTTAACAAACGCTTGCTAAAAGGAGCTACTGGACTGCGTTAAAGTCACTGCAGATGGGGCAGTAAGTGAAGGCCAAAGATTAGACCCAGCTGGACCTCTGCAGATGAGTGAATGACATGTCCTGGAGCCGGATTTCTCACCTCGGCACTACTGCCCTTTAAGGGCTGGATAATTCTTTGTTGTGGGGGGCTGTCCTGTACATTGTAAGGGTTTAGCAGCATCCCTGGTGTCTAAATGTCAGTAACGCCTTCCCCAGTTGTGACAATCCAAAATATGTCTAGCCATGGCCAGAAGTTTCGGGAGTGGAGGGGAAGAGAGCAGAAATACCCCCACTGGAGAACCACTGCTCTAGAGAAAACTCTTTAAGAATTTAAAATCTTTTAAGGATGATTCTGAACAACAGAGCAACAGGCCATGGTTTCACTGTGCCTCAGTGGTAACCTAATCTATCTGCATCTCCCACACGTGGTAGAATTTACTGATGGATGTGAAGAAATAATCACTCAATGGGAGAAGTGGGTAGAATTCATCTCCCTGACACAGACTGCCCCTTCCCTCCTCTAGGCTTGGAAGAGAACACTTTTTCACTCTGCAGAGGGAACCAGGTGTGGTATTGTCAGAACACCTGGCATCCAAAAAATGAATTGAGAGGCTGGGTATACCTGTGTAGGGCTCTGATATTTCAGGCTCATCTGATGTTGTAGAGCTTGAGAAAACATCATAAGCTGCTTTTAAAAGAAAAGGTAAAACAAAAGAGAAGGTATTAATTTTTTATTAATTTTTAAAGATTTCATGACATGCTGGCTAAAGGAGCACAGTTTTATGTAGGTGTGAGTGGTTTTGGCTGCGAGCTACTGGTCTTGTCACTAATGTGTCAGCAATCACCAAGATTTGCATCTAGTCCTTCTTGTCCTGAACTAAAGGCCTTTAATGCAGTGAGCCCCGACACTGGCCTTTAGGTGATGTGAGCATAATGCTATACGTTTGCAATGAGGTAGTGCCAGCTCTAAATCAAGTGGCTTCAAAGAGTATAAACATAAACGACACAAATGAACTTATTTACAAATCAGAAACAGACTCACAGACATGGAAAACAAACTTATGGTTACCAGGGGGAGAAGGTGGGGTGGAGGGATAAATTGAGAGTTTAGGATTTGCAGATACACACTATGTCTAAAAGATATAAACAACAAGGTCCTACTGTATAGCACAGGGGACTATATTCAGTATTTTGTAATAGCCTATAATAAAAAAATATGAAAAGGAATACATATATATATATAACTGAATCACTATGCTGTACACCAGAAATTAACACAACATTGCAAAACGACTATACTTCAGGAAAAAAAAAAAGTATAAACATACATGAAGTCAGATGGCAACTTAAGGAGAGGTTTCCAAAGAAGAAAAGAGCGGTCACACTGAGGTTATTTGCACAAAGCCTACAGCTCAGTCTTTCTACTTCGTAAAAGCTACCACCGTGATGTCTGGACAGCCCTTTACAGTTGGCACAGCACTTTCTCATATATTAGCTTATTTAAGTCTCTAAACATACCTGAAAAATAGATGAGGTAGACATTTGCCCCATGTTATAGCTAAGGGGGTAGTATCTCCATTTTCTAGACAATGAAATTGAGATTCACTGGGGCAAACATCTTCTATCACCAATGTTTACTTTAGTGGGTGAAATGCTTCAGCTATTCAACATTAAGTACTATTTCTAATCTTACGTTCACAGAACAGAAATGGTACCAAAATTTGCACCGTCTAATGTGAGTACAATAGTTATTTCCAATTCAAAGGTTATAAATAGCAATATTTCTTTCAAAAAACAATAGTAACTTGTAATCATGATTACTAAACTTTACTTTTATATTTCACAGAAAACACAACAACGATATGAAATAAGTCACATTACCATTTGTTTATAACTTCCTAAAATTGCATTGCTAAATTCTGTTTCATTGGTTGTACATTTTATTTTCTCTCTTAAAAAACTGATTAAATGCAAAATTCACACTAAAAATACTTTGCTATTGCTCTGGAATCAATGCAGCATAGACAAAGCATGTCCAGTTATCAGGATTTTATCCATTTATTTTATCCAAATTCCATGAATATTAATAGCTATGGGGAAGATTTCTTTTTAAAAGTACTTAGATGAAAGCCTGCATGAACTCACTAGGACATAAATTGTTCTGTCATGCTCTTTATGCAAAATTTACCCCAGGGCCTGGGTCATAGGGAGACTCCATGGAATTAATCTGTAAGATTCCCATTACAGTGAACAATGAGTTTGACTGTTGGGTAGTTTATGCTCTTAGTACAAATCAAGGAGAATAAATGAACAGGTCCTTTACTTATTTTATGACACACACATGCGCACAAATCTCTTCCTCTGCTACACAATTACCTGCCATATGCTTGTGTGGCCATACTCTGCATGGAAACAGACTCCTAAGCACATATGGAAGAAACAAGGAGAAAATACAAGAGGACCATCAAGAAGTAGCTGGATGAAAAGAGTATTCACAAACACCACACACAGAGTTTCCAGTGCCACTCACATAAGCAAATAACACTCTCTTCAATTCATGGAAACATAAAATATCTTTCTGGTTGGCCTTGAAGTCTGAAAATCCTGACTGCGAGAAAATACTCACAAAGAAAACCCAAAGGCTGAGACTATAAATCTCTAAGAGACCACAGGAAATCTGTAAACCATCTGCTATACTTGAGTTCTATTTTCCAGATCTCAAAGTATCAACGCCACCATTTATTCCAATTTTTCTTTTCCCTCTCTAGGGCTTAATCCAGTTGGGGGCCAGACTTGTGCTAATCAACACCTCAGGGGTGGACAATAAGGTCCAAATGTAGAGTTCAACCTCTTTTCGAGCCCACTGAGCAAACCTGGGGCCAGAACTTTCCAACGAGTAGACCATTCCTTGAGTAGACTGATCACTTCACCTTTCAAGTCTTTAAGTCATTTATAGAGCTTAAGTACACATAGCAAGAATTAAACACCAAAAATAATTAGCCATGAACTCCTAAAGGGAGCTTGCGAAGTGGGTTCTAATGAAAAGACTGAGGCTGACCATCCTTAGTTCTGTCAAGAGACATCTCTAAAGATAACTGTTTATTGCTCAGGGGGAAATAATTGTGCCAGAAGAACTGTCATCTTAATAAGTTACAGTAACACAAAATGATACGTTACGACACATTGAGAAGGAAAAAGAAGTTTGTCGGAACATGTTAGGGGAAGAACAGGCAGGAGAGTTTTCTAAAGATGAAAATAAACATGTTGGATTATCTTGGGTTATAAAAGAAACCATTTTCTTGATTTAATTTTGGCTTCAAATTCCTCCTGGTACTAAATGATGGTTTTTAAGGGAATGACCAAGTAAGTTACAGAGGCTTAACACTGATAGCATTAGCGAGCCGGAAACACAACACTGATTTCCATCCTCCTCTTCCAATTATAAAAGGCTTTAGAAGTCATGCGTATGCCCCATCTATGGAGGGATGTATATACGACATGTGTGCTGCTTCTCCCACTTCTGATGCCCGCAGACAACACATCGAGTTGGTCGTGGTATCATTTTACTCCCTGAGCCAAGGCCTCAGAGTCCAGTTTACAGAATGATGCAGGCTTCCACTCTAACCAAATGGTGCAGCCGTGTGATACGATTCAGCATCTCTGCCGTGGGGTTAACAGGACATCATCAGGCCATTCTCACAGGTTGCAAGGCCTCTTCAAATCACACGGCACGTGTCCTTTCCATCCTTCCTAAACATTTTTACACAAGTGAAATGAAGACCCAAGAATCATTTGGTATGTTTTTGTATGTATGAGCTTAGAGTATTTTCTCCCTTGCTTCTTTTCTTTCTTTTTATCAATTAAAAAATTTATTGTTGTTATTGAGTGTCTGCGGCAATTTGGGAAGTTTGGGATAGACAGTGTAGCATAGTGGGAAGAGGGTGCATTCAGTGCAAGGGCCAACTGTATTAAGGAAATGTTAGTGGGGCTTCCTCAGTACTGTGAGTTAGGTTAAGTGACTTACACATTATTCCTAAGACATAACAATCCAATGAAAATTATTATATTATTTCCATTTTATAGATGGGGAAGCTGAAGCTCTCGGGGGTTAAATTACTTGTCTGCAGATGTATAAGTGGCAAATTGTTGAGCTATCGGTTTATTAACCCAGCTCTGTCTCACCCTATAGCTCACAGATCAGTGATCACATTCACAAGGAGAATGAACTCTGGGACAGGCCAGCCTTTCTCTCAGACCACTTGATGTCTCTTAAAAATCTAGAAGGGACCTGGTCCTAATAAGAACATGGAATTTATTCTGCTGTGAAGCTATTCTGCAAAAATTTCAAAGCAAGCTATATGACATTGTTTCACTTTTAACTTGGAGTGGTTTGTTGGAGAGAAGCATAGGAAAGAAATGAATGAGGATCTAGTTTTTGTTCCTCTACCTGCTCAGAGACCAGTCTCTCACATATCTCCTTATGATAAAAGAAAATGATAACTTGCTTTGCTTCCAGGGACTTCTGGAAGGTCAATCTGGTGGTATATATATAACCCTTTGAATCTCTTAATAGAACACTACTATGCAAATACAAAATTATATTATTCCAGTGGAGAAGTAATCCAACAAGTATGCACACATGCATGCACAATTTATCCAGGGGTGAAAGGTACTGAGAACTTTTCTAGAACTCACTCTATAGGAACAGAAATCATAGTCAAGTGGCTATCTTCCAATAGAACCCAAGACCAATTCTATTACATCACCAGAAAGATTAACTTTTCTGAATGATTGTTACAAGCACTTAAGTATTTCTAAAATGTGACCAACTCTCTTAATACAGAATTTATAAGTAAGTTTACATCCTGTCATATAGTTATAGAGCAGATTTTTATAATTTCCTTTCTGTACTTTAAGGAAAATTGGATGTGCCAGGGAAATCAAAATCAATCAATCCCACTTAAACATACTTTAGAGAAGGTTTAATATCAACTACAATTCCAAATAATGAGATCACAAAACATAGCACTAATCAAAGACTAGGGCCAATAGGCCAAAAGTGGGGAAGAATACATCTGACGGCTACACCTCTCGGATTTCCTAGGCTATTCCAAATTCCCAATAACCTGTCCCACTCTTGCCATAAACTATTGAAGTGATTTCAACGTGCATGTTAGAATTTCCACATACCCTTTTAGATTTAAAAGTAATACAGAAATCTTTCTGAGAGTGTGCATTCTGATTATTTGATACAGAATATGAAGTAAATGTGGAAAACAAATCTAGTACATGCCGAAGCAAAATGAATTTTACAAAAGGTAATGATAAACCATTTAATGGCTGATAAAGAGAAAAGCAGCCCTTGGCATCGGGATGCTGGCCAGGCCACAGCTAGGCTGTTGTGTTCTCCTGCTGACATTGACAATTTAAAAGAATACCACCATCAGACAAGTTCAGTCGGTGACCAAGATGGACCAAGACAAAAACCAGACCATTCTATAACTGTGTGGAACACAAATGCACAAACACAGAAACTACTGTCCCCGCATTCTGGTTCATGTCTTTATCAGTCACATCTTCAGTTTCACTCCTCTTTTCTTGCCTTTTAGTTAAGAATTATTAAGATATTCAATCAGGGATTACTCCCACTTTCTGACAGCAACCAATTCAGAGCAAAGCTTCACTTCCTTAAACCCTCCCCAAAATTACCTAGTACAAAACCAAATCCCATAATGTCTTTCCAACATCCTGTTACTAAGAGATCCACAGTTCCTCCTGGTCTGCATTCTCCATTGTCACAATAAGTAGATCAACCTAAGTTTGTTCAAATACAGGTGTGTTCCTGGTGGTCACTGGCTGAAAGGAATCGACATAGTAAATACAGATGCACTGTACCCCAACAGAGAAAACAAAATGTATTCATTTTGCTATAATAATGTCATTAATACCAGCTGAAATATATCATTTCTTCAAAAGATCTAACAACAAAAACCGGACCAATGACTTTCTGGACCGGTGTTCAGGTACTACCTCTACCTCTCTTGTCTTCATTCTCAAATAACTGCATTAGGAAGTCGTGTGAGTAACTGGGAAATAATCATATAGGTTGAAACAAAATAGGAAATAGAAACTTAGTGCATGTGTAAAGTCACACAAAATCAATCAAGAAACAAGGCTGAAATGAATGAAAGGACTGTGTGAGTGTATCAACTCTTTAAATCACAAATAACACACCTGATAAATTTTACTTTGAAATTTAACCTGTTAGGAAGCTGCCATAGAACACTTAATACAAGAGTTAGACAGGAGTGTTGCAAGCATTAGCAGAAACAAGAGGTACTTAATTACCCACTTTGAGAAACCAGGCCCTCTCTTCTATAACTTTGGATGATTTTTACCCACACCATGGAAAATGTTACAGACTACAGTGACAAGGAGGTGCTCCCCAAGCTTTAATATTCACACAAACCACCTAGAGAGCTTGTTAAAAAGCAGATCCTGATTCAACAGATGTGAAGTAGAGCCCAAGATTCTGCCTTTCCAACAAGCTCCCCGGCGACGCCAATGCTGCTTGGCCAAAATCATACCAAGTGGCACAGATATAAAAACTAAAGGCTGCTGTAAGGACAGGCTAGGACGCTCCTGTGGCTAATGCTCATGTCCGCAATCACACCTACTGAACTGTTACAGCCCGTGCCAAGCTCCTGCACGTCACCTAGAGGGTGACAGCTGGCAGTCGACAGGTTTCGGAAGTTGTCTGGCAGCCTAAGGTGGCCCTGGCAGGAGATAGGCAGCTGAATAATGAAACTGCTTCCCGCTGCATTGGCCACTATTCATACTCCATCACGGCGACACCAGAATATTCCTCTTCTGTCATTAAAGGCCAAAGGAACCTTCCTTTTACTGGGATTTCCAATCTTATCTAACTCTGTCTCTCTGTAACTCTACAACCCCCAACACAGTCTCCCTATTCCCCACTGTTTGCTTGCATTCAGGCTTTATATATCATTCGTGTCCCAGGCATTACAACTTCATGAATGGTTTCCTTGAGATTTTGGCCAGTTTGCTCTTAAATAATCATAGACACCAAAAATCTAGAGGCTGCTTAATGAAACCCAGGAAGATTCTATGTTCCCTGCGTTTATAACACTAAAGCTAAGAGATAAAAGGGACCCAAGAGTTCATCTAGTCCAGTGGGCCCAAAAGTCTTTGGTTCGGGAGACGTAATACTCACAAAGGACGTGAGAGTCAGGCCAGGCCTGGCACAGGGCAGCAGCTCAGCCATCATGCACGCCCACACCAGCCACTGCTCCACGGTCAGTGCCGCTGCGCCCCTGGGATGTTCAATAGAACTAGAGGCTCAGGCTAAAACTCTACCCAGAAACTGGGTTTCAGATTCAGGTGACCCGGACTGCTGAAGGTGTTTTTGCACCCACATTAAGTAACTGCGATAGAGTTTCAGGGTCTGTGACAAGGGGAACCAGGGCTTAGAATTTGAGGCTTCTCTGGATTGGCTGACAACCATCACCAACTTTCAAGTGTTTTCCCATTTCAGAAAACTAGGGGAGACTGTAACAGACATGCTGACTTCATTTGATACCATCCTTGTATTTTTTGCTAAGATCAAACCTTACACTTCCTAGAGAAATGACAATTTGACGAAGATCTATGCATCTGTAGCTCATTTTCATCCTTCCTCAAACCAATCCTCTGCTGGTCTCCTTGCTGGAGAATACCACAGAGTGTTGGTGTATTTAACATTATGACATCAACTTCTAATTATATTATATACTAATTACCTGTACTTAAAAAAATCACGACTAGAAGGCTCATTAAAGTAAAATACGAATAAGTAAAACAAAAATCATGGAAATAATCGCACAAAGTGGTTTGCAAGGTTTTCTTATGTTGAATATTTTCTTTAGTTGACTGCTAGACATCAAAGAAAAGATGTAAAGGAGAAAACTCTTTGAGAAAAATCTGTTTTTTAAAAAGAGAAGCTATTTCTCTCAATCTGCTTTAGTGCTGGAACACAAGAAGTCTCAGGAGAAAAAAGCCAAGTGCTACAGTTTACAAAAGAGCAAACTTAGATCCAGGAAAGTAGAGAAAAATAAAAAATATATGGTTGGTAGTAAAACCAGAACTGGAACCAAGGTTTAGTACTTGTGCCAAGAGCTGTGGTCTTTCCTCTGTATCACAATATGCTTACAGATTTTAGGACTTAGCAATAATATCTTACACATAGTAAATTCTCAAATGTTCACTGAATATTTTACTGATACAGAAGCAAATATCTACCTGCAAGGGAAATATTAAATTCATACTGTTAAATCAGATCATGATGGTGCTTATTTTTGTTACTGCTCTCATGACACCAAAGAGATCTCTAGAAATTCAGTGAGCCAATTTGCAGTTCCTCTCCTTGCCAGACTTCTAATTATATATCCAGACATGAAAACACAGATCTTTAAAACGAATGCAAAATCATTTTGCTTTTGTATTGGAAAAAAAATGAAATTCATCTAAGTATCAAGAATGACAGCTTTACCATTTACTACAAAGTATATGGATAATCACCAAAAAAACCTATAAAAACAAAAACAAGAGAAGTTATCCAACACTGTGCTCCAATCTATTTTTTTAAAAAAAGAATGCAATTACCAGTTTGAGGCGGTAGGATTTTGGAATCTTCAGATGTTTTACTTGTAGGCACAATCCACGGTTTTTCACTTGAAGCTACAGCAAAAAGAAACGGAATTCACTGGTGAAATTTTTTTTTTTTTTTTTTTTTTTGAGAAGAGAAAGAGATAGGAATAGGTTGCTGGTGTGGTTAAGTGGCCACCAGTAGCCTGAAAGGAAAAGCACACACTGATCCAATTAAAAATCATTGTACATCAGGAAGAAATCAATATGCTCCCAGAGCATTTGAGTAGTGACTAGAGAGAGACCAAAATTTGGTGTCATACTCTCAATCTTTTTGAGGATAGAAAACTATTATGGAAATAGCAGATTGATGATTGTTACTGAATTTGTAGAAAAGCCAATAGGTTTTTGTTTGTTTGTTTTTTTAATCAAATCAACCACTTGTCTGGCTGAGTTAACTGAATTCATCAGCTCACTGAGGTGTGCGGAGGTGGAATCCAGTAATCATGTCCTACAGAATGAAGCAATCACCACCCACTTCTAATACCAGACTTAAGGTGCTGTTATTACCCAAGGTTCCCCCAGGTTTCTCAAAAGGGAAAGGTGTTTTTGCCTGAGGAAATTCTGGAAGCCTTTTTGGAGCTGCAATGAAACACATAAGAAATGTTACGACTTGAAGAGCAAGTAAGAGAAAAGCTTTCTAAAATCTCAAGCTTGCAAAAACCGAAGACAAACATGAAAATGCAAGCTACTCAGGTAAGGTAAGGGACTGTTAGTATCCACCTCTTACTCCTGCGTTTCAATGATGGATAATATGAGAAAGCTTCTTTTTACATTTTTAATAATCAAGCCACAAAATTTGAGGAGTTTGGGCTCTTCTTTTTACCCTTATTAAACTAGTGTCCCAATTTCTTTAGCTATGTGTATGTATACTCTCAGATATGTTTCATTTAAACCACATAAATCTGAACCAGAAAATGTCCCTCTAAGAGCCTTAAAAAATCGAATTTCAGTAACTACATGGCTTTATATTTAAGCTCCCCCAAGAACTTTTTTGCTATTGCACTCAAATTCCAAAAATTCTAAGAAGCAGTCTGCAGAAATATCATAAACGTATCTTCTTTTTCAAGAGAAACAGTGGAGTAAAAAGATACTTAGGAAAAAATACAGAAAATAATTTATTCAGTGACACAATGATTTCTGAATGAAGAGAATCAAATATAATATCAAAATATGACCACCACAAAGGAAAATCACCAAAGGATTTGTCATAGAGAAGGACTCTTTAGGATCCTAGATTATAAAATAAAGATTTTATAACATTTAAGGGCTTGGTGTTGGGGAGTTTACTGTTCTATAAGCCATGTGTGCCTTCTTTCCTGTGAGGAGATAAATTTGAATGAATTAGCTTAGGACTTCTTTCAACCATGCATAAAATTTCCAAGGTAAAAAGAAGCTGCATTGTTTAATAATTTTTACCTAGAGTGCTCAGTGGGAATTCAAACCTAGGTATTAAAATAGTCTGCGATGTTTCGGGGGTCCTTTCCCTGAGAGCTGCAATAAAGAAGAATTCAGTTAGAGACTCTGTGAGTCGGGATTTGATGCTGTGGTTTAGCCGTATGGTGTAGGCATGCTCCTAACAGAGGGCGCACTGGGCAGCTGATGCCTTTCATGCAAATAGCTGGCTTTCCCTGGAAAAGTTTTACATAGTTGTTATAATTTGAAGGTGTACCTTCAAATGGCCATGGTGTGGCATGGAAGATCAACATCACAAGTACTGAACACAATACGTACATGCTGTTCCTTTTTTTCTGAAGAGAATAAAGCAAGTTAGATTCTCTTGGGCCAAGAAGCAGCTAACTTGCATGGCATGAAATTCTTATTAAAAGACAGGACACTTTCGGGGATTCTCCTTAAGTTTAGTACACACAGGACTTGGAAAAGCCAACCAAAATGGAAAGCACAGACATAGTCAAGACTTCCACCTTTCCAGGCTTTGTAAGTTAGAAACCTGACATTCTGTTTTTCTAGACATCCCAAGGGACTGGTAAAAAGGGTGTGCAGTTAGCACCTACCATCCAGAGCTTCCTAGAATATTAGTCACCAGGATCAAGACATGTTGTTAACTCTTTAATGGAATTGGTCCAAGAAAATAGGAAGATGAACTACTGCCAGTAATGGGGGAGAAAAGTGGGGAGGGTGGGAAAGCCAAGGCACTGGGGTTACTCTTCTTTTCTATGAGGGTTGAGAGGTGGGGTTTTTTTTTTTTTTTTTTTTGAAGAAAAAAAAGTTCTTAGAATTACCCAGTGTTGTTTCTGAAATGTCTAATGCACTAGACACAGTGGGTTTAGTGGTTCTTGGAACTGATTCAGGAGTCACTGAAAGGTAAAAAAGACAACTTTACAAATTAAGATAAAATGATGGCACAACTGAAGAATATAAGGCACTTTTGTTGTCCTTTGGAATTAAAGCTGACACTTGCACAGACCAATTGTCTTCAAGTTAATTAAGTTAAGGGCTCTCTGGCTTGCCCCAGTGCCCAAACTCCTCCCAAGCCTTCCTTTCTGGGTTTGTCCAGTTTCCACATCCTCCAAAAAGCGCACAGAATTGACCTCCATGGAAGCACTTATCCGATTAATCATAACTTAATTCCTCTGTCTTAGCACAACGTCTGGGGTATAGTAAGCAAGCACATAGTAAATATTTATGAAATGAGTTAATAACTGGGCAGATAAAAGAATGACCCAGGGCAAAAAAGGGTATTACGTTTTAAGATTTCTTTCTTCCCAACTGCAGTCAACATGCAAAGCTTGGAAGTGGGTTGAAATGATAAGGATTCAAATGCCGAGACACAAGTTTGTTTCAAGTGCTAACTCAAAGGCAAAGATGACCCGCAGGTAAATAGTTTTTGAGAAATAAGAACCAGGATCACTGAGATCTGGAATGAATTGTGAGCTACATGATACCAGAATTTTTTAGGGGAAGGACACAAAATAAACACAATAACAATGAATAATAAGTTATGGTGTTCGCCTAAGTGTTTTTGAAGTGGAAAATTCTGAGGAGAGTCTGGCAGAAAACTAAGAAATCTGTAGACTCTCCCATCAGATACTGTGCCAAGAGAAGAAAGGATAACTGGGAAAAAAATTGATGGACTCTCCACTGGGTCATGCCTCTGCTTTTCTTGGTGTTGACCAATTATACTGAAATCAGAAAACTACCCAGAAATTTCCTTCAGATACATTATTCCAGCATCAGATACTACCTCTGCTCCAACTCCCATGAAGGTGGGGGATGGAAGGTCATCTCTCTCCTTTAGGTAGGACCGTAAACTTCTTACTCCATCAGAAATATTTTTATTTCTTGAAATCAAGTTATTTGACTTCTCCACCAATCTTTATCATCTCTGGACCAGTTATGAATCCAAGAGTTTAGTAACAGGTAAGTATCACTGATATTTCAATTCACAGCAACTTTATGGATTAAAAAATTCACTTTAGATTGGAGTTACTTTGCTCAATGTGGATCTAGGGGATTTCCTGCCAGATGTTTGTTTCACAGAGTACTGGATGAGGTGGTACTGCTCTGGCAAAAACTCTGTGGTTCAGAGAATAATGTGTCCCCTGTGGGCTGGACTTGGGCAGTTCATTCATAGAAGAAATGATGAATGTTTGTTAGTAACGGCTGATAAACTATGGGGAAAATGCATACTGCATTTATTCTTTAAAGGATTTTTACTGAACTATTACATATTTTCTACACAAAAATTGTGAGTCTTCAAGAGACATTATTATTAAACGATTCCAGGGTACTTTCACACTTATCAAACCATGGATTTGTGAGGGATAATGGCATTTTGCTAAACTAATCATTTGTGAAAGTGAAGAAATGAAAAATGGTCTAATGTCTTCTTGTAAAAGGAAAACACCCAAACCATGTTTTTACATTTTAGTGTAAAAATATTTCAGAATGTTGAGGTAACAACTTTCACTTACAGTGAAAAATACAGCTTCCACATTACGTATTACTTATATAATTCAATAGCTCATTTTGCATCTAGAATCCCCTATTGTTGTGTGCTAATAATTAAAATGAATTTCCTACAGGCTCTTCACTGAAAAAAAAATAGTCTTGTCAATCATTTACTATTTGGAAAAATACATTATTTACTTTTTCAAAGTTAATAACACAGGGATCTCATTACCTGTTATGGGCCGTGCTGGGATTTTTTCTACCTCTGGCGTTTTAGATTCAGCAGGCAATGCCAAGGTTTCATTCTTAGCTAAAAAGCCAGAGAACAAACAGTTTACCTCACTTCTTCATAAGAGAGTGTCCAAATCCAATTCACTCGAAACAATCAAGCAACAGATTATTTCAAGACATATCTTGAAATAATGCTCTTATCCCATCCAGTCAGGCAGCCAATACATTTATTATGCATTTCTACCAGGGGTTAGTATTTGTAGACGACAGTCTTCAGAATTCCTTCTCATTAACCCTAGATAATTCTTTAAGATCTAAGCTGGCACTGGCATGAAGAAAAAAACCCACAAGACAGTACTTGGATAACTCTCAAGTCATTCTGATTCGTAAATAGAGTTTCTCAAAGGCAAAAGTCGTACAGCAAATACTCCTTGGAATTTTCTTTTCAGTTATTCCTAATTTCCTTTAAAAAAGTCAACGAATAGAAATTACCATTATGTATGGTAACAAATGTAATAGGTTATCACACTAAAGTTCTAGAAAAACATAAATAACACATATAGGAAACTGAGTTATTTGAAGATATTTGTGGTGAAAAGAATACCGGCCGTTTATTTATTTGAGCCACATGTTAACACAGATCTTTCTTTCGGCTGGTATGGGAATTAAGTGTAAAAAATAAAATCTGGTTTTGTTTTTTTTTTTTTCCTCTTTGACAACTATTCGGGAAACTTCCTTCTAAAATTTAGGTATTCTTTTTCAAAGAAAGCACATTTCTCTACTAGGGTTTCCTAACGATCAAGACATTCTCCATTTAAAGAACGCATTTAGGATTAACTGGATTCAGCTCTTTGGCACACTGAATGAATGACCTAGTTATAATATTTTGAAACAGTCTAGTGGCATGAAAGAATTCATTCATCTTTGAGATACCCTGATCACTTTGCCCTGAACTGATTATTGTCAGATGGGACTTTTTTTTTTTTTTTTTAAGCCTTCTTAGACTGTAAGGAACTTCCTGGGTTTCTCAACATTGGCACTACCAACGTATTGGGCTGGATAATTTTTTATTGGTGTGGGGGGGGTCTTTCGTGTGAACCGTAGGATATTCAGCAGCATCTCTGACCTTTACCCACTGGATTCCACACTTCCATAGCCTTGACAACTAAAAATGTCTCCAGACACTGCCAAATATCCCCTGGGGGACAGAATCGCCCTCTGTTGAGAACTACTGATCTCATCTGTTCCCTCCAAGTTCTTTGAGGATGCAGATTTTGTAACACTGCTGAAAAGGCTATTTTCTTCTTTTCAGTTAACATGGGCACAAAATATTTATTTACTTCTGATGGACTAAAAGTCAATTCTAAAGTCATCCCTTTTACAAAGTTGATAGAAGCAAATCAATTTTCAATCTGAATGATGGAAGTGTACAAGAGAGTCCTAGAACTAATGATTTTCGAGAGTGACTGAAAATGCTAGAAACAGGCACAAGTACTACCGTACTTGCCACAGCTGCCAGCAGAGTGTGTGTTCTGATCCCTGTGCAAGCGGAGTTGCACAGCGTGTCTGCACACAGAGGTTTTTACTAAAATTGTTCAAACTGATTTAGCAGGGCATAAAGGAAAGGGATTCTCTTTTGGGAATAACTAAAAAAATAAACAGATCCAGTATCATTTTATGATAAATTCTATTTTTCAGATTGCTAAATTTTATCAACATTTTTCTTCCTGCTTCTTTTGTGGTCACAGCTTACGTTTAGAACCATTGTGATTGTTAGCATGGGAAAAACAAACAGATTATAAATATTCATGAGCTCTGGTTCTATTATTTTCAGCGTGTACATAGGAAGGGTTTTTTTGTTTGTTTGTTTGCTTTGTTTTTTTAATGGAGGCACTGGGTATTGAACCAGGACCTCATGCATGCTAAGCACATGCTCTACCACTGAGCTATCTCCCTCGCACCAGAAAGTTTTCCTTTAATGCTCTCTTCTTTTTCAGTGTCCTCTTTTCCTTCAGGGTATCTTTGCTAAACCTCTCCTTTCTGTATAACATCCAACACTCTTCATGGTTCCCTAGCTGACTAGGACCATGTAGTCATTTATTGAATTTATTTGGGGAAATTATTTATTTTAACTTCCAGATCCTAGACTTGCAGACAATGCTCTGGTGTGCTTTGCTTTAGCTCCTTCTGTTCAAAGCATGCCCTTAGCCAGTGACCCCACTCACCTAAAATGAGGCTGTTAACGAAGGAAAAATGATCAACTACCTTTCCCAGAGATACCTGTCTTCTTTACACATCACCAATTCCTTATAGAGGTAGGTGGTGTTTCTAAATATGGCATTTCAGACATCAGAGAAGTTGGTAGGAGGGGAAGATAATTGAATGGAGACGCTTCATGACTCCTATCAAGCCGTGAGTATTCATCAACACCATCGCGTACAACTGCCGTCTTGGCAACAGCAGAGAAAGGCCACCAGAACACAGCCTAAAACCCAGGAAGTCCCTTTTCCTCCCTGATTCTTCTGTACCTTTTTTCAACAGAGTTGTTTCCTTTCATTTTTGGCAGGCTAAGTCTTCGCTTTGGCAAACCCTTTTTTATGTCTCTGGGAAATGTGTGTGTAATATTAGCTTTCTTGTTTATTTCTCTCATTAGTCACACCATGTGTTCTTAGAACAAACCCTACTTATTTTTTGATGGCCCATTTTGGGTCCTGCTGGAAGGAAGATATTTTTAGGCTTTACCTCTCACAAAATAGGACTTTTCTGAATTGCAGTGATAAATAACTTCAGGAAAGTTTATTGCTCCTTTGTTGGTATAAAGAACTGTTGATGCTCACATTTTTTTCCATAAAACCAGTAAATCTAAAATGTAAATTGTGAACACAGTCTAAGGTGATATATTTGATGGATTTACTGGTCACTTTCAAACATACTGCATACTAGTCTTTACAATGTGTACGAAATTTGCCATGTGGTATTTTAAGATAGGTGTTTCCTGAGAAATAAAGTTTAACAAGATATTTACTATTCACATAGAACTTGTCTTCATTAAAATCACACTTAATCCTGGAGCTTTAGTGAATCATATCAGAATAAAAAGAGTAAAAAGCAAAGCAAACCAAAAAATGATCCGTTTAATTCTCTCAATTAAAGAAGACAAAAAGGCTGGATTGGTATTAAGGCAGTATGTAGAACTTTGCAAAAAAAGAAGGAAAAAAAAAAAAAGGAAATAGTCCTCATGGTAAATGGCACTCCCCCAGGCACCATGACAGCTCCGAAGCTAACCATAGAAGGTCAAAAAGTGGGTGGTGGCCCAATTCCAGAGAATCTCAGTCTTTTCCCCAAAAGCAGTTGGAATAATTCTCCTACTTGTTAGCATATAAAGCTACCGAGCCCATAAAAACTAGTAACACCTCACCTTGTGGCCTCTCACTCCCCGCCTTCCAAGACAGCCTGCACTCTGTCCATGGAGTGTGTATCTACTTTTACTTTCAACTGAGCACCTAACCCCCACACCTTGTGGCTTTTCTCCTGCCTTCTGAAATAGCCTGCACTCTGTCTATGGAGTATGTATCTTTCTGAATAAATCTACCTTTATTCAACTGTGGCTCGCTCTGGAACTCTTTCCTGCATGAAGCCAAGGACCCTCACTTGGCGGGGTGTGTCCCTGGGACACAGCCATCCTCTCGCCCCACATTTTTCCAGTAGCAATTCACTAAGGGGATTTCATTTGGAAGCTTCCTAGCCTGCAGAGCAGCATTAGATGATGTGGGGTTGAGTCTCAGGGTTTTACAGCTACACAGGAGGTGATCAGGTCTGAGGCACAAATTAAAGAAATGAAACCTGGAATCATTTCTCTACATTCCTGGAGATAACTCACCATAGCACTACCAGGTGTGAGTGTTTTACAGTAAAAATGTAAGAATGACACAAAATCACAAGGATGTATTAACAAATATGTTCACCTCTTAATAAAATGGTGATACATAAATTTTGAAAAATTTTCTCAAAGTGTAAGTCTAATAGTCTATTAATTCATGCTTTTCTACCCACTTAAGGCTTTGCTCCTCCTTCATCTAGGAGGTTTGCAAATTAACAGCTTAAGAGAATGTTAAGAGTTCACCTTTTAAAACTGTTACAATCTGATGGCCCAGCATCAGACAAGCCAGTAAGTCAGACCTCCAACGAGGGACGAGAAATGAAGTCTGAGGTCCCTGGATGCAGAGGTCCCGCGTTTGGGTACCTCCACATTATGTCCCCGGCAATCTGCAGTTCTGGTGCCAAGTAATGCTTAATAAATATTTGTTGAATGAATGTTGTCAAACAGAGACTTGTTTCCACATCCATAAAATGTGAAGATTCAATTATGTAAGTGTGAAAGTTCTTAGCCAGTACATCGAGTTCAGGGAAAACATTGTTAAGTCTTGTTCAGTTTCTACCCCATCATGCCATCTTCTTCCATATTAATCAGTGGCCCACCCAAGAAGTTCTCCAGAGATTTTAGAAAGTGTGGTTTCTGGACCAGCAGTATCACCTGAGTACTAGGTAGAAATGGAAACTCTCTGCCCCACTGCCCACCCTAGACCTACTGAATCAGTGACCTGGGGGTAAGCCCAGCAGTCTGTGTGTGACAAGCCCTCCAGGAATTCTGGTGCTTCCTCAAGTTTGTGGTCTCCTGCTACAGAGAGAATCCACACCAATTTGATACTCAAATGCAGCAACTAGCGTAGCCCAGTGACCACCCCAATTGTCTCCTGGGCTCCTTTTAAAGGGTTTTGCTGTTTTTTTCCTCCAAATGTTATGTTTTTTAAACACTAAAATCGTATCAGGTTCTTTCTTGAAGTAGGAAGCAGTATCAATACCAGGGACATAATTCTAAGAGACCTGACCTTTACATCAGTTCTCACTGAAACCATCTATCTAGTGGCCCCCTGACAGCAGAGCACAATGAGTATTTTTCATAACAGTTACTCCATTGGACTCTTATACCTACAGAATGTGTGTATTTTGGATAATCTGATAAATGTTCACTCTCCTTTCATAAATGTAAATATAAAATAACCATTTCCCACAGAATGGGATTTATATGAATACCTCCAACACTCCAACCTGTCTGCCTTTTTTTTTTCCTCCAATTTTTGTGGTAAAAGATTTACAGTCTTCACTGTTAAGTGTGCGATTCAGTGGTATTAAATACGTTCAGAATATTGTGCAATCATCACTACCATCCATCTCCAGAACTCGTTTCATCTTGTAAAACTGAAACTCTGTACCATGGAACACTAACTCCCCATTCTCCTCCTCCTCCAGTCCCTGATAACCATCATCATACCTTCCGTCTCTATGAATTGATCACTCTAGTACCTCATACAAGTGGAATCATATATTCTTTTTATCCTTTGTGACTGGCTTATTGCACTTAGCACAATGTCCTCAAAGTTCATCCACATTGTAGTGTACGTTGGAATTTCCTTTTTTTTTTAAGGCTAAATAGTATTTCATTGTGTGTATATACCACATTTTGCTTATCCATTCATTTGTTAATGGGCACTTAGATTTCTTCCACATTTTAGCTGTTGTGAATAATGCTGCTATGAACATGGGTGTACAAGTATCTCTTTAAGAACTTTTGTTTTCCACTTCTTTTGGTTATATACCCAGAAGTGGAACTGCTGTATAATATGGTAATTCTATATTCATTCTCTTGAGGAATGGTTGTATTGTTTTCCTGTAACTGTAGCATTTTATATTCCTGTTCACTGTGCACATGCCTATTCCTTACTTGTTACTTTGAGGTCCCCAAACAGCTTACTTGCTAGATCCCTTGGCTATCCTAAGACTATCAGTGCTAGTCTTCAGTCACTGCAAAGTCCAAATATAGATCTTTGCTGCTTACCTAATTGTGTCTTGACTGCATCTGAAATTTCGAACATTATGGAGGTAGGAAGTTTTACAACGGTTTCATTGAGACCTGGAATAACAAGGTGGACTGCAAGAAAATAGAATAAAACAAAAGAAAACGTGTCACGACACAAAGCTCAGAGCATCGGATACTAGAAACCATGAAGTTCAGTGGTTATTTTCCTTAGTCAGTTTTACTCCAAACTTTAAAATGACAGAAAAAATATGACAGGAACTTTTAAACAGAATCTTTTTCATATTCAGAACTGAAGTACCAAAATACTCTGGCTTTTAATCCATAGACTCAAAAATGGTAAATTGGCTGCTTAAAATGTGTGGTGAACAAACACCATTATTAATGATAATTTTTAAAAGAGCAGTTCACTATGACAAAGACCCTCATAACTGCAACAACCCTGCGGGGCAGATAGGATGGGCACCCGCATCCCTGCCAGGCACAGGCTAGAGCTGTCTAACACACCATGATAGAGGTAGCATCTCTTGGATCGTAGCCTGGAATGCACACAAGCCAGGATGCTAAATACTGAAAGGAAATGAACCAACATCAATTTAGCAGAACCGCTCACAGTGAAAAATTCCATAACAGCCTAATTATCAAAAAAAAAAAAAATAGCCTGACTAGCTTATTGTAGGTGTAGATTTCAAGATAAACTCACCCAGTATTGTTCCTCCGAAGGGAGTCTTATCTGGGGATTTAGTTGAGGCCTTGTGAGTGACATTCTGAATCACTGTTGAAATATCAAAAGGTAATAGTGTGAATGCAAAAAAAGAAATCGTCATGAAGCAGTAACAAGCTTACATTGTGAAGTCATCTGCACTGCAGAGGCCCTGATACAACTTTTTAATAGAAAGGAACTCACTGGGCTGGTTACACAGCCAAGAAAAGGACTAGAAGGCATATCATAACACCTGTGCCTTCAAGTAACAAAAGGCCATTATTATTCCATCATATCATGTTCCATTCTAATGAGCTGAAAATTTCCTTTCTCCACTCCCCTCCCTGCAGGCTCCTCCAGGTAAAGAACTAGCACAAAATGACCCAATAAATGAAAGTTAGAAATGTATATTCTCAAAGCAAAGACTCTTAGGATGATTCCAATATTATCCGGTTCTGAGAATACACTTGGGACATCGTGTTTTCTTAAAATGAAGAACTATCTTAAGTACACAATCTCTTCTACCAAGAAACTTTCTGGAAATAATGAAGTCATTTTAATAACCTGAAAAACGGGAAGTCAAAACAAAAACGACTGTATACTGAAATGAAATAAGACCTTATTCTTCAAATTTGGATTTCTTTACTTTCCCTAATGTGACCACTAAATCGTTACCATTTCATTAATTCAAATATCCTATTAATGATTAATGATGGAAGTTACCTTAGTCCTGAACAAAGCCACACATGTTTCGTTGGCTTTTTACAATTTCATACTTTGTTAGGGCTATTTTGTCCTACTTGTCTAACTAACATGCCTTGCTGAGACTTGACCTATAGGTATACAAGTCAAAATTATCTGTTAACTTCTAATTTATTAGATCCTACTGATTTCTTCCAACTTTTTTCCTGAAAAATAATCAGAAAAGTTGAAAAAAATACATGCTATGTGTAACTATCTCAGTTAAAAAGTAGATTATGAAACTAACATAACATTGTAAATCAACTATACTTCAATTTAAAAAAAAAGCAGCATTAACAACAATAACAAAAAGTGTATTAGAACAGTTCTGAACACATATCCAGAGCAGACTTGCACAGATTACCTTGCTTGATGATTGTTACTGGGATTAGTTTCCTTGGGACGTACGATGGCTGAAAAGAGAGGAAGAGTCAGCTTTTGAGTTACTGTGAACTTAAAAAAAAATAAATCAAAGAATTGGAAGTAGCCCTTTCTTGTACTCAATGAAGTCTCCCATGACACTGGCTTAACAGTTGCTGGAAAGAGCTTTAGTACATATATCTGCCTCTGTTTTATTGTACTCACTTGGTTCCCCCGTAAATGTCTGAAGATTTGGCAGAAGCAGTTTCTTCAAAACTCCCATTAGTTTAGTTTACTTACAAACTGCAGTGGAAAGAAACTAAATCCTCTGGATTGCCTACGTGTTTATTTTCACTTCATTTGAGATGTGACCCAGCCGAATTCTGTCTTTACATTAGACCTCAAAAAGATTCGAAGGTAAGTATTGTCTTTTAAAACCAATTAACATCCAGTGTTTGCTTGTGCCTCCTGGCTGCTGCTACCTCAGACAACACAACCACCGCGAGCTCCTGACACCAAGCACTCCCTGGTCCAAGGGGGCGAAGCTGAGACTCACAGCCAGCATTTCTACTTCCAAAGCCTGTGCTTTTTACTATTCTGTACATATTTATGCCCAGAGGACCTCAAAACTGGAAGGGCAGATTCCCAAGGACTCTGCATTCTTCCTTCTCCCAAACTGCCTTAGCTGTCCCAAGGGAAGTTTTAAGGTCACAGAGCGACTTGAACTAGGGACTCGTTTAGTGTGAACTTTATGGTGGAGTCATCACCAGACATGATGTGAGCCAAGGATAAGATAGCCAGGGGAGAGGGGCAGGAACAGAACAAGGGCAGGGCAGCAAATATAGAGAAGAAACAGACTGAGTTCAAGAGATAAGCACGGCACTGATGTTTTGACACTTGATTTAATCCACGTATATGATACAGATAGTCCAGGCACCAGAACTGCTGACAATCCAGGATGTGTAGAATGAGATACTTAGTCACATAGGTGTTTACAGCTATGAGAAAAAGAGCTTTGCTAACATACTTCCATTCTAAAAAACAATAGGCCCATAGTAAAGAAGGGCCACAATGCCATGCTTACTCTTGGCTATTTTCCTTCTTGTATTAAAGACCTTATGTTAAAAACAAAACAAAACAAAACAAAAAACCCCCACAAAATACAAAAAGTTTACTCTTACCAGATTATTTTTTAAAAGAAGTATTTTTACTTCTTGCATCATATATTGACCGAGTGCTGTAGGCTGAATGTTTCTGTCCCCCAACCAAAGCATGTATTAAACTTAACCCCCAGTGTGATGGTATTTGGGAGTGGGACCTTTGGGAAGTAAATAGTCATGAGGCTTTGGAATCCTCTTCCATGGGATTAGCACTCTTATGAAACAGACCCCAGAAAGCTCCCACCCTGCTTCCGCCGCGTAAGGACACAGCGAGAAGATGGTTGTGAGCCCGAGGCGAACTCTCACCAGACACCAAATCCGCCAGCTCCTTGATCTTGAACCTCCCAGGCTCCACAACTGTGAGAAGTAAACGTTTGTTGCTGTGGTATTTTCCTTATAGAAGCCCTAGTGGACGAAGGCACCCAGTAATTTCCTACTTAGCAACCTAGCCTATGGGGTTAATCAAAGATACAGTCATCATTTGTGTGTAAATGTGTTTATTACCACCATGTAAAACAACCTCATCCGCCAAAAGCAGAGGTTTTGCTATATAAATTATGGTTCAAATTTTTGACCTCTATATAGTAAGGTGGGAAAATATGCATAAGATAAATAGAAAGGGTACAAATTTATATTTATAGTATAATCTAAGTGTGTAACAAATATGTAGAGACAAAAGACCAGAAGGAAATAGATTATAGTTTGGTTTTTTTTTAACAGTAGCTATTTCTTATAAGCTGATGTTAATTTCATTTTCTGTACTTTCCAAATTCCTCACAAGGGCAAATTACATTTATAATTAGGGAAAGCTATTTTAATCAGCAGTCTGTTTAGCTACTATATATGCTTCTGTACTGCACAGCTCACACACTATTGGGAAATAGAAGAATTATAATGTATACACAATTTTTTCCCAGGCAAGGGGTGGGGGGAATAGTAAGTATAGAAGTATAACCTTTAGCAGGAAAGAAAAAAAAGGGTTCAGCTTTGATGTCACACTGGCAGAGGACCTCTTGGCTTTACCATAAGAAAATTAAGTAAGAGCACTTGCTTACAGGACCCTTTCCCAGAGAGGGACAGTCAGGCCCATGGCACTGTCTCCTGTGTCTACCTTACTCCCAGTGAAAGGATTACCACACATGGTCGCTATCTTTTCTGAGAATTTAAAATCCCTGTTGAGGCAACCTCCAGTTCCACAGGAGATGCTTCCTAGAGGAGCCAGGTTGTCTTTCCAGGTACGAATAATCATTTTTTGCTAGAGCTGTGGCTACAGTTCCAGAGTTTTGAATGGCTTGTCCTCTATCTGCCCTACGAGTTCGCCATCTAATGCACATTTTGCAAAACGTGATGTTTTTCAGACACGTTGCATTCTAGTGGAAACACCTATGTGTTGCTGTGTTGAGTTTGAACTGCGTTATCCCAATTCTTACTTCCTTTGCTGTAATGATTTGTTTTAAACAAGTTTTTGACTGAAACAAATGGAAAATATTTCACTCTTCACGTGAATGGAACAAAGTTTCTGTTTGAGTTCTTGAGTACAGATCAGTATTCTGTTAAGATGATGACAAGACTATATGTATAGTATGTGCTGCCAAAAATTAAGGACATCATTTAGCTGCAGAATCCAATTCTTTCTAGACCTGTAATTATTCTCTTGCCTAATCCACAATCCAAAGATGCACCAAGACTGGACTAATGAGCAAGCAGCTGCCACTCTGTAAGGAATTTTTTACAGGACATCAGGAAAGTCCTTCTGCCCAAAGTGTCTATGCTGAAGTCTCTAAAATTCCCACTAAGAAACCCACACTGAATTCTTTCCCTGAGTCCTCTTACAAAAAGGGTAGGGAAATGTCTTTTACCTGAACTCTCAGAGAAATAAAATATTGTGATAATTTCTAAGTGAACACGTTTAATCAATTACAACTCAATTTCAGTTAAGCTGTTTAATGTACAGTGTTTTTTTTTTAAAGAAGTTACCAGTAACTTTTCTTTGCCGTCCTGGGCTTGCTGTTACGAGCATCTGTCAACATGCAGAGGAGTCTCCGAGTAGCTGGTGTGGGGCACGGGGGTGGGATGTGAGGCAAAGTCCCACAACCCACAGGCTGCTGCACAGTTTGGCTGGGGCGGCCCCAGCACAGCACTGCTGCCCGTGGACACCACCCTCAGACCATGTTTTCTTTCTCAGGTCATTTCCTTACTGGCTCTTTTCTCTGCAGCTGGCTGACCCATTCCTGCTGTAAACAGCCATCACCACTTCCTTCCTCAACTCTCATCTCTCCCTTCAGCAATTATTTTTTAAATGTTGACTATATGTTAGGAAACAAGCCTACTTCCCTCCTAGCCTGTAAGAGATGGTTTTTTTCTCCCCCCTAAGTTTCAAGATATTCTGTCCCTTAAGAACCCAGGTTGTGCTACATCTCAAGCAGGGTGACTGATTAAGGGGATTCACTTTTACCCTCTTTCTGGGGATGTTGAGGCTAAGTATCCACTTGGTGAGATACAATGCGGGGAGGATGCTGAAGTGGTAAAAGGAAATGCCGCTGATGATCAATTCAGCTTGCTTTTCAGTCCTGGCTAGGGAAAGCCTACGCTCATCTAGAAATAACCACAGCAGCCGTGAGCACACAGTATGAGGGATTTTTGATTCACCCTGTGTTACACTAACTTCCTCCTGATGTTATTTTTCAAATCAGCTTTCACAAAAGCAATGATAACACCAGGATGCTACTCTTTGCAGGTTATTCTTTACAGGTTTACCCGCTTGGTATTTTTGTGGCATCAGTATATCCATTGTAGATTAAACTTTATTTTCAGGCCTGGAGATAAAGAACTGTCTTTTGGGGAGTGGCTAAGGGTTGCTCAAAATCAAATTTCGATGACTCAAGGGCTAAATCACATGAGAAAAACTTGGGAATGTCACATTCTGGTTTTAATTCATTTTTAGGGTGTTCTAACGAAAGTTACGAAATACACTGATTCAATCTAACATCTGACTAAAAGTGAATCTAACATCCTACTTGCAAAAGTCTCATGTTTCTGGTCAGCTAGGGAGAAATCAGACATACGTCTTTGGTGATGTTGTTAGTCTAGATGTAAAATTCTCAAGTTTCTGTTTAGGACACTCACTGCTAAGGGTGGGAAACCTGATGTATTCAGTGCACACAATCTTAGAGTGGGAGTAGGGACCAGACCGTATTTCTCTCTATTCACTTATCTGCTAACTGTAATACTTTAAAATTTGATACCACTTCTCTTTTTGCAAATGATAGACACAGCTTCTGAGAAAGGCAGGTGGATCTCTGATGGGAAAAATGGAAGGGTGAAAATAGATGTCATATATAAGGGGAACATTGATTGTAAGGAGACTTGAGTTAATTAGATCATTATTAAGCCAATATTTTAAAATATCTGTTAATAAATGCTATGTACTTCAAAAATTTATTGTTAGTGATCTAGTTAGATAACTCAGTTTTTTTGCATACGGAGATATATATATATATTAAAATTAGGTCCTCTTAGTCATTATCCCTTTTTAAATTTTAAGTAATAATAAAACCTAATCGTAAATGTTATGTTTCATCTTGATAAAAGAGTGCTCTTGATTCTCAACATGAAGAAAATAGCACAATTATCATGTGTTTTTTTCCCCTCAATTACATGGATCTCAAGTGATACAATTTGTATAGAAACAATCATGGTTTTGTTTATGCACACCTGATTTTTTCTAGAGGTATAGGCAGGGGTGATATTGAAAGTATTTAACAAGCAGTAGAACAAAGGCACTAACCAATCAGAAGAGATCCCTGCTAAGTGTCCTTTGGCACAAGTGTACTGGGACTGGCCCACAGAACGCATGCTTAGAAACAAGAATTACAATACGTAATACAACCAGAGGCTTAAGATGGGGCTGTACTTAACATTCAAATTTTTAATCTAAATATTATTTATGTGTTAAAAATGAATAGCCTGTTTACCCTATTTTGAACCTCTCTTTAGAAGGTGTTAAGGAGTTTCACTGCATGTAAGTTTGAGGTGTGAGCACGTGCATATGAATAAAAACATTTTTCAAGGTGTCTATTACTTAAAACTCTGGAATTAATTTCCTATCTCTTGAGATACTCCCTTCTAAGGTCAGTCTCAGAGAATGGGGTAAACATTTGGATTGATATCGACTTTATTTGGATTAAAATATACTTCTAATCAAATCAACTTTCAGAATCAATTCTAAGTGGTCGTGTAAGATGGTCAAAGACTCTGACAAGTGGTTCCCTTTTCAACTTTCCCATGTTCCAGAGTTACCCAAGAGCACAGAAGGCAGTTTGGGAGACATGTTTCCTGCTGTCCAGAAGGTAAAAAGAAAGCCTCACAGAGAAACCTTAAAATATCTTTTCAATTAACTTGGGTTTTCCTTTGGAAATAACCAAGAGTTTCAAACCACAGCTCATTAGAGCTGGCTGGAGTCGGGGGTACTCCGCCTCACAGCTTGAAGTGATAAAATGTCTGGCTCTGTGTCATCGATGCAGGAAGTTTCTTCCTGGACCTTCTTGTCATGGCTATTTACGATGTGGAAAGGGTATTAAATTTCTTGGGAGTAAAACGTCAATCATCTTTCCCAATCCTGCTGAGTAACTCATCCTAAATGAAATATTCTGCCAAAAGAAATACCCATATTGGGATATGACTGCTGAAAAGACGGAATGAAAGAAATGACATCACTGAGTCACATGTAAGACAAAGCATGAGAGCCAAGAGGGTGGGAGATAAGATATGCTTCCTAGGAAACCATTCACAACAACAGTGAGGATTGTTCTAGAAGAGACTGGAAGAACAACTCTATTCCCTGTGATTGGATTTAAGAGAGACAAAGCCAAAAGGACCTTAGAGAATGGCACAACTGAATACTTGGTGCTAAGCCAACTGGTTCATTATTTGGAAAAAATATATAACCTCGTCAATATAGAACCTTACTAAGTGTAATACAGCAAAATAAAATCCACATAGTTTAGAGTTTGTTACAAAATCAAACCACATATAAAACTAAAAAAAAAAATGGGGAAATATTTATCTGATCTCTGGATAGGGAAGGGCTTTCTCAAATATAAGGCAACTGAAGATATGCCAACAGAAAAGACAAGTAATTTGATTATGCAAAGTAAGACTTGCCTATTTCAAAAATTCCCATAAACAAAATTGATAACAAATGTGAGAATAATGTTTCTAGATGAGATCACAAAAAGAGTCTATGTTCTTTCTAAAGTCTTCTAACTATTCAATCAAAAAAAAAACAAAAACATAAGACACCCAAAAAACAAAGAACTGAAACTAAAGTCATTAAATGGAAAATGCAGATGGCTAATAAATAAGTAAAGTGCTGCTTTGTCAGCAATCAGAAACAGAACTTAAAAACCATTTTACACGATTCCATTAGCCGAAAATTTAGTGATGGAAACACGTAATGCTGTAATTAGGGTACTAGAGCAAGATAACTCTGATACACTGCTGGCAAGACTGTAAATTGATAAAAACCTTTTTGGAAAGCAATTTGACCAAACATATTAGGAAGTTTAAAAAATGTTAAAAATCTAAACTGCTACCATTACTAACTGATGACATTCTAAGTATCTATTTTAAGGAAACAATCAGAAATGTGAACAGAAATTTATGATCATAAATGTTCACCATAACATCACTTACAATTGAACTATTAGAAATAAACATCTACAAATTGGAAACCGAGCAGCTCAAAGTGTATTTAGATTATGTAATACATAGCACTTGAAATTATGTATATGAAGAGCATTTAATAACATGACACATGCTATGCCATATTTTGGCTAAGTGAAAGCAGTGAGATAAAATTGCATACACACACACACACACACACACACACACATATATATATATGCCATAGCATGAGATTCTAATTTTATAATGAAAACATGCTTGGGAAAAAAAAAGCCAACGTTCTAAAGTTTTAACAATAGACCATAAATGGTTTTATACAGGTCTTTGGCAGTGTTATAGGTAATTTTGTTACTATTTCTTTTTGCATTTTATATATTATAAACCTTCAAATATCAGATAATTAGGAAAATAATCAAACAGAGAGGGAAAGAGAGGAAGGAAGGAAGAAAAATGAATGAATTGGTCCAGGCCTGGGAATTTATCTACAATCTCCTTCCTTATGTTATGATTTGAAATATGTCAAAATACTTTCCTGGGCAATCCTAATAATCTAATAATCATGATTTGTTAATAATTTTCCAACGTACACACTTTTCTGCCAAGTCAAACCCAAGAAACACTTACCATATCAGGAATAATTCTCAACTCTATTTTATCCAAACCCATTTTCTCTCACTGAGAAAATTTTGCATTTTTTAAGATTCAATGAGGTATGTACTAACTTTTTCCACGACTGGGCTACATGAGCAGTGGGTTATTCTGTGTACTATTTAATTAGACATAAAAAGCTATCCATCCACATACATCACATACACATTGAATAGAGCAAATCTGCAACCATGAGTAGAGTCTTTGCCTGTTCATGTGCCTGTTCCCTGGCCAGGTACTCCCAATTCGCAGGGACCAAAGACAGCATCAAATTCCCATTTTCTCACCAAAGTGCCTCCTCTACCCGCTCAGTGACATAATATCCTTCACTTTATAATTAGGCATGTGATTTAAAAGGCAAACATATCTGTGATGATTATGACAATGGCTTACTTTTGTAACAGGCAGTATGTAACTGATACGATGTGTCCTGAGAATAGGCTGTGAAAAGCGGAGGGAAAGAGGAGAACAGGGGCTGAGTTTCTGGGGTGAGAGAGAAGAGGGTTCTAGACAGAGGAAAGGGTTCTAGACTGGCATGTGAAATACACAAACCTTTACTGCACCGAATAGAGACTGGGCACATTACAAAACCAAATGAGCTGCTTGTAAGTAGGAAATGATAGAAAATAGAGGAAAGATTTGAACAATCACAGTTTAAGGAGAGCATGTACTAGTTCGCTCTCGAAACATGTTATAGTAAAAAAACATCCCACAGGACAGGAGATAATAAGCATAACCTCAAAATACCTGGAATCCCGAAAAACCGGACAGCTAGACTGAACATCAGAATTTTAGAGCTTTGAACAAATTAGAGATGATCTGGTCTCATACTTCCACCTCTATTTTCTGAAAAAGAAACTAATTCCTGAAACAGTGTACTTGACCCAGCACCCTACAGCTAGGCAGTTAACTCAGTTTCAATACATCATCATAGGACTATTTCCTTATTCAAATAAAAAGTATAATGCAGACACAACTTTTTTTAAATGTTCTTGAAAGTAAGCCGGTACATACCACCGTGTGGACCTGGTCGTAGGTGCTCTGGATTTTCCCATTTACTTTGCTTTTACCTGACAAAAACAAGAGGAGAATGACATGCTTTTCATTCTTCTTATTCCTAAATCAGGCCTTCCTAATCGTTCTGAAGACAACTAGGACTCCTGCTCTAACTCGAGCCTAGTATTTTATTTGCTGTCATTTCAAACACTGATCCCAGTGATCGGAAGAAGACACACAGGATGAAAGCCGGGCCCCCAAGCTCTGCGCGTTCATTTCCACTGGCCCAGCTTTCTAACTGGACATTTGCACACAGGAGGGTTTTTTGGCTCAGTTGGTGTTCACAGGTCCGAGACTGATTTAAAATATGACAATGCCAATAAACTGTTCAATGATTTGTTCTTGTCAAATACTAGCTTATCATTTATTCTTTTTTTAAAAACCCGCTCACTATAAAAAAAGATTCTGAAATACCAATGTTCCAATTCTGTTCATTGTATTTTCTCAAATATACCTGATGGGAATTGACTCATATCATAGTATACAGCTAATGAAATAATTTAAAATTTGGAAATTAGGGGGAAAATTACAGAAAGCTCACTCAAATAGTTCCAGATACTTACTTCCAACAATAGTCTTGTGATTAAAAATCTTACTCCAAATTCCACCTTCTACATTGTCTTTCACTCCAAATTCATAAACCGTGTCAGGCTTTAGATTTTCCACGATTGTTTCAGTGGCTGGACAGAGTTGAAAAATCCATTTCTTTTCCTTATCCTTTTCTCTATAGCGGATTGTATAAAATCTGTTGAATAACCAAAATACGCTATGAAACCACAAGGAGATTCAGAATCTACTTCAAATTTCTTCACACATCACAGACTCCCATCTACTCTGAAGATTTAATATTGGCTTCTGTTTAGATTTTTTAAAATTTGCAAAGAACATGAAAAAATTGCTCAGTGTGTGCTTAAGTTTTTAATTTCTCACAGCAAGTTAGGGGACCGGGTACAGCATAGTCACAGTCGGACAAAACTCCAGATCTCTCAGTTCTATTATTTGCTACTTTGCAAAATGAAGGTTGGAAAACAGTAGATGTTTGGTTTTTTTTCTGTTATGCATAGAGAAGAACACAGGCATATTTTTATAACTAGTTAACATTATAGTTTCATGAGTGTATGAGTTTTAAGCCTTTTTACTCCATGGAAGGTGAGTTAGAGGTATTTGTAAAAGGAGAAGCATAGACTCTAAGACACATCCAGGACAGCATTTCAAGGGTGACATTTCCTTATTATTAAAAAAAAGGATCAAGACCAATAGCCAAGCTAAGGGTACAAAGAGAAAAATCAAATAATGTAAACTCAAGATCACTGCTACACATGTGCTTAGGGCTTTATAACATTCAGAAGTACACACGGCAAAGTAATGATAATCCTCACCACTACTTTTTTGCACCTTTATCACATGGTAGGTCTTCAATATATTTTCTCATTTACTTGCCACAAAAACACCTTGACTAGTAAAAATTGTGTGTCCCAATTTACAAATGTGAAAACAAGAGTATCAGAAACATCACTTAGCTTGCCCAGCGTCACCCAGCTGGTGATTTTACCAACAGCAGCAGCAGAACCAGAATAGAAGATGACTCCTCTGGCTCTGTTCTAAACAGCCCACTGATGGGGCAGCAAGTCAGGAAAGGGGGTTGCATTGCTACTGTACAGGGTAATGAGAATGATTAAACTAGAGCTACATGTAGCAATATGGATAGATTTCACAAGCAAAATTTTGAAGGAAAATAGCAAATGACAAAAGGATACATGTAGTTTCATACCATTTACACAAATATTAAAACACTGAGACCAAGTACGTTACCATGGATTATTCCTAGCAGTGGAAAGCGATGACAAACACAGTCATGGTTTGGCTCCCGATGGGCAAGTAGGAAGCTGAATGAGACTAGAGGTGGGGCCAATAGATAAACCTGATCTGTTTTTTTATTCTTAAACAAACATTTTAAGTAAACAGAGGGGAGAGGCTATAGCTCAGTTGTAGAGGGAATGCTTAGCATGCATATAAACTAAGTAAACAGAAGAAAATAGCTGTCACGTATCATGATAGAAACATATGTGTTTGTTATACTATTTTAGATTCTTTTGTACGTTTTAAATTTTCTCTCAAAAATTTAGTACCTCTCCCTGACTCCTCAACCCAGCAAAATTAAATGGATTAAGATTCATGTCAATTACTTTTATTTAAAGACTTAAAAGTCTTGTTTACTCATGCTAAAAACATTTATTGTGTCCTAAGTGTCAGGCACAAGTTCTAGATACAAAAAAAATTATCAAAAATCTGTGGAAACAAGGGCCAGGACTGGCCACATAATTTGTGGGGGTCATTGCAAGATGAAAAACATGGGGTCCCTTATTCAAAAGGGATGAAGACTTTTAAGACAGTGACAATAGAGCATTAAAGCAAGCATGGGCCCTTTTAAGTGGTGAAACCTATGAAACTGTATGGGTTGCACGCCCGTGAGGTCAGCAAGGGGACTACAGTTGCATTAAGTGCAGAGAAGAGATGCATTTGTATTTTCAGCCCACTATCTTACTGGTCACAAACCACTGAAATGCTTGAAATCATTCATCAGCTTGCTTCTCTCTAGTAAGAGCAGCTCTCTGGGCTCCAATCCCCCATTCCCAAGTCACAAACATCAGAACGAGGGAAGGAGGCTGTTCCAACCAAAACACTAACTGCTACTGGGAACAAATGTTATACAATACTAATCCTGTGTGCTGTGAGTTAAAACACCAGCAGTGACTTCTGAAACACATTTGATGACAAGTACGTCACATGGAATTTCTGTTGTTGTTTTTTCCCTGCCCTGGTTATTACAGGACTTGAGGGAGGTTCAGAGAAGCTGAAATCCAACCAGATGGGCTCCACCACTAAACTTCTCTAGTCTGGATATATTTCTGATGTCCTGAATTGCTTGCATGAGCCAGGTTGGGGTAGGGGGCATTGCTAACAGAATTACCAAAGGTCAGATTCCAGAATTCCTGGTAAGTTTGATTTTCTATCATCTTCCTAGGATTAAAATGAGACAGAAATGTTCTAAGAACGTGTTAAAAAAAAATCCAGCCTGTAAATTTTTAAAATTTTGATCACAGAGCTTTCTAAATACCCTCTCTTGTACCAAGTTTGTCAGGAAAAATAAATATAAAAGCAGCCAAACCTTCTCTTCTGTTTCAGTTAGTTTCCCCTCATCAACACTGGCTTAATTGGTAATGGTATAAAATAGGCAAGTTCTAGATTTTAAAAGAGATGGTAAACAAGACTACCCAACTCTTCAGTGGTGAAATAAATTTTCTTGATTTTAAGGCAAAATATAGGTCTTATAATAAACAATGCTATACAACCTAGCACAGAGTAGGTACTCCATAAATACTGTGGAATGAAGAGACCAGATATTTAGGTGCTCATAGGATCGTTCTAAAATTAGAATATAATTACTCTAAATGGCCAAAAAACTCCATCACCAAAAAATACTCATTTAAGCCAGTAGGTCTACAATTATATTTTGCAATATGGCATTGCATGAGATTTCACTTACCAGGATTCAGCATTCTTATACAATCAATGCAAATGGAAGGAAAGTACAATATATGCCTATATTGCACATTTGCAGAGGGCTTAAGGTTTTTTAATTTATTTCCATTTATCCATGTAATGAAGTCTACGATGAGCAGAGCAAGAATTATTATAGAAGAAAAAGATAGGCCAGGAAGTATCTAAAGTCTGGTCATCAGTGACAGAGCCAACCAAATGACTGTTTTTTGACTCCTAAGCTAGTATCTCTTGTATTGCATTGGACTATTTTTCTACTGCGGTGCTAGGCAAAAGGAGATGGAAAAAGACAGGTAAAAACAACCCAGGATGGAAGCAAAGTAAAAGGAATCAGAAGTCCTTTTAACATTAGTCAAGGCTTTTTATTTTTTGTCTTATTGTGTATTTATTTATCATGCCGTATAACCACAGACTTCCCATTACTGTCTGAGGACATTCAGGATTGAATGTTGATTGTACTTTTTTCTGTGGTTAATTAAATTTGGGCACATGTGCATGGAGAGGCAACGAGTCTATTAAAGACAGAAGTAGCAGCCAGTGTGTGTCATTAGAGCAGACCTCTGGAAAGCCTGCCTAGCAATTTGGATTTTAGAAACAAGAGCATCTCATATCCTAATTAAGTGGTAAAGAACTGCTGAGGTTAGTGCTTGGTTCAACTGATAGTAGTCTGTGCTCAGATCTCCCCAATAGTTTCAAAATTAACAATAATTGTTGTAACTTAAAAATCCATGGTTTCTCATGGTAATAGAGAAGGCAGAGAATGGCTTGACTTGGATATTTGCCAGCTGCAAGCTAGTAGCACAACCTCCATGAAGTCTCTCCACCCACTTATGCATCAGTTTTCTACTCTGAAAAACAGGGGGGTGGATTAGACAATCTTTGAATCTTTTGCTTCTAAAATTTTATTCTAGCTACATATGAGGCATTCTATTCTAATAAAACACAGAGGCAGAACACAGGCTAGAAACCCCATAAATAAAATATATGATGTAACTGGCACTGAATTATACCAAGTGGAGACAGTGAATAATGTCAAAAGAAATTGAGTCTTTCACAAACTAGCCTGGATAGATGCACACAGTTGGCCATCTTTGGGACTTTGTCTAGTTTTTTCAGTATTTTTTTTATTTCTATGTGATTAATTACTATATTTCCTAAAACAGATTCCACACACACATTTTTCTGCTCTCTTCATGTCAAAGGACACTTCCTGCTGCCCCTGTTGTCCGTATCCTCGCTTCTTGCCTTACTGAGACTGTGACTGCTGACAAGTTCAATCCCCACTTCCTTCCTCTCAAAGACTCTCTCTCCCCCTTCACTCTCCCCATGCGCCTCTCCGATTCCAGGGTTCTTCCTTCTTCTAAAAAATAAGTGTCTTGGTAATTTTATTCCATTTTCTTATTCCATCCACTCTTGCATCCTTTCTCTCAATTCTTCGACAAGTCTTCTCTGACTCAAAATGCTGTTTAAATGTTTTCCATTATATCAAAGCAAAAGTAAAATTAATACTTCTTATCCCTGCCTTTATCTTTTAAAACACAATTTCTCAAAAGTCATCTCCTTTCTTCCCTTTTCTTCCCACCCATAATGCCTATATTTCTTTGCAGTCTAGTGTCTGACCTGTTAGTAGAGGAAAACCTCATGATCAAATCCAGTGATTTAATCATCCAAGAATTTCATAACTACCTTAAAATCGACCCATCTTTCCCAAATCTCTTCCTATTCCTGTTGATGTCACGTTCCTCCTCCCCCGGTCCAATCAGTTTGCAAGTGCAGTCCCGCTTCCCCGGATGAAACCCCCGTGCTCAGCCGTCCTCCACTCCGAAGCAGCACTCAAGGGCCCAGTTCAGGTCTGTACTATCTCTGGACTCTTGTAATAACTTTCACACCAGTAAAACCATTTCCCCAAATCTCTATCACCCACTGCTGGCTGGTTTAAGCTCAACAAAAGAAAGAAGTTTCTAGAGATTTTAACGCTATCTAAAACGGAATCGCTCGTCTGAAGTGGCAATTATCACAGAAGGTAACTAATATCAAAACCATCAAGAAGTCTAGCAGCAAATGGCCCCACTTCCATAGTGTTCACGCTATATTAGCATAGCTTCATTTTACATGTGTCATCTCATTTAATTCTGACACCCCTATGAAACACTACTATTATTATCCTCATTTTACAGATGAGAAAACCAAGGCTTAAAGCATTTCAGTCACCTGTCCAAGGACACTCGGCTAATAGAGTAGAAGTTTGAACTTGGGTCAGTCTGACAAGAATTTACACCCCGAGCATTCATGCTGTGTTACCACCCCTGGAGGTGGTCACTGTGGCCTCCGGACAAGAGATGCTGCAGAGAATGTTCAAGGGTTGAATGGACAGGCTAGATTTTTTTCAAGGCTCGTTCTTGACATTTCACTTGCTTGTTCATTTATGCACGTTTAGACCTACTGTTATAACATGTGATGCTAGGTTGTGTGTGTGATGGAAGACAAGTAAGACACCAGGCATGACTTCAAAAATGAGCTCACAGGATGGGGAGTTGGGGAGGCAGATGCACATGTGAATATGACTAAAGAAGGCAGGATGAAAAGGAGAGAGTGCCGAGGGTGTCTGGGTTTGGCACCCTGCAGCCCGAACTTGTAAACTAGACAGGCTGCGTTGTAAATCCCATCCCCATGGGATGACTTAAAGCAGGACTTTCTACCCAGATGCAGGGAAAGAAGAGTAGGCCAGATGTAAACCTCATCTCAGGAGCATGACTCACATATTCCTTGAGATAGATTCTTGGAGAGACTCTATGATTTCTTTTACCAGGCAGTGGGGAGCTGGTAGAGATTCTTCAACAGGTAAATAAAGTTAAGCAGCGGTGAAGGAAGGCTGATTTATCAGCAGTGGAAGAATTAGAGGAAAACAGGAGGGAGGAATCTCAGTATGCTATAGTCCAGATATAGGATGACAAAGGAGTGAATTACAGAAGAAATAGAACGAAGGGGGGAAAAAATGGAAAAGATCAAAGTTCTATTTCTATGAAACAGTTGACAAGACTCTTTATGCAAGGAAAGTGTAAATAAAAATCAGTTTTCACACTTGAGAAGAGGGAAGTTAAAGTGATGAAAAAGGAGTTCTGGTAGTAGTACTGAAAACATGCATTTAGCTTGAGTGTGAGGTGCTGAACACTGTTACCTGGTCATTCTAAAGAAAATATTCCACAGACAACTAAAAATACACTCTCAGAACTTTGGAAACGGGTCAAGGCCAGAGGTTCAGCATTGTAAGTCATTTCCATCTTCAACACCCCTACTACTCCCCATAGAAGAGCAACATCAGACATTCCTGGGAGCTCTTAGAAATGTACAATCTTAGGCTCTTCCTCGGGCCTAAGAATCAGAACCTGCATTTTAACAGCATCCCCCCAATTTGCAAGCACATCAAAGTCTGAGAATCATTGTTCTACACAGAGGTGATAGTTAAAGACATGGCTTATAGGTAAGGGAAGATCTCTACTCCACATCTGAGATGGGATAACAAGTAAGCAAAAGAGAAGAGGAAGAGGGTAAGAGAAAAATCTAAAAATTTCAACGAAAGAAAGAGTTTAGGACTGGGAGGATGGCCAAACATTCCGTAAAAGAGGTTTAAAAGGTTAAGAACTGAGAAAACTCTCCTGGATCCAGCAATTGATCACCAAGAGAAATTTCAGCGGAAAGGTACAAAGAGGATGGAAACCAGTGAAAGGGAATGAAGACTGTCTGGACTATACAGAAATCAAGACTATGAGAGCAGATCAGTCTGAGAAGCTTCAGGATTAAGACAAGAGAGTGCAAAGCAGCATGGAAGCTATAACAGGGTCAACAGAAGATGCTGTTTGGGGTAGGGACATCTTGAGCATGTCTGACAGCCAGAGGCAGGGCATCAGTATCAGAGAAGAGGCAAATGTGAAAAGGCAAAGTCTTACAGAATGTGGAAGGGGTGGGATGATGAGCAGTGTCTGAAGTCGGAAATGTGCTCTGGGGTGGAGGTGGGTATAGCTCAGTGGTAGAGTACACGCTTGCCATGCACTAGGTCCTGGGTTCAATCCCTGGTACCTCTGTTAAAAAATAACCAAATAAGCCTAATTACCCCCCCAAAAAAGGAATATTCCTTGGTAAGAACAGAAGAGAGGTAAAGATAAATCTGGGATGAAAGAATGAGCTGATGGCAGATAGCCTAAATTTCTTCAGTGTTGCAGAAGCAGGATGGGTTGGGACATGAAAAGAAACGTAAACAGTACCTGGCTTGGAATTACTGATGTGAAAATGGAGAAGTAGAAGATAAAGATACTGATATGAGTAATTCTCAAGGGCAAAAACTATATAACTCTGGGCCTCAATACTATGGGAGATGAAAAATAAAAAGTGAATGAAGTTTCAAATTAGGGAGAGTGCAAGCATTACAGTACCCCACAAAGTAATAAGACAAGGGAACTGATACCACCAAAAAAGTATGAGTTCAACTTCGTCACAAGTTTGGATTAATGGTAAGACATAAACGTAAAAATGCTGACAAGTCACTACTTTTTATTCAGCATGCATTTACTGAAGTCCTACTACGCGCTAGCTGCTGGCCCGGGGACTGGGGAGATAACAGTGATTAAGATACACATGGTCCCTTGTCTTCATGGAGCTTCAAATTTACACAGCAAGACAAACGGGCAGCAAGGGGCTGGGCCCAATCAAGTGAGATTCCCAGACGATGAAAAGATTTGCTTCTTAAAAAAACTTGGGATAAAGAAAAGGAAAGCCAGAGTCAGCTCTGGACCAGCCAAAAAGGAGGACCTTCATTCTACTTTAAAAGCAAGTAAGTGCAACGTCAAAGTATTAGAAAACGCGAAAATGATTTCTAAACGCATCGTAAAGCTTAGTAAGTTGGCAAAGGAGTGAGAACTAAAGCAACCTTGAACACTTTAACAAGTTGGAAACAGGGGAAGGAAAAAATATGCTATTAATGGTGAAATAAACTGAGGTTTTGCTCTTCATCTGGGCCAATTTGGAGAGCTTTCTTTTGACCTTAGATATATTGGGGACAAACACATACGTTCTTCCTTTCAAAGCCCATTAAGAATAAAAACTGTCAGTGAAGTACATCTTTTCGCCAATGTGAACTCCAAAAAGGATCTAAAAACATGGGCAACCCATGGGCACCCTATGGAAATAGGAATGGAAATGTACCACAAAGGATAAAGTGACATTTCATTAATGTTTCTAAGCTTAAAGCAAATACAACAGAAAACAGAAATTTTCTCATTGGAAACTCACTACACAAGAGCTTTGATATATAAAGTCAAAACTCAAAGTATAATGTAAAAACTTTCCCAGTAAATTATTTACATTTGCATAGGATATATGAAGCTATATGAACCAATGTGAAATGATTTTCATTTAAAGAAATCAGACTTTACACATGGTGCCAAATATTAGAGTTAAATGAGTTAAAATGACACTGGGTGGTGTTTCTGTACCCAGCCAAGGGCATTCGGATTCCCATGGTTTTGTCAGAATTTGTTTCTGAAGAAAAACTTGAGCTGTATTAATTTTCCAGTTTTCAAGAAGGAATCATTCCCTCTAACTATTATTGCTTTTTCTAACCTCCTGGAGGAGTCTGAATTCTAGAAGAATCATCTGCATAATCATGTAAGTGTGGATTTCTCTAGGTCTGCATCTCATTACACTAATTGAGAATTGTTCTGGTTGGATTTATTTGGGTGTTTATCATGTGTACTGTATTTCCAGAGCTTTTAAATAAGGACTACTATTTTTTTCCCTCAAATACCACAAAGACTTTAAAATGTCAGCTCTTTATTAACTATGCTAATTAGGGAGAAAGGAGGTCATGGGTAAATGAAACTCACAAGCACTCTAAATGCTTTGTGTCATTACCATTTAATTCTCCCCATGTACGCGTGTCCTAACATTTCCCTATTGCTGTCAAAGATTCTCCTACTCACTCAGATATGGAAGCTGGTAAGCATCTTGACATGTAACTATTGAATCGTTTAAAGAAAACTTTATTCTAGGTGGAATTATTGTTTTTAAATATATTGTGATTTGACACGCACGAGTCCATCTATCTGATGAGAAGAACTGAGCCAGAGTGTATGGGCAACGGTGGGGAGGGCCGGTACACCCATGGTCTGAGTATCTGGGGCCTTCAAGTCAATTGCCTTGGATAAAATTGTAGCTGCACCAGGCCATCTGTTCCTCTACCTTTTCCACATGCATTATCTCTTTGTGCTGTCAGACCAGAGCAACATCTACCAATTAGAGTAAGTTCTTTCATGAAGAGGCCAGCAGGACCAAGTGAAACTGAAGGAAAGACTTGATAGGGGAAGAAATCATATCCAAATTACGCTATACGAATTTGCAAGTGGATATATCAAGCAAGTAACCATTAACATTAGCTACATTTGTTACAAGGGTATCAAATCTCCTTTCATCCTTTCTTCTTTCCTTCCCTCCCACCCACCCATTCTTTCCCTTTTTTCCTTTTTTCTTTTTAATAAGAGACTTAAATAAAAATGAAGAGGAAAAAGAAAGCAACCCATAAATGTTTGTTTTCTCAGCACTGGCACCCTGGAACAATCCACTAGAAACTGGAGTTATCACAAGAAAGCAAGTTCTTTCAAGAATCCATTTTCCAAACAAGTAAGTTATGGGTTTAGCAGTGGGTGAAATAAGAAATTTTTCGTATTCTTTGAAATAGCTCAAAATTATTTTTCAAAAAATTTAGTCTTGGCATATCCTCTACATGTCTTTTTTCCAAGAATTTCTTCCTTCAGAACCATGGGCATATGAAGGAAATTTTAATTTTTTTCCTTTCTCAGTTTAGATTTCCTAATCAAAGTCACATGAAAGGTACTTCTGAGAACTTGTAAACATTTTTAAAGCTCTTTCTTTTCCATCCAACTTACACAAATAAAAATAAAGCACTACAAAAAAGATATATGGCCCAAAAGTACATGAAAAAATTTTCAATTTCTTTAGTATAAGGGAAATGCATATTAAAATGGTAATGAGAAATGACTGCACTAGAATAGCTAAAATGAAAAATGTTGATGACATGAAATGTTGTTAAGGATGTGGAGCAATCAGAATTCTCATGCACTGCTTGTGGGAATTTAAATGAAAAAAGTAGGCCAAAAAAAAAAAACAAAACCAAATACACATCTTCCCTGTGACATAGCAATTCTACTTTCTAGGTATTTATCTAAAAGAAATTAAAAGATATGTCCACAAGAGTCTTATACAATAATATTTATAGAATTCAGGTGTCCACCAGCAAGAAAATGGACCAATACATTCTGAAATAGTCCCATAATAGAATACTACACAGGAATGAAAAAGGGGACTAACTATTGATACTTGCAACATCATGAATGAATCTCAAAAACATGCTGAATAAATAAGACAGACACAAAAAGAGAACATAGTCTATGATTCTATTTATATGGAATTCTAGAGTAGACAAACCCTCTAGTGCTTTCTGGGGTGATGAAAGTGTTCTATTTCTTGATAGGGTATAGAGTAAATAATTATACACCTTGTTTTTTTGTAAGTGATTAAACTGGATACCTAAGATCTGTGCATTTGACTGGGTTTAAATTATATCTCAATAACAAGTCTTTCATTTAAGAAGGGAAGGAAACAATTTTTTTTAAATTTAAAAATCACTTTGAATACTTAAAATAAAAAACTTTTTGAATAAAAATGCTTTGGTTGAAGATTGAACTTCTTGAATGTCAGATACAAAGTTTTGAATTTTGAAGCTCATGTAGTAAATATTTATGACAAGCAAGTATCATTTCATACCCAATTTAGAATCATGGGTCATTTAGCACAGCGCCCAGCACATAGACAATACCAACTACCTGTGTTGGATGGATGAATGGCAGTAAATTTAAAGTATATTTAGACTTTTCTTATTTTGTTCTGCCAAAGAAGATGGTAGCTTCATTTCCAACTGTATTTTCGCTGTACTTACATTTCTCCTGTGTGTGTCTCTCTGGTTTTCTAAGCCAGTGATTCCTAAACTTAGGTGGGGATCAGAATCAATTGGAGGGCTTATTAAAACACAAATGACTTGGCCCCACCCTCGGAGTCTCTGATTCAGTGGGAATTTCCATTTTTGACAAGTTCCCAAGTGATGGTGATGCTGATGCTGCTCTGTTTCGGGATCACACTCAGAGAACTACTGTTTTTAGCTCTTCTTCAATTGTCAAATCAAAGATACAGCCTTTGCAAACCCAAGATCAACTTTTGCAACTTTTAGCAGCCTCTCCTAATCGCTTTCAACCTCATCCTCTGAGCTTTTATTGCACTTACCTCTGATAGCTCCGCTTGCTAGTTGGCTTATTTTCCCTTCTAGTTTATTCTTTGGAAACGAAAAATACTTGCATGTGTTTTCTATTCAGGTAGATGATAACTCCCGGAATGGTAGGGGCCCTGACTAATGAACTCAGGCCCCTCACACCTAGAACAGGCTCCACAGCCAATCGGTGATCTGTAAATACTGATGCCCCCAGTATTTACACATTCTTCTAAAGCATATGCAGATCCTATTGAAAACAAGTGCCAATTTTCAGATGCAAAACAAAACCCTCCATTATGGTGCATTACCTGTCATTGGGACATTGACTTGGCAACGTCCAGTCGTGGTTAGGGTTGATGAGGAAGCCCCAGGACAGGAAGACTGAGCTCGGTGTCAGGGTGCCAACCACCAGCTGGAGAGGCTTGCGAGACCGTGCTTTCCCTGTGGAGGTAACGGACAGGTTAATTCTGGTAATATTTTCTATATTTTCATGATTTGGGTAAAATGCATAAAGATGATTTAGCAAGATGATGAAGAATGTGAAAGCACTAAGTTCCTTTCGTACAGTGCATAAATATCGCTAATGTTTTGCCCATGAATTTAAGCATGAATCAGAAGAAATATTTTTTGAGATTTATGTGTGTCTGTGTGTGTGTGTAAGCGTGTAAACTATATCCATTCCTACCTTTTATTTTCTTGTGGGTCAGGGATGAATACAAAGTGGAATAAATTAAACACACATACATATACATATCAGTATATACACACTCACTTTTTGTCTTTTATAGTCAAAATAAAATTATGCTTATTTGTTTAGGACTATGAATTAGTGTGAAATAACATCTTAGAATAAAAGAAAGCTTCCATCTAGGTTGTAGGTCATATATATAATATTTAAACCTATTTGGAAGTGTAAAATCCCTCATCAGGTCATTGCAATAGCTTTTTTTCTTTTTAAAGCAGTGAGTATCTAAACCCAGAAGGTGCACGTATTTTTAATAATGTCAGAAGAGTAGAAACAATACAGGAAGCACAGTTGTTCTGATGAGACTAACTGGATTTGGGCAATGCCAAGAGTGATGCTGATAATTCACTATAGATTCTTTTCAGGTATACAGAAGGGCAGACAGTTGCATTTTCAGAAATATTTGAAACTACAGGAATGAGAGGACAGTGAAAAAGAAGAGGGAAGATCCTCATCATGGAAAATAACACTGGCTCAAAAAAAAGTTTTTAGGGTAAATAAAAATCCAATATGATTAATTAATTTAAAATCCAATAAAAAACTACATAGAACTAACATACACTATATATGCTTTGTATTTCCATTGATTCCCCCTGTCATTTCATGAGACTATGTATGTTGCATTTGCTGTAAGAAGAACTTGTGTTATCTCCATCTACTGCAGTAAGAGCCAAACAGTAAGAAGGCCTGTGGCCTTTATAAAGTAGGTGGGAGCTTGTGGACCTCAGGGAACGTTATCTAAACCCAACGCCCTGGAAAACCGTGCCATGCTTATTGCTTCTGTTAGGTGTAAGTTGTACAAATTGCTACTCCTGTAGAAAAGCCCTCTGTGACAATGATATACATAACCTGGTGGTGGCAAGTTACTTCATTGTGACATAGATGAATTTTTAAAAGATATTTAAAATAATTTTCAAGCCTGGTTGTTGACCAGTTGGTTGCAAACATGAAATTTACTTCTCCGTAAATTTTTCCAGCTCCACTTGTAATAGTACTTCATGTGATTGGTATTCAGCGGGTTTAAGTCTGGCCCCCAAGGACAGTAGATTAGAATCTGAGGTGAGGGTAGGGGGCACGTGTAGTTTGAAAAAGCCCTGTGGTGATTCTGATATGGTTTTTTCTGCCCCTGAGTTGATTTTCACTAGTGCAATGCAACTGTCTCATTTTATAGATGAAAAACAAGGCCCAGAATAGTTTCAAGGGCATTCAATGTCACACTGAGAGCAAAATCAAGACCTGAATCCAGGTCTCCTGAATTGTAACCTGGTTTTCTTTTTGCTACATCGCTGGCTTAGCTAAAAATGGATAAAGATAATGCCACTTAGAGAAAAGATTTATTTTTCGTTCCCAAGGGGAACCCAAGGTCTACATGACCATCAAATAGTTATTTCACAATGTTTGGATCTTAATGTGAAAATGATTAAATAATTAAAATTTACACGGCAAACACAAATATAAAATGAATGGAAGCTAATCCATTACTCATTACATCACTCAATTGCAGATTACAAAAACAAAAATGATATCCATTGCCTGAAAGGAAAGGTGGGGTATTACATCCTGAGCAAGATGAAACAATTTCCTGACTCGGTCATCACATAGTGAAAAATAATCACTGAGGCCAGTGTCATTGAAGCCCCCAAGTGAAGTGAAATGAAGTTATAAACTGCTGCTAAGATACAATGACTCTCTTGACTTTCCTTACTTGTTTTTGTATATTTGTTTTATGATCACATTAAAAAAAAAAAAAGTTTAGTGACTATGAAGCCAGAATTTCACAGAACCATACACATGCTTCCTGACTTTATTGCTAAATATTTTGAAATCAAAATATTGAGAGTCCATTTTTTTTAACATGTATGGAAAGCTGCCTGGATAACTATCATTAGTAAGTTGTAAGTACTGATTGAAATTTCCCTTGCACTATGGGATAATCTAAGAGGCCTAGAAAAGGAATCTGTATTCCTCAAAACACTCGAACATTTACTGCTTCTCTAAAAAGTGGAAACCCACAGAAGGAGAAAAGGGAACTGTGGCAAATGACTTCTGGTAGCCAGGCATGGCTGATACGTCTAGGAGACAGACACATAGCTGCGAAGGGTTCCTTTGCTCAGTGTATTTGAATATCTGTATGCTCCCCCCACATTTCTCATCCATTAAAGAAAGATCACAAACAAAAAAGATCCCTTTTTTCTGCGTGACGTCCAGTGTACCATAAAAGATAAATATGATTAGGAAATAATTATTTGGAGAACAGTTCCCATTAGAACATGAAAAAGCAAAGCAAAGCATTGGAATCAACTCTATCTACAGAGCTAGAAGGATGTGGCATCAGAGTGAAAAGCATATTCAAATGAAAAAGAATATGAAAAGGAATATATGTATGTATACGTATGACTGAAACATTTTGCTGTACACAGAAATCTTTTTAATTAGTAATTTATATTTTAATAAAATACGGTTTTGATGCCAAGAGTAGCAAGTAAAATTGGTTTGTGGTTTTGTTTTGTGTCATCTGTGTCACGTTCTGATATCAGAATCAAATTACCTTCACAAAATACGGATTTTCTTCTATTCTTGATTCTCTGAACTATTTGTAACTTTTGTAGTTAGCTGTTCCTTTGCTTGCATAGTCCATATGTGATTTTTATAAGTAATTCTTGAAAAACTTTATATTCTTCCTTGCTTATTTTCCTTTGTTTTAGCTGCTGGAGATATGTCTCAAGAACTCATATTTTTCCAGAAAGTAGTCAACTTCTTGAATATTCTAATGTATTTGCAGGTATGTATGGTGATTTTTTTTAATTGAGGTTTCACTTTTGAGATAATATTAACATTGGTATAGATGATGTATACAGATGCATTTAATGTGAAACATAGTAAAATAAGAAATTAATCCAAATGCATATTGATGAATCACAAGTTAATCAAGGTTAAACATTGGGTTGGGATAGGGTGACAACTGGGGGTGGCCACATCAAATAAGGGCAATGATCCCAGATTAACTGCCTTTGCTCTAACATGTTCTGGACTTTTTTCCTTTATTGAAGTATATAGTCAGTTTATAATGTTGAGTCAATTTCTGGTGTACAGCATAATGTTTCAGTCATACATGAACATACATATATTTGTTTTCATATTCTTTTTCACTGTAAGTTACTACAAGATGTTAAATATAGTTCCCTGTGCTATATACAGTATGAACTTGTTGTTTATCTATTTTATATATACTAGTTAGTATCTGCAAATCTCCAACTCCCAATTTATCCCTTCCCACCTCCTTCCCCTCTCCCTGGTAAACATAAGTTTGTTTTCTATGTCTGTGAGTCTAGCTCTGTTTTGCTTATATTCATTTTTGTAGGTGGATGTAAAATAATAAGAAATACATCTATCTGACCTGGCATCTGACAAAGGGCTCCTAAATTCCTTGGAATTTCCTTGTACACCAGAAGTTGACACCACATTGTAAACTGACTATAGTTTAATCTTTAAAAGGGGAAAAAAAAAGCATATTCACAGCTCTATTGGTCCTTCCTAATGTCAAGGGCTTGCTTATTTGACCTGAGAAGAAATTTAAGCAGTAAAATTGGTACAACATAGGATTTTTTTTTTAATTGAAGTACAGCCAGTTACAATGGGTCAATTTCTGGTGTACAGCACAAAGTCCCAATTATGCATATACATACATACATTTTCATATTCATTTTTATTAAAGGTTATTATAAGATATTGAATATAGTTCAATATGTGCAATATAGAAGAAGTTTTTAATCTATTTTTATATATAGTGGCTAACATTTACAAATCTCACCTCCCAAACTTATACAACATAGGATTTCAGTCTTCCTTAAGTATAAACATTTCCGTATGACTAATTTATACACACAATATCCTCTTTCCTATTTCAAGTCTTCTCAGCCCTGGGAAGATGGGTGTTGTGCTGCTGTTTTACGAAAGAGTCTTTTTTTGTTTGTTTGTTTGACTAAATACAAGAAATTTAGAAGGATGAAGAGTAAATAAAATCTAAGTTCCCACCCATTTAACACATATGTAAATAAGTTATGCTTTTGAAATGTTCACAGTTCCTTCAGCAAAGTTTAGACATCAAATTTTGTCCCAAAAGTCTGAAAGTGTTCACACTTCGCAAAACAGAGGCAGGCCAATGGGAGGGAACTCTACACGAGCACTGGCTATGGGCCAGGCCTGTCCTGCATGTCGCACGTCCCTGAACTTGTCCTCACCGAGACCCTACTGTGCAGCAGACTGGAGAGCAGAGGGGTTCCGTAACTTGCCTGATCTCCTGCAGTTTGTACGTGGTGGTGCCAGGATAAATCCTAGGAGCCCCTACCACCAGGTTATGCTGCTCCCCAGGCAGGGTCATCCATTGACAGGGGGCCTGCTGGACGCTGTGCATCTTCCCATCTACATCCCTAAGGCATCCCCAAGGCACTTGGGCTCCATGGATAGCAGAGACGAAAAGGCATGGTCTATATATAGTAACATGTCATCGGCATATAATGACACTTTTACCTCTTCTTTTCCAATTTTGATCCCTTTTATTTCCTTTTCTTGCCTGACTGCTGTGGCTAGGACTTCCAGGACTATGTTGAATAGGAGTGGTGATAGTGGGCATCCTTGTCTTGTCCCAGATTTTAGTGGGAAGCTTTTGAGTTTTTCACCGTTGAGTACTATGCTGGCTGTAGGTTTGTCATATACAGCTTTTATTATGTTGAGATATGTTCCCTCTATACCCACTTTGGCGAGAGTTTTTATCATAAATGGGTGTTGAATTTTATCAAATGCTTTTTCTGCATCGATTGAGATGATCATGTGGTTTTTGTCCTTTCTCTTGTTGATGTGATGTATTACACTGATTGATTTGCGTACGCTGAACCACCCTTGTGTCCCTGGGATGAACCCCACTTGGTCATGATGTATCATCTTTTTTATATGTTGTTGGATTCTATTTGCTAATATTTTGGTGAGGATTTTGAAAAGGCATGGTCTAAAGATAATAATAATTAAAAAATCAAACAAAAAAATACCTGAGCATGACTTCTTTTGACTGGGGGGAGGAGCAGGTCGCACGACAATCAGATATTTCGGCTCCGCATCTGGAAACAATAAGCATATTATTTATCAGTGAGATTCTCTGAGAACGAGCAGCATTCAGGACAGCACACCCGTTGCTGACTCAATGTTCCCCAGCTTTAGTCATCGTACCCACAGCACCATTGGGTGAGAGGGCCCAGGAATTCCAAAAGTTCACCCTTCTTGGGATAGTTTCAGCCATTGGGTTTTTTAAAAGAAAATTAAATCCAGATTTTCAAAACCCAGTGGTCAGGACTGGGAGAGAGGTCATAAAAAGTATCAAGCCAGACACAGATTTCATGCCACAGTTTCATCAATCCTTTTCTTAGCAAAGAGATTTTTTTGAAAAATCAGCTCATATCTCTTCTGTTACCCTATTCCTCACGCAGGGTCAGCCTGGTGCTTCAAAATCAGGGAAAATCCTACTTGCTCAGGACACATGGGTGTCATCTGGTGTATGATTTAAAATCACTCACTTTCTTGGGGATCTGAATATTTATAATGTCCTATTTTTATCCTGTTTGCATAATTTTTTACCCCGTTACCATATCCAACCAATCATTTTCATAAACAATTTTTAGACAAAGTCACAAGTTGATCTAATTTTCACCCAAGATATACCAATTGAAAATATAAAATCTCTTTTAAAAATATTTAGCTTTTAAAGAAAATATTTAAACAACCAATATGTGCTAATTCAATCAAGGGCTAATAATTTCTTGGAGAATTTTGTAATTGATGTTTTCAAGATGAATGGTTGATTTAAATACACAGTATATATGTAAGCCAAAGACATTTTGGACATACAAAATAACATTGTATAAACAGTTCCACAGGATTAATCAATTGGTTGATGGGTATTATCTACAATATTTCTACAGTAACTTTGGATCCTGAACCTTATTCTACACCAAACTTCATTTGGATGCTGGAGTCAATCAGAGTTCACTTCTACTTGTCCAGGCAGATCTCATATCTTTGTTTTGTTTTTATTCAAATGTCTCCCCTCTCCCCCTTTCCCAAGATGTGCTTGGAACAGAGGCCTTCTCTGCCCAAGGCTTTGCAGGGCTGACTTCATTCTCAGAGACAACCTGGCAATTCCACCACGTTTAATGACTCGAGCCTTTGTCTTTTTCCTGGACACCCCACAGAGCCCTATTTGCTATAATCGCCACAGCAATTACCACTGCAAAAGGTAAACCAGGTAACCTCTTGAACTGACCTCAGAGCTTTGCTCATTTATCGTATTGGTGCCTAATGACCGCAACACAGATCAAGGAACGTTCACCGTGTTTCAGTCTCACCTGTTTGAAAGCCTGTCTTGCTTAGCAGAGGTTATATAAGGAAAGCTCAACCTAAGTCAAGTTGTCTAGTAGGAATACAATAACATTTTTGGATTTTATTTGGGATATGGAACAATATAGGTATTAAGAAACTACCGTGTACTGAGTATTCTCCACATGCCAAATACTCGTTCAACACTTTGTATTCATCACTTATCACTCCTCATGGCAATCCTACCTGACAAGTACTATTCTTACCCCAACTTACAGACTCAGTCTCTGAGACAGAGGCAGCCTTACGGACAACATGTACAGTCACATAGGACCCCATGCTCAGAAGGGTTCCATGCTTGGTTGAATAGCCTGCTGTCACCATCTTGAAGTTCTTAACACTTTTATCTTTGAATCTGTGTTTTGCAAGGGCCATCCAACGGGTCATGAGTGTGAGCATGTCTGTACTTCCTTCCATCCACGTGTAGCATTCAAGGTGCCCACTAGCATAGCATTCCAAAGGGCCCATGATGTGTGGGAGTCCAGTAAGACTCAGAAGCCGAGTACGGTAAGCATATTGCATTGATGACTGAGTACAAGCCTGGGGAGGGGACACCAACAGCCCTGTGAGGCCACACTTTCCATTAGAACCAGAACTTGCTTCAGATGCAGAAAGAAGACAATGGCATTTTAAGCAACAAAAATGACCAAGAATTCTATCACATCCTTTCTTATTCAAATTTCTTCCCTGTGTTAGCCAGCCACTTACACTGAAAATTATGACCCAAAGGGAAAAGGGAAAGTTAGAGCAACACCCGATTCCTTCTTTTCAGTTCTCTCTCACTCACAAGCAGAGTATTAGTAGGATGCGCATGTATCAAAAAAGTTCAGTTTTGTGCCTTTCCGCTGGTGTGGCTAGAATAAAGTACGTAGGCACATATGAACTGCAAAATGCAAACTATGTAATTTCAGTTTTGTTGCTTAGGAGTTAAAGGCTCTTATAGTTGCATTTAAAACAGGCATTGCACAAAAGATAATGGTAATATTTATACTAATAATTTAAAGTCCTGATTTTTCTTTACTTAAATGACATTATATAGCAAATAAAATAGCACCATGATGAGTTGAGAAAAAGTGGGAGAAAGGAAAAAACTTTATATTTCAGTACATTTAATGACATCTTTCCCCTTGTTTTTGAACCACAGACCCTGTGTTTTTATTTCACTGCAAATTATGTAGCTATCTTAATCTTGTCCCCAAAATGCCCTTTTTAATAAGTCTTTGGAATTCACTTCTAGAAAACAAAGCTAAATCCCCATTTTTCTAAAATTGTTCCCACTGTGGCAGTGGCTCAGGGCTAGCCTTTCATTTCCCTCCTTGATACACATTGATTCAACTATGCCTTGGTTGTTTAAAAAGTCCTGAAAATCTAGAAAAATAACCCATATAGAAGCCAAAGATAGTGCCATGATCCAAGACATACGGTTATATGAGCAATTTTAAAGTAATTTTTGTTAATAATTGCAGTCATTTCACATAAAGTATAGGCTATTACAACCAATTACAAATTGGAACAGACGTCAGGACTTGGGTGCATATGCTGGCTCTCACTGCTCATTAAAAACTTCCAAATGATGCTGAAATTTTGTATTTCAGCAGCCTTTACACTCAGTTGGTAACACAGACATGGAAAAATAAAACAACTGAAAAACAGGATTTCTATTTCTGTTCTGCACTATGAAATTCTTTGAGGATTTGTAGCGGTCTGGAAATATATACACTTTAGCCTGATTATAAATGTTGGCAACACATGCCAAAATCTACTACTTCTTTATTTAGAAAATGTGTATTATTAAGAAAACTTATATAGAATGCAATTACCTTAACAAACTTTCCATTCCTGACAGTTAAGCCTATACAATGTTGCACACTAAGTACATCTGATTTGCTTCATATCTTAAATGCCCTATGGTGGAGGACAGGGACAACATCCTGCTTAAGGAAAGGTGCTACCGAAATCCTTTATAAAGTCCTAGATTTTTTTTTGTAATGCAAATAATCCTCCCATAATCACTTTGCTCAATAAATCCTAATTCTCACATTTTTATTAGGGGACATCTGCACTGCAAGCCGCACTGCTTTAGGATGCTGTCATTCTAGGGAGGGTTTTTTTTTTTTCCTGCCGTGCAAGTTTCCACAAAACCACCATCCAACAAGCCAGGATGATCCAAAAGGAAATCAGGTAAGGGGCTTGAAAAAACAAAATAATTTATTTTACCTCTGCCATTTTTTAAATAATTTGGTTTCATGTCAAACTAAATTTCTGGGAATAAGAGCATGGATTCTGGAGCCTGCAATCAAATCCACTCAGCTAGTTACCAGGACGAGGAAAAGTACATAACATCAGTGCACCCGCTTTCCTCACGTGCGAAGTAGGAAAAATCAGAGTACCTGGGCTCATGGGGCTTTCAGTGATGATTAATTACAGACAGTTCTAATTCAATGGCAGCTATGATGCTGATCATGATGGGGTCTTAAAAGCAGAAGTTTGTGTCCTAAGAGCCCTGAAGACATAGTCCAAAAGGAAAATGTCCAAAACCGTTTTTTTTAAAAGCAAGCACCAAAGGTTTCAAAATGCAAAAATTCACAAAAAAAGAAAATCACACGCCATCCTGACAAAGATTCTCCCTTGACCAAACTTAAATCAGGCTCTTCTGAGCTCCTGCTCAACGAGACCCTGACTTTTGGGCTTCCACATTCATTTCCATGTGGTCCAGTTTTAGAAAGAGTCCTGCTGAGATGGTTCAGCCAGAATCCCCCATCTTCTAGACCTGACCATCAGTCAGGTTCCTCATCCTCCATCCCCTCACAGGTGATACCTGAACACCTGACCACCCTGGCCTGCCTTCAACAAGAACCTTGTTAGGTCAGTTTAGCCAGAATCCTCCCTGACCCCTGATGTTTCCTCTTAGTAATTTTCTGTCCACTCACTCCTTGGCTATAATTCCCACTTCTCCATGTTGTATTTGGAGTTGAGCCAAATCTCTCCCTGACTAAAGATCCTATACCTATTGCAAGAACCTCCTCCCCACTGAATCGTCTTCCTTGCCATCTTTAACAAGTGTCACTGAATAATTTTTCTTTAACAATACATGCTCACAAATATTAATGCAAAAAATCCTATAAAATATACTGACAAGCTGATTCTGGCAGCATAATACAATAATACATTATGGCCAAGTGTAGTTTATTGTACATAATAAACACATTATGCACAATATGTAACATAAAGAGGGAGAGAAAAAAATCAGTGCCAATTTCCACAAGTGCTGAAAAGGCATTTGACAAAATTTGACATCAACTCTTAATACGGAGTCAATGGAATACTTCCTTAACATGATAAAATATATCTTAAAATATCTGAACCACATCTTTTAAACGTCAAGGGCCTTACACATACATTTCTGTTGAGTAACTCTCCCTGGCTTTAACAGAATATTCAACTTTCATTTTTCTGTCCCTTTTATTACTATATACTTTAAAATGTTACACTGTGATTTTATGTTTTTAAAAATGAACCAGATTCTGCATTTTTGAATGTCTGAGACATAGATTGTTTATTTACCTAAAGAATGATGTAACCAACTATATTACATGTTCTCCTCATCCAATGATGTGGGAATAACTAAAATGAAGCAGTGGATTGGAAGTATTACTGGAATATTTACACATAAGGCCAGCTTTGCCAGAACAGTGAGTTGGAACAACGGAAAGTTCCCACATTCATGCCCCTCTTTGAGATGCCTCCTCACTTTACTGAACACGGTTGTCCTCTTCCATCTTACAGTCATTTGTTCTCAGAAAGGATCACAAAAACAACCATTTACACACAGCCTGAGCAAAGTCATGTTAATACAGTACCCCTACTCGTGACCTGTTCTATTTTAATTATGTAAGAAAAGCATCTGTCCTTTGCTAAATACACACAGGGCATCAAGTATCAAATGGAGAAGATCTTTTGGCCTAGTGCCCTCTTTTCCCTCTGTCCCTGAAACCATCAGGTACAGAGAGCCACCTTCTCCACACTCTAAAGACAGCTGGCTTGCAAATGTCTTGCTACAGATCAGACCCACGGAGGGTATGCAGGCTTTCCTCTGACAGGAGAGGGCCAGCCACCACTCTGCTCACATCACTCTGCCTTCAAGGTCTGGGTTCCTTTGGACTCAGTCAGGGAAAGCAGACACCATCTCAGACACTCAAGGCCCAGAGAGGTGTTTCAAGATCAACATGAATTTCCAGGTAACTTTGAGCCTGTTAAAGATGATGGTCCATAAACATCTTTTGTCAGTAATTAGGTTTATTTTCGATTAAAAAAAAAAGAAGCCAGATTATTTCTATTGTGATTTGGAGGTTTAAGACCATTGAGGCTTAATCCTTGGTTCATCCCCATTAAGGGGAAGAGAACTCTCCCTTCTGGGTCCCCAGTGGAGGCTGGAATCTCCTCTTGCTCTTTTGAGGGGAATGGAGTCTTAGGAATGCCGCCGGGATGGAGAATGAGACCCCTGAGCTGCCGCCATACGGACCCAGCAAGGAGAACACTGGGCACTGAGCCAGGGGCCTGTTCATAGAAGGGGTCTCCTCTGAGCAGCTGCGCTGGCGCACGCGGGGACTTGGGCCGCTTGATACGGGGGTAGAGGACCAGCCCACAACAGGGCTCAGTGCAGTGAGGTGGCCGAGAATGCAACGAAGCCGCCCTGCATGTGGAAGGTGGATGGGCCTCCAGGGGGACTGCACCAGTCACTCTGCGGAATTTTGAAAGCTGGGGGCAGTGATAGAGTCCTAAGGAAAATACATTGGGTTTTCACTGTCCAGTTGTTTTTACTAATCTATCAGGTGGGAGTTGACTGACTAGTTTTAATTTGATTTGGAGACATAAGATCAACGTACTCATGCCTGAACCCCAAATGGTAATTTGCCAATAGTCCATATAAAGCTGTTTTATGAGAAATGGCCTATGAAAAATTTGGAATACTGTACTTCATTGGTTCTAAGACATACCCATCCTCCAGCTTCTCAAATCTCTCAGATGGCTTTTACAACCAGTGGTGTGCTACCTTTGGCTGGGGGCAGTCGTGTCCTCACTGTCACTGCCTGACACCTTTCAGTAAGGTCAAGAAAGTGACAGCTTCAAAACTGGCAGAAGAGGGTCAGTGATTTGGAAGAAAACCCAGTGGAGCAGTGTTTCCAAAACACGGCATCACCACCGTTTTTGCTGGCACAGAGTGACGTGGTGGAAAAACAAGGCTCTTGATGACTCTGAGTCGAAGGGTGAGGCAGAAGGGTTGGCGTCTTGAAGTCAAGAGTACTTAGCAATGATTTACCTTTTCTCTTGCTTATTTTTCCTCTTAATTTTTTTTAAGTGATAGATCTCTTCCTTCCCCAAACCCCAGCGTAAACAGGAAAAAAAAAAAAATCAGACACAACTAAATGGAAGGACATTCTATAAAATACCTAACCAGGACTCCTCTAAACTGTTAAGATCATCAAAAACAAGGAAAGTCTGGGAAAGTAAGCCTATAGGAGCCAAAGGAGACGTGACAAAGTATGATGTGGTATCCTGGATGAGGCCCTACAACAGAAAAGGAGCTTAGAGAAAAAGGAAGAAAATCAAATAAGAACGACTAATAATGTATCGATATTGTTTCATTAGTTGTGACAAAGGTACCATATTAACATAAGATGTGAAGGGTCAGAGAAATTGGATGTGAAGTACACGAATTCTCTGTACTATACCAGCAATTTTTCTTGGATTTAAAGCTATTGTAACAAAGAATTTATTAAAAAATAAAATTACCTCTTTTTACAAAAATAATAATTATATAAAATTTATATACCTATGAGTCAAAGGAAGCTCTTTTAAGAAGTATAAACATAAGCCCTCAGGGATACAAAAGCAGTCTCATTAATCAGCAGCTTTATTCTTTCTTAGATTTATATAAAATAGTGGTGTGATTTACAGTTAAAGGTGCTTTTGATTTTGATAACATAAGGTAACTATTTTTTTTTTATTAAAAATCAATGTGGCACATCGTAAGACTCCTATTAAAGTAGAATAAAATCATCCACAAAACCTGAAAAAAAATTATCTATAGTCATGGAAACCTCACAGAAATACTATTGGTTTTTCTCTGTATCTGCAAGTGTCCACATGCCACACTTAGCTGTAATCTGACCTGAGTGGGTACAATCCAAATTTAAATATTCCCTTTAGCTTTTAACATTTGGCAGACAGCTCCCGTGCCTTATTGCGTCAACACTGAGTAATGTCTGTTTGAGAAATACCCTTGAAAAGCCTCCTTGTGTTTTAAGCTCAGGCAGCGAGTTCCACTCACACACTAGTCAGTTCTGAATTAAACAATCTCTTACGTGTGGCCACGCTGGAGGTAAGCGAACAGAGCTCCAGCCCCAGTCCCTGGCTCTGCAGCTCTGTCTTGAGAGCCTGGCCTGTACTGCCGACACTGTTCCCTGGTCCCTGAAGGGGGTCTGGAAGCAGGCAGCCTCCCGGAGAGAGAGGGGTGCAGTCTGGTGTGGAGTTAGAGGGTAGAAAGAAATGCTACTTGTCTATTCATTGCTTGAAAGATGAATATCAGCAGTTGTCAATTTCAGGAGTGTAACCAACCCAGCTCCCAACCCCTACCCATCCTCACATTCCAGAGACAAAGTAACCACTACACATTGACCAACACAACAGCAAATAGGTTTCAGCAACCAGGTACAAAGGGTTGGTATTTGAATGGCAGTCCACACCCATTCTGAAGCCTGGTTACTAGGAAATGAAAGGCTCAAATATCGTCGTTGCCTCCCTCCAAAGGGTAGGATTAACAAAACTCACCACAAAACACATCCATAATAATTAAGGAACTCTAAACTCATCACATATTAACAAGCTAGACCAGTGGCCATTGACAGTCTTGAGCAACGACATCACTGATGTCCTTTCAGGAAATTCAATGCCCCTTCTGGAAAAACACAAATGGGGCATGTTTATAGAAAACTGGGGAAATCCTGGTATCTACTTGGGCATGTGCTACATCATAGCTTTGCCAAGCTTCTTGGAAGCCAGAAGTCCAGATAGCAGACAGTAGTTACAAATAATGTCAGTACTGCTCTAAGTGTACTGTGCTTGCTAAGTTTATGAACATAAAAGTTTAGCCATTTTTAATAAGTTCTTTTTTTTTAATAGACACTGAATGTTTATTTCTAGATCCCATGGAAAATTAATGGCGTTTCAAGAGTGTTTTTGTTTTTGTTTTTTCAAAGACACCAGACATAACAGAAAAATCCATTCCTGGCAGACTCAAGAATAAAAATATTTACTACTATGAACATTAAACTAGACACTATTAATGCATAATTGTTTACAACGCTCCCCCCAAAGTGTTATTAAAACACTTTGTACAGTCAAACTATGGTTCTAAGACTGTTTCAGAACTTTTGACAAGAGATTTCAAATGAGATTTACCTATTAGAGAAAGATGAGAGCTTCAAGTTAGACAAATACTCAGTTGCTGAGATTGACGACCCCGCATGTGGTACAACTTCTTCAGGAAATAAGTAGATTACTAGCACACTGCCCTTAACTGTACATAAAACGAATGTCTACAGCAATACAAATCATCACGAACTAATAGAAGTTGTCCACCTTTTAGATTATTTCCAAGTCCTATAGGAAGACGTGGTGGGCTGAGGATCACACTGGATCTGGCCCTGACCCAGTCTGTATTTTGTTCATTTCTGTACTTTTAAACCTGTAAACATAGTAATTGCACAAGACAGATTTTCTGATAGAGTGGATGAATGTATTTCTCTATCCCTTTACTGCCTCGGGCAAGAGTAAAGGTGAAGTCTGATGTTTTTCAGGGAGAGAGGAAAAAGTAATTATGGGTCTGGGAAATCGCCGTCAGCAAAAGCAAATAATCTTTTGAAAAGCTGGTAAACTTTACTCATTGAATTAGTCTTTGACAAGCCTATTTGTAGAACTGATTTTTTTCTTCCTTTGAAGTTTTTTCTTATAAAAAGTGTGTGGGTTTGTGTGTAAGAATAATCCTTATCCTTTCAAATGAAAATAAACCACATTTTAAAGCAAATCCAACTAATTACTGTTCAGTAATTATTTTCCATTACATGTTACAAAATCAGTTGGCAAATGAACCAGTGCCTATATTGACAAAACATTGTGCTAGGGCCCAGGGCTCTGAGACAGTTCTGGCTTCTCTCAAGCCCTTAAGAGGCAGCCTGATGGCCCTAGTGCCCAGGGTAGGACAACAGTAAAGGTTAAATGGTCCATTAAAGGTGCAGCTACCCTGGACCACAGAGCAACTGCTAAGGCAAAGAAGACAGGAACATCCGCCATTGGTGGGATTCTAGAACATTCAGTCACAGACCTGCTCTGGAGGGAGCTGACAGCTCCTGTGGGTGTGTAGGTTATTAAGAGGAGCTGTTCAGAACTGATGGCAGCAGTGAGAAGCAGCCCCTCATCTCCTCACTGCTGCGAGAGCAAAGTCTCTAAATATGAAGCCAGAACTCAGCTTTGATGGGAAGAGAGGATGTGGAAAAGGAGCACGTGGAAGGAAGAGGTTCGAGAGGGGAAGAGGTTCTCCCAGAGGCTCGGCCACACTCCCTTACTCTTCACAGCTGGCCACCTGGAAGGAAAGATGTACCCTTTTTCCAAACAGAGGAGTACTTCAGATTATTTTTTCTTTTTCTTTTTCTTGGGGGGCTGGTGGTGGGGAAGGTAATTGGGTTTTATTTTATTTATTTATTTAATGGAGGTACTGGGCACTGAACCCGGGACCTTGTGATACTAAGCATGCACTCTACCACTGAGCTATGTCCACCCCTCCAGAGGAACATTTCAAAGACATTTCAATGAGGAAATGTTGCTGGCAACTTTTTCTGAGTTTGCCTTTACTCTTAGTGAGCGCTGGGGAGGCAAAGCCATTGAAAACACACACCTCGCCCAGCACTGACCACATACTTTCTGGACCCAACAAATGCAAAAATCAAAAGGTGGGATCCTCTACTTTAAAAGTAACATTAAAGATACCAAAATATAAAATTTTTCCTTTCTTTCATGGACTCGGTCTCAACCTGTCATAGTATTTTTTGGCTATTTGATGTTGTGCTAATACAGACCTTCATCTCCACTCCCCCTCATCCTGATCATAATCCTTCTCACCTGACTGCCTGGGACCCTTTCTCAACAGAGGCAGCCTCTGGATCAAAGCACCTGACCCCACATCTCACCCCCAAGGGCAAAAAAGCCAATCTCTCTTCCCCAAAGGAACCCATAGACCCCAAAGGATTCTAACCTTAGACCCAAGACAAACTGTGTACCTGAATAGGGGTGGGAAAGAAGCTGGCATTGGCCAAAGACCCACTAATGCACTGTGGCATGGCCGGGACTGCCGCCCCACATCCTGCCAGATGTCACCAAGTGGGGGTGCCCACCAGCCACTCCCCACATCCACACCCACGTGTGGCAGAAAGCAGAGGGCAGCAGTGGTTGCTAAGTTTGGGA